>NC_139040.1:43114208-43826553 GCF_964662115.1 Mustela nivalis | reverse complement strand
CCCACAGGCCATCTAAGTTGTTCTTCGTTTTGAGTAATTATGAAAAGAGCTGCTATAAACCTGTGTGTAGAGATTTAGGACCTTATTGCCTCACTCCTGTCTGGGAAACTCCTTCTCTGACTTATCTGCTGCCTTCAGTGCCTCCCTCTCCAATTTACCTTGCACCTTACTACCAAATTAAACTTTACTCTTCTTTATTCTTAGCTTGTTATTTTCCTACTCTAAGGCCCTGGATGGCAACCCCACCATCAGAGAAGTAAATCCTACTTTACTCATTCTGACGTTCAGCATTGATCTGAATTGAACCTGAGGATACATGTTCCCTGCCTTGCCACACACTACTCTACCACATCAAAAGGAACTCTCATTCATGGTTCCCCAAGTATTCCTTCTTCTCTCATTGTCCTCATGGGTAATTTTTTTTCTCTTGCCCTATTTCACTTGCCCTATTGCCCTCCACTTCCTCCTAGATCCTGATCCAGTTCATTCTTAGGAGCCCAGACTTCATCACCCAGCCTCTAAAGTCACCCCACCAGGAAATGATTCCCCCTTTCCCCATCCATGCTGTACAATGGTCGGCACCCCACATATTGCCCTTGGGAAAGATTGCCTGTACCTTTGCCCTTTCCTGTGAGTTTAGGGGAAGGGCATATCTAACCAGGCAGATGGTCAGAGGTGGGCTGAAAATGGGGTGTGGGGAGTCAGGCTCCAGCTCACATGCTACTTGAAGGGCTCTTGTAATTTTTAATGGTCCATCTCCCAGAAGTCTTCAAGTTTCAGAAGAAGCTATTTGCAGATTGACTCACAGATGAAACTTCTTTCTGTCTGACAAAAATTAGAACAGAAGTTGCATTGTTCCACCTCTGCCTATTCTGCTTACCTGTAGTCAAAACAACTTGAACACCATTCTTATGGAGCTATCAATAGAGAATATTGACCCTGTTTTCCTAAATACTCATAAGAGAGATATCAGTCACCTTACTGGTACACACCCGACAGCCAGATCATACAAGCCTTTACCTTCATTGCTGTCCCTGAGCAATTTCAGTGCATCAACAGAACATGTAACTACCCTTGAAATTAATTTTATCACAGTAGCTTTTAAGTATAAATACATTTTTGAAGACAATAGTATTATATTAAAGTAAAAATTCTTTTTAAAAAAGAAATGGAAAAGATACACATATTAATTTTAATAATAAAGACATGAATTCTAGGAAGTAGACACTCTGAGCTTCTGACCCAATGAATGTCTGTTTTCCCAGGGATAGCTCCAAAGCCCCAAGTTCTTCAGATGGTGTGAGAGGAGAAGATAGGAGGAAGCATTTTACCAGCCAGGAGCTCTTATACAAGACTGTGATATCCAGAATATTTTTTTCTATGTTCCCTTTGGAAGTCACTTCCCTGGTGTTTCTTTCTGAGGCTCTATATTCAGCAACTCCTCTTGCATATTTCTTCATTGCTGTTTCAAAGCTCATCCCATAGCAGAGCTTGAGACAGCTATTCCTCTCCCTCACTTCTCTAGCATATTCTATATGGGTTGAAAACATCGTTCCTAGCATGGCAAGATCTGCTCCAGATCCAAAGGTTTGCCTGCATAGTGCAGACTCAAGTGGCCACCATCTAAGATGATGTACCCTTTCAGAGCACAAGTAAACACAACACAATAGGTCTCTGTTCCACTGAGGGTAGTCCGCTCCTGTTCTGATAAGTAGAGCATGAAACCCTGATTTCCAATTAAACTGTATCTGTTTCAGAAAGTAAACTCTTCTACCATCCCTCCCTATGATGTTCCCTGATATTTGGAAATTTGGCATGCATAAGTTTCCAAAGTTTCACAAACTAGTCGGAATACCAATTGGCCATGTCCAAACAAATGAACCTAACTCAAAGCACAACTTCTACGATACTTTTCATCTCTTCCAGATGATTCTGACCACTTCCTGAACTCACAGCTAAATGCTACACACATTGCGAGGGGCGCCTGGGTGGCTCAGTCGTTAAGTGTCTGCCTTCCGTTCAGGTCATGATCCCAGGATCCTGGGATCCAGCCCTGCATCTGGCTCCCTGCTGAGCAGAAAGCCTGCTTCTCCCCCTCCCACTCCCCCTGCTTGTGTTCCCTTTCTGGCTGTGTCTGTCAAATAAATAAATAAATAAAATCTTAAAAAAAAAAAATGCTACACACATTGTAGATTATGGTGGCCAAAAGTTTCTAGTTATCAGGGCTTAAGGCTTATTATGAATTGTTGTGAACCTGAAATGCTGGGTCATAACCACTACCATTTCAAATGTCCCCATGGTATCTGTGTTGGCTACAGTAATTGGAATCCCTGAGCTGGACTGCTTAGACTTTTAATATGTGACAGCATGCTTAAAATCCACCTCAGCTAGATTCTCTAGATTGCTTTGTGTAATTAAGCCTTGCAATCTGCATCTGTGTAGAACCTCTTCTGGGTTCAGGGGAGGCACATTTCAGCTGCAGTAAAAGCTTGGGCCAGGGAACATTTTTCTGTGTCACAAGCTGAGTTGGGGAGAGAAGGTCCCTTCTGTATGTAGGCTGAGTGCTTTTAAAAATTAAATTCATGATGAAAAGAAAGTCTGTGCTGGCCTCTTGATGCTGTCTTGCTTGCCTGCTCTGTATTATCCTTTAGACCCCATATTTTCCAAACCTAACACTTTCACCCTGTTTTGTTGACTTTCTACTTTGTATCCCTCACTTATCTGAAAATGCCATCAGCACAAAAACTTTATCTGGTTCAACTTTGTCACCATTCCAATGTTGAAACATTAAGTTGGTGGAAAAATTTAAATTTGCACCGATATGGGAATAATTAAAGAAATTATCCATACTGTGGAAATTGTGCAGATATAAAAAGGAATGAAACAATGTGCATATGAGTGACACTGAATGATATTAACATATTTTTTGAGTAAAGAAAGTGGCAGATCAGTATTTAAAAAATATTGCTTCATGTACATACACACAATAAATACATATATATATATATTATATGTATATAATATATATGCACACATCTAGTTTATTAAGTAGTTATAGTTTTCTGGCATAACGTGGACTGGTTTTCTTTTTTCTAGTAATTACTGTCAACCGCAGTCTGTCAAATTCTCCCTTTCTCCCTGAATAATGAATTCATGTAATGACATTTCAGTTTGTTTCCTCAACTGTTTGGTCACTTTTGTTCATGAAGAGAGTTTTGTTACGGGTTCTTGAAACAGCCCGGTATATTTTTTAAACTTTATGCTTTGAAATCATTTTAGTTCTAAAAAAGAGTTTTAAAGACAGTACAAAGCATTTCCATATACCCTATCCACAGTTTTACCCAGTAATTATGCTACATTTATAAAAACAAAGAAATTAACTTTTATACAATACTATTACCTAAATTACGGACTTTATATAGATTTCTCCAGGTTCCCTACCAATGTCTTTCTTCTGTTCCAGGATTCAACCAGGATACAAAATTGCACTTAGTTAACAAGTTTTTTAGTCTTCTCTACTCTGTGACAGTTTCTCAGTGTTTCCTTATTTTTCATTACCTTGGCACTTTTATTTATTTTTTTAAAATATTTTATTTATTTATTTGACAGAGAGAGATCACAAGTAGGCAGAGAGACAGGCAGAGAGAGGGAGGAAGCAGGCTCCCTGCTGAGCAGAGAGCCCGATGCGGGGCTCATCCCAGGACCCTGAGATCATGACCTGAGCTGAAGGCAGAGGCTTAATGCACTGAGCCACCCAGGCGTCCCACCTTGGCACTTTTAAAGAGTGAGGTATTTTTCAGAATTTTCCTCAATATGGGTTTGTCTGATATTTTTCTCATAATTAGACCGGAGTTACTGGTTTGGAGGAAGAATATCACAGAGGTGAAATGCTATTTTCATTACAATATCAGGCTTGCATGATATCAACATGACTGATCACTGGTGATGTTAATTTTGATCACTTGGTTAAGATGATGTCAGCTGGGTTTCTCCACTTGTAAAGTTATTGTTTTTCCCTTCTGTACTGTATGTGTTAGAAGCAAGTTACTAGGTCTAGCTCACATTAAAGAGGGGAATTAAGTTCTACATCCTGGAGGGTAGAGTATCAAAGAATTTGAAGTTAAGTGTTTGAAAACAACCATAATAATTAATAAATATTTGGGGTTAGATCATTTGAAGCTATGCAAATATTCTGTGGATTTTGCCTATAGTGATTATTACAGAGATGTTCTGATAGTAAATTTTTAAATTGCTTATTGTCTTCTACATTTGATACTTCCAAACTACTCTGTAAGGAAGATTTGTCCTCCCCTGCCCCATTTACTTATTTCTACAACTACTTGTTTCTATCACTATGACTCATGAATTTTTTTTTATTAAAGACATATTTAAGAGGGGGGTGAGGGGCAGAGGGAGAGGGAGAGAGAATCTTTTGTTTGTTTGTTTTACTTATTTATTTTTCAGAAAGCGAGAGACCACAAGCAGGGGGAGCAGCAGGCAGAGGCAGAGGGGGAAGCAGGCTCCCTGCAGAGCAAGGAGCCCAATGTGGGACTCAATCCCAGGACCCTGAGATCAGGACCTGAGCCAAAAGCAGACACTTAACCTACTGAGCCACCAAGACATCCCTAATGAGTCTTTAAATCTTTGGGGTTATGATTCAATATGATCATTATTTGGCTATTAGCCCAAATTATTCCAGCGTTGGACTTTAGGGTCTCTTTCAGTTTGGCATACCCTCATTCTTTTTCTGCTTCCTTGCTTTCTGGTACTACAGGATGTTCCAGATTCATCCTGTATTTTCTTTTTTTCAACCCAATAATCAGCCATTTCTCCAAGCAATCTTGGTTACTTTTTTTGGATAATCATATTTAGTAATTAAGATCTAAATGCAAGATATTTTTGTTGTGATTGGAGTGTCATTGTTCTAGGACTTCTCAGCTGATAGAGCAAGGAGATGTATGTATGTTAAACATGGTTTGTATAAAGACATGCTTACATTTATTTATTGTGTCTGTATCTCTCTCCTGTCTCTTCCTCCCTCCCTCTTCTTTCCCTCCCACATAAGTTCATACTTATACATGTAACTCCAGTCCATTGTGACAAATATCCATTTAGCTTTCTCCCCATTTATTACTTTTATTTAAGTAATCTCTACAACCAGTGGGGCTCAAACTCACAACCCCAATCTCAAGAGTCACCTGCTCTTCTGACTCAGCCAGCCAGGCTCTCCAATCTCTCCACTTATTTTTTTAAAGATCTTATGAATGTACTGGGTATTATACACAAACAATGAATCATGGAACACTACATCAAAAACTAATGATGTACTGTATAATGACTAACATAACATAATAAAAAAGTAAAATATTAAAAAAATAAAAATAAATAACAATTTAAAAAAGATCCTGTGTATTTATTTCAGAGAGGGAGAGTACACATGCCCACATGTGTGCATGCACACATACACTCACAGGGAGAGTGTGGGGCATGGAAAGTTGAGTCATGGAGGGACAGAGGGAAAGGAAGAGAGGGGCCCTCAAGCAGACACTCCACTGAATAGGGAGCCCGATGCAGGATTCAGTCTCAGGACCCTGAGATCATCACCTGAGCCAAAATCAAGAGTTGGATGCTTAACCAACTAAACCACCCAGGCACCCCCCTCCACTTACTTTTAACTTCTATCACTGACAGTGAGAAACATGGTTCTCCTTATATAAGATTTATTTACTTATTTATTTAACCTTTGTATATAGTTAATTTCAGAATTATTATCATGTATCCTTGTAATTTTCCCAACCAGAGAACAGAATTTATGTACAGCTTTTTTTGTCTTGAGCCTTAAAACATACAGCCAAAACACTGTTTTCTAAAGCAACTTGGTCAGCTCTTTTTCCCCCCAACTTTTCAGTGAGGTTAGGGCATGCATCTATCACACAGTTCTTCGGGTGTTCATGATATATATATTTTTTATTCTTTTGCTTTTAATTTATTTGTCAATCCAAAGTTTGTCTCCTGGGCATACCCAGGCATTTCTATTCTTAGCCCAATACAGCTTTTCCCATCCACCTCCTTTGTGTTTTAATTGGCAGGTACATTTCTGCTCTATATGTTATAGAAAAAAATAAGAAATTACAAATGTATTGTTTTAAACAGTTGCTTTTCAAAATCAGTTAAGAGAAGGTAAAGGAAAAGCATGCTTTTAAAATTACTTAATTACCTGTATGTGTGCTTAGTTTTTCATGGATTCAAATTATTGTCTGGGGTTATTCACTTTCAGAACTAGAGAACTTTCTTGTGTTTTGTAAGGTGGGTACACTAGCAACAGATTCTTTCTTTTCTTTTTTTTTTTGTCTGAGTATGTCCTTATTTTGCCTTCAGTTTTGAAAGATATTTTTGGTGAATACAGGATTGCTGGTTAACAGTTTGTATCTTTGAGCGGTTTGAATATGTGGTCCTCCTTCCTTCTGGCATCCATTGTTTTGATGACAAATGAGTGCTTACTCTTACTGAGGTTCTCTTATAAGTTAGGAGTCATTTTTCTATTGCTGTGTTCAAAATTTTCTGCTTGTCTTTGGCTTTTGACATTTTTACTATGTTTTGTCTGTTTGCCAGTCTCTTTCATATGTCCTACTTAAAATCCACTGAGTTTCCTGGATATGTAGATGAGTGTTTTTCATTAAATTGGGGAAGTTTTCAAATATTATTTCTTTGAATTATTTTCTGACCCCTTTCCTTTTCCTTTTGGTATTCCCATTATGTGTATAGTTGGTGTGATTAATGGTGTTCCTTATTTCTCCGAGACTCTGTTCATTTTCCTTTTTTCACTCTCTTCTTTAGATTACATAAAATCTATGAATCTTAAACTTAACAAATTCTTTCCCTGCTAGCTCAAATCTACTGTTGAGCTCCTCTCATGATTTTTTTTATTTCAATCTGTACTTTTCAGAACTTCCACTTGTTTCTTTTTTTTTTTTAATTTTTTATATAATTTTTTATTTTTTATAAACATATATTTTTATCCCCAGGGGTACAGGTCTGTGAATCACCAGGTTTACACACTTCACAGCACTTGTTTCTTTTTATATTATCTCTTTATTGACTTTTTTTCTACTTGATGTAACGTTGTCATCATACCTGCTTTTATTTCTTTAATCACAGTTTTTTTTTTTTTTTCATTCTTTAAATCTATTTATACTGGCTACTTTGAAGTTTTTGTTAAATTTAACATCTGGTCACTTTCACAGACCTGCTTTGTTCCTCATATATGGGCATACTTCCCTGGTTCTCTTCATGTCTTAAAATTTTCTCAGATAATACATTTTATCAACTCCGAGAACTGGTCTTCTTCCTCTGGGGCTTATTAATATTGTTTTTCGCTTGTTTGTTTCATGACTGGTTATTTTAGTCATGTCCATTTTTTCCCTGTTATGTGAAAACTCTTACATTGCTCCAGAGAGGGTACAACGTTGGGTATGCCCACAGTCACTGTGGGATGAAAGTGGTTTTGTCAGTCCTCTTCACTGACTCTTTCCCTGAACACGTGTAACTGTTAAATTTCTACTAAGAGCTGCTCGATTGCTCTATTGTTTTAGAAAATGCACCGGGACATAAATTGCTTCACAGATTTGTGGTATGACATTAGAACTTCTTTTCAGAGATCGTTTTTGAAGTCATTGTTCAATGTTTGTTTCAACTTCATTAAAGCTCTACTTAGCTGTCTCTTTCCCTAATTCTCTGGTGAACTAGCTGCCTGACATTTAGTTACATCTCTAATTAATCTACTGACCCCTTAATTGCATTTCATGATAATCTTCATATTTTTACAGTGCTTTTAATCTTCAGTTTCTTTATACTGTGTGACAGCTCCTTTGGAAAGGGACTGGGTACTCTGTTTAAAAGCCTGCCTCTCCCACTAGGAAAAATCTCTTGATACAAGGCTCTGGAGCTAGGGATTGACATAGAAGCACAGTTTTTTCTGACACTCCTGCTTTAGGATATGTGCATTTGACTGAAGATGCACAGTACCTTCAAGTCCTTTTGGTTTGCCTCTCCCAGGCAATGGGGGTCCCAATATTCTCAGCACACTGTGCTGGAGGGAGAGCTTCTTTCAGATAAATGTGGACTGGGCAGAAGCTACACTCTGCCATTTCAGTTACACTCACCCAGAACTTAGCCTGAGCAACAGACAACTCAAGGCAAGATGAAAAGTTTCATCTCTCCTAGAAACATAATGTGGCCCTTACAGATGTGAGCTGAGGTGAAGAGACCTGTGCTCTTGGCTATACCCTGTAGGTATATAGTTTCCCTCATGCTGAGCTAGGAGAGGGGAAGGAAAGGGAAAATCTTGGTTAAAATGAAACAGATTATCATAGTTCTTATTGTTTTAGTAGATTTTCTTAAAAATTTTTTTTCATTTGCTGTATGCCCTTACGACCACTTCCAAAGAATTTAAATGACTATGTTAAAAAAATAACTTTCAGGGGTGCCTGGGTGGCTCAGTAGGTTAAGCGTCTGCCTTCAGCTCAGGTCATGATCCCAGGGTCCTGGGAATCCTTCTCAGCGGGGAGCCTGCTTCTTCCCTGCCTGCCACTCCCCTTGCTCGTGCTTGCTCTCTCCCTGTCTCTCTCTCTGCCAGATAAATAAATAAAATCTTAAAAAAAAAAACAACTTCCAGAAATTTCACTGGGGAGTGGATTCTCAGAGTTCCTCACATCGCTATGCCAGAAGTGGAACACCAACCACAGTTATTTTAAATTCACTGTCTGATAGTTTCAAGACCTGTGTCACATCTGATTCTGGTTCTGTTTATTATTTTGTCTCTTCAGAATGTTTTGTTATCTTGTCTTTGTCTATTTCTCATTATTTTTACCTGAAAACTGGATTTGTATAAGACAGTAATTACTGAGGTAAATGGAATTTATGACTGAAGGTAAGCACGTCTTTCCTGCTAAGCTTTCAGTATGGAGGTTTGCTTTAATCTAGTTAGAAGCTGGGCTGAGTTTGATGTTTTCTTCCCATTGGCTTTGAGTTTTTCCAGTTGGGCTTTCAGTTTTACTTATTTTTTTCTCAGAAAGAACATGTATCTCGTTACCCTTCACTGCTATTTTCACTCAGTGTTTTTTAGTGTGGTGTTGAGGCGAGGGACAGGCATTCTCTGATGTTCTAATCTTAGACAAGCATGATAAACCTGAGTTTTAGTGACATAACCTGCACAAGTGTTCATGCTTCTCCTTCAGATACAATGCTGAGCCTAGCACACATGCCTGCTCCCTCTCCTCATAGAGCTTTTTGTTTTTTGGTTTCTTTGCCCCAGCTGCAATGGGTTTCCTCCAGTGCTTTCAGGATATGGATTTTGTTGTCTTTCCTGCAGATTAAGTCTTTTGTTTAGTAGGGGAGTTTGGTTTGATTGGAATTTCACCCTAAGTGACAGCAGTCTTCTCGTCTTAGCTGGCACATGGAGCAAGTTTCTCAGATTCTCCCTGATCTTACCTGAGAACACCTAGTGAAGTTTCTGGAGTAAAACCTGAGTGTAAGCCCTTTACATCCGAGGCCACAGGGACTTCACACACTCATGCTAACACTCACTCAGGCTTTAGCAATTCATTAACAATTTCTAGCTAAATGTTCTTACTGGTCTACATGTTGTTTGGTGGTGTCTATCTCAGATAAGTAGGTGCTCAAGTCCTATTTCTCCCTCCATGAGTCTTTCTCTAGATTTTAGAATCATTGTTTGCCCTGTGAACTCGGTTCTCTGATGGCTTTAAGAAAAATTGCTATTTTGACTTTTATCCAACTTTCTTTCCTGTTGTAGTGTAATGCCATTCTTTTCAGCTCTCCATTTGGAGCTGAAACTAAAAGTTATCTTGTTCATTTTACAAACTAAATAAAATTTGATTCAAAGTTCCTTTTGGTTCCTATAAGCAGTACAAACTTTTTTGCTCTAGTGGCTTACAGCAGACAGGGAGTTGAGACCTATTCTCAGAAACATTTATTTCCTTATCCCAGAAGTATTTATTGGGCTTGGGAAGATAGTGAGGAAGAAGCAAAGTAGCTATCTTTTGATGCCTATAATTAGTCATTATATGACTGTCCTTAGCAACATAGGTCAATGTCTGTTGACTCAATGTGAACAGGTGATAAGCTCAAGAGCGTCCAGTGACAGAGACTCTTCACTGTCAGTCATAAAGCTTTCTTTTTTTCCTTTCCCCTGTCCTCCTTCCTTGTAAAGTATGAAGGAGAATTTTGTAAGGATGGAAATTAAACTCCATACCATAAAACTTTAAAGCATCACTCCCTTTTTGAGCCAGCTACAACTGGATTTGACCAGATAATTTGAATTTGAAGTAGAAAGGCCGAACCCTTCTCTCAGAGTCCAGTGAAATAGACCCAAGAAAGATAGGGGTGGGGATGCACTTAAGAAAATGACCCAACCAAAATTGCTCAGACTCCCAGAAAGACCTTGACCGTGGCTGGGCCTGTTTTGGCAGTTCTTGCATCTACCTGGTAGAGTACTTCTGATGTTTGAGTCATCCTAGGCCCAAAAGTATAGGAGACTCCAGGAAAAGGGGGCCTAAAAAGTCATGTCATCCTTCAGCTTGAGGAGAAAACAGGAGTTACCACCTGTCTGAATACCTACATGTACTATAGGCATAGCCATGACTTGGGGGCCAAGGTAGTCAAGCTGTGAATGGGCATTATATGCCTTTTAAAGAAAATAATAATGGAGGAGGTAATGTCATTACAAGCATTGCTCTTTAGGTCTGTCATCCTGAAGAAACATTACCACCATTCTGACATCTTATTTTTTTTAAATACTTTGTCAGAGAGAGAGGGGGACACAGGCAGAGGGAGCAGCAGGCAGAGGAAGAAGCAGGCCCTCCTCTAAACTAGGAGCTCAATGTGGGGCTCAATCTCAGGATCCCAGGGTCAGGACCTGAGCCAAAGGCAGATGCTTAATCAATTGAGCCACCCAGACACCCCAGTAGAGGATTTAAATAGACATTTCTCCAAAGAAGATATACAAACGATCAAGAAACACAAGAAAAGATAATCAACAATGGGCACCTGGGTGGTTGAATCAGTTAAGAGTCTCCCTTCAGCTCAGGTAATGACCCAGTGTTCTGGAGGATTGAGTCCCACATCAGGCTCCCTGCTGAGAAGGGGACCTGCTTCTCCCTCTCCCCCTGCCTGCCATTCACCTAGCTTGTGCTCTCTCTCTCTGTGTCAAATAAATAAATACAATCTTTCCAAAAAAAAAAAAAAAGGAAGAAAGAAAGATGTACAACATCATTAGCCATTAGGAAAACACAAATCAAAATCACAAGGAGATTCTACTTTATACTGACTGAGAAGGCTAAAATAAAAATATAGACTATAGGGGGAGACAAGATGGCAGATAGTAGGAGGAGGCGCCCTTTCAACCTGTACCCTAAAGTGAGCTGATTACATTCCAAAGAACTCCGATCACCCACGAAATCAGCCTGAGATCAGAATTATACACGTCTGGCTCTCTACCGGAGCAGAAGACGCCAGTGGGCAGTGTTTCTGTGTTTTTGTGTTTGTCCTGATAGTATTTAAATTTTACACTTGGGGTTCTTTTTGACGAGGTTCTTCCTTTATTTGCATATATACATATGCAAATATATATTTTTTCTTGTCATATACTTTTTTAAAAAAAGATTTTATTTATTTATTTGAGAGAGAGACAGTGAGAGAGAGCATGAGCGAGGAGAAGGTCAGAGGGAGAAGCAGACTTCCCATGGAGCTGGGAGCCTGATGTGGGACTCGATCCCGGGACTCGGGATCATGACCTGAGCTGAAGGAAGTCGTCCAACCAACTGAGCCACCCAGGCATCCCTCTCGTCATATACTTTTATCAGTCTTTTGGTTTGTCTGTTTTTGTTTGTATACTGCATAAATCTTACCTTGGGGCCCATTTGGGCTGAACCTTCTCTTTCATCTCACCTTTCAAAGTTCCTGTCTCTCTCTCTCTTTTTCTTTTCCTTTTCTTTTTCCCTCATTTGGGTAGGGAACCCTGATTGCTCAGAAGTGTTCCAGGGTGCACCTTGACTGCACCACGGTCGATACATCCAGCTACACCCGTTCAGCCATCTCTCACCAAAATGACTAGGAGGAGGAATGCCCAACAGAAGAAAAATACAGAGGATGGACCTTCTGGAACAGAGCTAATGGCTATCAACATAGACAATATATCTGAAAGAGAATTCAGCCTAACAATTATCCAAGCAATAGCTAGGTTGGAGAAAGCCATGGGTGACCAAACGGAATTGATTAGGGCCGAACTGAAAACGACCAGAGATCATGTTTCCAATGTTAGGGAAGAGCTGAAAGCTACCAGGAATGAGCTTCACAATGCTCTCAATGAGTTCCAATCTAATCTAAATTCTCTCAAAGCTAGAGTAACTGAGATAGAAGATAGAATTAGTGATCTGGAGGACAAACAGATAGAGAAAAAGGATCAGGAGGAAGCATGGAATAAACAGCTTAGAAGCCACAAAAATAGCATCAGGGAAATAAATGACGCCATGAAATGTTCCAGCGTCAGAATTATTGGAATCCCTGAAGGGGAGAAGAAAGAAAGAGGTCTAGAAGATATAGTGGAACAAGTTGTTCATGAAAATTTTCCGAATCTCGTGAATGGAACCAGCGTTCATGTACTAGAGGCCGAACGGTTTCCCCCCAAGATTACAGATTCTCAAAAGTCCTCGAGACACCTAATAGTAAGAATGAAGAATTATAATTGTAGGCAGAACCTCTTGAAAGCAGCTAGGACAAAGAAGACCCTTACTTACAGAGGAAAGCCCATCAGAATAAAGTCAGACCTGTCCACAGAGACATGGCAAGCCAGAAAGGGCTGGCAAGATATATTCAGGACAGTGAATGAGAAGAAAATGCAGCCAAGAATACTTGATCCAGCAAGACTGACATTCAAAATAGATGGAGAGATAGTTTCCAAGACAGGCAAGGCTTAAAAGACTCAGCAACCACCAAGCCGATACTGCAGGAAATATTAAGGGGGGTTCTATAAAAGAGGAAAAAGCCTAAGAATAGTATTGAACAGAAATATAGAGACAATCTACAGAAAAAAAGACTTCAAAGGTTACACGATGTCAATAAAAACGTATCTATCAATAATCACTCTCAATGTGAATGGCCTAAATGTGCCCATAAAATGGCTTAGGGTTGCAGATTGGATAAAACGACAGGACCAATCCATATGTTCCCTACAAGAGACCCATTTTGAACCTAAGGATACACCCAGACTGAAAGTGAAGGGATGGAGAAGCATCTTTCATGCCAATGGGCCTCAAAAGAAGGCCGGGGTAGCGATTCTCATATCAGATAAATTAGATTTTTTTTTTATTTTTTTTTAAAGATCTTATTTATTTATTTATCAGAGAGAGAGTGAGCAAGAGCGAGCATAGGCAGACAGAGTGGAAGGCAGAGTCAGAGGGAGAAGCAGGCTCCCTGCGGAGCAAGGAGCCCGATGTGAGACTCGATCCCAGGACGCTGGGATCATGACCTGAGCCAAAGGCAGCTGCTTAACCAACTGAGCCACCCAGGCGTCCCTCAGATAAATTAGATTTTAAACTAAAGACTGTAGTCAGAGACACAGAAGAACACTACATCATTCTTAAAGGAACTATCCACCAAGATGATCTAACAATTATAAATATCTATGCCCCCAATATGGGAGCAGCCAATTACATAAGAAAACTCTTACTCAAGATAAAGAGTCATATTGCTATGAATACACTAATTGTAGGAGATCTTAACACGCCTCTCTCAGAAATAGACAGATCATTGAAGCAGAAAATCAATAAAGAAACAAGAGCATTGAATGACACATTGGACCAGATGGATCTCATAGACATATACAGAACATTTCACCCTAAAACAACAGAATACTCATTCTTCTCAAGTGCACATGGAACCTTCTCCAGAATAGACCACATACTGGGTCACAAATCATGACTCAACTGATACCAAAAGACTGAGATTATTCCCTGCACATTCTCAGATCACAATGCTTTGAAACTGGAGCTCAATCACAAGGAAAAGTTCAGAAGGAACTCAAACACCTGGAAGCTAAAGACCACCAAGAATGCTTGGATCACCCAGGAGATCAAAGAAGAACTGAAACAATTCATGGAAACCAATGAGAATGAAGACACTTCAGTCCAAAACCTATGGGATACAGCAAAGGCGGTCGTAAGGGGGAAATACATAACCATCCAAGCCTCCCTCAAAAAAATTGAACAATCCAGAACACACCAGCTGTCTCTACACCTTAAAGAACTGGAGAATCAACAACAAATCAAACCAACTCCACACATAAGAAGGAAAATCATCAAGATTAGAGCTGAGATTAATGAGATAGAAACCAGAGATACAGTAGAAAGTATCAATGAAACTAGAAGCTGTTTTTTTGAAAGAATCAATAAGATCGATAAACCATTGGCCACACTAATCCAAAAGAAAAGAGAGAAAGCTCAAATTCATAAAGTTATGAATGAAAAGGGAGAGATCACAACTAACACCAAGGAAGTAGAAACAATCATCAGAAGTTATTATCAACAGTTATATGCCAATAAGCTATGCAACCAAGATGAAATGGATGCATTCCTGGAATACTAAACTCCCAAAATTGAGCCAGGAAGAAATTGACAACCTGAATAGACCAATATCTAGTAATGAGATTGAAGCAGTGATCAAAAAACCTCTCAAAAAACAAGAGCCCAGGACCTGAAGGATTCCCTGGGGAATTCTACCAAACTTTCAAAGAAGAAATAACACCTATTTTCCTGAAGCTGTTTCAAAAAATTGAAGCAGAAGGAAAACTTCCAGACTCTTTCTATGAAGCCAGCATTACCTTGATCCCCAAACCAGGCAGAGACCCTACCAAAAAGGAGAATTTCAGACCAATATCACTGATGAATATGGATATTAAGATTCTCAACAAGATCCTAGCAAACAGAATCCAACAGCACATTTTTAATTTTAAGAATTTTTAATTATCCGCCATGACCAGGTGGGATTCATTCCTGAGCTACAAGGATGGTTCAACATTCGCAAATTAATCAATGTGATAGAACAAATTAATAAGAGAAGAGTGAAGAACCACATGGTCCTCTCAATTGATGCAGAAAAAGCATTTGACAAAATCCAGCATCAGTTCCTGATTAAAACACTTCAAATTCTAGGGATAGAGGGAACATTCCTGAACCTCATCAAATCTATGAAAGACCCACAGCAAATATCCTCAATGGGAAAAAACTTGCAGCCTTCCCATTGAGATCAGGAACACGACAAGGATGCCCCCTCTCACCACTCTTGTTCAACATAGTATTAGAAGTCCTAGCAACAGCAATCAGACAACAAAGAGAAATAAAAGGTATCCAAATTGGTAATGAAGAAGTCAAACTCTCTCTTTGCAGATGACATGATTCTTTATATGGAAAACCCAAAAGACTCTACCCCCAAACAACTAGAACTCATACAACAATTCAGCAACGTGGCAGGATACAAATTCAATGTACAGAAATCAGTGGCTTTCTTATACACTAATAATGAAAATACAGAAAGGAAAATTAGAGAATTGATTCCATTTCCTATAGCACCAAGAACCATAAGATACCTGGACATAAACCTAACCAAAGAGGTAAAGGATCCCTACTCGAGGAACTACAGAACACTCATGAAAGAAATTGAAGAAGACACAAAAAGATGGAAGACCATTCCATGCTCTTGGATTGGAAGAATAAACATTGTTAAAATGTCTATACAGCCTAGAGCAATCTATACTTTTATTGCCATTCTGATAAAAATTCCACCGGTATTCTTCAAAGAGCTGGGGCAAATAATCCAAAAATTTGTATGGAATCAGAAGAGACCCCGAATCGCTAAGGAAATGTTGAAAAACAAAAATAAAACTGGGGGCATCACGTTACCTGATTTCAAGCTTTACTACAAAGCTGTGATCACCAAGACAGCATGGTACTGACATAAAAACAGACACATAGACCAGTAGAACAGAGTAGAGAGCCCAGATATGGACCCTCAACTCTATGGTCAAATAATCTTCGACAAAAATGGAAAAAATATACAGTGGAAAAAAGACAGTGTCTCCAATAAATGGTACTGGGAAAACTGGACAGCTATATGTAGAAGAATGAAACTTGACCATTCTCTTACACCGTACACAAAGAAAAACTCAAAATGGATAAAAGACCTCAACGTGAGACAGGAATCCATCAGAATCCTAGAGGAGAACTTAGGCAGTAATCTCTTTGATATCAGCCACAGCAACTTCTTTCAAGATATGTCTCCAAAGGCAAAAAAAACCAAAAGCGAAAATAAACTTTTTGGACTTTATCAAAATCAAAAGCTTCTGCACGGCAAAGGAAACAGTCAACAAAACAAAGAGGCAATCCACAGAATGGGAGAAGATATTTACAAATGACAGTACAGACAAAAGGTTGATATCCAGGATCTATAAAGAACTCCTCAAACTCAACACACACAACACAGACAATCATATAAAAAAAAATGGGCAGAAGATATGAACAGACACTTCTCCAATGAAGACACACAAATGGCTATCAGACACATGAAAAAATTTTCATCATCACTAGACATTAGGGAGATTCAAATTAAAACCACATTGAGATATCACCTTACACCAGTTAGAATGGCCAAAATTAGCAAGACAGCAAACAACATGTGTTGGAGGGGATGTGGAGAAAGGGGAACCCTCTTCCACTGTTGGTGGGAATGCAAGTTGGTGCAGCCTCTTTGGAGAACAATGTGGAGATTCCTCAAGAAATTAAAAATAGAACTTCCCTATGACCCTGTCATTGCACTACTGGGTATTTATCGCAAAGATACAGATGTCGTGAAAAGAAGGGCCATCTGTACCCCAATGTTTATAGCAGCAATGACCACAGTCGCCAAACTGTAGAAAGAACCAAGATGCCCTTCAACGGATGAATGGATAAGGAAGATGTGGTACATATACACGTATTATGCCTTCATCAGAAAGGATGAATACCCAACTTTTGTAGCACCATGGACAGGACTGGAAGAGATTATGCTGAGTGAAATAAGTCAAGCAGAGAGAGTTAATTATCATATGGTTCACTTATTTGTGGAGCATAACAAATAGCATGGAGGACATGGCGAGATAGAGAGGAGAAGGGAGTTGAGGGAAATTGGAAGGGGAGGTGAACCATGAGAGACTATGGTCCCTGAAAAACAATCTGAGGGTTTTGAAGGGGCGGTGGGTGGGAGGTCGAGGTACCAGGTGAAGGGTATTATAGAGGGCATGGATTGCATGGAGCACTGGATGTGGTGCAAAAATAATGAATACTGTTATGCTGAAAATAAATAAAAAATAAATTAAAAAATATAGACTATAACAAGTGTTAGCAAGGATGTGGGAAGTTGGAACACTTGTACACTGTGGATGGGATTCTCAAATGCCACAGTGGCTTTGGAAAACAATATGGCAGTTCTTCAAAAAGTTGAACATCGTACTGCATGGAGCACTGGGTCTGGTGCATAAACAATGAATTCTGGAACACTGAAAATAAATTAAAAAAATAAATAATTTTTTTTTAAAAAGTTAAACATGAAGTTAACTTATGACAGCATTTCCACCTCTAGGTATATACTGATGGAAATAAAACACATATTTAAGTCCAAAAATTTGGGGCCAAAAATTTGGCTCAGTGGGTTAAAGCCTCTGCTTTGGCTCAGGTCATGATCCTAGGGTCCTGGGATCGAGCCCCACATTGGGCTCTCTGTTCGGCGCCGAGCCTGCTTCCCCCGCTCTCTCTGCCTGCCACTCTGCCTACCTGTGATCTCTGTCTGTGAAATAAATAAACAAAATCTTTAAAAAAATAAATAAATGCAAAAAGTTGACACTGCTGTACAATATATATCAAAGTTAAGAGAGTAAATTCTGATAGTTCTCATCACAAGGAGAATTTTTTTTGCCTTTTCTTTTTATTGTATCTATATGAGATGATAGGTATTAACTATATTTATTGTAATAAGTGTTTTAGTATACATATATTTTATTGTACAATGTATATGTTACATATATCAACCCATATGCTGTACCCTTTAAACTTATATAGTAATATATGTAAATTATATTTCAATAAAACTGGAAAAAGTTTTAATTTAAAAAAACAATTTAAAAATACATTTGCTTCTTCCAGCAGAAATGAATAGTGTGTCAAATACTACACACCTGTGCTTACTTTAAAACATACAAAAACATGTACATTAAATTTAGAGTATCTCTTCATAAAAGGATTCAAAGTATATAGATGAAGTTAAAGCAACTTTGGACATAATCATTACCATGTACTAAGGTTATCTACATAATAAACTAAGGCAGAAGCATCATTTTGTACTTGTAAATATTATACTTTGTCTTCTCAATAAAGTTTATTTTAAACGGGAAGAAAATATGTACAGGAAATTTTAGTACTGATATATACTGCAATGTGGATGAGTCTTGAAAACTTTATGCTACCGAAAGGTTGTATATTGTATGATTCCATATATATATACATATGAAATGTCTAGAATACACAAATCTGTAGAGGCAAAGTAGATCGGTGTTTGTTAGGTGCCCGGGGGTGGAGGGGGGAGAAAATGAGAACACCATTATATGCTACTGAGTGTGAGGTTTCTTTTTAGGGCGATGAAAATATCCTAGAACTATATAATGATGATGGTTTCAGAGCTCTGTCATACTTAAAAAACTACTAAATTGTATACTTTAAAAGGGTGAGTTTGGGGGCACCTGGGTGGCTCAGTCATTGAGCGTCTGCCTTCAGCTCAGGTCATGATCTCAGAATCCTGGTATCAAGCCCTTGTCAGGTTCCCTGCTCTGTAGGAAGCCTGCTTCTTCTTCTCCTACTCCCTCTGCTTGTGTTCCCTCTGTCACTGTCTCTCTCTCTTTGTCAAATAAATAAAAAATCTTTAAAAGTGTGAGTTTTGTTGTATATGAGTTACATTTCAATCAAGCTGTTTTTAAGAAAAGAAATAGCAACATAAGCATATTGTTCAGAAATATGGAAGTAAATACTAGAAGAAACCAAAAATATTTATGGTAGTTGACTCTGGAGAATGAGAATGTGGAATGGCAAGACAGACTGAAATTTTTGATAATAAATTATTTTGCACTATTGGATTTTACATTTTTTTTACAGGTATCCTATTTGATAAAAATAAAAATGAACTAAAAACAAAGGACACACACACAGACATTGTGAGAACACGTCAAAAGAGATTCTGATGTATTGGGTCTGAGGTGGGAACAGGGATTCTGAATTTTTGACAAGGTAGCAAGGTGATTTTAATTCAGGTGATCTTCGGGCAGCTAGCAAACTTGGAGAAACACTACCATATGCAATGTTGAAATCATGAGCAATGAATTGTCCTATAAGCCATCTCCCGTTGTGTTCCTTTTGGAGTGGCAAGCCTTGGTTTCCAAAGAATGAATGGATGTGCTCAGAGCTGCATATTCAATCAAGGACAGAACTGGATCAAGATTTGAGACCTTCTGACTTGGTAATTAATATGTTGTGTTTTGGAAACTTCTGTTATATATTGTGGGGACCGAAATCAATGAGATAAATTCTCTACTTTGAAAACAGCAAGTCTAATGGGGTAATTATAGTGTCTGAAAAATATATTACCTAAGGTTCTACAAAGCATTTTTCCACATCTCATGTCAGGATTAATAAAACTACAGTATAACATGAGAAGAGGCATCATCTCCACAGTTCAGCATGGAATGTAGAGGGGAATCAACTCAGCGGAGACTCTAGGGAAATCAAAAGAGTTTTGTTACCTTGAGGATTCTAGCTCACCAGCAGCCATGGGTCCCTTAGCGGGATGCAGAACCCATAAGAAGATGCACAGTGGACATCAGACATAGTATTCCCCAATATAAAGTGGCACCCACCTAATAGCTTCCAGGACTTATTCCTGGACACAAGAGAGAGAGACTTCCTTCAGCCCTGTCCCCAACATCTGACAGAGTACTGGTTCTGCTAGTGCAGAGCAGAGGGTAGGAGTCAGCACAGTACTGCTCAAACTCATTACCTCATCTGATCTTCTCCATTAGCCCTGGAAGAGAAGTTTTATCCCCATTTCACAGATGGTAAGACTGTTTCAGCAATGGATCTGTAATCACTGTCAGGTTGATTCCTCCAGTCTCGAGTGCCAGAGGTAATATAAGTTTTATTCATCACTTCACATCCTGACAACAGGAATTTTAAGTGTCTCCCTGCCCTCATAAAGTTACTGAACAGTAATTTTGATTGCATGGTATGTATTTTCTCATTTTTAAAATATTTATTATTTATTTTATGACAAAAGTCATCTATTTTTTTAAGGAAAAAAACAGACAAGAGAAGATAATCTCTTCCATTGCCACCACACAGAGAAAACCACTATTTCCCTTTGGATTTACTCAATTTCATAGTTTTCCCTACTCATGGATGTATTTTTGTAACTGCATTTTTTTTCAAAAATGAGCTGATACCACACATGTAGTTCTGAAAACTTTTTTTATTAATATTTTGCAATGTATCATGAATATCTCTCTTCCATGCACATGGGTGAAAGTCCCCTACTGAAAGACAGAGTGCTGCAGTTGGGTCAAAAGGCTGCTGGTAACGGAGAGTGACACCTAAAGCAACAGATCAGCATAAGGTTAAAGCACATAGCCCGGCAACTGCCTGCCAGGGAAAGCAAGGTCGGCAATATTCCCATAAGAGAGATCAGAATTAAAGGCCAAAGGCATTAAAGATATGGAACATCTTCTAAGTCCTTCTGGCCCCTACCTCCGCCCCTCACTCCCCTGACACCCCGCTGCCCCCTTGGGGCAAACGGATCCTGAACATCTCTTTGCATCCAGTGAAAACCACCCATTTTCTGTTTTTTTCTTAGCTCTTCCTGAGCCCTTGACATATCTCCACATTCTCTCATCATCTCCTCACTGCCCAAGTGCCTTTCCTGTAAGTCCTCCTGATAGTCCTTGGGGGAATCATCTGTCCCCCTGTCTGTTTTTCTTTTTGCTTTCCTGGGCACATAATCTTCAGCTGGGCGCTTTTCTGCAGCCCGAGGCTCACCCTCAGACTTTGCCAGGGATTCTGGCTTGCCCTCACCGTGTGGTTTTCCCTCATCTTTGGACTTGCCCTGATTTTCTTCCTTTCCCTCATCTTCTGGTTGCCCTTCGTCATCTGGCTGCCCCTCATTCTGGAGCTTTCCCTCATGCCCTGGCTTCTCCTCCACTTCCAGCTTTTCTTCTTCATCTGATTTTCCTTCATTTTCTGTATCAACTTCATCTTCTGGCTTTCCCTCATTTTCTAGAGTTCCTTCGTTTTCTGGCTGTCCTTTGTTTTCTTCGTAGATCTTTTCCATGTTGTGATTCTTTCTTCTTTGCCTGTCCTAGGAGACAAAAAGGAGGACTCAGATTGGGGAAAACAATGCTTGAAAATAATTGCCTTTTATGATTTAGGGTTTTGCTCTCCCTATCCCAAATGACAGATGCCCTCCTACCCAGACATTTTTTTTCTTTCCTTAGCACTTCACACATGTTTATGTGATACAGCCTTACACGAACTTCCACAAGTGCTTCTTTCTGCATTTAACTGAGGTGTGCCACGAAATGTGTAAGAGCAGTTTTGTCCCTGAACTTTGCTCTGGTGTTAGCTATGCCAGTGACAATTTTAACTAGGTCATCCCAACTTACACTGACCTGCAGGAATCCTGGCTGGTTTTGTTTTTCCCTTGCCTGAAGTTTTAAGTCTTCTAGAACTGCAGACCCAATAGAATAATGGCCACTTCTCAGATTTCAGGGCTACTCTAATATCTTCAAGGGGCTGCACAGATGTCATGCTTCTTGTCTCTCATTTGTCTCTCACTTCCTTGTTCTCCCCTAGGTCCTCACCAGCCATAAAGCACCATCTTTCTTCCCTTAGAGTCCTGACAGAGGACTGAGACTGCAATCTCTGAGACTGCAGTAGGGTGGCTTGGAGGAGGGCTGGCAGATAGTGGCCTCCTCAGCTTCTGGTCAAGCTTAAGTCCCCCTTACTCCCAGGGGTCCTGGGATAGTTACTTTTGCCCACTGACCTGCACTGGTCCTGCAGGTCTTTTCTTCTCTTGTCTGGGTTGGTGCCTACAACCACAGACCTGAAGACCTGTGGAGAGACAGGAGGCAGGGTGAATGAAGGGTTGAGGAGTGAATGACTGGCAACTGGGAGACTGATCCTTGTCACACTATGGTTGTCAAAACTTCCCCAAATACTGCCAACCCCTTGCCCTTTCCCTTGCTTCTCTGATCCTCCTTCTATAACCCCTCCCTAACAGTCTCCATTTTTCCTACCACTGGGCAATGGCAGAGAAAGTTTACTTTCAAAAGGTTTCTATGTTTCTGAATCCTCCTCCCAAATTCCTGTCTCACTTGTTCTTGCATAAAAATGAGGGAGGTTCAGGACAGTGATGTTCAGAAACCAGATCCTTCTGTACTCCGTTATCTGCCTCCCAAGCCTCCCACTCCTGGGTGTCCAGATAGAACAAAGCCCATCACTTCTCTGATAACGGTGAGGATAGAGTCACCGGGGCAGGGCAGAAATGTCCAGAGCATTCATGACACCCCTTGCCTCTCCACATACACAGAAATACCACGTTTTCCTACAATGCAAGAGACAAATTATTTCCAAATTCAGTAAAAATTTTGGCTTATGGTATCTCCTCTCAGTCCTCCCCAGTTTAGAAGACACTCCTCCGCAAAAGGGAGCTAGCTGGTCTTCAGACTGAACCTCTGTCCCCTTCCTTTGCAGCACCTCCTCCCCTTCTCCCCCCCACTTGCAGCCCACCATTTCCGGCTCCAAAATGGACGGAAGGTGAAGAGATCCAGAGAGCGCAGGCCCTCCCCACAACGGGTTCACAGGCTGTGCCCTCTCCCGCTGCCCTGCAGAGATCAGGCCATATCCTCACTAAGGCCATCCCCCTCTCCCGGCCCTCTCCACCAGACATAGCTGGATAGCCTACCTCTTAGGAGATCCCAACGGGTCCCATTCTCAACCCCTGGTCCCTCTCCATCTCCTCCCGCCAAGCCCGCCGTTTCTTGAACCAAACAAATGGACATTGGGGAAGGAAGGTGTAGAGAGAATACAATCCTGGCCCCGCTCGGGTCTTTGCCCTCTGCCACCCCATCCCCCACCCCAGGGGTTCGCAGGTGCCCGTGGGTTTGTGGCCATTCCTGAGAGATAACTCCTCCCATTTCTTTCTGCCATAAGCCCACACTTACCCAGGGAAATAAGAGATGGTACCCAGACCTGTCCTCCAACACTCATACAATTTCCTGCGCCAGAATGAATGGGGGTGGGAGGGGGTGGGAGGGGGTGGCATCTGGAAAGTATACCGGATCCCTTGTAGCCTCTATCAATTACCACCCCTATGCCAGCGCCCTCCCTCTTCTCCTCCAGCTTGTACCTACCTGCAGGGCTTTAGGGCAGTTGCCGCTCTGTCCCTCAGTCTGCAAGCTCTACACAAAAATAGGGAGCTGGTACCTGGAGGAGAGGGACTTCTGCACACGTCGGCTTCTGATCACGTGAAAGAAACGTCACCAGTGGGCTCGGGTCCCTAGTTCCCCTCCCACCAGCAGAAAGTGCGTCAGGAGCCAGCCCACTTCTTCCCCTCATTAGCTGGCTCCCGCCTCGGGGCGCTGAAGTCCCCTCCTCTCACCGCCTTTTTTTTTTTTCCCCTGTCTTTGCTAATCCCAAAGGTCAAATGTGGCCCCTTCTCCCTATGGTATGTGTTTGTTCTATCTTATCTGGAAAGGGCTACATCTCCTAGGGCAACTAGCAATTGGTACATCTCTCAGGAATTTTTTCTTTCTCTCCTTTGATCTCAAAGCACCTACCCCCTCAATCTACTTCTCCACTCAACCACTGATGCTCATTTCTCTTCTCCTCCAGACCTTCTATAATAGATACACGGTGGATTGTCAGGCAGGGAAGCAGATAGTTGAAATGGAGATTTTATTTGTTTCTAAATATTTTTTTTTTCAGTTTTACTTAATTTACTCCCCTCAGCATGGGTTATTCTTATAAGCAAAAAATTAAATAGAGCTATTTTCATTTGGGGCAAAGGATGTGTTTATGATAGAAAAACCCCCAACAAGATTCCAAAATTAAGTTCACTGCATTAATATTTACTATATAGAAAAATGGATTCAATTAGGAACACACAAAATATTTTTTTAAATTTTCATAAATAAGTAGTTCTGTCATGTTCTACTAACAATGCATGTATTTATTGTACCCAAACAATCACTGAGTGTTAAGTAGACTTTCTGGAATATGATGGCTGACACAGTATCGGTCTTGAAAATTTGGCCCATGGTTATTTTCATTCAGAGATTTAGCTGTTGGGCAAAGGCAGCAAAGGATCTGAGGGATGCAGATGTGGTCTGATTTTCCCTGTCTTTTCAAGAGGGGAGGAATATGCAATTTCCAGTCCGCTTCTCACCTTCCAGAGCCTCTCATCCTTTGCATTCAGGCACCTGACTCTTGCTCACTCAAGAACACACATGGAGAGATGATCAAGGTGACATTTATGCCCTGTCCCCTGACTCTATCCTCACCATTATCAGAGAAGTGATGGGCTTTGTGCTATCTGGACACCCGGGAGTGGGAGGCTTGGGAGGCAGATAACGGAGTACAGAAGGATCTGGTTTCTGAACATCACTGTCCTGAACCTCCCTCATTTTTATGCAAGAACAAGTGAGACAGGAATTTGGGAGGAGGATTCAGAAACATAGAAACCTTTTGAAAGTAAACTTTCTCTGCCATTGCCCAGAGGTAGAAAAATGGAGACTGTTAGGGAGGGGTTATAGAGGGAGGTCAGAGTAAATAAATGGCTCCTTCCCTCCCTCCCCCAAATTCCCACAGAGGTAAATCAACCCCAACAGAGATGGAATTCTGTCCTGACAACTGGAAACCAGAACAGATCCCTTCCAGACCCCTGCAGCGGAGGGTTTCCATAAAGCCCAGAGAAGTAATGGCCAAGGGGAGAGCCTCCATGCTTGGCTGCTCTCTGCCCTTCTTCACAGTGCCCAGGGAAGGTTCTCTGACCTGTCTGCTGCCTACCACTTGACCTAGGAGGTGCAGCTTGAGGGATTTCTCAGCTTCAGTATCTTCACCTACAGGGCACCTAGGAGGAGCCTAGCCACGCTGCAGGGTTGCTGCCGCTCAGTCCATCCCCAGCCTTGGGCCCTCTGAGTCATGTTTGTTTCAGTGTCTGTGAAAAGTCTAACAGTACCGATTGACCCAGACCAGGTGTTCTCAACTGAGGGAGTCTGTGGACCACCTGAAATGATATGCAAGGTTGCATGTGTTTAGAAGATAGTGGAGTCTGTACACTTATGAAAAGATCTGTACCCTAAGAACCTGAGAAAGTCTGACACATGAGCAGATTGACATCATGAAGAAGCAGAAGCTATAGGTAGAGAAAAAAGAGGAGATGGAGAAGCTACTTGGGAGTGAAATAGAGAAAGGAAGAAACAAATAGCAGGTGAGCTCTGTTAAAAGGAGAGCACTTACTCCTTGGGTTCCAGGATTCTTAACTAGAGAAACCTCTGAATCCCCTGCAATTATATTCAAAATGAGGTGCATGTGTGTGTGGTTGGGAGAGAGATAAGATATGTACATTTTTGCTGGTTGTATGCATTTGCCTAGGATCAGATCCATTAGCATCATTAGATGCTCAGAGGGGTATGCGATATAAAAAATGTGAAGGCCAACTAGCTTAGAGAATATACTTATATAATTTTTTTTCAAATAAGACTATGTTTTTAGAACAAAGTAATATAACATAAAAATTAGCCATTTTAAAGTGCACATACAGTGACATACAGCACATTCACAATGTTGTGAAACCATCTCTTCTATCTAGTTCCAAAATATTTTCATTAACTCTGAAGGAGACCCCTTACCCATTAAGTAGTCACTCCCCAATTTTTCCCTTCTGTATAAACAGAATAATGCAATATGTGACCTTCCATGTCTGGCTTCTTTCACTTAGCATAATGTTTTCAAGGTTCATTCATGTTGTCTCATGTACAGTATTTCTTCCTTTTTATGGCAGAATAATATTTCATTATATGCCTATATTGTATTTTATTTATCCATTCAAATGTTGACGGATATTTGGGTTGTTTCTACTTTTCAACCATTGTAAATGCTGCCTTATACACTTCTGTATAAGTTTTTTTTGTATGGATGTGTGTTTTTATTTCTTTTGAGTATATATCGAAGACTGGAATTGCTGGGTCATGTGCTAATTCTATGTATAACTTTTTCAAGGAAATGACAACCTGTTCCACAGTGGCTGCAACATTTTGCACTCCTACCAGCAATGCATGAGGGCTCTAATTGATCCACAATCTCAAAAACAATTGTTAATATTTCATTTTTTCAATTTTTACATTTTCCTAATGACTAATGATATTGAACATCTTTCTATGTATTTATTGGATATTTATATACCTTCTTTGGAGAAACATCTATTCAAGACCTTGGCCCATTTTTTAATATTAAGTTGTTTGTCATTTTTGTGTTTTTAAGAATTTTAAGAGTTTTTCATGTATTCTGGATACAGCCCCTTTCCAGATATATGATTTGCAAATATTTAATTCCATTCTGCAGATTGCCTTTTTACTTTCTTGATAACGTCTTTTTATTCACAGAAGTTCTTAATTTTTATGAAATCCAATTTATATACTTTTCTTTTTGTTGTTCTTCCTTTTGGTTTTATATCTAAAAGTCCATTACCAAATCCAAAAACATGAAGATTTACCCTTTTGTTTTCTTCTAAGAATTTTAAAGTTTCGACTCAAATATTTAGGTCTTTGATCATTTTGAGTTAATTTTTATATATGACATGAGTTTCTTTTTGTAAATGGCTTTATAAAACCTAAAGGTTCTTTTTTTTTAAGGTTTTATTTATTTATTTGACAGACAGAGATTACAGGCAGAGAGGCAGGCAGGAAGAGAGAGGAGGAAGCAGGCTCTCCACGGAGCAGAGAGCCCGATGTGGGGCTCGATCCCAGGACTCTGGGATCATGACCCGAGCCGAAAGCAGAGGCTTTAGCCCACTGAGCCACCCAGGCGCCCCTAAAGGTTCTTTTGACAGCAGAACACAACACACTGTCACAAAAAAGAGATATAAGGCAGAACTTTTTGTTACTTATAGCTCCAAAAGAGAGAAGATTGCCAGGCAGAGCCACACAGGTTATGCCTGGATAACAGAAAGTTGGATATCTAAGAGCAGGTTATGAATTACTAGTGCGGTGGGGTTAGCTAGATTTTTTCTGAATCTCTGAGGATTGGTTAATTTGAATAATTTCTCAGGCTCCAGGGCATAGAGGCTGTCCTTAGTTGTCTGGTACCTGGTCCCTGGGCAAAGAGGGCTGGTACATAATGTCCCAGAGTGTGAATGCATATGATATGGGAAGTGGCTGGAGTATGTACTTTCATCAGCTGCTCAAGAAGGGCAAGTAACCGGCCTCTACCCAAGGCCTCAAAATTGACTCTAAGTGGTACCTTTGAAAAAAATATAGGATATTTGAGTGACTCAATCAGTAGAAAAGACTTACATAGAGTAGGACATAGTTGCCCTAAAGGCATAGAAGACATTTTATTATGAGAGTAAAAAGGACATTTTATTATGAAAGTAACAAGTAGAAGAATAAGAAGTCCTTATAGGCCATCCATAACCAGGTTAATTAAGGAGTGGTCTAGGAGGTAGTTGCCTCCTAAGGAAAGCAATAATCTCCATAAATTTTTAGAATGACATTAATAGTAGTAATCTCTACAAGATTTTCCTTTAGACATGGAGTGTAGAGGTATATAGTATACCTTTTGGCAGAGAGCAAAACATACACTAGGTTCATGGGCTAAGGAAACAATGACCTCAAGAAATGTAATAGAATCCCAAATATCAAAAGAAGAAAAGCAATCAATATATTGTGTTTAATTTGTCATTATCTTTGGAAAGGCAGCATATAGGCGCTGTTGAGATGATAGTCTCAGTGTCTGGGGTGAAGTCTTCCTTTGTGTAGAAAGCAAAGTCATCTCCAATGGTGAGATAATGGACTGAGACAAAGTCATCTGAAGCAACAACCTTCTAGTAACAAGCTTCTGGGTTGAGGTGATGTCATCTAGGATGTGGGATTAGGATGTCCTTTCTAAGTAGACACCTACTCAGGTTGATGTGAGTCATGTTTTCGTGGCTGAGGTGTTCGTAGACTTTGAAGGCAATGATGGGCTTGGAAGACTGACTTGCAAATTTTTTATAAGGTTTTTTTTAAGATTTTATTTATTTATTTGACAGACAGAGATCACAAGTAGGCAGAGAAGCAGGCAGAGAGAGAGGAGGAAGCAGGGTCCCCACCGAGCAAAGAGCCCAACGTGGGGCTCGATCCCAGGACCCTGGGATCATGACCAGAGCCAAAGACAGAGACTTAAACCAGTGAGCCACCCAGGCGCCCCACACATTTTTTTAGATAACGGTAAGTTATCATAACAAAATTTTCCCTCTTAACCATATTTTAGTATACGTGTCAGTGGTATTAAGTACACTCACATTGTTGTGCAACCATCAGCACCATCCATCTCCAGAGCTTCCTCCATTTTCCCAAACTGAAATTTTATACCCATTAAACTAACTCCTCTTGCCCTACTCCCTATAAACCCTGGCAAACCCCATTCTACATTCTGTCCCCAAGAGTTTGACTACTCTAGGTATTTTGCAGAAATTAAATCACAAATCATTTTCTGTCTGGTTAATTTCACTTAGCATAATGTCTTCAAGGTTCATCTGTATTGTAGCATGTGTCAGAAATTCATTTATTTTTAAGGCTGAATAATGTTCCATTTTATATATATATATACTCTACATTGTCTATCTATTCATATATAAATGGACACTTGTGTTGTTTCCATTCCCTGCCCCCCAGTTTTATCAAGAAATATGATGGTTTTATTTACATATATTATGCAGTGATTACCACAGTAAGTTTACTTAACATTCATCATATCATAAAGGTACAATAAAAAGAAAAGAAAAGAATTTCTCCTTGTGATGAGAACTCTTAGGATCTACTACTCTTTTAACAACTTTCCTATAAATCATACAGCAGTGTTAACTATAGTTATCATGCTTTACATTACATGCCCATGACTTATTTATTTTACAGCTGGGAGTTTGTACTTTTTGACCACTTTTCTTCCATTCCCCCATGTCTGGTAAACACAAATTTGATCTCTTTTTCTCAGTTTGGTGGGTTCAATGTATGTCGTCATTGTTTTATAGTTTTCAATGTGCAGGTCTTGAGTATCTTTTGCCAAATCTATCCCTAATATTTCTGATGCTATTGTAAATGATATTGTTTCAGAATTTAATTTGATTGTTCATTGCTTGTAGAGGACTGAATGATTTCCCTCCAAATTCATGTCCACCTAGCACTTCAGAACATGACCTTATTTGTAAATAAGGTCTTTGCAGATGTAATTTATTAAGAATTGAGATGAGGGGCGCCTGGTTGGCTCAGTCAGTAGAGCATGCAACTCTTGATTTCGGGGTTGTGAGTTCAAGACCCATCTTGGCTATGGAGATTACTTAAAAATAAAATCTTAAAAAAAAAAAAAAGAATTGAGAGAGGTCATATTGGCTTAGAGTAGGTCCTAAACCTAATGCATGTATCCTTAGAAGAGACAGAGAACGCGTAGACACAGAACAGAAGCAGAAATTGGAGTTATGTTGTCACAAGCCAAGGAATGCCTAGGGCCACTAGAAGCTGGAATAAATAAGGAAGGATTCCTTTCTAGAGACTGCAGAGAGAGCATAGCACTGCTGATAACTTGATTTGTACTTCTGGCCTATAAAACTACAAGGCAATACATTTCTTTTTTTTTTTTTTTAAGCCACCAAGTTTATAGTAATTTTTTATGGAAGTCTCAGAAAATTAGAAATACAACTGAATTTATATTTCAATCTTGTACCCTGCAACCTTTCTGAACTCATTTATTAGCTCTGGTAGCTTTTTCTTTTTTAAGGTTTTATTTTTAAGTAATCTCTATAAGCATCGTGGATCTTGAACTCACAACCCCAAGACCAAGGGTTGCACGCTCCCCCAACTGAGCCAGCAGCTCTAGTAGCTTTTTTGTATATTACAAAAAAAAATTCTATATAGATTATGGCTTTCTGTGAATATTTTCTATTTCTTCCTTTGCAATCTGTATGACTTACTTATTTTTCTTATTGTGCTGGCTAGAACTTCTAATACAACATTGAATCTAATTTGTGAACATGTCTATTTTGCCTTGTTTTCCATCTTAGGAGGGAAACATTTAGTCTTTATGTAACATACACATCATTATGTATGGGTTTTTTGGTAGATGTATCTTATCAGGTTGAGGAACATCTCTTCTACACATGGTTGTTGCATATTTTAGTCAGTAATATATATTTTTTAATTTTAGCAAATGTTTTTTCATTAGCCACTGAGATGATCATATGTTTTTCCTCTTTTATGTTAATGTGGTGAATTACAATGATTTTTAAACATTAACACTACCTCAAATCCTTGGGATAAAACTTACCTGGTCATGGTGTATTGTATCTTGTATATATAATTGGAGTCTACTAAAGATTTACTAAAAAATTGTGCATATATGTTCATGAAGTAGATCAGTTTGTGGTTATCTTTCCTTGCAATATAATTGTCTGGTTAGTTATCTGGGTAATTCTAGCTTCATAAGATGATTTGGGAGCTATTCCTTCTTCTTTAATTTTCTGAAAGATTTTGCATAGAATTGGTATTATGTAATTTTTAAATGTTTGGTAGAATTACCAGTTAAGCCATCTTGACTCAGAGCTTTCTTTGGAGGAGGTGTTTTAAATAAAATTTTCATTTATTTTCATGATAAGCTTAGCTTAACACACAGAATTGTCAAATCACTATGTTGTACAACTGAAACTAGTATAACATTGGGTATTAAAATATACCTCAAAAAAAACTTTTTAAAAAAATTTCTATTTATTGTGTGCCTGTGTGGTTCAATAGGTTAAGCATCTGCCTTTGGCTCAGGTCATGATCCCAGGGTCCTGGGATCAAGTCCCACATTGAGCTCCTTGCTCAGCAGGGAGCCTGCTTTTCCCTCTCCCTCTGCCCCTCCCCACTGCTCGTGCTTGCTCGCACTCTCTCTCTTTCTCTAATTTCTATTTATTTAATAGCTATAGAGCTTTCTTCTATTCTATTATTATATGTTCAGTGCTCTAAATTTTTGCCTGAGTGGTCCTTTTACCACATCTCACAAATTATCATATGTTGAGTTTTCATTTTCATTCAGTTCAAAGTGCCTTATAATTTCCTCTTCGATTTCTTCTTTAGGTTATTTAGGCATGCGTTGTTTGATGTTAATTTAATATTTGGGATTTTCCAAATATTTTTCTGTTATTCATTTCTCATTTAATTTCACTGTGCTCAGAAAAGATAGATTTAATTTATTTATTTGACAGAGAGGGACACAGCAAGAGAGGGAACACAAGCACGGGGAGTAGGAGAGGGAGAAGCAGGCTTCCAGCCAAGCAGGGAGCCCAATGTGTGGCTCAACTCCAGTACCCTGGGATCATGACCTGAGCTGAAGGCAGACACTTAAGGACTGAGCCAGAAAACAGGCTCCCCAGAAAACATACATTTTATTATTTGAATCCTGTTAATGTTACTAAGGCTTATTTTATGACCTTGAATATGGATTATCTTGGTAAATGATCTATGTGCAAACCAAACAAATGCACATTCTCCTGTTGTTGGTGGCAAGGTCTACCATAGTCAACTAGAAAAGCTGTTTCATGGTGTTCTTCAGGTTCTATGTGTACTTGCTGATTGTCTACTTGTTCTATCAATTTTAGAGAAGGTGTTGAAATCTCTGACTATAATTGTGGATTTGTCTGTTTCTCCTTGTGATTCTGTCAGTTTTTGCTCCTTGTATTTTAAAACACTATAATATGTGAATGTTTAGGATCCTCATGTCCTTTTGACAAACTTACCACTTAAAATTATGTATTGACTGTAATATCCCTGGTATTATTCTTAGCTCTGATATTTATTGTATCTGATATCAATATAGCCACTCAAGCTTTGATTGATGTTAAGATTATCCACAATTTTCCATTCCTTTACTTGTAATTAATTTGTATCTTTAAATTTAAAATAAGGTGTTTATAGGCAGCATATATTTGCCTTCCTTTCTATACTATCTTACAGTCTCTGCTTTGCAACTGAGGTATTTAGACCATTTACATTAATGTGATTATTGACATTGATATGTTTGGGTTTAAATCAACCATCTTGCTATTTGTCTCCATTTGTCCCATCTGCTCTTTGTTCTTTTTTCTCTAACGTTTTTAAAAGATTCTATTTATTTATTTGTCAGAGAAAGAGAGAAAATGCACAAGTAGGTGGAGTGGCAGGCAGAGGGAGAAGCAGGCTCCCTGCTGAGCAAGGAGCCCGAGACAAGACTTGATCCCAGGACTCTGGGATCATGACCTGAGCTGAAGGCCGACTCTTAACCAAATGAGCCACCCAGGCATCCCTTCCTTGATATTTTCTACTGACTATTTTCAAGATTCCATTTTATCTCATATGTTGGTTCATTAGCTACAACTTTTTTCATGATTATTGAAAGGTTTGTAATATACATTTTTAACATTTCAGAATCTACCTTCAAATGATATTAATGTGTAGAATAAGAACTTCAAAACTTCAAAACTTCCATTCCCTCTTTCTGGTCTTTGTGCTATTGACATACATTTTACTTCTCCGCATGTTATAAACAAATCCAATCCAGAGTAAGCTGGGGGTAATCAGAATGCTCATATTATTTGCTTCTACCTTCTCAAGGAACTTCCCCTCCAGTTGTCTGAGGTTAAATAACTGAGAACTGTTGTTTCATGTATTTTGTGCAGGTTTTCATTGTTTTGGTTAGGCAGTTAAATCCAGACCCTGTTATTCTATTTTTATTTGAAGCATAAATGTAGCTTGGTTTTTTAATTTATTTTTTAAAAGGTTTTTATTTATCTATTTGAGAGAGAGAGAGAGAATGAATGGAGTGAGGGAGAGAGGGAGAAGCAGGCTCCCCGCTGAGCAGGGAGCATATGCTATTCCTGGCTCAGTCCTAGGACCCTGGCATCCTGACCTGAGCGGAAGGCAGACGCTTAACCACCCAGGTGCCCCGCAGCTTGGTGTCTTAAATGTTAGTTAATCATGAAGGTTTTATTTCACCTCCAACCAAAGTTCTTTTGTTATCTGGACTTCCTGGAAGAGTCCAGTGTCTGTGTATTCTCCCTGCTCTGCCTCTGACTAGAAAGTTCAAACTGCATTGCTTTCTTTGGTCACAAGGTGGCCTTTAAAATTCATTTTCTGATTTCCTTCAATTGACTTGATCTTTTTTTAAGAAAAAAAAAAAAAGGTAATTTTTTAATTCAAAAGTCACGAGACATTATGTGCATTATCATCTCAGTTCTGTTAGAAATACATAAGGAGGGGCGCCTGGGTGGCTCAGTGGGTTAAAGTCTCTGCCTTTGGCTCGGGTTGTGGTCCCAGGGTCCTGGGATAGAGCTCTGTATTGGGCTTTCTGCTCAGCGGGGAGCCTGCTTCCCCCTCTCTCTCTGTCTGCCTCTCTGCCTACTTGTGATCTCTCTCTCTCTCTCTGTCAAATAAATAAATAAATAAACCTTAAAAAAAGAAATACATAAGGATTCAAAGATGCGCATACTTATCATTTGCTGAATACCAGTAAATCATACTTATTTTGTTGAGTTTTTCATTCACCTAATATCTACTAGATGTACATTCTGTGCTAAAACTCCAATGGCCCAGTATGTTTCTTTTTTGAGAACCAGGGCAGAATCCCTAATCTTTGCTAAAATTTGTAGGCATTCACAGAAATAATTTGCTCATCTTTCAGTGGAGAATGGCCACTCAGGGAGAAAAGAAGGCTTACCACATAACATAAGAGAAATCATATAGATAGGCAAATGCAGTTAAAAACTTAGCTATGGGCTATTTCCCTTGAAGGAACCTCATACCGTATTCTCTTATGGGCTTTTGCTCACTTTCTGCTGGTTGTTGCCCTAACATTTTATGTCGAGCCTGACCATTACTACACTACTCCCTCAGATGCCCCTTCAGATCCCAAACACTATTAAGAACCAAGGGAAGCTGGTTAATAGCAGTCTGGCTCTCCCCAGAGACTAGGATCTCTGAAGTTAACAAGGCAACTTGGATTTGCCTTACACAGAAAGATGTACATTTTGGGGGGTATATGCATACCTAATCTTCTATGACAATACGCCATGAGTTCACATGTGAATTTCGAGTTTTTCCTCAAGGAACTGCTGAATATTGTTAGGTCAGTGAAACCAGAATGCTTCTGTATTCCAGGAAAGCTGGTGCTAATATTGACAATCAAGTATAGGAAGTATGGTAGGGCATAAGCTTCTCTGTTCAACAGTCTTCCTGCCCTTTCAACTCTGGCCTTTATCTTTATAAACTTCTGTCCTGCATGAATATTCTTGTGTCTCAAGGACCTGGAGGAGGGAGAGTTTTGGAATTACTTAGGCATCTGATTCCTGTCTGGGGTTTGCTGTGTTACGTGTTTTCACCTGCCTATCTGTTTTTACCTTTGGTTTCATGACTGCTATTGTGATGTTATATTCCAGAGTGGGTTTGGAAAACTTTTTCTGTAAAGGCCAGATAATAAGTATGTAGGCTTTGCAGGCAGGCCATACTGTTTCTTTTGCAACTACTCAACACTGCTACTGTAGAACAACACCAGCCACAGATAGTATATCAATTCTTTCATATGGCTATATTCCAATAAAATTTTATTTATGGACACCAAAAATTTGATTTCATGTAATTTTTACATATAAAAAATATTCCTGATTTTTTTAACCATTTAAAAATGTGAAACTTGGGGCGCCTGGGTGGCTCAGTGGGTTAAGCCGCTGCCTTCGGCTCAGGTCATGATCTCAGGGTCCTGGGATCGAGTCCCGCATCGGGCTCTCTGCTCAGCAGGGAGCCTGCTTCCTTCTCTCTCTCTCTCTCTCTCTGCCTGCCTCTCAGTGTACTTGTAATTTCTGTCAAATAAATAAATAAAATCTTTAAAAAAAATGTGAAACTTGATCTTAACTCATTGGCCACAAAAATAAGCAACAGGCCAAATCTGGTTCATGGACTGTGTGGTTTGCCAACTTCTGTTTTAGAATCCTAACTTAAAAAAAAAAATTTCACTTATTTGAGAGAAAGTGAGAGAGAGCAGAGAAGGGGGGAGGGGGAGGTCAGAGGGAAAAAAAGACTCCCTGGGAGCCTGATGTGGGACTACATCCTGGTACTCCGGGATCATGACCTGAGCCAAAGGCAGTCACTTAACCAGCTGAGCCACCCAGGCACCCGAGAATCCTAACTTCTAAGTTTATTCCCATACAAAACTGTCTTCATACATATGTATTTCACCTACATAGCATACTCCAAGGCAATTTCATTTCTCAAGTTCTACTGGGACATTTAAACCCAATAGTCCTCCAACGGACTTCTCATAATTACCCACATTTGGTTATCCACTGAATTCATGGACATAATCTCCTGGTATCCAACTCAATGTAAGTTAGTTCTTTACACTCTTAGGTTTCAGGGGGCTGGGATAAGGATTGTCTCAGTTTGAAAGTGACCTGTGTCCCATTACGCATCTTTAATATAGTATAATGAACTGAGGTTTCTTAGAAAAGGACTACACATCTAAGGAAAAAGAGGACTAGACAGATATGGTCTTTTCATGAAGCTAAAAACGGAGAGGGGACTTATTCACACTTTCGTAAGAGTGAGGATGCAATTTATTGAGTGTTCCAGAAAAAAATCAGTTAGACTTTCTCACCTTGAGGATTCCTGAACATTAATACCCAGGGGTGAAGATGGAAATGGGGCACAGTAGCAAAGGAACAGAAGGACCTACCCCTTAGTTCACATAAAGAGCTGGCTTTGGAAACTTTTCCAAATAGCTTAAGGGATTAAAATGTTGGGTCATGCACATTCCAGTGGGAACTTACAAACTTACGGCTTCATTAAGTATACAAGGCAGCTCTTGGAGCTATTATCATCTTGCTGATAAGTATGATTTTTCTTTATAAGTATGATTCTTTTTATTAATATAAGTATGATTCTTAAAGAGATCTGTCTCCTATCATTATTAGGTTTATACTTCTAAATATGAGATCCAGAGGTAAGCTAAAACAGATTGTGTCAGAACTGTTTAGGTAAGTGCTCACATTGCTTTTATCAGGTGGCCAAGCCCTTTCACTAGGTAATAGGTGTTTAGTTCTGAAATGAGAAAATATAGATAAAAAATAAAAATTATTCATAATTCTACCATAAAGAGATGAACACTTTAACTTTTTACTTTATGTACTTCGACTGTGTGTTCATGTATAAAATATAGAAGATCTAAACTAAAATAGAATACAGAGAATGTCTTTTAAACTGCTTTATTAATTTCACAATATATACTGAACATCTTGCCATGCAATAGGGTAAAACTCCCTTGCTGACAGAATCTTACATTTTGGGTCAAAATACAACATTCAGTTAGAAGTTGGTCATAGGAGACCCACAAGAAACATGTAAAACCAAAAGGTTGACAACAAAGGTACACGGAGAACATTAACTTTAGGAAGGTGTGTCTTCCTATTAATTTCAGGAAAAACATCAGGATTCAAGGCATAAGGCAAAACTCATCATGATGGTCATGGTGAGGAGGGTCGGTGCTAACTGCCCGCAGACTATGACTGAACTGCTTTTCCCTCAGCTTTTCCATCAGCTGTCTCATCTCCTCTCCAATCCTTTCCATATTCTCCTCTCTCATTCTTCCCTGTGGTTCTCCAAGCCTCTGAATCATGTCCCATCTATACTGCTGGATGGGCTGCCTAACACGGAACCGCCTACGATTTACTCTAGGTATACAATATTCACCAGCTTCCAAAGGGAGGGCCAAAGGCTCTCCTTTATTAGCAACTTGCTCCTTTTCATCCTTTTTTTCATTTTCCTGTTTGGCATTCTCCACATTGAGATTTTTTACTGCTTGTTCCTCTTTGGACGCCATTGCTCCTGAGAGACAAAAGAGGAGAGAAGAAATTATTTTCTTAGTGGGACTGATCAGCACCGAGGACAGAGGCCCTACTACGCACATTCCAAGACTCAGAGCCCTGGATCTCTTAGGCTTTTTAAAATTTCATTTTCCCACATCAGAGGCTTCCTACGCCCTCTAGGGGCCCCGGTCCGAGCCCTCCCCCTCGCACCTCCCTGTCGCTCCTCTCCCCCCCCTCCGAAGCCCACCATTTTCCCTGCCAATCCCTGCCCAGGCCTCTGCAGGCATCAAGATGGTGGACGGGCTGGGCGAGGGGTGGGGGGCGCGAGGGAATCTGGGGTCTCAGGGCTTTCCACACGTTCCTCCCACCCCCGGCTCCCACTGTCCCCCGCACCGACCTGGGCCTATCCTTGCAGTCTCCTCCTCCTCCCGATTCTCGCCGAGAGTGCGCCGCCGCGACACTTAGACCTGCACACCTGCGGAGGGCCGGGGTGGGGACAGCGGGGGCTGCTGCAGCCGAGCGCTCCCCGCCGACCCGAAGCTACCCAGCTCCGCCCGGACCCTCCACGGCCGCCTCGCCCCCACACCCAGCCGTCCCATCCCCAGCGCTGACCACCATTTTCCACACCAAGAAGGACCGGGGCGGGGCGGGAGTGCAAGAGGCAGGTGTTTCCGAAGGGTCGTCGCCTCACTGGCGTCCAACCTTCGGCCTACCGTTTTCTGCGACCAAACGTGGGCTGCGGGGCGGCGTGAGCGCTGCGGTCCTTTGCGCCGCTTCGCTCCGGGGCAGCCGGCCCCCAGCAGGGCTCGGCAGGCCGCGTGGGCTCTCCCACACCCAGACCAGGGAACGCTCCCCCTCCTCCCGGTCCCTTACCTGCTTCCCCTCCGCGTCTGACTCTTGGGGACCGCTTCTGGCCCGCGCGCCCGCACGGCCACCGGGTGTAGACACCGAGAAGTGAGCGAGCGAAGGCCGGCTCTGACGCTACAGCGAGGCGAGCGAGTCAGCGTTGGCGGCTCACGTGAGGCCTTCGTCACCGCGAGTGGCACCGCCCCCATTCCGTGCCGGCTTCTGCCCGCAGGGTGGCGCACAGGCAGTTGGCCAACGCAGCTCCCCTCTGCTGTTGGGTCCTTTTTTTTTTTTTTTAAATAAAGATTTTATTTATTTGACAGAGATCGCAAATAGGCAGAAAGGCAGGCAGAGAGAGGAGGAAGCGGGCTCCCCAGTGAGCAGAGAGCCCGATGTGGGGCTCGATTCCAGAACCCTGGGATCATGACCTGAGAGGAAGGCAGAAGCTTTAACCCACTGAGCCACCCAGGTGCCTGTGCTGGGTCCTTTTTAACAGCACCAGGCTGCGCTCTTTGCCTGGGCCTTTCTGTGCCTGCTGGGGAAGGGCAGTATCTTCTCAGGGGCCTGCTGGCCATTCCCAGTTCTTCCCTGGGGACTTGCCTCTTCTCTTGTCTGCTCGAAGGATACGCCTTCTTCCACTTACTGTCCTTACTGCTGCCAATGTTCTCCATTTTCCCTCCACTAAAATGCATAGGAAAGATTTGTCAAGAAGAGTCCAAGAGAGGGGATTTTGAAAAATTCTTAATATCTGTTTTGTTCCTTTTATATTAAGCACCCTAAAAATAAATGTACTTTAAAAAGTGTATTTATTTATTTGTCATAAAGAAAGAGAGCACACCCTGGCAGAGCAAGCAGAGAGAGAAGCAGGCTTTCCGCGGTGCAAGGAGTGGGTGGACCAGTTGATCCCAGGACTCCCTCTCATGCCCTGTGTGGAAGGCAGATGCTTTTTTTTTTTTTTTTTTTTTTTTTTTGACAGACAGAGATCACAAGTAGGCTGAGAGGCAGGCAGAGAGAGAGGAGGAAGCAGTCTCCCCGCCGAGCAGAGAGCCCCATGCGGGGCTCGATCCCAGAACCCTGAGATCATGATCTGAGCCGAAGGCAGACACGCAGACACTCAGCCCACTGAGCCACCCAGGCGCCCCTGGAAGGCAGATGCTTAACCGACTGAGTCATGCAGGCGCCCCAATATACTTTTTTTTTGTTAAGGAGACAGAAAGTTATTTTAATTTGAAAATTAGAATTATAGCCAGGGGAAAAACTCAACCGTCTCTTCTGTTAAATCATTATATAAATATAGACTCTACAGGCAGCTTCTTTTTTTAGAACTTGGAAAAACGCAGGGCAGCTGATGGCTCCTCTTGTTAGGGGCCCCTAGATACACGAGATCCTTCCATGAAGTGCCAATGAGTCAGTAGTGCAGCAGTCTTAATGAATTTTTAGAATGAAATCAACACCAGCAATGAAAATTCCTTCACAAGTTTCTAGTTCAAAAGGCAATATGTAAGTCTTTATTTGCAAATCACATGATCATGTATTTAGAGAATCCTAAGGGATCTGGAATAAACCTGCTATGGAACCAGTACTTTAATTCAGTGAGGTTGCAGCTATAGATGGATATTTAAAAAAAACTCAATTGTATTCTCATATGGTAGTGATGAACAATTGTAAATTGAAATTATATGTATTTTACATAGATAGATAAATATAGATGTATAGATAACATGTAAAGATAAATATAAGAAAGTCCAAGGTGTTGGTTCAGAAAATTCAGTACTGTTAAGACATCAATTATCTTCAAATTAATCTATAAATTTAGATCAGTCACAATCAAAATTTTAGCAGGCATCTTTGTATAACTTGACAAAATTACCCCCAAATCTATATGGAAATTTGAAGGACCTAGTATAGACAATAATTTTGAAAAAAACCCACAAATGTTGGAAATTATATTACCTGATTTCCAGATTGAAGATGCACTAATAAAGGTAGTATAGTAGTGGAGTTTACATAGACAATGAATTTAAAATAAAAAAACTTCTGCTTTGTGAGAGATATGGTTAAGAAAATGACCTGGGAAGCTGAGAAAAAATATTTTCAATAGGTGTAACCAACAAAGCATTTGTATCCAGGAGATATATAAAGGCCTCTTAAAATTCAAAATAAGGTAAACAATATAATGAAAAGTCATCAACAGATTTGAACAAGTTTTTTACTAAAGTACATATATGTATAAATCACCAAAGAGCTCATGGAAAGATGCTCAATGTCATTAATCATCAGGAAAATGTAAAACAAACACAAACAATGAAATACCACAACATAGCCGACAGAATTGCTAAAATTAAAAAGTCTGACAATCCCAAGTATTTTTGAAGACATGGAACAACTGGAAATCTTCTTCATTCATTGCTGGTGAGAAGTTCAACCACTTTAAAAGGCTTTTTGACAGTTTCTTGAAAAGTTAAACTTACACTTACTGTATGTCTAAAAAGTTCCACTCTTAAAAATTTTCCCAAGCAAAATTCAAACCATATTTCCTCAAAAAGATTCGTATAGGGAAATTCCTGGGTGGCTCCAGTCGGTTAAGCATCTGCCTTGGCTCAGGTAATGATCTCACTGTCCTGGGATCAAGACTGGAGTCAGGTTCTCTGCTCAGTGCAGAGTCTGTTCTCCCTCTGCCTGCTGCTCCCCCTGCTTGTGCTATCTCTCTCTCTCTGACAAATAAATAAATAAAATCTTTTTAAAAATTCGTATGGGAATGTTCATGGCAATTTCATTTAGGATAGCCCCTAAGTGGATATAATCCAAATGTCCATCAGCAAGTAAATGTATAAACAAATTGTGATGTATTCATATGTTAGGTTACTACAAAGACATAAAAAGGAACAAACTACTGGTGCAAGCAGTAACATAGATAAATCTCAAAAAACATTATACTCAGGGAAATATATCAGACACAAAAGAGTGCATTCTGTTTGATTCCATTTATATAAAGTTTTGGAAGAGGCAAAACTAATTTATGTTGATACAGATTGGATGAAATCAGTGTTTGCCTGGCTTGAAGGTTGAAATTTTTCTAAGTATAAAACGGGAAATAAAATAAGTTTTTTAGCTGTGGGAAATGTTCTGTGTCTTGATGGGGTAGTGACTCCACAGGCAAACACATTTGTTGAAATCGCTGAACTGTATAGTTAAAATGTATGCATCTTATTTTATGTAAATTATATCCCAATAAATTGATTAAAAATCAAATATCTAAAAATAAATCTAAGGGCACCTGGGTGGCTCAGTGGGTTAAGCCTCTGCCTCTGGCTCAGGTTATGACCTCAGGGTCTTGGGATCGAGCCCCACATCAGGCTTTCTGCTCAGCAGGGAGCCTGCTTCCCCTCCTCTCTCTCTGCCTGCCCCTCTGCTTTTGATCTCTCTCTGTCAAATAAATAAATAAAATCTTAAAAAATAAGTAAATCTAATTAAAATACTTGCAAGACCTCTACACTAAAAATTATAAAATAATTCTGAGAAACATTAAAGAAGAGATATACTGGGTTCATGTATTGAATGACTCAATATTTTAAAGTCGTCAATTGTTCCCAAATTGAACTATAAATTCAATGCAATCCAATGCAATCCATATAAAAAATCTCATCTGGTTATTTTTTAATGACAAGCAAATTCTAACTATGTATATGGAAATGCAAAAAAAAAAAATGTAGCCAAGAGAACCTTAAAGAAGGGAGCACCAAAACCTCCACCAGTAGATACGAAACTTAATACAATCCTATAGTGAGTAAATTATGAATAAATAGTGTAATATTGTCTCAAAGATTAATACATTTGTGTACACATGCATGCATGCACAGACCTGTGAAACGTACCTACACATACTGTCGATTTATGGCAAAGATGACACTGCAGTGAAATGGGGAAAAGATTTTTTTTCCCTAAAAAGTGGTAACAGATCAGTTGGATAGCCATATGTGAAAAAAGTATATGCGGACTCTACCCTAAATAACACACAAAATAAACTCCCAGTGAACTGCAGATCTAAATGGGAAAGACAATGCCATTCTACAGGAGTGACAGAAATACACAGGAAATCATCTTCATGACTTTGGAGTAGGCAGTATTCTTTTTTTTTTTCCAACTTTTTAAAAAAAATTCTAGTTGGTTAACATACAGTGTTAGTTAACATGCAGTAGAATTCAGTGATTGATCAGTTACATACAACACCCAATGCTCATCATATCAAGTGCTCTCTTTTTTAAAAAAAGATTTTATTTATTTGAGAGAGAGAAAGAGCATGAGCATGGGTGGAGGGGCAGAGGGAATGGGAGAAGAACCTTTCCCTCTGATTAGGGAGCTGGATGCAGGGCTCGATTCCAAGACCCTGAGATCATGACCTGAGCCAAAATAGATGCTTAACTGACTGAGCCACCCAGGCATCCCTCAAGTGCCCTCTTTAATATCCACTACCCACCTAGCCATCCCTCTCCCACCTCCCTCCATCACCTCTCAGTTTGTTCTCTATCTTTAAGAGTCCCTTATGGTTTGTTTCCCTCTCTTTTTTCTTTTTTTCCCTTCCCATATGTTCATTTGTTTTGTTTCTTAATTTCCACATATAAATGAAACCATGTGGTATTTGTCTTTCTGTGACTTACTTTGCCTGCCATAATACATTCTAGTTGCATCCCCTTCTTGTGAATGGCAAGATTTCTTTCTTGTGTTTTTTTGTGGCTGAGTAATAGTCCATTGTGTATATATACCACATCTTTATCCATTCACCAGTTGATGGTTGTTTGGGCTCTTTCTGTAGTTTGGCTATTGTTGTAATGCTGCTTTGAACATTGAAATGCATGCACCCTCTTGGAATCTGTATTTTTGTATCTTTTGGATAAAAATGGTACAGTGCAATTGCTGGATCATAGGGTTGTTCTATTTTTAACATTTTTGAGGAAGCTCCATACTGTTTTCCAGAGTGGCTGCACCAGTTTGCAAAGTATAAGTTTTCTCTATTCATACTTAAGAAAAATCAACTGGGTGAATATCATTACAGTATAAGGAGAACTTGATCATCCATATTTATTATAACATTGTTATAGGATTTTTGTGAGCGTTATTCATTATTTCCTTAGGATGGATGCTTAGGAATGGATTTATAGACTCAGTGAGGCACCTGTATTTTAAATGCGTATGCCTCAGTTCCCATACAGAAAGGTTAACAGATTCGGATTCTATTACCTGAAGATAAGTGAGAAAGCCCTCGGGGAAGTGCAGAGCACAGATTTCCTGACTTCATGTCATAGAGAGCTTGCACTGAACCTGCTTTGTGATCACAAACCATCAGTAGACCTAAGCACCTCTAGAGGAGAAGTAAGTGGACTTGTACCCACAAAACAGCATGAGACAGGACAGAGTGATTAATGATAAAGATGGGGGTGGGCCTGGGCTCAGTCAGATAGTTCTTTTCTCTCTTTCCTACCTTATTTCTAGATCTTTCCCGTGTTCTGAGGCCCAGGTCAAGGTCCTTATCCTCCTCGAGGCTTTCTCTATTTTAGGCCACACTGATCATTTCCTTCTTCTAGCTTCTGTTGGTTAGATAGTTCGTTCACCCTTTTGTTTAGCAGTCTCTAAATGGCCTCACGTGAAAGGATATTTGGTTTACCCAGAGACAGTATATGTTTCACCAATGTTGTGCCTTTCTCTTGAGACCTAGTCTTTATCATTCAGAACATACAAGGCAGTACTGGGTGTGAGAAGGGCTCCCCAAAATAACTCATCAGTGAACAAAGATGGGAGAAAATATAGGAACATTTTGAGACAATCCTCATTCTAAAACTTGGGTTGGTTCCTTGATTCAACATTAACCAGCTGTGTAACCTTACTTAAGTATCTCGAAAGGGGAGGGGGGAGGATAGAAGGAAGAGCACCAGAGAATGGTTTGCCCTAGTAGTTCAGATAAAAGGTCATGAGGGCCTAAAACAGGATAATGATGAATTCCGTTGTCACAGTGAAGAATGACGGGCTTACTGGCTATGGAAGGGGTGAGAGTCAGACAAGACTCTGACATATCAAGACAGAGCCACTAGACAAATTAATATGGCAGGTTGCATTAATTAATGTTAAGAGCACAGGATCTCACTCAAAGATAACTTTAAAATATCAACAGAAGACTTGAAAGTCAAGTCGGTCCCAATTTGGTGACCTGTAGTCACCAAATGTATCTGATAAGGGTAAACCGTTAGAGTCAATATTTTAATCTCCTATTTAAGTTGCCAACTTGCAGGAATTAGAGGAAAGAGGATCAGGTTGAACTATATGTAGGCAGTGAGCAAAATCTAGACTCTAAGAAAGTCCACAAATCAAACAGCCCAAGTTTTTCCATAGCTAATGTGTAAGAAAAAGAAATTCAGCAAAAGCCTGTACATTAGTAAAGACTTTAAATAAACGTAAACATTTTTTTAAAGGGCAAGACTAAAATATAATGTCCAGGTATGCATACTTGGAAGATAAAAACAAAAAGAAATCAAAGAAAATGATTACTAAAAAAGTCAGGATAGTGGTTACTTTCAGGGTAGAAAAGGGGGGCTTCAATTAGGATGGGGCATATAGAGGAGCTTCTAGGGAGGCTGTAAGTTTTATTTATTGATCTGAGTTATGGTTATTAAGAGGGTTCATCTTATGCTATTTCACTAATGTTTACATTTTTAATTTTTCTAGGTTGCATTTTATAATAAAAATGCCTTAGAACTCATGAGATTTCTTTTTATTTACATAAATATGACCCAAGACACCATTTCAAAAATCTTAACATGATATCAAGGGCAGTGATAGTGAGATCTTAGAATCTCCTAGTGACCTCATGAAAAACAAGTTTCATAGTTTTAGGTTTTATATTCATGTATATGATCCATTTCAAATTATTTTCTGTGCGAGATATCAGATGAAGATCAAGAATACCCTGTGAGGTATCTTGGAATCTCTGTTGAAAACCAATTGACTATATGCTTTTGGATGTATTTCTGGACTATGTATTCTGTTCCACTGATCTATATATCAATTCTGCACCCCACCATCACTACCTTGTCACTGTAGCTATATCATATCATCAAAAATTTGAGTCCTCCTGACTTGTTCTTCATTTTTACAATTATTAGCTATTATAAATTCATATACATTTTGGAGTCATCTTGTCAATTTCTACAGAAATGCCTTCTCAGATTTTGATTGTGATTACATTGAATCTATAGATCACTTAGAAAGGAGGATTGACATTTTAACAATAATCAGTCTTCTGATCCATAAACATGATAAATCTCTATATTTACTTAGATTTTTTTAAATTTCTCTCAACTGTCTTGTAGTTTCTAATGTCCATGTTTACATATTTTGCCAGCCCTGTCTCTAAGACTCTCAAGCTATTGTTAATGATATTGATTTTGTTTTATTTAAAAATTTCAATCACAGTTTCAATTGTTCACTGCTGGTATACAGAAATACAATTGCTGGAGTACCTGGGTGACTCAGTCAGTTAAGCATCGGACTCTTGATTTTGGCTCAGGTCATTATCTCAGGATTGTAAGATGAAGCTGGAAGCCAAGCTTTTCTTTCAGCTTGGAGTCTGCCTGAGAGTCTCAGTCTCCTTCTCCCTCTGCACCCCTCCACAGACACACACACACACTCTCTCTCTCTCTCAATAAATAAATAAATAAACCAGGTGCCTGGGTGGCTCAGTGGGTTAAGCTTCTGCTTTCGGCTCAGGTCGTGATCCCAGGGTCCTGGGATTGAGACCTGCATCAGGCTCTCTGCTCAGCAGGGAGCCTGATTCCCTCTCTCTCTGCCTGCCTCTCTGCCTACTTGTAATCTCTCTCTCTGCCAAATAAATAAATAAAATCTTAATAAATAAATAAATAAACTAATAAACAAATAAATTAAATCTTAAAAAAAGAAATACACTTGCTGTTTGCATATTGACCTTGCATCCTACACCATTTCTAAACTCAATTAGTTCTAGTAGCTTTTTTGTATATTCTTTAGAATTTTTCTTTTCAAAATTGTGTCATCTGTGAATTAAGTACAATGATGGATAAGAATGATGAAAGTGAAGAACCTGCCCTTATGGGGAAAATATATACTATTTCATGACTAAGTATATTTTCTGCAGGTTTATCATGGTTTCCTTTATCATTGGGAAAGTTTGCTGATTTTCTATTTTCATTTATTTTTAAAGATTTTATTTATTTGACAGCGAGAGAAGGAACACAAGCAGGGGGTGTGGGAGAAGAAGAAGAAGGCCTCAAGTGGAGCCAGGAGCCAGACACAGGGCTCAATCCCAGGACCTGGAGATCGTGACCTGAGACGAAGGCAGACGCTTAACTGACTGAGCCACCCAGGCACTCTGATTTTCTTTTTTTTAATCATGAATGAGTGTTGGTTTTTGTCACATATTTTTATACATCTATTGAAATAATATGTTTTTTTTCTCTTTCACTCTATAAATAAGTGGAGTGCATTACTTGATTTTTGAATGTTAAACCAACTTTATATTCCTGGGGTAAACTTCGCCTGGTACTCATCCTTACATACACATCAATGGATATTATATGCTGGTAATTTTATGTGAATTTTTGCATATATGTTCAGGAGTATATTGTTCTATAATTTTTTCTTATAATATCCATAACAGGTTTTATTGTCAGGATTATTCTAAATTTTTTAAAAGAATTTATTTATTTATTTGACAGAGAGATAGCACAAGCAGGCTGCCCAGCAGGCAGCCCAGCAGGCTCTCGGTTGAGCAGGGAGCATGACACAGAACTGGATCCCAGAACTCTGGGATCATGATCTGAGCCGAAGGCAGCCACTTAACTGACTGAGCCACACAGGCGCTCAAGATTATTCTTTTATCTTAAAGTGAGTTGCAGAGTGCTTTGTATCCTTCAGTTTCTGAAAGACTGTAATGTAGGCAGTATTTCTTTTTTTAAATGACTGATAGAGCTCACCAGTACAATCTTTGTGGAAAGATTTTTTTTTTGGTTAAGAATTTATTTTATTTTATAGGTATAAATTTACTGAGATCTGACGCTTGGCGGCCCCTGGGCCACCAGGTTCACGTGAAGCCTCTCAGGCTCCCGCGCCACACTTCGTGGGGGCCCGCTCGGCCCTGGAGCCGCTCGCTCGCTCAGAGGCGGCTACTCAGACAGTGGCAGGCGCCTTGGAGCGCGGTGTAGTGCTCAGTGTGCCTTCGGAGCCTAAACTAAGCCTGTCGTTCGCGCTGGCCAAAGACACGCGGTGCGACAAAGCGAGCCACTGGGTTGGTCCCTCAGCGGGATTGCAACAAATGCAACCTCAAAGGCTACGCTAAGGTGGACGCTGGCAGGAAGAACTGGCCAAGTGCAAATGGCGACGTGGCCTATGCGGGAGGGTTCTGGGTCCGAGCAGGCTGCAGCATGCGAACCCCTGCTGAAGCTGTAGCACCGGGAGGAGGCTGTGGATGAAGACGTTCTCCACGTGGACAGCGCGGTGCTGCAGTCTCCCTGCAACTAGGAGGAAGTGAAGAGGGAGACAGTGACGAGGGCATCCAAAAGGTAGGTACATTTCTCTCATTCAAATGGCAGTAGCCTTGGCTCACATTAGACATGTCTGGTGTGACCTGTATCCTGGCATATGAGTTATGTTTTGTGGAGGCTTCAATAGTACCCCAACAACAGGAATGTATCTTTTTTTTTTTTTTTTTTTTTTTTTTGGTCAATGGGGAAGAGGAACGGTGAAACATGTCCCTACCCATTTTTTTTCAAACTGGAAAGTGCTTGTGGTGAACCTGCTTACACAAATTCGGTTGGTGGTTTTCTTGGATGTCTGGATTACATTTTCGTTGACTTAAATGCTCCAGAGTTGGAATAGGTGATTCCATTACCTAGTCTTGAAGAAGTTACCACCCACCAGGCCTTATCTAGTGTTTCCCATCCCTCTGATCACATAGTACTTGTATGTGCTTTAAAATGGGAACAGATTTGTGTTTAATGGAATGTAAGTCTTCTTTAGTAGGCAATTTAATATGAATTAAAGCTTATGTGTAAGCTTTAATCCTTCAAAGAGGAAAACTAGACAAACACCAAGGCAAAATGTTGTTATTTTACTACTTTCCAGTGTCTTCATTACACGACTGCTGATAATATTTGCAGTTTCTCCACTTTTCTTTTTTATGGTGGAAGGAAAAACAACTATATTTACGACTCAAGGGAAGAACATTGAATTATTATGTACATTTTTATAAGTACCTTTTTTAAGCTAGAAATTAAGAATTTTGTATAAAAAACACATTTGAATGATCCTTTAATTTTTCTATCATCATATTTCAAGTTGAACCATGTTTATATAATTAGGGAAAAATGCATACAGGTTAAAGTGAGAGACCTGAGTCTGACACATGAAACGAGTAACATTAGAGCCCACCTTTACCTCAGTTTGGTTAGCAATTTCATACAACTTCAAGCTTGAACAAAAGATTAAAATATGCCGGGGTGCCTCAGGGGCTCAGTGGGTTAAGCCTCTGCCTTCACTCAGGTCATGATCCCAGGGTCCTGGGATTGAGTCCCACATCAGGCACTCTGCTCAGCGGGGGGCCTACTTCCCTCTCCCCCTCTGCCTGCTTCTCTCCCTACTTCTGATGTCTCTCTCTCTGTCAAATAAATAAATAAAATCTTTTTTTAAAAAGGTTAAAATATGCCATCACCAATTGTTATTGCTTCTCATCTTTAATTTTTCAATTATCATAAGGTATTTTCATTCTGTTATTTTTAGGCTTTTAATTTTTAGTATATGGTACACATGGACATTTATATTCTTCTTATTGCAGCTACTGAACTTTTAGGATGCAAGCCCAATTTAGTATTCAAAGTGAATAGCAACATAGTCAACTTGATCCCATTTTCTTTAATTATCCTTGCCCGTGAAAAATGTTCATAAATCAATAGGGTATTTGACCATATAATATTACAGAATACAGCATAATGGATTACTTTATGAGAAGCTACCTACTGATATGGACTTGATGTTTTGGGTGAACCACTGAGCATTTTTCTTTTTTTTAAGATTTTATTTATTTATTTGACAGAGATCACAGTTAGGCAGAGAGGCAGGCAGAGAGAGGAGCAGAAGCAAGCTCCCCACCAAGCAGAGAGCCTGATGTGGGGCTCGATTCTAGGACTCTGGGATCATGACCTGAGCCGAAGGCAGAGGCTTTAACCCACTGAGCCACCCAGGAGCCCCGATTTATTTTATAAATCGGAGAAAAGGGACTAGTGGGGCTTTTGAGCATTTCTGAAATAAACTTCTTTTTATAGACTTGAGCATTATAGTCTGAGTTATGGGAAAACATTGTATATAATTTATATACTGTTAAAAAATTAAATGTGAAGCCAAACTTTTTAAAATTAGAAATTACAGATTTATTTATTAGTTTCTAGCCTAGAGTGGTAACTGAGCTCTTCTAACTCAGTTTTCACCATACCTTATTTGTAATGCTTTAACTGTTACCTTTTGATGTTCAGGAAAACTATAATGTTATCTCATACTTCTGCATTTAGTTTCTATTGCTTAGATATTAAAACCCCATTCACCTCAAGAAGAGTTCTGATTTTCCATAGTCATGAGAGATTTTGTCCCAAATTCTTTACTAATCTCTAAATCCAATGCCATAAGAACTTTTCTCTTTTGATAAGGTAGGCTGCACTTTCATATTCCACTCACTATCCAATGTATTATTAACTCTTAGTTTAGTAGTTTGTGAATGAGAGTTTTACTTACAGTCCATTTTGAACCTTGAAGTTCTTAAAATACTGGAAGGGAAAAATTAAAGTGGCAGTTTCTTTTAATCTTCCTTAGAAAAAGCTATAAATGAAAAGTTGATGCTACTAATTTGTGCCTTCCTAAATAATATTTTGAGAGCATTTTAACATCAGTTTACATCAGTTTACAAATACATGAATATATTAAAGCCAGAATCTGATTCTCTTGCAAAATACATATTTTTTCGTCTTCAAAAAATTTACTCAAATTTGTTTCTTCTTTAGTTAGTTTGGAAAGTTTTTCTTTTCAAGTAATTTTACTATTTCATCTATTCATCTATGTCTTTGACTTTATTGGCATGAAGTTGCTCACAATATTTCCTTACTATGTCTGTACAATGTGTGGTCATAGCCTTATTTCAACCCTGATATTGATAATTTGTGATTTCTTTTTTTTCTTGATTCATTTCTTAGACATTTAATGCTTTTATAGTATTTTCAAAGAACCAATATTTGACTTTGTTGATTTTTTCTGCTTTTTTAAAAAATCGGTTTTTTATTTTGTTGTTTTCTGCCTTATTTTACTATTTCGTTGCTTCTATTTACTTTGGAAAAGTAAGCTTCTGTAGATGGAAATTTAGATCATGAATTTTAAATGTCTCTTCTAATATAGACATTTAAAAGTAGAGATTTCCCTCTAAGCTTTGTTTTAGCAACTATCTAATATGTTATCACTGAGTTTGAAATATTTCTAATTTGTGATGAATTTTTTTTGACCCATGGATTATTTACAAGTGTTATTTAAAACATTGGTGTTTTTTTCTAGATATTTTTTATTTCTTATTTTTAACTAATTAACTTTTTGTAGTCAGAGAACATACTCTGTAAGCGCTATTCATGCAAGTCCAAATAGCACTGAAAGTACACCTTGGTAGGAGGAGGAATAAAACCTTCATTTTAAAATATTAAGTCAAACAAACTATTTTTCTTTTTTTGAGATTTTATTTTTAAGTAGTCTCTATACCCAGTGTGAGGCTCAAACTCACAATCTCAAGATCAAGAGTCACACCCTCCACTGAGTCAGCCATGCACCCTGAAACAAACTATTTTTCTAATTGTCCCTTCCCATGGTAGTTTCTACTATTGACTGAGACATTATTCTGAATGTTTCTGTGAGGGCCATTTTGGATGAGACTGACATTTAAGTCGGTGGACTTTGAGTGACACTCTCCATAATGTGGGCCTCATCTAATCAGTTGAAGGCCTGAATGAAGCAAAAGACTTAACCTCCCCCAGGCAAGAAGGAATTCTGCCAGCAGTTGGCTTCTGAGCTTGAACTGCTACACTGGCGCTTCTTTGGTCTCCAAACCTCTGATGTATATAGCCACATATTTGCCATTTTCTGTACACTTCTTTCTTCTATGTAGAGGCACATTTCCAGCAAATGTCATTTTCTTCCACCTCAAAACTCCCTTTACTATTTCTTATAGTAGCATGATGGCGAATACATTGACCTTTGTTTGTTGGGAAAAGCCTTTATTCATCTTGATTTTTAAAGGATATTTTCACTGGATATAGAATTCTGAGTTTACATTTTTTCCTTCATTCTTTTAAAGTTGTAATTTCATTGTCTTCTTGTAAATTCTCGTACTGTGTGGAATCATGCTTAAATTTATATTTTAGTCTATAACACAAACTTTTTCTGAGGTTTCTATACAGATTTTCTCTTAGTAACTGCTTTTTAGGACTTTGATTATGATATACTTTGATGTGGCCTTCTTTTCAAAGTACAGATATGGGGCGCCTGGGTGGCTCAGTCGGTTAAGCGTCTGCCTTCTACTCAGGTCATGATCCCAGGGGATTGAGCCCCATATCGGGTTCCTTGCTCACCATAGAGACTGCTTCTCCCTCTCCCTCTGCCTGCTGCTCCCCCTGCTTATGCTGTGTGTGTGTGTGTGTGTGTGTGTGTGTGTGTGTGTGAAACGAATAAATAAAATCTTAAAAATTAAAATACAGATATAATTGACATATTATATTAGTTCCAGGTGTACAACATAATGAGTTGATATTGGTATACTGCAAAATAATACCACAGTAAGTCTACTTAACATTCATCAACACACATACGTACATTTTTTTCTTTTTTTTCCCTACGACTACTTCCAACAACTACCAGTAAATCATCTTGCTCACAAAGTGCTAAAACCTTACTCCACCAACTCAGTGGGGTAAACTGACCAATAAGGACAGGATACAGATTTTCTTCCTTGGATGAAAACTTTTAAGATTTGCTCTCTTAGCAACTTTAAAATACACAGTACAGTATTTTTCTCACTATAATTCCATTTATTTACCCCTTATATACAATATATGATCATTTCAACATGTAATCAAAATAAGAATGAGGTATTTTACATTTTTTCCTATCATATAGTAATATTAACTATACTCACCATGCTGTACATTACAACCCTAGGACTTCTTTATTTTATAACTGGAAGTTTTGACTTCCTTTTGACTGTTTTCACCCATTTTTCTCACTTATCCCCCAATTGATTGCCTCTGGCAACCACCAATTGATTGTCTATATTTATGAGTTTGGTGGGTTCTTCTTTTTTTTTTAATATTCCACATATAAATAAGATGATGTCATATTTGCCTTTCTCTAACTCATTTCACTTAGTACAATGCCTTCAGGGTCCACCCATGTTGTCACAAATAGGAAGATTTCTTTCTTTTTTATAGCTGAATAATATTCCATTGTCTATATATACCACAGTTTGTTTATTTATTCACCTACTGATGAATAATTAGTTTCCATAGTTTAGCTATAATAAATAATCCTAACTGAACATGAGAGTGATGTGACATTCTTTTTGTTTCTCCTACTAGAGGTTTATTATTATTCTTGGATCTGTGAGTTTATAATATTCATAAAACTTAGAACTATTTCAGCCATTATATTTTTCTTTAACTTAAAAGATTTTATTTATGTAAGAGAGAAAGAGTGTAAGCTGGGGGTGGAGCAGAAGGAGAGAGAGATTCTCAGTGCAGAGTCTGACCTGGGGTTTAATCTCACAACCCCAAGATCATGACCTGAACCAAAATCAAGAGTCAGGTGCTTAACTGACTGAGCCACCCAGGCACCCAGCCTTTATATTTTTCAATCTATTTTTTGTCTCACATACTTTCTTCTTTGTCTGAGGCATATTTCCAGTTATACTACTTTGTATTGATTAACCTCTCATTTATTTTTTACTGTGGTGCAGTTTCCATAGTTTCTATTGCCATGTGTTCATTGACTGTTCTTAAATAAGAACTTTATTGAGATATAATTCATATCATTTAATTCCCCAGTTTAAAGTGTGTAAGTCAATGCTTTTTTAGTATGTTGACAGAATAGTGCAACTATTACTATAGTCAATGTTAGAACACTTTAATTACCTCTAAAGGAAACCTACTTGAAGTAACTCCCTATTTCTCTCCAAGCTACCAAGCCTATGTAACCACTAATCTAATTTCTATCTCTATAGATTTGTCTATTCTGTACATTTCATAGAAATGGAATCATACAAAATGTGATCTTTTTTGACAGTCTTCTTTCACTTACTCTATTGTTTTCAAGGTTCATTCATGTTGTAGCATGTATTAGTACTTTATTTTTATTGCCAAATAATATTCCATTGTACCAACCTACCACATTATAATTATCCATTTATCAGTTGATGGACATATGAGTTGTTTCCAAGTTTTGGTTAATATGAATAAGACTATTATAAACGTTCATGAACAAATTTCTATGTGGACATGTGTTTTTATTTCTCTGTGTATATACCTAGGAGTGAAATTGCTAGGTCATATGTTAATTCTATATTTAACTTTTTGAAGAACTGCGAAAATGATTTCCAAAGCGGTTGCACTGCTTTACATTCCCATCAGCAATGTATGAGTCCCAAGTTTTCCACATCCTTATCAACATTGGTTAGCCACCCTAATGGGTATAAAGTGATATTTCATTGTGGTTTTGATTTGCATTTTCCTAATGACTATCATGATATTGAACATTGTTTCATATGTTTGTCAGCCGTATTTATACTTTCTTTGATATATGTCTATTCAGATCATTTGCTCATTTTTAATTAGGTTGTCTTCTTATTATTCAATATAATAGCTCCTTATGTATTTTAGATACAAGCTCCTTGTCAGATAGATGATGTGAAATTTTTTCATGTTCTGTTGAATATCTTTTCATTTTCTTAATATCCTCTGAAACATAATAGTTTTTAATTTTTAAGATGTCTGATTTATTTTTTTAATTTTTTTGTGCTGTTGCTGTCATATCTAAGAAACCATTGTCTAATCCAAGGTCACAAAAACTTAAGGGTTTTATAGTTTTGTTTCTTACATTTAGGTCTGTGATTCATTTCGAGTTAATTTTTGTACATGATGAGAAGTGTTCAGCTTTATTCTCTTGCAAGTGGTTATCTCATTTTCTCAGTAACATTTGTGAAAATTCAACTTTTTCCCCCATCAGATTATCATGGTGCCATTCCAAAAATCAAATGACCATAGCATATGGGTTTATTTCTAGAGTTTCAATTTTATTCCACTGACTTGTATATCTATCCTTCGTCAGTGCCATCTTATTTTGATTATTATAGCCTTATAGTAAGATTTGAAATCAGGAAATGTAATTCCTCCATCTTTGTTCTTCTTTGACAAGATTATTTGGTTATTTCAAGTTCCTTGCAATTCCATTATGTAATAGAAGGTCTACTTTAGGGGTGCCTGGGAGGCTCAGTTTGTTAAGCAGCTGCCTTTGTCTCTGGTCCTGACCTGGGGGGAGGGGGGTCTCAAGGTCAGCCGCCCCCTCCACAGCGGTCAGGATCCCTGCTCTGCTGGGAGCCAGCTTCACCGGCTTCCTGCCTCTCTCTGCCTCTCCCTGCCTCTGCCTGTGGCTCTGCCTACTTGCTCTCTCTCTCTGTCATATAAATAAAATCTTTTAAAAAAAAAGAAAATCTACTTTTTCTTTTGTTTTAAATTTATTTGAGAGAGAAGGAGTGAGCGTACGCCCACGCATGCGTGAGAGAGAGAGAGAGAGCGCGCGCGTGAGCAGGGGGAGAGGAAGACGCAGACTCCCCACTGAGCAGGGAGCCGGATGCGGAACTCCGTGTGGGACTCCATTCTAGGACCCTGGGATCATGACCTGAGACAAACACAGACGCTTAAGGGACTGAGCCACCCTGGCGCCCCAATTTATTCATTTCTTCAAAAAAGTTCATTAAAATTTTGGTAGGGATTGCATTGAATCTGTAGATCTCTTTGAGGAGTATTGCCATTTTAAAGATTTAATCCTCCAATTCATGAATATGGAATGTCTTTCCATTTATTTAGGTCTTTAATGTATGTCAGTAATTCTTTGTAATTTTCAGAACGTAAACTTTGCACTTTTTTTTGTTAAATATCTTCCTAGGCATTTTTTCCTTTTTATGACACTGTAAATAGAATTGTTTCCTTAATTTTCTTTTCAGATTGTTCATCATAGGTGTATACAAACACTACTGGGTTTGTTCGGTGATCTGTGTACTCTGCAGCTTTGAATTCATTTATGAGTTCTGGTAGCTTTCTTACAGATTTTTAAATGATTTTCTATGTATAGGATAATGTTGCCTGCAAATATAGATGGATTGACTTCTCCTTTTCCAATGTGGATCCTTTTGATTTCATGTTTTTTGCCTAATTGCCCTGTCGGAAACCTCCAGTACAATGCTGACTAGAAGTGGTGAAAGCAGGCATTTATGTCTTGCTTCAGCTCATAGGAGGGAATCATCCAGTTTTTTGCCACCAACTGTAAGGTTAACTGTGGGTTTTCCTTCTATGTCCTTCATCAGGTTAAGGATATTCCCTCTATTCCTACTTTTTTTTTTTTAAGATTTATTTATTTATTTATTTGACAGAGAGAGAGATCACAAGTAGGCAGAGAGGCAGGCAGAGAGAGAGAGGAGGAAGCAGACTCCCTGCTGAGCAGAGAGCCCGATGCGGGACTCGATCCCAGGACTCTGAGATCATGACCTGAGCCGAAGGCAGCGGCTTAACCCACTGAGCCACCCAGGTGCCCCTATTCCTACTTTTTTGAGAGTTTTCTTTATTATTATGAAGAGTTGTATTTTTAAAAAACTTTTTGGGCAGTTCACGGAAATGAAATGACATGAAATGGTAATGTGGTGAGGTTTTTTATTCTATTAGTATGGTGTATACATATACTGACTTTCTTGAGATTAACTTTGCTTGGTAATGGTCTATAATTCTTTCGATATGTTTCTAAATTCAGCTTGCTAGTATTTTTTGAGGATATTTGCATCTATAGCATAAAAGTTATTGATCTGTAGTTTTCTTGTGATGTCTTTGTCTGGTTCTGGGATCAGGCTGATATTGACCACTTTTTCCTCACTGAGAAGCTTTAAAAATTATTACATTAATTTCTTTGTTATCAATCTATTCAGGTTTTCTGTTTCTTCTTGGGTTTGTTTTGGTAGTATGTGTATTTCTAGGCATTTGATAATTTCATCTGCTTTATTTAAGTAACTGGCATGCAATTGATTATAGTATTCTCTTACAATTTTTTTTCTAAAATTTCTGTGAAGGCAGTAGTGGTGGCTGCTCTCATTCCTGATTTTAGCAAATAGAGTCTTCTTGCCTTTCTTTTTCTTAGTCAGTCTAACTAAAAGTCTGTTAATTTTGTTGGTTTTTTTTTTTTCAAGAAAAAAATTTTGGTTTTGTTGAATTTCTCTATTTTTCCCTCTTTTCTATTTCATTAATTTCTGCTCTAATCTTTATTATCTCCTTACTTCTGGTTCCTTTGGATTTACTACAGTCTTCTTTTTCTCATTTCATAAGGTGGAAGTTACAGCTTTGAGGTTTTTCTTTTTTTCAATGTACTCAAATATAAATTTCACTTTAAGTACATGAATCCCATAAATAGTGGTATGTTGTGAGTTAATTTTCATTTGCGTCAAATTATTTCCTAGTTTCCCTGTGATTTCTAATGATGTTCATTATTTCAAATTACATTAATTTCTACATATTTTCAACTTTCCAAATTTCTTTCCATTATTAATTTCTAATTTCACTCTGTTGTGATCACAGAATATACTTTGTATAGTGTCAATCTTAAAAATGTTATTGAACCTTTTTAATTGCTTACCATATGGCATATATATAATTAGGTCTAGCTGATAGATTCCATCTCATTTAACTTTTGCATACTTATTCTATTATTAAAAGTGGTATATTGAATTTCTTGCTGTTATTTTCTATATATCCCTTAAATTGGCCAGTATAAGTGGGTATCTTTAGTTAAAATCCAAAGCAATCATAAAGCTCACCCTGATTCTTTTCTGTCAGGGACCACACCATTGTACTCTCAGTTGCACAGAGTCTGAAAACAGTTTTAGTTGTTTTATATGTTTGTCCAGTTATCTGGTTCTTCAAAGCTGGAGTATATGCCTGATCCCAGTCTGCCCATAATTTTTGTCATTTGGTTTATTTTAGCATATTTTGTAAAATTCTAAAACAAGTTGCTTAGATTCCCCTCTCCCCATGTAAAGTCAAATTGGAATTTGTACTCCTTAGTTTCCTAATAACAACATTATAAGTATTAATTTAGCTAGTATATGAAAAGTGCTTAGAAGAATTAAGCAGTACATAAGAAGTATTAAATAAGTTGTATCACTGGTGTTGTTATAATGAACCACAATGCCCTCTCCACAAAGTCAATGGCTCCCACATTTTCATTTCTTTACCTCCTACCCTTATCTGTCTCCTTATACTGACTTGGGGGAAGGAAGACTAGGATGATTGTTATAGGTAGTAGAGCTGGCTTAGATGACTTTTGCAAGCTCTTATGAAGGTACCTGGTCCCAATTGTTGGAGTTTCTTCTTATGACATATAATGACTCTTTGTCCTCACCTGTGAGTCCCATCAGTTTATAGTAGGCAAACAAGACAAATATAACTCAATATCTTACTTTGCTTGTATTTGCATGCATTTTCATACAAGCTTCCACTTAGAAATAGAGATGTAGAGGGATGCCTGGGTGGGTCAATCGGTTAAGCATCTGCCTTTGGCTCAAATCACGATCCCACGGTCCTGGGATGAAGTTCTGCATCGGGCTCCTTGCTCAGCAGGGAGCCTGCTTTTTCCTCTGCTTTTGCCCCTCTTTCTGCTTGTGTCTCTTTCTGTCAAAATAAATAAATCTTTAAAAATCTTTTTTAAAAAAAAGAAAGAAAGAAATGGAGCTCAGTCAAGCATCCAACTCTTGGCTTCAGCTTAGGTGGGCTCAGGTCATGATCTCAGTGTTGTGACATAGAGCCCTATAGTTCTGTACTCAGCAGGGAGTCTCCTTGGGTTTCTCTCCTTCTCCCTATGCCCCTCCTCCTCCCGCTCTCTTTCTCTCTCTCTCAAATAGTAAATAAATCTTTAAAAAGGAAAGGGAGATGTATTCCGTGAAATGTTCAGAAGATCAACAAAAGAAGTTCCTATCTAGTAAGATTGTTGGAGGATGAAATAAAATAATTCAGGACAGTGATATGATTGTATTTGTTGCTTGGAATCGTCATTCTATTGGAAAGTAGCAAGATGTAAGGCAAAGAGATCAGTAAATATTGTGGTTGTCCTGGAGTTTGTGGCTGTTTGCATTAGGGGAGTGGCAGTAGAGGTATAATGGAAACTGGAAGGATTCCTGAGATCTTTAGGAGGTAATCATTGGGACCTGTCATTTATTGGAGCACTTGGTATTTTTCAGTCATGTACTAAATTCTTTATATAAATTATATCATTTAATCCCAACAACTCGGGTGCCTGGGTGGCTCAGTGGGTTAAGCCGCTGCCTTCGGCTCAGGTCATGATCTCAGGGTTCTGGGATCGAGTCCCACATCAGGCTCTCTGCTCAGCAGGGAGCCTGCTTCCTCCTCTCTCTCTCTGCCTGCCTCTCTGCCTACTTGTGATCTCTCTGTCAAATAAATAAATAAAATCTTTAAAAAAAATAATAATCCCAACAACTCTATGAAGCATTAGCCTCATTTTGTAGATGAGACACAGGGAAGTTTTAATATCCGAATTTTAGATCCAAGTTATACAACATGTAGATAAATTCAATTAATTGAAACTCAGATTTGTTCAAAGCTATGCTTCTCAACACAGTGCTAAAATCTTCAGCACTTGGATCCTTCCATGTGTCATGAAAACCAAGAGTCTAACCATCTGCATGAAAAGCTGTTCACAGAGGATCCAGGAATTCCCCACCCTATCAATAAATCTTATGCCTCTATCACAACTTAACATTTTGTGTTAAGTTTTGCAGGCGAGGTAAACATAACACCAGGCAAGGTGGGCACAAGGCAAGATTTATTAAAGACACTCTCCGGCGAAGTTTCAGGGCTCAGGAGAAGGGGAGCCAAGAAAGTCACACTGGGAGGAGGTGGGCACCCTTGGGCGAGGTTCCTCAACTCCTGAAAGGGGAGTAGAGGAAGTCACACTGGGAGTTGGCGGGGATCTTTTACCGGGCCAAGGCAGGGCATGGGCTCACATCCATATTTGGTGATCGGAAGGTATGGGATGAGGGCTCCTGATACTCCTGTTTCCTGCATAGGTATTGGGTTACCTATGGAGCCATGACCTGGGCATACACCCTTTTGGCTGGAGAGTCTAGGGTTAAGGAAGGGGCTGGGGAGGGGAATGGAAGATGGTGGCCACCGCGGTCATTTCTATTGTTCCTCCTGCATTCCTGGAACTGCCGACCCAACATTTTGTAATAACTGCGACAACAATGCTTCACTCTTCTTAAGACCTCTTCCTTTTCTTTTAAGTATTTTCTGGAATCATTTATATCAAAATTGTTAATGGCAACTTTTCATTCATAATGAGCTACAGTTTTTCTAAAAACAAGTTTTAAGAACACATTCCTCTTTGCAAAGGAAACAGTCAACAAAACTAAAAGGCAACCTATGGAATGGGAGAAGATATTTGCAAATGTTTTATCAGATAAAAGGCTAGTGTCCAAAATCTATAAAGAACTTACCAAACTCAACACCCCAAAACCCCCAAATAATCCAGTCCAGAAATGGGCAGAAGACATGAACGGACATTTCTCCAAAGAAGACATACACATAGCCACCAAACATGTGAAAAAATGCTCAGTGTCACTTGGCATCAGGGAAATACAAATCAAAACCACAATGAGAAACCCCCTCATATCTGTCAGAATGGCTAAAGTTAACAACTCAGGAAACAATAGATGTTGGTGAGGATGCAGAGAAAGGGGATCCCTCTTGCACCTTGATGGGAATGCAAACTGGTGCAGTCACTTGGGAAAACAGTATGGAAGTTCCTCAAAAACTAAAAAATAGAGCTGCCCTATGACCCAGCAATGACACTATTAGGTATTTATCCAAGAGATACAAACATTGTGACTCGAAGGGGCACCTGCATCCTCATGTTTATAGCAGCAATGTCCACAATAGCCAAAATGTGGGAAAAGTCCCTTGATAGAAGAATGGATAAAGGAGATTTGCTATCTTTATCCATTCTATGTAGATATAGACAAAGATATAGATATATTTATCTATTATATATATGTATTTATCTATTTATATATGTATTGATATCTATCTATTGTATATATGTAATATATATATGCCAATATACATTGTATATATACAGAATGGATAAAGATACCACATATATAATATATACATTACCAATATTCATTTATATATACACACACCATATATATAATAGAATATTACTCAGCCATCAAAAAGAATGAAATCTTGCCATTTACAATGACATGGATAGAACTAGAGGGTATTATGCTAAGCAAATAAGTCAGTCAGAAAAAGATAAATACCATATGATTTCACTCATATGAGAAATTTAAGAAACAAAACAGATGAACATAGAGGAAGGGAAAACAAATAAAATCGGTAAGAACAGAGGGAGACAAACCATAAGAGGCACTTAACTATATAGAGCAAACTGAGTGTTACTGGAGGGGAGGTAGGAGGGGATGGGGTAACTGGGGTGATAGTCATTAAGGAGACCACCTGAAGTAATGAGCACTGGATGTTTTATGCAACTCATGAACCACTGAATTCTACCTCTGAAACTAATAATACAGTATATGTTAATTAAATTGAATTAAATAAATATTTTAAAAAATCAAAGGGAAAAAAGAACACATCCCTCTTTCTGTTGTATATATTTCAAACTAACATATCACCCAAACTAATTCACTTAGATTAGTACGAAAATCCTTAGCAACAAAAAATTTGGTAATGTGACCAGTTTCTGTTAGTCTTAATTCCTCAGTGTGGCTGAATGAGGTCTAAGAAAACATTAATAAGATGACAGTGTCTGGGAGAAATAAAAAACTCTTTGATTCTTAATAAGAGTATGGAGGAAAGGTAAGATCTCTTGCATATAGGAACTAAAGAAACTGCATAGTATAAACAGAGAGAGAGAGAGCTTGATACTGAGATCAAACCAGTAAAGTTTTACGACTGATTTTTGAGATCTGAAATTCTAGGGGCAAAGTGCTGTTGGGTTATGGTCTCAGTAGTTCACCTAACCAAAGGGCTTCACATGCTTAGGAGCTCCTCAGAAGAGTAGTAGCCTCCAGCTGCCCTGTATGTTTTAAACTTCCAAAAATGTGTCTGCCTGGAGGGTCTATATTTATCTTATGACTCAGCAGAAGAAACAGGTGGCTGGGTCTTTTTTCCCTCCTATCTTGAGTCTTTTTTCCGAATGTACTGATTGTTACTATATTTCTGATTAAAGAAGAATATAATAAATTGATGGAAAAATGGAAGAGTAGGAAATTATCAGAACAAAAGTGAAAAACCACAATCTCAATCATTACTTACTTTCCTAATTTACCCCACCCCCTCTACTTTGATTTCAAGAAATGAACAGCAAGGCAAATGGTGGCTATTGGTGAGTGGGGGGGGGGTGTTAGTGGAGGGAAAACTGCTACCTTTTTTGTTGTAGCTTAGAAGAGGATGTGCAATCCTCTCAACACAACCACTAAAGTAACAGTGGTTAACATGACTATGGGAAGATGCAGCCCTTCTCTGGTAATCAGAGAAAGGCAAATTCCAGCCACAGGGAGAAGGGGGTCACTTTTGACCTCCGGAATTAGCAGTGATGAAAATGAGTGACAGGGCCTGGTGTGGTGGGGAGGTGGGAGGTTGGTATGCCATTGCACTTGTACAGCACAGCTGGTGGGAGGGGAAAGTGGGGGCCAGAGTTGGAGGATGACATAATCCTCACGTGACCAGCAGCTGCTGCAAAGTCCTTATATTCCCGGGCTTCTTCCTCCTCTGGTACCAGCTCCTTACTGTCCTGTAGGCGTTCCTGCTTGTGGCCAAGAGAAAGAGGACTAAATCTCAGAAGGTTGGTTTGAGGAAACTGCTGGGATGCCTCGGGTGGTAGTGGCTGAATCTAGCAACAGGAATAGGTCCAGGCTCACTTTGCCCAAATCCCTGCAAACTCGTTGGGAGATGATTGTTATTTATTTATTTGTTTGAAAGGATGGTGGGGAGTAGGTGGAAGTCTCCGGAGAGACACCCACAGATAGAGAGTTAGTTTAGAAATAATCGGCTTCTCTGGGATTGGCACGCTTTCCGTTTATCCTCCTCTTCCTCCAATTCCGTTGAGGAAATGAGGTGTGGGCTGTTGTGTGGGGAATGGCTAGAATCCTGTGGTGGAGGCAGAAATTTAGACTAATTTGAAAATATTTCCTCTCATTCAGTGGCTGCCTGTGGGTCCTGCAGTGGGGGGTGGGGGTGGCGAGGGGACAGCAGCCCTCGCAATGGCTAGGCCATAAGGGTGAGGGGTTGGGGGTGGAGGCAGGGATCCAGGAAGAAGGGATAAGGATAGGAGGAGGAACCAGGAGGTAGGAAATTTTGGACAACGACGGTTGTGAGGATCCCGGGCTCAAGATAATGAGTGTCTTGTCTCTCGGACTGGTGGATGCACAGAGAGAGCTCCTTTCTCTCCTCTCCCTTCCTTTCTGTCCGCAGGTCCAAGGGTCTGTGTTCACAGACATCTCGAGGCAAGAAGAAGAGAAACTATCCCGAATCCTCACAGGTCAGTGCGAGGGAGGCACTCAGCCCGGGTCTCTGAGGGTGGAAATTGGGAAGGGCTAGAGCTGGGTAAAATTTGCCGCCTCACAGCTTAACTACTGGTCTGCTCCCTTTCTCCCGGGCCCGTCAGAGAGGCCATTAGCCTTGTCTGCTGGGGAAATGGTGGGTTGCAGAGGGAGGAGAAAGGAGGCGGAGTTGGAGTGCGGGAGGAAGGGGCGGTATCTCAAACTTCAATCGGCTGCACCTGTGTGGCAGCGGGTGGGAGATTAGGTATCTTGCTTTAAAGAGAAACTGACAAACCTGAATCAAAAGAAATGAAGCAATTCGCTCTACATTTTCTCCCCGGGCTTAAGCTGGAAACAACATCATGCAAAAACCCTGCAAAGAAAATGAAGGAAAGCCCAAGTACAGCGTGCCAAAGAGAGAGGAAGAACGCCCCTATGGAGAATTTGAACGCCAGCAAACAGAGGGGAATTTTAGGCAAAGGCTGCTTCAGTCCCTCGAGGAATTTAAAGAGGACATAGACTATAGGCACTTTAAAGATGAAGAAATGACGAGGGAGGGAGATGAGATGGAAAGGTGTTTGGAAGAGATAAGGGGTCTGAGAAAGAAATTTAGGGCTCTGCATTCTAACCATAGGCATTCCCTGGACCGTCCCTATCCCATTTAATGCATTTCTCCCCTGAATTCAACTATTTTCTGTTACTAATATTACCACCATTGGCGTCTTTTTGTCTGCATTTTCTTGCTAGATATTGCTACCTTTTTACTCCTATCCTCCAGTGTTCCTTTGATTTGCATATGACTCCTGTTACCAACGTCTCATCTTTTGACCCAATCTCACTCATTTAATGAGGATGTTTTATTCATTTGCATGGGAAGATGCTTATTTATATTGTAAAGTAAAAATAATAAGTTGCAAAACAGTGTGTGTATATGTGTATATATATATATACACATATGTGTACATTTATATATGACAAAATGCAAAAGAAAAAGTATGAATTATTATACACCAAAAGGTTAACAGTGAACCTCTGTGTGATTTGTACTTCATTTCTTTTTTGACTATCGGCATCTTCTCGTTTTCCACAAAATGAATATATATGTGTGTGTATGTGTGTGTATTGTGTCACAAAAAACTAAAATAAACAGACACAAAAACCTTGTCAATCACCTTTGAAGGACAGTAAAACACTTAATAAACTTCTGACAACAGAACTATAAAAAAGAAATGTAAACTTCAAATTACCTCTGGATCTTTTAGCCAGAGGAATAAAATGGCAATTATTACAGATATACTTGCTTTAAGACTCAGTCTTTTTTACAGGGAAAACATTTGGCTCACAGGGCTGCTGTGAGGAAGAAATGAGGTGACTCTGAGCTGCGCTTGGTGGACTCTTGTTCCCACCTGTGCATATAGAACCCCAACCTGCTGCAGAGCATCAGTTATTTGAGGGCGGGCCCTGACACGACTCACCTGTGGTCAGAAACAAGTCCATTAGTAGGCAAGGCAGTGGGGGCTTCATGCCAGTATTTGTTGAGCCCTGCCCTCCTCTTTCCCTGGGTTCTGTCCCCTGGGTTCTCCCCTGCTGGGCACCTGCTGCCTCTTTTGCTGGGACCATTGTTCTCTGCTGGCCCTCACTGTTCCTGGTGCACCAGGGTCCGCCCAGGTGCCAAAACTCACTCACTTTTCTGGAGTCCCTAGTGGGCTGAACCCCTCACTCTGTATTCTGAAGCCTCTCTGCTTCATGGGGACCCTTCACACAGGTGAGACTGCTTGGGCCACAATGCCTTGCAGGGTTCCTAGCAAGACAGCCTCTTTTGTTTTCAATCCCAGGACCCCTCCTCTGTGTTAGGGGTCGGACATGATGAAGCCGTTTTTGGAGTTGGACCAAGGTACAAGTTAGAATTAAAAAAAACCCTGCAGTTAGAGTTGCCTTAGGTCTAAGGACTAAGGTTTTGTCTTCCTCCTCTTGTGAGATGATCTCTTCCTGAAGGCTCCTTGCAGGCCTGCCCTGCTGGGTCAGAAGACTCTCAGGGGACAGGTATAAATTGCACAAAACAATGCAGAAAATAGATCTAAGAAAGCTATCCCCATCTTTCTATTACTTTCCTTCCTGAAACATGGAAAAATTTTGTAAGACTAATATATATATATAATATATATAACATTATATATAAACATATACATATATGTCTATATATGTATATGTACTTTTTAGTGTACATATGTACAATATGTATTGTACATATATTTAGTGCAAATGTGTGTGTATATATAAATATATATATATGTTTAGTCTTACAAAAACACATATATACACACACATAGCTATACTTATATATATTATACACATACATATATATATGTGTGTGTATATATATACATATAGGTATATGTATATATATATATTTAAGCATTATTTCCTAATTGGACTTCTTGCATTTTGCATCTCAAAGTAAATACCGTATCATGTATTTCATTATACTTCTTTTGATTAGTGACATGTATAGTGGATATGTAATACATTTTTACTTAAAATCTAGTGTTCTTGGCCCAGTTTTACTTCTGTTTGCATAAAATGGCAATAATCTATTTCACTGCAAACTATAATTTGCATTTTCAAGTAGGACCCAACAGGAAAGGGATTATTTCTCATATTCAGTCTATAAAATTATTGTAATATTGCATAACTGATTTCTCAAATAACTCTTTACATTATAATCATCTGGAGTACTTGCTAAAAATGCAAAATTTGGACACATGTCCCCATACACACTGATACTCTTACTCTGAATCAGAATCTCTGCATTTTGCCCTGGCCCTCCATTTGGGGTCTCCTATGATATCATGGTCTCCATTATTGCTTCATATACTCTCATCATAGACCCTGTTTCAGCTAAGCAGTGCAGAAGTCTCCTTATAATCAAAGAGTCAAATGGTTTACAATTCATAACTTAGGGCTCCTGAAAGTCAAAATGGTGGTTATCATAGCCTAAAAATTGTGTATCTAACAAGTAAGTCTATGTGAACAATAAACATTATTCAGCCTCAGTAGGAGATGAAAAATCAAATGGAAAATAAAATTTAAAAATTGCCTATCAAATAGACAAATGTTTGCTTACAATACTCAGTTTTGTTGAGGATGTAGGCATTCTCATACTTGTTGAGAGAGTAAATTGCTATATCCATTTTTTTTTTTTGCTTCTATTCACAGTAAGTACCAGATGCTGTATATATTGCATATACCATGATGTAATAATTCTACAGTTTGGAATGTGTCCTAAGGAAATAATCATAGTAGTGAGCAAATGTTTAGCTATAAACAATTTTTATTTAAGGATTTCACATATTTATAAGGATTTTTTTAAACCTAAGAATCAAGTACATGTGCTATCCAATCAGAAGGAAATGAACATAGATTCCTATTCACCACATACACAAAAATACACCCCGGGTGGACTAAAGATGAAAACGAAGAACAAGGAGCCCCTGGCTGGATCAGCTGGTGGAACATATGACTCTGAGCTCAGGGTTGTAAGTTTGAGTACCACAATGGGTGTAGAGATTACTTAGAAACAAAATCTTTTAAAAAGAGAGAAAGAATGTAAATGTGAAGAACAAGAATAAAATATTGCAATGAAAATTAACTAAAAACATGTATAATCTTGTGATGATGTCATTATCTTCTTAAGCATGAAAAAAAATCCAGAAATTATAAAGAAAAAAATATAAAATGTGCAAAGAGAAGAAACAGCCTGTGAAGAAATATTTTCAATATCATGACAAATAGTGGGAAAATATCTCTATAACCCCAATAGACTTTACAGATGGAAAAAAAAAAAGATAAACAAACCAGTAAAAATTTGTATATACCATATGACCCAGCACTTCCACTGCTTTGTATTACCATAGAGATATATGTACACATATGCGTGGGAAAGCATAGATGGATGTTTACTGTCATTGTAAGTGCCAATATATTAGAAATAGCCTAGGTCATTAAAAGGGAAAGGTCAAATAAAAAGTTGTCTATCTATGCTAAGAAAACTACACAGGAGTTAAAACGAATGAGATTCTTATATTAAAGCATCAATATAAGAATATTTTTAAGTAAAGACATAAAGCATCTTGGGGTGCCTGCATGGTTCAGTCAGTTAAGAATCTCCCTAAGGCTCAGGTCATGATCTCAAGGTCGTGGAATCAAGCCCCATGTTGGGTTTCTTGCTCAGCAGGGAGTCTGCTTCTCCCTCTGTCACTCCCTCCCAGCTCCTGCTCTCTTTCTCTCTCAAATAAATAAATAAAATCTTTAATTAAAGACGTCATGTATCTTTATGTTTCTATTGTCACAAATAATATCGTCATAAATAATTAATTACCTGGTTCATACTGCTTTAACCATACCTCTAATTTCAATCTCCTCCCTATAACACTTCTCAGTTTGATGGATATCCATCTAGAAATTTATGTATTTCTGTTTTTCATTTTAATTACATATTATAATACTACATTGTGACTTTCAGGATCCCTTAATTAGGAATCATAAACCATTATAAGGAGACTTCTGCACAACTCAGCTGAAACAGGATGAATGGTGAGTGTGCATATTAACATAGCTTTATAATTATTGTTTTATGCATTTGTCTTTTAAGTCATATAGGAAAAAAAGAGTTATAAATCAAATATGAAAAACTACTTGCCTTTATATTTACCTATGTAGCTACCTTTACTGTTGTCCTTTATTTCTTTATATGACTTTGAGTTACTTGTATTGTTTCTCTTCTTCTCAGCATGGAAGTCCTATAGGACTTTCCAGAGGTCCGCAAATATAAATACAAATGAATCTATTTTCTATAGTAAGAATGTACTGTATGTTATTAACATTGTTCCCCATCACTCAACATGTATTTCTATACTTTGCCCACTAAAAACAATGCTGTCTGCAACTAAAATGTTTGCACATATATTCAAATTACTGGTGATTGTATTTCTACAGAATAGATTCTGAAAAGTAAGATTGCTTGATCAAAAAGTATGTGATCTCTTAGATTTTCCAAGTTCCCTTGCACATATGTTGGGGTCCCAACGTAATATCTTATATTACCAAACGTAATATAAGACACTTCTAAAACAGTGCTCGGTAATCTTTCCATCTCCTTTCAGTGATCTTGGAAACCATGTGTACCATCTGGAACACATGACTGTGAGATGAATGCAGGCTAGATACCTGAATAATCAATAGAGCAGAGCCATGCAGGAAAACCAATAACTCTTATTAAACTATGATGTGAATGAGTAATAAGCTGCTTAAAATTCACTGAGATAGCCTATTTCATCTTCATATACTGTTTTACCCACACCTCCAATTTCAATCCCCTTCCCACAATTAAACACACTAGTTTGATGGATATCCATCTAGAAATTTATATATTTCTGTTTTGCATTTTAACTAAATATTGTAAAATTACATCTATTGCCCTGTTGTTTTTATGCAACAATATTCCTGGAGGTGTGTCAGTATAAGAATCTTATTCCTTTTATTTATTGTGTAGTTTCCTTGATATAGATAGACCACAGTTTATTTAACATTTCCATTTTTTTAAAGATTTTATTTATTTGACAGACAGAGATCACAAGTAGGCAGAGAGGCAGGCAGAGAGAGAGAGGAAGGGAAGCAGGCTCCCTGCTGAGCAGAGAGCCCGATTCGATTTGGGGCTTGATCCCAGAACCCTGAGACCATGACCTGAGCCAAAGGCAGAGGCTTAACACACTGAGCCACCCAGGCGCCCTAACATTTCCATTTTGATGACTTGAGCTATTTCCAATACTTTGGTTCTTACAAGCAATGGCTTTCCTGTGCACCTGTGTGCATATATCTCCATGGTAATATTAAGTAGTGAGAGTGCTGGATCATGTGGTATGTACATATTTTTGTTGGTTTGTTTATTTACCGCAAAGCATACCATAAACATATCAATCACCTCCAAAGTCCTGATGAATATTGATGCAAAAATCCTCAACAAGGGCTGCCTGGGTGGCTCAGTTGTTAAGCCTCTGGCCTCAGCTTAGGTCATGATCCCAGGGCTCTGACTCTGGTCATGATCCTGGCTCTCTGCTCAGCGGGAACCCTGCTTCTCCCTCTCCCACTCCCCCTGCTCGCATTCCCTCTCTCACTATCTCTCTGTCAAATAAATAAATAAAATCTTAAAAGAAAAATCCTCAACAAAATACTAGCAAACTAAGCCAGCAGAAGGATTTTATATCCTGATGAATTGGGGTTTACCCACAAAATTCAAGGGTTATTCAACATATAAAAATCAATGTCAAAATCTTATATTAATATAGGAAAAGGAAAAACACATTATCGTCTCAATTGATAGGGAAAAAAAAAGCATTTGACAAACTCCAATACCCTTTCATAATAAAAACACTCAACAAACTAGGAATATAAGCAGATTGTTTCAACATAATAAGGGGCATTTATGAAAAACTCAATGCTAGATCATACTCTACAGTGAACAATTGAAAACTTTCCATGTGAGATCACAAATAAGACAAGGATCTTTGCTTCCATCAGTTTAGTTCTGAAAGTTCCAGCTAGAGAAATTAAGCAAGAAAAAAAATTGAATCCAGATTGGAACAAAAGAAGCAAAATTATTTTTATTTGCCAATGGCATTATCTTGTATATAGAAAATGCTAAAGAATATGTAAGAAGTCTACTAAGACTAATAAATGAACTTGGCAAATTGCCAGATACAAAAATCAACTCTTCCAAATTGGTTGTATTTCTATACACTAGGAATGAGCAACCAAAAAATGAAATTAAGAAAACAATTCTATGTACAAAAGCACAAAACAGAATACAATACTTAAGAATAAATTTAAGGTATCTCAAGATCTGTACACTGAAAATTACAGAATTGCTGAAAGTAATTAATAAGACCTAAATAAATGCAGAGATGTTCCATGTTCATGGATTGGAAGACTCAATATTTGTTAAGACGACAATAATTCCCAAAGCAATGAAAGAATTGAATGCAATTCCTATCAAAATAAGAAGTCTATTTTTGAGAAATAGAAAAACTGAGAGTAAAATTAATATGGAATTGTGGGAAATCCCAATTAAATAAAAAATGCTGAAAGTAAGAAGACTCACACTTTCTTATTTTAAAAGCCTACAAATTTATAGTAAAACCATGTACTTCTGGCATAAGAATAGACATGTAGATCAATGGAATCGAACTGAGAGTCTAGAAATAAACCCATATATCTATTGTCAATTGAGTTTGAGCAAGGATGACAAGTCCTTTCAATGGGAGACAGAATAAGCTCTTCAACAAATGGTGATGAGACAACTGAAAATCCACATGCAGAAGAATGAGATCAAACCCCTGCCTCATGTTATTCCAAAAATAAAACTCAAAATGGAAACAAGCCAAATGCCCATCAACTGATGAGCTGATAAACAAAATGTAATGTATTCATATAATGGAATACTATTCCACCCTAAAAAGGAATGAAAGACTGATAACATGCTACAAGGTTCAAGGATGAACCTTGAAAAAAAATATATGCTAAGTAAAAGAGACCACACATGAAAGGTCACATATTGGATGATTCCATTCATATCAAATGTCAAGAATATGTAAATACATAAAGACAAAAAACGAATTAGTTGTTGTCAGGGTTGAAGAGAGAACAGAATGGGTAAATTGGTAAAGGGACTCATTTGTGGGGGTAATAAAAATGTTTTGGAACCAGATAAAAGTGAACAGTTGCGCAACAAAGTGAATATTCTAAATGCCACTGAGTTATAAACTTAAAATAGTTAATTTTATTTTATGTGAATTTCACCTCAATACAAATATTAAACATGTTTTAATTATTAGAAATATTTCCATATTTTGCTCCTAAAAGGCTATACCAATTAACAGTTGCATCAACAATGCATGGGAGTATCTATTCCATCTCATCATAGCCAGGACCATATTAAAAACCTTTTTAACCTGTAGTCTTTTCAGACTAAACCAGTTCATGAAAACTGCTACTTTCTCTAAACTCTTCTTGTCCTATTCCTTGTAGTCCATAATCATCCTCAAAATATGTTCATGTCAATGGGTTTTAACTACTTAGCCAAAATGTCAGTCAAATGTCATTTCCAGTAGGTCAGTTATGTCCTCTTAAACCTAGCTCAGTGCTAGAAATACAGTGATTTCTATTTGTATTTTTTACATTTAGAACCATGGACTTATACCTATGTTATAGATATAATTCTAACTTTACAGATGAAAAAGCAGTTTCAAAACATTATGCAATGCCTTTTAACACTGGAGTAGTCAAGCCTGAGATTCTAGCTCCAATTTACCTACTTTTCCATGTGTCCTCCCTATGAATTGATGAGACCTACCTGTCAATATCTATACATTCATGTTATGATGGCCATACTATGTTGTGAATATATAGAGGTTTACTTAATGGTACTCCCTGATGAGGATAAAGATGGCAATGAACTCTTGTCCCTTGGGTTGAGAAGTCTGGGTCCAGATTGTCTGGTGTCCAAGTGAGCATAATATTAGAGCATTATAAAAAATTATTTAGCTCTTACTGCTGAATTTGAAAGGCTATCTTTATCATATTCTAAAAACCAAGTTGTTCCGAGATCTGTCAACTTCAAATGCTCTTCCTTAGTTATTTTCTCTATTGTCAAGAAGTCACTTTTAAAAATGTATTACTTCGGGGAGCCTGGGTGGCTCAGTGGGTTAAGACTCTGCCTTCGGCTTAGGTCATGATAAGCGTCTGACTTTGGCTCAGGTCATGATCTCAGGGTCCTGGGATTGAACCCTGCGAGCCTTGCATTAGGATCTCTGCTCAGCAAGGAGCCTGCTTCCTCCTCTCTCTCTCTCTCTCTCTCTCTCTCTCTATCTCTCTCTATCTCGCCTGCCTCTCTGCCTACTTGTGATCTGTCTGTTAAATAAATAAATAAAATCTTTAAAAAACAATAGATAAAGATAAAAATGTATTACTTTATCTGGCACTACAAGTTCACCTTTATTATTTATTTTCATCAATTTCTTTGCTTCTTATGAGCATTTGTAATTCAGAGGAATTTTTGAACATTTTTAAGTTCCAAAATACACTCTTTGTGATTTAAATTATGAATTTATGTATAATTGACGTTTTTACAGTAATTATCCTACATAAGATCTTGGACTCCTATCTTCTAAATAACCAAAAGATGTACTTCTTGCATATTCTCTCAGCATTCCATGATAACAAGGCCGCAAGCTGCTAAACGCTCATATGTAAATAACTCAAAGTTCCTTTTTATTCTGGAGAAGGTGGCGGTTTCTTCTTCACTACATCATCCCCCGAAAAAAAACTTTTTTCTAACAGTACATGTCTCACAGGACCATGGGAGAAAGAAAGAAAATACTGAGTAGCAGTGATTTTTATAAGATTTTGTATTTTGAAAAAATTAATCCATTAGATGGTAACAACACATGATAACAGTGAGGCCAGCAGGTAATTTTTCATATTATTCCAGGAGAGAAGTGACTGGGGGGGAGGGGTCCTGAACCTGAACCAGGGCAATAACAGACAGTAGGATTGGAAAACAAAAGTGGACAGAGGTGGAAGATAATTAAAATGTTGGGTTCTCAGGAATTGGTTATTGAGGAGATTGAGGGAAGTAAGGGAACGAAAGTGAAGGATAATATCCATGTTTCTGACTTTGGCATTTAAAAGTATGCTGGCATCATTCATTTAAACAGGAAGCATGGTAGTGGCTTAAATGTGTAGTGGTAGAAGAGTTGGAGAGGAAAACTAGTCTTCTTTATTGTTTACCTTTTTGTTTATTGTTTTTTAATTTTTTTCCTTTTAAAAATTTTTAAATCCAGTATACTTAACATGCAGTACTGTATTATTTTTTTGTTTACTTTAAATGTTTATTTAAAGCTATCACATTCTTTTTTTTAAAGATTTTATTTATTTATTTGTCAGAGAGAGCACAAGCAGACAAAGTGGCAGGCAGAGGCAGAGAGAGAAGCAGGCTCCCCGCTGAGCAAGGAGCCCGATACTGGACGATACTGGACTCGATCCAAGGACTCTGGGATCATGACCTGAGCCGAAGGCAGCAGCTTAACCGACTGAGTTGCCCAGGCATCCCTAAATTTTTATTTTAATTCCAGTTAGTTAATTTACAGTGTCATATTAGTTTCAGGTGTATAATATAGTAATTTAACAGTTCCATACATCAACTGGTGCTCATCACAACATAAAGCGTTCTATTAGTTTCAGTTGTGCAATACAGTGATTCAACAATTCTATACATTACTCAGTGTTCATCACAATAAGTGTACTCTTAATCCCCTTCACCTCTTTCACCCACCCACCACCCACCTCTCCTTTGGTAACCATCAGTTTGTTTTCTGAAGGGCCTGTTTTTTGGTTTGTCTCTTTTGCCCTTGTTTGTTTTGTTTCTTAAATTCTGCATATGAGGGAGGTGATATGGTGTTTGTCTTTCTCTGACTTATTTCACTTAGAATTATACTTTCTAGCTCCATCCATGTTGTTGCAAATGGCAAGATCTCATTCTTTTTTTTTTTTAAGAATTTATTTATTTATTTGACAGACAGAGATCACAAGCAGGCAGAAAGGCAGGCAGAGAGAGAGAGAGAGAGGGGGGCAGGCTCCCTGCCGAGCAGAGAGACCGACGTGGGGCTCCATCCCAGGACCCCGGGATCATGACCTGAGCCAAAGGCAGAGGATTAACACACTGAGCCACCCAGGTGCCCCAAGATCTCGTTCGTTTTAATGGCTGAGTAATATTCCGCTGTGTGTGCATGTGCATGTGCATGTGTGGAGGGGTGCGCCACATCTTCCTTATCCATTTATCTATTGATGGATACTGCTTCCATAATTTGGCTATTGCAAATAATGCTGCTATAAACATAAGGGCGGATGTATCTTTTCCCACTGGTGTTTCCATTTTCTTTGGGTAAACACCCAGTAGTGAAATTATTGGATCATATGGTAATTTTATTTGTAAAGTTTCAGGAATCTCCATAATGTTTTCCACGGTGGCTCCAACAGTTTGCATTTCCACCAACAGTGCAAGAGGGTTCCCCACATCCTTGCCAACACTTGCTATTTCTTGTGTTGTTGATTTTAGCCATTCAGACAGGTGTGAAGTACTATCTCATTGTGGCTTTGATTTGCATTTCTCCGATAATAAGTGATGCTGAGCATCTCTTCGTATGTCTATTATCTGTATGTCTTCTTTGGAGTAATATCTGTTTTTGTCTCCTGCCCATTTTTTTAAGATTTTATTTATTTTTATTTGACAGGTAGAGATCAAAAGTAGGCAGAGAGGCAGGCAGAGAGAGAGGGAGGAGGAAGCAGGCTCTCCGCTGAGCAGAGAGCCCAATTCGGGGCTTGATCCCAGGACCCTGGGATCCTGATCTGAGCCGAAGGCAGAGGCTTTAACCCACTGAGCCACCCAGACGCCCCTCTTCTGCCCATTTTTAAATTGGATTTGTTTTTGTGGTGTTGAGTTGTATCAATTCTCTATATATTTTCGATACTAAGCCTTTATCAGATATGTCATTTGCAAATATCTTCTCCCATTCAGTAGGTTGTCTTTTAGTTTTGTTAATTGTTTCCTTTGTTGTGCGGAAGCTTTTCATTTTTATGTAGTCCCAATAGTTTACTTTTGCTTTTATTTTTCTTGCTGCAGGAGATAATATCTAGAAAATTGTTGTCATGGACAATATCAGAGAAATTATTGCTTATGCTCTCTTTTAGAATTTCTGTGGTTTTGAGGTCTTTAATCCATTTTGAGTTTATTTTTGTGTATGGTGTCAGACAGTGGTCCAGTTTTAATCTTTTGAATGTAGCTGTCCAGTTTTCCCAGCACCATTTGTTGAAGAGAGTAATCATGGGTTTATTTCTGGGCTCTCTATTCTGTTCCATTGATCTATGAGTGTATTTTTGTTCCTGTACCATACCATGTTTTGATTACTTCAGCTTGGTAGTATAAATTGAAATCTGGGATTAATCTGAGGATTGTGGTACCTCTAGTTTTTTTCTTCATTTTCAAGATTGCTTTGGCTATTTGAGATCTGTAGCTCCATACAAATTTTAGAATTATTTGTTCTAGTTCTGTGAAAAATGCTTTTGGGATTTTGATAGGAATTGCATTGAATCTATAGATTACTTTGGAAATTTTTATAATATTTGTTCTTCCAATTCATGAACATGGAATATCCATGTTGTTGCAAATGGTGAGATTTCATTCCTTGTAATAATGGCTGAGTAATATTCCACAGTGTAGTAGAATATTTTCCCACTATGTAGTAAAAATTTTTGCCATCTTTAATTTCTTTCATAAATGTTTTATAGATTTCAGAGTATAGGTCTTTCACCTCCTTGGTTAATTTTATATTCCTGATATATTATTATTTTTGGTGCAATTATAAATGGGATTGTTTTCTTAATTTCTCTTTCTGCTGCTTCATTATTAGTGTATAGAAGTGAAATGGATTTTTATACATTGATTTTGTATCCTGAAACCTTACTGAATTCATTTATTAGTTCTACTAGTTTTTTGGTGGCATTTTTAGGGTTTTCAATATATAGTTATATGTCATCTGCAAATAGTGAAAGTTTTATTTTTTCTTTACCAATTTGGATGCCTTTATTTATTTTCCTTGTCTGATTGCTGTGGCTAGGACTTCCACAATTATGTTGAATGAAAGTGGTGAGAGTGGACATCCTTGTCTTGTTCCTGACCATAAAGGAAAAGCTCATTTTTTCCCGATTGAGTATGATGTTCACTGTGGGTTTTTTCACTTATGACATTTATTATGTTGAGGTATGTTCTCTCTAAACCTACTGTCAAAGACTTTTTATCATAAATGGTTATTGTATTTAAAAATGCTTTTTCTACAACTATTGTTGAAATAATTGTATGGTTTTTATAATTTCTCTTATTGATATGATGTATCATATTGATTGATTTTCAAATATTGACCCACCATTATATCCCAGGAAAAAATCCCACTTGATAGTGGTGAATGATTTTTTTAACATATTGGTGGGTTGTGTTTTTTATTGAGGATATTTGCATCTGTATTTATCAGAGATATTGGGTTGCAGTTTCTTTTTTGTGGTGGTTTTATCTTGTGTTGGTACCATGGTTATGCTGGCCTCATAGAATGAATTTGGAAGCTTTTCTCACTCTTCCATTTTTTGAAAAGTTTTGAGAAGAATAGATATTAACTATTCTTTAAATGTTCGGTAGAATTTCCCTGTGAAGCCATATGTGAGGGAAACTAGTTTTAGAGACATATTTAAAGGTTAGATCCCAATAAATATCCCAGCAATTTATTTTGTGGGTGTCAATAAAGTCACTTCAGTGTTTATAGGGAGAGGCAAAAGACCCAGAAAAGCCAACACAATGTTAAAGAAGAATGAAGTTTGAGGACTGATGACACTACTATCCAACTACAAGACTTATCATAAAGCTATAGTAAACAAGACAGTGTGGTATTGGCAAAAGAATAGATGGATAGATCAGTAGAACAGAATAAAGAGCCCAGAAATAGACCTACAAAATATAGTCAAGTGATCTTTGACAAAGGAACAAAGGCAAAGAAATGTACTTCAGTAAATGGTCCTGGAACAACTGGACATCTACATATAAAAGATAAAAATATATGTTTATAAAAAATAAAAAATTATTAAAAAAAAAAGAATGAACCTAGACATAGACCTTATGCCCTTCACAAAAATTAAATAAAAAATGGATCATAGAACTAAGTGCAAAGAAATCAACACAGGAAAATCTATATGACCTTGGATATAATGACTTCTTATTTTCATTTCATTTTGTTAAAGATTTTATTTTTAAGTAATCTCTACACCTAATGTGGGGCTTGAATTTACAGCTCTGTGATCAAGAGCCACATGTTCTATCAACTGAGCCAGCCGGGCCCCCCAGATGATAACTTTTTAGATACAACTCCAAAATATAATCCACGAAAGAAATAATTGATAAGTTGGACTTGATTAAAGTGAAAAACTTCTGCTCTGTGAAAGGCGATGTCAATAGAATGGGAAGATAAGCCGCAGACTGGGAGAAAATATTTGCAGAAAACACATCTGATAAAGGACTGTTATCCAAAATACCCAAAGCACTCATAAAATTCAACAGTAAAAAAGCAAGCAACCCAATTAAAACACGGGCCAAAGAACATAACAGATACCTCACCAAAAAAATATATAGATGGGAAGTAAGCATATGGAAATATTCTCCACACCATATGTAATCATGGAAATGCAAATTAAAACAACAACAGGATACCACTATGGATCTATTAAAATGACAAAAATCTAGAACACTGAGAATATCAAATGCTGCCAAGGTTGTGGAGCAACAGCAACACTCACTTACTTATTGCTGGTGGGAATGTGAAATGGTATAGCCACTTTGGAAGACTGTGAATTTCAAATTGCTCTAAAAACGTTTTTTAAAGACTGTTTTAAAAAATATATATACACAAATGGGATCATACCCAAATAAAAGTCAGAGTCTCCAGGACTTGTTGATTGATTGTATAGGATGAGAGAGAAGGCATCAAAGTTGGTGATATGTTGACACCAATTACTGAAATAAGGTTCATGAAAAAAAGGAGAAGGAATGGTGTGAGGGAAAGTTATAAGGGCAAGAGAAAGATAGCAAGATCATACTTGGACAAGTTGAGTTTGAGATGTCTGTGGAAGATCCAGATGGAAGTTTTATATATTCTAAATAGAGACAATGGAACTTGTGTCTAGGATCACATGCTATATAGTCAGACAAACCTGGATATAAATTCTAGATGTGACTCTTCATTTAGCTCAGTGAACTTAAGTATGCTGTATAACCTCCTTGAACCATGATAGACTTACCTGTAAAATGGGAATATTATCTGTAGTATCTACCTCATGATCTACATACATATATCACCTGGAAAACTTTCATTCTCTTAAAAAATGATAGCTATTGTGAGCAATAGACATTTATTGGGCATGCTAGCACATCCAGAAAGCTGCTATTCGTTAATTGTCTAGCCAACAAAAATTGCTTTGTCAGCATTCTAAACAGTATATCCTATATTACAGAGTGCTTTTTTTCAAAGTTCTAGCCCAGCTCACCAGGCAGGGAGCTTACACAGGAGTGGGGTAAAACAACGTACTAGAAATAAGTAAGCATATGTCTTACCTGTATCCTGTCCATGTTTCGTATATAAGCATACCTTGGAAATATTGTAATATCTCCAAAGCAAATACTGCAATAAAGAGAGTCACATGAATTTTTTGTTTTCCCAGTGAAGATAAAAGTTTATATTTCTGCTCTACTATAGTCCATCAAGTGTGCAGTTGCATTATGTCTAAAAATATGTACATGAATAATAAAAAAAATTTCATTGCCAAAAAGTGCTAACCATCATCTTTGCTTTCAGTGATTCATAATAATTGTTTTGCTAGTAAGGAATTTTGCTTCAATGTTGGTGGCTGCTGACTGATCAGGATGATGGTTGCTGAAATTTGGAGTGGTTGTGGTAATTTCTTAAAAGAGACAGCAATGAGAAGCTTTCCGCATTGACTGTTTCTCTTATGAACAATTTCTCTGTCGCAAGCAATAGCATTTTACCCACAGTAGAACTTCTCTCAAAATTGGGAGTCCATCCTCTCAAACCCTAACTGCTGCTTCATCAAGTAAGATTATGTAATGTACTAAATCTTTTGTTTTCATTTCAACAATCTTCACAGCATCTTCACCAAGAATAGATTCCATCCCAAGAAATCACTTTCTTTGCTCATCTATAAGAAGCAACTCTTCACCCATTAAATTTTTATCATGAGATTGCAGAAATTCAGTTCCATTCAGTCTCTACTTCTAATTCTAGTTTTCTTCCTCCACTGAAGTCTTAAACCCCTCAAAGTCATCCATGAGGGTTGAAATAAACTTCTAAACTCCTGTTACTGTTGATATTTTGGCCTCTTCCCACGAATCATGAATGTTCTTAATGGTATCTAGAATGGTGAATCCTTTACAGAATTCAATTTAATTTGCCCAGATCCATCAGAAGAATCACTATGGCAGCTACAGCATCATGAAATGTATTTCTTAAATCATAAGGCTTGAACATGGAAATTACCCATTTATCCATGGGTTGCAGTTTGGATGATGTGTTAACAGGCATGAAAACATGAATCTCATTATACATCTCCATCAGAACTTTTAAAAAAAAAATTATTTATTATTTATTTATTTGACAAAGGCAGGGGGCTACAAGCAGGCAGAGGGCCAGGCAGAGGGAGAGGGAGAAGCCTGATGCGGGGCTTGATTCCAGGACCCTGAGATCATGACCTGAGCCGAAGGCAGAGGCTTAACCAACCACGCCACCCAGGAACCTTCCATCAGAGCTTTTGGGTGACCAGGTTCATTTGTCAATGGGCAGTAATATTTTGAAAGGAATCTTTTTTTCTTAGCAGTAGGTCTCAACTGTGAGCTTCAAACATTTTGTAAACTATGTTGTAAATAGTTGTGCTGGCTCTCAGGCTTTGTTGTTCCATTGATAGAGCACAGGCAGAGTAGATTTAACATAATTCTTAAGGGCCCTAATATTTGCAGAATGGTACTTGAGTTTTGGCTTCAAGTTAGTCACTGTAATAACCCTACCAAGAGAGTCAGCCCTTCTTTTGAGGCTTTGAAACCAGCCACTGACTTGTCTTTAGCTACAAAAGTCTTAGATGGCATCTTCTTCCAACGGAAAGCTATTTTGTCTACATTGAAAATCTGTTGTTTAGTGTAGCCAGCTTCATGAATTATCTTATCTAGATCTTCTGGATAACTTGCGGCAGCTTCTGCATCAACACTTGCTGCTTCACCTTGTACTTTTATGTTATGGAAACATCTTCTTTCCTTAAACCTAATAAACCAATCTCTGCTAGCTTCAAACTTTTCTTCTGCAGCTTCCTCACCTCTCCCAGCATTTAGAGAAGTGAAGAGACTTAGAGCTTTGTTCTGGATTGGGTTTTTTTTTAATTTTTTATTTTTTATAAACATATATTTTTATCCCCAGGGGTACAGGTCTGTGAATCACCAGGTTTACACACTTCACAGCACTCACCAAAGCACACACCCTCCCCATGTATTAGGTTTTGTTTTAAGGGAATGTTGTTGCTGATTTGATCTTCTTCCCAGACCCCTAAAACTTTCCTCGTGTTAACAGTAAGGCTGTTTCACTTTGTAATTCACATGCTCAATGGAGTAGCACTTTTAATTTTCTTCAAGAGGTTTTCCTTTGCATTTACAACTTGGCTAATTGTTTGGTGAAAGAGGCCTAGCTTTCAGCCTATCTTGACTTTTTACATGCCTTCCTTACTAAACTTAATCATATCATATCTTTAAAAATGAGAGACGTACAACTCTTCTTTTTACTTGAACATGCGAGGTTACTGTAGGGATAGTAATTGACCTAATTTCAATATTGTCATGTCTCAGGGCATAAAGTCCTGAGGAGAGGGAGAGAGATGGGGAACGACTGGTTGATGGAGTAGTTAGGACACACATACATTTATGAGTTAAGTTTGTTGTCTTACATGGGTATGGTTTGTGGTGTCCCAAACAATTACAATAATAACAGCAAAGATTACTAATCACAGATCACCATAACAAATATAATAATGAAAAAGTTTGAAATATTACAAACGTTATCAAAATGTGATACAAAGTGAGGAAATACTGTTGAAAAATGAAGCCAATAGACCCGCTCAAAGCAAGGTTGCCACATACATTTAATTTGTAAAGAATACAATATCTGCAAAGCTCAATAAAACAAGATATACCTTTACCATTTTAGAAGTAGCAGCACAAAGTGGGGCTGGCTGAAGATCCAGAATCATAGTAAAACTTCTTTTTTTAAATCACTACAAATATCTGCATATGTTCTTTTACTAGAATGACACCACTACAAAAATACAACACTCGTGCTTATAACACACACACACACACACACACACACACACACACACACATATCTTTGATGCAAAGGAAATAGATTTGTCAAAGAAGATGTGCTAATAGCCAATAGCCATAAAAGGAATTGTAGCCCCTTTCTGGTAAACAGAGAAAGGATAATGAATGTCCCAGGGAGGGGCACTAAGAACTAAATACAATTAAGTAAAATGACTAAGAGTGAGCTAATGATCAAAAGAGAATACAGGGGTGCCTGGGTGGCTCAGTGGGTTAAAGCCTCTGCCTTGGGCTCAGGTCATGATCCCAGGGTCCTGAGATTGAGCCCCCCCGCATGGGGCTTTCTGCTCAGCAGGGAGCCTGCTTCCCCTCTCTCTCTGCCTGCCTCTCTGCCTACTTGTGATCTCTGTCTGTCAACTATATAAATAAAATCTTAAAAAAAAAGGAGAATACAAACAAAGCTTCAGTCAAGAGATTGAATACTGGGAGAAGCAACATAGTCACAACAGATTTTCAGATCATGTCAATTCGGTAGTTTTTTTTAATTTTAGTAAAACATATATAACATAAAACTTTCCATTTAAATAATTTTTAAGTGACATTAATTTCACTCACAAAGTTATGCAAGCATCACTCCTATCTATTTCTAAAACTATTTCAGGAGCCCAAGCAGCAACTGTATCCAGTAAGCAATAACTCTGCATTTTTCCCTCCACCAGTTTTGGTAACCTCCAAATCTACCATCTGTTTCTATTAATTTGTCTATTTTAGATATCTTATATAAACGGAATCATACGATATTGTCCTTTTGTGTCTGGCTGACTGCATTTAATATAATTTTTTGAAGATTCATCCATATTGCAGCATGTTTCAGAACTTCATTCATTTTTATAAATGAATGTTATTCTATTGGATATATATACTGCATTTTGTTTATACATTCATCTGTTGATGAGAACTTGGATTTTCCACCTTTTACCTATCGTGAATAAGATTGCAATGAATATTCATGTGCAAATATATGTGTACCTGTGTTCAGTTTCCTTTGGTATTCTTTTGTCTACCTCTTTTGTGGTTTTGTCACAAATTACGTCTTTACCCATGTGTATCTAATAACATAAACTTATAATTATTTTTATGCATATTTCTTATGTCAAGCAGGCAATAAAAAGTGAGTTACAAATTAAAAGTATAGTAATACTGGCTTTTATATTTGCCCATGCATTTACCTTTACCAGAGATCTTTATTTCTTATATGACTGAGGTCCTTTCATTTGAATACCTTTTAGCATTTCCTGTGGGGCAGTTTTCTTAGTAACAAACTCACTTAGCTTTTGCTTTTCTGAGAGTGTCTTAATTTCTCCCTTATTTTAAAAGAACAGTTGTACCAGATATAGAACTCATGGTTCACTTATTTGTGGAGCATAAGAAATAACATGGAGGACATTGGGGATGGAGAGGGGAAGTAAGTTGGGGGAAATCAGAATCAGAGACAAACCATGAGAGACTGTGGACTCTGAGAAACAAACTGAGGGTTTTGGAGGGGAAGGGGGTGGGGGTGTGGGTGAACCTGGTGGTGGGTATTCAGGAGGGCACATATGGCATGGAGCACAGGGTGGGGTGCATAAACAATGAATTTTGGAACACTGAAAAAATAAAATAATACAAAATTTAAAGATATATATATATATATATATATATATATATATATATATATATACTTTGTTATTCATTTCTTTATTTCTTTTCTAAGGTTTTATTTATTTGACACAGAGAGAGGGGTCACAAGTAGGCATAGAGGCAGGAAGAGTGGGAGGGGGAAGCATGATCCCCACTGAGCAGGGAGCCTGATGCAGGGCTCCATCCCAGGACCCTGAGATCATGACCTGAGTGGAAGGCATAGGCTTAACCCACTGAGACATCCAGGTGCCCCTTTTCAGAACTTTCAATATGTCATTGCACTGCCTTCTGATCCCCATGATTTCTAGTGAGAAATTAGATGATAATCTTATTGAGTATCCTTAACTTGTGATAAGTCACTCTTCTTATTGACTTCGACTCTTTTTCTTTCAATGGTTCAATTTTATGTCTTGGTGTAGATCTTTTTTGCTCTATCCTTGGTTGAGATTCTTTGATGTGCAGATTTAATGTTTTTCACCAAGTTAAGTAGTTTGGGCCATTATTTTTATTTCATCTTGAGTCACTTTCAGTAGTTTCTGTCTTTTATATGGATGTGTCCATTTAATCTAAGTTATTGACTTTGTTGCATTTAGTTGTTCATAATATTCCCTTATAACCCAGTTTATAACAGTAAAGTTGATAGTATTGTCCCCTCTTTTATTTTTCGTTGTAGTAATTTGTCTTTTCTCTTTTTTCAGTCTACCTAAGTTTTGTCAATTTCATTCCTCAAAGAACCAATATTGTTAATTTTCTCTATATTTTCTTTTCTGTATGTCACTAATTTCTTCTGTAATCCTTAGAATACTCTTCCTTCAGGCTGCTTTCAGTTGAATTTGCTCTTCTTTTTCCAGATTTTGTTTGTTTTTTGTTTTAGCAAATTGGGAAATTTTCAGCCACTCTTTTTTTTTTAAGTAAGTTTTATGTCCAACTTGGGGTTTGAACTCAAAACTCTGAGATCAAGAGTTGTATGCTCTACTGACTGAGCCAGTCAGGCACCCACAGCCATTATTTCTTTGAATATATTCTTCTACTCTTTTCTCTTTCCTCTTTTTCAGGTACTCCCATTGCACATATGTTGGTGTGTCTTACATCTTTTGAGTCTCTGATCATTTTTCTCTATTCTGTTTTATCCTTGTTCTTCAGATTGCACAATGTCATTCTTCAACTTCACTTATATTTTCTTCTATTGAAATCTGTTGAGCACCTTTAGTGAATTTTTCATTTTCATTATTATACTCATCTGATTGAGTTTCCATTGTTTTTCTTATTTTTAAAAATCTTTGTTGATATTCTCTATATATTGATATTCTTTATTTATATCTCTGATATAAAACATTGTCTTCATATCTTACATTATTTCTTTAAGCATTGTTTGTTAGTTCTTTGAGGATATTTATATTGGCTACTTTAAAATCTTTGTATGTTCAGTCTGACATCTGGTACTTCTCACAGCATAGTTTGTGTTGCCTCCTTTTTCCTGTACATGGGTCTCATATTCTTCTTTCTTTGTACTGACTTTATATGCAAGGACTTTTTTCTTTCTTTATAAGACTTTATTTGAGAGAGAGAGAGAAAGGGAGAGAGAGAGAAAGAGCTCAGGAGCACAAGCCAGGGAGGAGGATGGGGTAGAGGGAGAGGGAAGCAGGCTCCCCGCTGAGCAGGGAGCCTAATATGGAGCTCAATCCCAAGACCCTGAGATCACGACCTCAGTCGGAAGCAGATGCTTAACCAACTGAGCCACCCAGGCATCCCAAGCCTTCTTCTTGATTAGGCCCTGTCCTTGGACTGTCAAGATTAGTTTTAGTTTTGTCAAGATTAGTTTCATCCTCATTTTAGCAAGAATCCTGGTAAGCTAGTTTAGTAAGAATCCTTCGACCCTTGAAAGTCAATTAAGTTCCTCTTCCTCCACCCTTGATATCTAATCAAGTTCCTGTTAGTAATTTTAATCCAATGACTTTTTCTCCTTGTGTATTGATTATAAAAATCCCCTGCTGCCCCTGTTATAGTAGTTGGAATTAAGTTCAATCTCAAGGAATAAATCTTATCATATTTTACTCTGTACAATGCAATTTTCTTGATAGAGTATTTTGTAACTTTTGTTGAAATCTGCACAGGTTAGGTAGTATATTTTAACATATTTGAATACAAATTAACACCCCCCCCACCTTCTGCACTCTTTGGTTTGGTTGTTGTTTACTTGCTTGTTTTGTGACTTAACTAGGTTATGTTAGTGAAGCTGTTTCCCCCACTGTGTGAACATTTTGGGTATCACTCCTCAGAGGGTGCAAACAGGCACATATACAGGCATCCTGGAATTACAGTTGTTTTTGCCAACACACTTTTTGACTGTCTCTTTCTCTGATCTCTGTATTAAGCTGTTTGCTTCATTTGGTATTACACTTGGCCTATTAGGCTCCGCTAATTATAGTCTGATTGATCTGTTTTCAACAAAGCCCTGGGGGATAAAATGCTTAAAAGTCTGATCCAATTAAATTCAATCAGGTATAGTTTTTGAGGCCAGTCTTTCAAGTTTATTCTGACCCTCCGGAGACTCTTATTTATTAACTCTCCCCCTAATTTTTTCTGGTGTACTAGCTGGCCTCTAGTTTAACTTGTTGCTTTTATTTAAGGAAAGCTAATGTTTTCTAGTGTAAGTTTAAGCTTTATCTTCCCCAGACTGTGTTTCAAATTGAGTCCTCTCTTTTGGGGATAGCTGAGAAGCTATTTTTATGGGTTACTTCTCTCCCCGGGCAAAAACTGTGAACTGCTACTTTTGGCAGGGCTGTAGCCTCTGGTTTTATTTGTTTATTTATTTATTTGATTGCTTTTCCTGGTATGAAATCTCTGCTCTAAGAGGAATCTATGATGAGGGCATTTAGGACCCCTTTATTCTTGGTCTGCCTTGTTGGGTAAAACAACCGTCTTTGGGGTAGTGACTGGTTACTAGAAAGGAACCCATGACTTCTTGGTCACATTCACTAAGAATTTAGCTTCTTCAACTCCAATTTGGAGGAGGTAAGAAATTCTGGTGACCTGCCCTCCCAGTGAGACATAAACCTTGATTGGGAACTGAGGGGGAAAGTAAGCTCTGTAATTTTGGCTGTGCCTCCAGAGTATAGTTTCTGTTAAGCTGAGCTGGAGGTGAAGAGGAAGGAGGCAGCAGGTCTTGGTTCAAATGCCAGGAACCCTTATTGTTTTTACCAAGTTTTGGTAGATTTTCCTTTAATGAATGTTTCTTCATGGGCTATTTTCCCTTAGGATAATTCCTAAAGACTTATTAAATGGTTAAATATTTAATTGTTGAGTGGGTCTTCATAGCTCTTCCTGTTGTCACCATAAAAGTGGGAATTATGTCAATTTTTAAATTGCCATGCAGTTTCACTTAATAGATATAGGACTGGTTAGATTTTCTATTTCTTCTTTTTTTTCCATTTTGGTAAGTTGTTTTTTTTATAAATTCATGAATTTAATCTAAATTTTAAATTTACTAGAATGACATTTTTATTATTCTTTTATTATATTTTTAAAATCTGTAGAATATGCACTGTTCTTCTTTCTTTTATCCTTGGGACTTATATTATGTCTTCTCTTTTTTTCTTGGACAATTTTTGATTCTATTAGTATTTACATGCAATTAACTTTTGTGTGCTTCTTTTTTTTGTTTCATTTCTTTTTTATTAATTTCTATTCTTAATTATTTCTTGTTTTAAGAATCATGTGGATTTGTTTTCCCCAAAAAATTTATTTTAAGGCAAACATAAGATAATTTTTAAGTCTTTCTTTAATTTTAAGATTTTAAATTTTAAGATTATTTTTCAGTCTTTCTTTTTTTCTAATATATTCATTTAAAGCCATAGAATATTTTATTAAGCACAGATAGCTGCCTCCCACGGGTTTCCATTTGTTGTGTTTTCATTATCATTCAATAAAGGTAATGCTAAATTTGATTGTACTTTTTGTTTTTACTCATGAATTACTGAGAAATGTATTGCTTAATTTCCAAACACTTTGAGATTTTTGTTGTTTCCATTTGTCATTATTAGGTTTATTTGTCATCTGAGAACATATTCTTAATTATTTTAATATTTTAAAATTTGTCACTACTTGGTTAAAAGACTGAGTAAAAGGTTGATTTTAGCAAATGTCTCCTGTTTGCATTTGAAAAAAATGTATATTCTCCAATTGTAGTTTGTATTGCTCTATATGTGTAAATTAGGTCAGCTTTGTTAGTCTTATTGCTTAAATCTTTAATACTTCTGCTGATTTTTTCTAATTATCCTATTAGTTATTTAGAGAGGTATATTTACATGTTCCACCACAACTTTACATTTCTCTAATTTTCCTTTTATGTCTGATATTTTTTGTATTGTATATTTTGAAGCAATGTTAGTAGAAGGATACAGTCTTACAATTTTAGTACCTTCCTATAAGATTGACAGTTTAATCATCATAAAATATATCTCTCTATAATCATATAAAAAAATGGGCAGAAGATATGAACAGACACGTCTCCAATGAAGACATACAAATGGCTATCAGACACATGAAAAAATGTTCATCATCACTAGCCCTCAGGGAGATTCAAATTAAAACCACATTGAGATATCACCTTACACCAGTTAGAATGGCCAAAATTAGCAAGACAGGAAACAACATGTGTTGGAGGGGATGTGGAGAAAGGGGAACCCTCTTACACTGTTGGTGGGAATGCAGGTTGGTGCAGCCTCTTTGGAGAACAGTGTGGAGATTCCTCAAGAAATTAAAAATAGAGCTTCCCTATGACCCTGAAATTGCACTCCTGGGTATTTACCCCAAAGATACAGATGTAGTGAAAAGAAGGGCCATCTGTACCCCAATGTTTATAGCAGCAATGGCCATGGTCGCCAAACTGTGGAAAGAACCAAGATGCCCTTCAACGGACGAATGGATAAGGAAGATGTTGTCCATATACACTATGGAGTATTATGCCTTCATCAGAAAGGATGAATACCCAACTTTTGTAGCAACATGTATGGGACTGGAAGAGATTATGCTGAGTGAAATAAGTCAAGCAGAGAGAGTCAATTATCATATGGTTTCACTTATTTGTGGAACATAACAAATAGCATGGAGAACAAGGGGAGTTAGAGAGGAGAAGGGAGTTGGGGGAAATTGGAAGGGGAGGTGAACCATAAAAGACTATGGACTCTGAAAAACAATCTGAGGGGTTTGAAGCGGCGGGGAGTGGGAGATTGGAGGAATCAGGTTGTGGGTATTAGAGAGGGCACGGATTGCATGGAACACTGGGTGTGGTGCAAAAGTTATGAATACTGTTATGCTGAAAATAAATAAATAAATAATAAATATTAATTGACTAATTAATTTAAAATATATATATAACTCTCTCTAGTAATATTTCTTGGCTTATGGCTTACTTTGACTTTCAGTCTTTCTGTGTCCTTAAATTCATGTTGTGTCTCTTTCAGCAGCATTTGATTTATTACTTCTATCAAGTGTGATTTGAAGTGTTTAGTCTGTTTATATTCACTCTGATTATTGATCTGTGTGTATGTCTTCCATCTTACTATTTGTTTTCTATCTGACCCTCCTATCTAGGTTCCTACTGATTAAACTGGACTACAAAGCCTTAATAAAGGCTACTTGTGGATCCCCTTAAACTTGTGTTCAAAATTAAATGCACATATGTGCGTAGGGATGGATGAATCCATTTATTCAAGGTGTATGTATATGCTAAGGAGAGAGTCTATAGTTCTCATTAGTTTAGGAAGGGAGTTTATGATATAAAAATAGTGAGGGTCACACAGCTAGTAAGAGGCAGTGCGTGGATTTTGTTCCAATGCCTGGACTCTTACCAAGTATCCTGAGGCTATCATGGGTAAATTTTTTTATATCCTTACTGATATTTTTCTGACTGTACAATTAGTTACCAAGAAACTTCTGTTATTTTTTGTCACTATGATTGTGGATTTTTCTACTCTTCCTTTTATTTTGGTTTTTATTTTTGCTTTATGTCTTTAGGTGCATATAAATTAGGTATCATAATACAATCCTGGTGGATTGGTCTTTTTTTCTTTATTAAATATCCTTTTTTATAAATCCCCATTGCCTTAAATTCTATCTGGGTTGATATTTAAAAAGCAACAATAGCTTTTTTATAGACACAGTTTGCATAATATACCTTTTTAAATTAAGTTTTAATTCCAATATTGTTAACATACAGTGTTACATTAGTTTCAGGTATACACTGTAGTGAATCAACAATTCTATACATTACTCACTGCTCATAATGATAAGTGTACTCTTTAATCCTCTTCACCTATTTCACCCATCCTCCTGCCCACCTCTGGTAACCATCAGTTTGTCCTCTATAGTTAAGAGCCTATTTCTTGACAGGTATCATATGATTGATTTGTCTCTCTCTTTTTTCCTTTGTTCATTTTGTTTCTTAAATTCCACATATGAGTGAAATCATATGGCATTTGTCTTTCTCTGACTGACTGACTTTGGGTAGCATTGTACTCTCTGGATCCATCTATGTCCTTGCAAATGGCATTATGTCATTATTTTCTATGGCTGAGTAATATTTCATTATATACATATACCTCATCTTCTTTATCCATTCATCAGTCAATAGCATTTGGACTATTTCCATAATTCGGCTATTGTAGATAATGCTTCTATATGCTTTGGGGTGCATGTATCCCCTTGAATTAGCATTTTTGTATTCTTTGGGTATATACCTAGTAGTACAACTGCTGGATCATAGGGTAGTTTTATTTTTAACTTTCTCAGGAAACTCCATACCATTTTCCAGAGTGGCTACGCCAGCTTGCATTCCTACCAACAGTACAAGAGGCTTCCCTTTCCCTTTCATCATGTCCTCACCAATATCTGTTCTTCCTTGTATTGTTGATTTTATCCATTCTAACAAGTGTGAAGTGATCCTTCATTGTGGCTTTGATTCTCATTTCCCTGATGATAAGTGATGTTGAATATCTTTTGATTTGTCTGTGGGTCCCTTGATGTCTTCTTTGGGGAAATTTCTATTCATGCTTTCTCCCCATTTTCTAATTTGATTGTTCATTTTTAGGGTATTGAGTTGTAGAAACTCTTTTTAAAAATTATTTGACAGAGAGAGAGAGAGCGAGAAAGGGAACACAAGCAGGGCGAATGAGAAAGGGAGAAGCGGCTTCCCACAGATCAGGAAGCCTGAACGGGGCTCGATCCCAGGACCCTGGGATCATGACCTGAGCAGAAGGCAGATGCTTAACAAATGAGCCACCCAGACACCCCTAGAAGTTCTTTATATCATTTGTATACTAAGTCTTTATCACATATGTCATTTGCAAATATCATCTCCCATTCTGTAGGTCGGCTTTTAGTTTTGATGTTTACTTCACTGTGCAGAAGCATCTTATTTTGATGAAGTCCCAATGTTTATTTTTGCTTTTGTTTTCCTTGCCTCAGGAAATATATCTAGAAAGAAGTTGTTCTGTCCAATATCAAAGAGGTTACTTCCTTTGTTTTCCTCTAGGGTTTTGATGGTTTCCTGTGTCACATTTACATATATACATTTTTTATTTATTTTTGTGTATGGCATAAGAAAGTGGAAAGTTGTTCAATTTTACAACTCTTCTTTTGCATGTAGCTTTCCTTTTGCATGTAGCTGTCCATTTTTCCTAATACCATTTGTTAATGAGACTGTCTTTTTTCCATTGCATATTCTTCCTCCTTTGCCAAAGATTAATTGACCATATAATTGTGCCTTTAGTTCTGGGTTTTCTGTTCTGTTCTATTGATCAATGTGTCTATTTTTTGCCAGTACCATACTGTTTTGATCAGTACAGCTTTGTGACATAACTTGAAGTCTGGAATTGTGATGGCTCCAGCTTTGCTTTTCTTTTTCAAGATAACTTTGTCTATTCAGGGTACTTTTTGGTTCCATACAAATTTTAGGATTGTTTGTTGGTGTTGGTATGTTGATAGGGATTGTGATAAATATGTATATTGTTTTGGGTGGTATAGATAGTTTAACATTTGTTCTTCCTTCTTCCAATCCATGAGCATGGAATGTCTTTCCATTCCTTTGGGTCTTTTTCAATTTCTTTCATCAGTGTTTTATAGTTTTCAGAATACAGTTCTTTCACCTCTTTGGTTAAGTTAATTACTAGGTATCTTATTGTTTTTGGTGCAATTGTAAATGGGATTGATTCCATTAATTTCTCTTTCTGCTGCTTCATTATTAGTGTGTGGAAATGCAACAGATTTCTGTACATTGATTTTATATCCTGCAGCTTTACTGAATCTGTTGGTAAGTTCTAGCAGTTTTTGATGGAGCCTTTTGGGTTTTCTATATAGAGTATCATGTCGTCTGGAAATAATGGAAGTTTTACTTCTTCCTTGCTGATTTGGATGCCTTTTATTTCTCGTTATATTCTGATTACTGTGGCTAGGACTTCCAGCACTATGTTAAAAAGAACAGCGATGAGAGTGGACATCCCTGTCTTGTTCCTGACTGTAGAGGAAAAGCTCTCAGTTTTTGCCCATTGAGGTTGATATTAGCTGTGGGTTTTTCATATATCGCCTTTTTTATGTTGAGGTATACTCCCTCTAAACCTACTTTGTTGAGGGTTACTTCACGAATAGATGTTGTACTTTGTCAAATGCTTTTTCTGCATTATGAATATTGTTACTATTACCATTGTTTTATGCATATTCTGAACTAATATGATGACATATAGTCAGAATTGTTTTAATTGCAATACGATTGGAACTGTAGAAAAAAATAAAATATAAGAACCTGACATTGGGGCGCCTGGGTGGCTCAGTGGGTTAAGGCCTCTGCTTTTAGCTCAGGTCGTGACCCCAGGGTCCTGGGATCGAGCCCCACATCGGGCTCTCTGCTTGCTCGGCGGGGGGCCTGCTTCCTTTTCTCTCTCTGCCTGCCTCTCTGCCTACTTGTGATCTCTGTCTGTCAAATAAATAAATAAAATATTTAAAAAAAAAAAAGAACCTGACATTGACGTACATACAACAAAAATTTTGCCTTCAATTACACATCCATTCCAAATATCACCAGTGGTGAGTTTCTTTAGGTCTTATTTGTATGCACACTTCTCTATATATTTATACACCTAACTTTCTTGATTATTAGATTGCAGCATCAGCAACATATACCATTGATTCAGAAACACTTTTTTTGAGAAAAAAATAAAACCATCACATATAATCTACATACATATTTTATTATGTTTTATAATATGAAAAATGTTGAATGATTTTTTTTAACAGATACTAATAATAGAATAAGACAGTTTAGGTCATGTGATATATGCATTGCTAGGATCTCTGACATTTTGAGGTATTTCCTTGCAGTCTTTTTCTAGGCATATTTGTACTTACCATAGACTAAATGTGTCCCCCTGCCAAATTAATATGTTGAAAGTTAATCCCCACCTTGGTAGTAATTAGGGGTTTGGCCTTTGGGAAGTGATTAGGTCCTGAGGGTGGACCTCTTGTGAATGGGATTAGTGCCCCTATAAAGGAGACCTCTGCATGCTCCCTTGCTCTTTATGTGATATGGAAAGCAAGGAGACTTGAAACATGAAATGGACCCTCTCCAGACATCAAATCAAGATGCCAGGTTCTTATCTTGGACTTCCCAGCATCCAGTACTACAAGAAATAATTTTCTGTTATTTAAGCCACCCAGTCTATGGTACTTTTGTTATTGCAGCCCAAACAGACTAAGTCAATACTCAATATAATTGTATTTCTACTGCACTACCATGGTTCTCCAGTGTTAGTCCACATTAGATTCTCTCAGAGAAGCATGATAATAATGTATGTTTTGGGGCCCAGTTATAAGTGTGTTTAAATCATGGAATATAGGAAGGGGTGCTAAAGTCTACATTGTTAGCAAGAGAGAGAGAAAATTCTAAAGCAGGCAGTCTATGTGACACATTTAATTTGCAAATCAAATTAAATTTTATTCATGTTTTAATTTGGCATGCCATCCAGACCCTACTAGGCTCCTTAGGAAATATAAGTTGGCCTCTAGAGAAATAAAATTACTTACTTGCTGTTCTTTAGTTAAGAGTTAGAACTGCCTCAAGGACAAGGATCCCCACAGAGTCATAATGTGCATAGTGAACATTTATTCAACATTTACAATGTGTCAAACATTACAATAGGCACTAGGAATATAAGGCTGATTAAGAAACTCTACTTGCTAAGAATGACACAATTTTGCAGAGGATTAATTGATAACATTTTTATGGATTTTTTAATCTTATAAAATATTTTAAACTCCTTCATGTAGGGACAAGATCAGGTTTTGGGGGTATTACTCTGCTTTGATGTAAGAAGGTGAAAATGCCTGGAATTTATATACTTCATGTATGCCTGTTGCCCTAGTGGGTGGATCTGCCCAGAAGTCAACTGTGGCAAGAACGTGGGAGGCATAAAAAGCCAATGTTGTGTTATTCTTGAAATTTCCACTACTAAAATGTATAGAAAACCAACATAGTCTTTATTATAATTAAGATAATAAATGACTACTCCAATTGTTTAAGCTATCATTTTATTTTATTCATCATTTACTTTATTAATGAAGTCTCATATTCATGTGTTGACCCAACACTCTCCATCCAAATGGAATCATGTCTGAGTCTCTGGAGAGCAGAGGACTCATAAGTAAAACAGAAAAGGCCTATTTTTACTAAGATCTTGACTAAGATGTTCAATTACTGAGGCACATTTTTGTGGTACCCACCTTCATAAGTGTCACAATGATCTCATAGAAATCAGTGGGGTTTTGTCACCTTGAAGACCCCAACATCAACCACTGTTAGCATATGGAAAAAGATGAATGAGAGGTGACAGTAGAGTCTAAGATATGGCAGAATCCAGGGAAGGGTGGCACCCACTTTTCAGCTACCTGAACTTGTTCCTGGACACAGGTTAGATATCTCTCAGCCCTCCATGAGTATCTCTGGGGTTTACAGTTCTGAAAAGGCAAGCACATGGGGTAGGGTCTAAGTCAACACAGTTCACACATTCAGTACCACATCTGATTTACTCAGCAGCTCTAGGAGGCAAATAGTATTCCCTTTTCTGTCACGGCCAGTGCAACAAATTGACCAGGAAAACGTGAGGGTTAAGAGGATAGTGAAAAGAATTAAGAGACAAAGAGATGGGGGCAGGAGGAGCACTGAGGAGGATGTCCAACAGTACGGATTTTATTCCACATCTTACAATCATTTATAAGGCAAACCACAATAGGAGGAGTAATACATGGGTACCTAGTCAGATGACCGCAAGTTTTTATAACAAGTTTACATCAACTTACAAGCAAACCTCTTGATGCCAGGTAATTTCAGCTAAAGACATTAGCAAGACAATCAACCAGGGAGTGGGTTGTGGGAGGTACAGGAACAACAAGGACCAACTAAGAATTCATGACCCTGACCACATTGTTCCCTTTTGTAGGGAGAGTGTGTGGGAAGTCATATAGGGGAGCGCACGACACATAGCACAGACCCTTTCTCAGTGTTACTCAACTTTCCCATTCTTAACCTTGTCAAGGTGTCCAGACTTTGAAGGAGACACAAGTCAGGGCCTGGTTTGATCCTTGACTCCAGCCATGCCGTAGCCTCCAACCATGCAGTAGCCTCCAACACTTTTCACAGGTCACAAGAGTGACCCTTTAAAGTTATGGTAATAAGTACTGGAGTTATAATACTAAGTAAATTCTAAAAAAAAGTAACTTGAAATGCACTTTTTAAATTCTTTCAACAAGTTTATATTAAATGGCACTAAAAAAGGTGATTGACACATTACTTTAACTATTTTTATTATATTTAAGGATACGAGTAATATATACAAATCCTTGGAAAGTATGAAAGACAAAAAATTTTAATCCATCTATAAGTATGACATATAAAGATAAACAGCCCCATTTTAGTAGATACATTTAAGACTTCATATATATATAATACATAATTAAAAAATAAGTAGCAATAAATTTACACATTGCTCTGTAACTTTTTCATTTTAAAATCCATAATGATTCTTCTGGACCTGTACCCCTGGGGATAAAAATATATGTTTATAAAAAATAAAAAATTTAAAAAAAATCCATAATGAGGGGCACCTGGGTGGCTCAGTCGTTAAGTGGCTGCCTTTGGCTCAGGTCTTGATCTGATTGAGCTCCCCTTTGGGCTCCCTGCTCTGTGGGAGGCCTGCCTCTCCCTCTCCCTCTGCTTGTGTTTCCTCTCTTTCTGTGTCTCTCTCTGTCAAGTAAATAAATAAAATCTTAAATAAAATAAAATCAATAGTGAATTGTACACCTGAAACAAATGTAATATTGTGTGTCACCTATACTCAAATAAATAAATATTGACCATCTTTCTATTCAAATGTGTGAAACACCTCTGTTGACTTGATTTATTCGGAATGCAATATTCAAATAGGAGTTGGCAATACTAAAAGCTCTGAAGTAATTGAATCAGCAAAATTATATCAAGAAAAGGTGAAAGGGGGCGCCTGGGTGGCTCAGTGGGTTAAAGCCTCTGCCTTCTGCTCAGGTCCTGATCCTAGGGTCCTGGGATCAAGCCCCACATTGGGCTCTCTGCTCCATGGGGAGCCTGCTTCCTCTTCTCTCTCTCTGCCTGCCTCTCTGCCTACTTGTGATCTCTGTCTGTCAAACAAATAAATAAAATATTCTAAAAAAAGAAAGAAAGAAAAGGTGAAGAAACAGAAAGCCATACTTGAAAAGTAGTAACTCCAGAGTAAACCTTAGTTTTTAAAGCATAAAGAAAAACTCATCATGGTGGTGATGCTGAGAGTAATTTCATTAAGGCCATGTGGACTCTACCTTAACTTTATTTACCTGAGTTTAACTCTCTCATCCCTTCCGTGAACCATTCCATGTCATCTACATCTACCATGTTGGTGTTATTGACACAACAATTGGGCACTCCTATTCTAAAACCCGGGGAAAGTGGAGCCCAACTCCATTATTGCCTTCAGGCTCTTTGTCTTCATTCCCTCTCATGGGGGCGGGGGGGGGGGTGGTGTCTTCCTTTCCATTCTGCAGAGAGACCTTTTTCTCCTCCTTTTTCCCTTTTCTTTCCTGGAGGACGTTTTCCATGTTGAAATCCCTCCCTGGACCCGCCCGCTTATTTTCTTTAGACTCCATTACTCCTAGGAGACAAAAGCCAAACGAAAGAACTGAATGCTTGGTGGAAAGATTAGGACCCAGGACAGGGGCCCTACTATGTGCCTTTCAATGTTCCCATATCAGGAGGGATTTGTTTTGTTTTGTTTTCAATTCAATTTTTCCCACCTGAGAGGACTCTTGCGCCCTCTAGTGGACATCCAGTCACAGCCCCTCCTCCACTCACCCCTCTCCCAGCTCGCTCCTCTTTTCCTCCCTCTTCTGAAGCTCACCATCTTTCCTGTAGATACCTTCCCCGGGACTTACTGCATTCACCAAAAAGGAAGACCCGGAGGGGAGCCCTAGAAAGGGTGTGTTTCCCATCTCCACCACTGTTCCTCGCACCGACCCGAGCCTATCCTTGTAGCCTTTTTCCCCTTTCACGTACGCATTCTTGCTGGGAGGCATGCAGCCCTGACCCGCTGACCCGCAGAGGAACGGGGTGGGAGGATCCCTGGCAACTGCAGCCAAGAGCTCGCTGCAGACCTTCCACTCGCCCCTCACCTCCCAGCACCTTGTGTCCCAGTTTTGTCACTTTTTATATTACTTCTTTCTCCAAAGCCACCCTCTGCCTCCAGTATTCCTGGTCTTTTAAATACCCACAATGGTGGAAGAGGGTATACTACTTAAAACAGAACTTTTACCTTCTGTGTATTTCTGTTGCCTTCTGCTCTGATTCATTTCCACTCCTCTATTACCAAAATGTTTTGCACCAAAAGGGCATGGGACACAGGGAGCGGGGCTTGTGTAAGTTGAAAGCTTTCCAGAGTGTACCCGTGTATCCATATTCATACACTGCTTGCCCCCAGGACAACCCACAGTGGACTTTGGGTAAGTAGGGGGTGTCAAGAACGAAGGCTATCCCAATTAGTGGTTCTGCCTTCAGCTGCCAGCCATCCTGGTGCCAGAGTTAGTCCAGTCAGCTCAAGCCAGAACACAAATCCAGGGCGTTCCTGGACAATTGTTCTGCCCCCATTCATTGACTTAAGGTTTTCCTCCTCTGCAACAGGAGTCTTTACTCAGGATACAAAGCAAGAAAGGGACTTGGGCCCAAATAGACTCCAGTCATGTGACAGCCACGTCACAGTGGGGTATAGACTTCCAGTCCTCCCTTCCACTCAAGCAGGGCGGTGGGAAAACTTCATCCCCTCCTTCTCCTGTCACACTGGATCTGGAATGTCTCTTTTTCCACTTTGGCATTTCAGGAGGCCAGGTAGAGTCTTTGGCTTTCTCTAATCATCAGCAAGAGGCAGCCTTTTCTCTTGAGTCACTGTCCATTTGCAATTCTTGTGGAATTAGCCCTTTCCTCATTTCCCCTGCCCCCCAACCAGTTCCTTCTCCTGGTGTCCTCTCACCCTTGTCGTTATTTTTCTCCTGAGGCCCTTGCTTGCACCTGAATGGACATAAAGTTAGGTATCAGGAAAGGAGGCTGGGAGTGGAAAGTGGAACATTAACTTTTCTTCTGTGTACTTTTCTGTTTCATTTTTTAAAATTTAAAATTCTTTGGTTTTTTACATTATAGAAATACAATACTTACATTTTGGGTGAGGGAGAGAATGAGTATCCCAAGATTTCTCTTTTCGCAGGAGTGCCTTGTTATTTGAGTAAATTAACTTATAACCAATAGAAAATATTTTGCATCAGCTACAAATGAAAGAGCTAATTGTTCATAATGTTTAAGACAGTATGACTCTTTGGGGAGAAAAGTAATTTATAATTAAAAAAATAAATTTTGGGGGTGCCTGGGTGGCTCAGTGGGTTAAAGCCTCTGCCTTCGGCTCAGGTCATGATCCCAGGGTCCTGGGATCAAGCACCACAGCAGGCTCTCTGCTCAGCAGGGAGCCTGATTCCTCCTCTCTCTCCCTCTGCCTGCCTCTCTGCCTACTTGTGATCTCTCTGTCAAATAAACAAATAAAATTTTAAAAAAATAATTTAAAAAAATAATTTTTTTATTAAATAGGAAATCCTTCATAACTTGGTCATGTTTGTATTTGTCAATTAGAAAATGTTCTAATAATGCTTCCTAAATATTTTTTTTGAAAATACAGACTAATTAGACAATTTTAAACCTAAATTTTTCAAAAACAAATCAACACTGTACATGTTCAGTAAATTAATGTCTATAGAGCTTAAGTGTCTTTTTTTGTCCTGTTTTAGAGAAATGATCTAATGTTTCCACTTTTGAGAGGCTTTTTAAAAAATGTTTTATTTATTTATTTGAGAGAGAGAGTGAATGAGAGAGAGCACAAGCAGGGGGAGCAGCAGAATCAGGCTTCCTCCTTAGCAGAGAGCCTGATGCAGGGCTCCATCCCAAGATCCTGAGATCATGACCCAATCTGAAGGCAGACACTTAACAGACTGAGCCACCCAGGCATCCCCCATTCACTGACTGTATCAATTAACCTAGACCAAGTGTTCTCAACCCAGGAGGTCTATGGATGGCTTAAAATTCTAAACAAGTTTGTGCATGTTTAGGGCTAGTGAGGTACATGAAATTTTGGGGGGAAATTGTTGTACCATAGGAACCTGAGAAAGCCTAATACATGAGCAGGGTGGCATTATGAGGAAGCTTAAACTATGAGGTAGAGCCAAGACACAGAAAGGGGAAGGGGATGTTAGAGGAAGGGGGAATGAGACAGCAGCTGAGCCAAGTTAATGGCAGAGCACTATAGTGTGCTGGTTCTGGCGCCTAGAGGTCCACTAGAAACTGACTGTTTGTTTTCAGATTCCCTTAACATCATAGTGCTATTTACTGCCCCATAAATACTTATCATGGATCCTGCTTCAGCTGAGCTAGCCTAAGTATCTATTCCTTACAACCAATGAGACGAACTGAAACAATAGTTTTCTGTAATAAAATGCTCTTTAAAAAACTCAACAGAATAACAGTAGTTATCACTACCTGAAAACTGGTGAAAAGACATCAAAAAGTTATTGACCAAAGAAGACATCTATGTGGAGAACCAAGTATAAGTTTTTCAGACTCCCTAGTGGTCAAAATATACAAATGAAAACTTCATTCTTATTCACCTGTCAAACTGAGGAATTTTTTAAAAAATCATACTAGCTATTTTATGTGAGGTTATGCATATGGACTCTCAGTACACTTGTAAATTGATTAAATTAACTTGTAGGCCCTTTCGCAATATACATTTAAAATTCGTAAGATTTTTCAAACCTTTAGATGTAGCAATTTCAATTTTTGAAATTTTTCCTTAGGGAGTAACTATGATTTTGTGCAAAGATTTCAGTGATGGCTTGGCTTATGATAGAAAAAATATGTAGAGGAAACCTAAATATTAAGCAGCAGAGAATTGACTTAATTACTGTTAATTTTAACATGATGAAATACAGTAAGAACAAGTTGAGTTATCTTAAAAATGTGTATTTCATTGTTCTGTGTGTGTAATCCAGATAAACAAATGAATTTAGAAAATATTTAAGAATTATAGACATAAAATTTAAAAAATCCACATTATCATAAAACTTATATACTGATAAGATTAAATACTTTGTTATGATTTTTCCCCCACTAACATTGCAACTTATGTTAATATGCTATGAAGTAGGGATCTAAATATTTCATAGGTAAATTTGACTAGGTAGGATTTCACTGACTTATGCTGACTTTAGAATCCAGCCAGCTGCAACTTCATTGCACTAACACATCCAATCTGGGATGATAATTGAGAAGAAAAGTCTGGAAGAGACCTGTGGATTTGGGTTGACAACACCTAGTAAGCACCTAATTAATATTTACTGATAATGAGGGAATAAGATATATGTTTGAGAGTCATCAGATAAATGAAATTGAGTGTAGATTTTTGAGGGTTTTCCTCCAAATGTATTTTTGAATATAGCTAAGATAATTTTATACACATTGTTTTATAGCCTGCTTTTAAATAATAATATTTATTGTGTGTATTTGTAAAAGTAAAAAATTTTCATTGGAAAAAAAGTCAGGGAACTATAGATAAATGCTATTTGTCAAGCAGAGCCAAAAATAAAATATTTTCTTTTTCTATTCATGTGTATTTCTAAAAGAATTGAGTTCCAGGCGGGTGGGCAGTGCCTGGGTGGCTCAGTCAGTTAAGCGTCTGACTCTTGATCTCATCCCAGGCCTCGATCTCAGGGTTGTGAGTTCAAGCCCTATGCTGGGCTCCACACTGGGCATGGAGCCTACTTAAAAAAAGAAAAAAGTATTGAATTGGTGAACTGGTAACTAAAACTATTTTATAATCTGCTTAAAATATATTATTGCTAGGTGCCTGGGTGGCTCAGTCATTAGCGGCTGCCTTCAGCTCAGGTCATGATCCCAGGGTCATGGGATCCAGCCCCAAATCAGGCTGTCTGCTCAGCGAGAGGCCTGCTTCTCCTTCTCCCACTCCCCCTGCTTATGTTCCCTCTATCATTGTGTGTCTCTCTCTCAAATAAATAAATAAAATCTATTAAAAAACTTTTCAAAATATATTATTGCTAACAATATTACTCTTTCTGGCAAAACACTATCTTAGGAAGAAAGGTTTCTCACCAGGTAAAATTTAGGGAAGAGATTCCTCCCTTTCCTATGTATGACTAGTGTTACAGCTTGACTATCTCAAACTTAGATTGGAGAAGGCATAGTCAGAAAAATAAGAAGAGTCTCATTTTAATGTATATTACTCACAAACAAGGCAAGGGAACCAAATATGAAAAATTCAACCATTGCAAGGGCCTTAAAAAGGTAGTGGAGCTCTTATATCAGATCCTACTCCACTACAGAAGAAGTATATATGTGAAATATGTGCTATGAAATAAGATTGCACTGTTTACAGACTACTCTTTATTATAGAAGTTACACACCCCCACTGAGAAAATGTAAAAGAATCCACAAAGAAGTATATAAAAAGAGAGCACAAATCACCCATAAGCCCACCAATCATCCAATCGTACCCACTTTTAATATTTTGGTGTATATTGTTCCATAATATTTGCTATGCATACATACATATAAGTAGCTACACGCATATTACTTTTTAAAATTAGATCCTCTGCAAGTTATATTTTGTAACCTGCCTTTCTCACACACCAATATATTATAAAAACACTTCCATTTCAATAAACTATGGTTGACAAGGTATTTTATTTCTTCTGCATGTTTACAAAGGTTTCTCTAATTTTTCTGAATATTATTAATTAATACATGACTATTAAAGAGAAAATTTAAATATATAAACACAACACTTAGAAAGTAAAAGTTGCCTTTATATTAAATGTTCATTCTCAAATATATCCTGTGGGAATAGTTCGGTGTATATTCATTCGCATTTCTACTATGATATAGAAACACAATAAGACCCCACAATAAGATGGCATTGGATATAATATGGTGGGTGATGGGGTATGGGGAAAGGCAGAAATGGAAGGATGACATTTAAGCACCAGTGTAGAGTAAACAACTGTTACAAGGTGGCCTCAGAACTCAGTGGAGTCCCTGAGGGATTTGGATTTTGCACCCAGCTAACCAAAGAGGCTCACATCATTCATTCATCTTTTAATAACACAACCTGAAATTTTATAGGAATTAATTTTGTGGACTATACGTATATTATGGTGCAATTTAATTATATGCTCATATTTCATTTATTTATTTATTTATTTTTAAAAGAAGATTTTATTTGTTTATTTGACAGACAGAGATCACAAGTAGGCAGAAAGGCAGGCAGAGAGAGAGAGAGAGAGAGAGAGGGAAGCAGGCTCCTTGTTGAGCAGAGAGCCCGATGTGGGGCTCGATCCCAGGACCCTGAGATCATGACCTGAGCCAAAGGCAGAGGCTTAACCCACTGAGCCACCCAGGCGCCCCTATATGCTTGTATTTTAAATGCTCCCAAATAAATATATGTATGTTGTGACAGAAATGCAGTTCTAGATATCTTAACTTTCAATTAATCTTTTTTTATTTATATGTATGCACAATATAATGGTTACTTTCCATTTCTAATTGGTACATACCATTGGTGTAGTTTGAATTGTTTTAACAGAATCCATGATGTTTGCCTTCTTTATCTCCTATCAAAATAATCTGGGAAAATCTTTGGCTCATGAGAATGTGCACACACGTGTGTAAATGTGCACGTGCACATGCTTGGGTACATATCTGCTATTGCCTAGAACAATTCTCTCTCTGTGTTCCTTCATTGCTGCTTTTCAGTTGGGGCTTCTCTTTGTTTATCCAAGTCCAAGTCAAAGGACTGATGCTAGGAATTCAGATCTATGGACTTTGGTGTGGCAAATCATTGTGAGTACCATTAAATATTTTCTTAGGATGGGTACCTAAAAATGGCTTTATAGGGTCAAGAGAATGCGTATTTCAAATACTTAGCAATTGCTTAACTAACTCCTGTCCAGAAAGGTTGACCAATTCAGATTCCATGACCTGGAAATAGGTGAGAAAATCCTTGGGGTAAGTGCAGAACATGTCAGAAAGTCCTTACACTGACCCTGCTTTCAGATGATAGCCACTGGCAATAGAATTAAACCCCCCTAAGGAGGAGCAAGAGGACTTCTACCCAGAAAGGCAGCAAGAGACAGGCTAGGGTGATGATAAGACCACAAGGCCTAGGTTCAGTCCGACTGCTATTCTTTCCTGCCCACCCTCCATCTAGGTCCTGCCCACCCTCTGAGGCTCAGGTCAAGTTTTTGTTTGTTTGTTTGGTTGGTTGGTTTTTCATATTTTTTGTTTTTGTTTTTGTTTTCCCTGCTTGAAGCTTTCTCTGACTATTTTGGGCTAACTGGTCATTGACTTCTCTGAGTTCCTGTTGGCCTGGCCATCCACTCTTTCCTTTAGATTTCTTGAAATAGCCTTGTGTGAAGGAGACTTTTCAGCTATCTCATTGATTCTACCTTTAGTGTGAACCCACAGGGAATGTGACCCACTCTCAGGATAGACTTAGAGAAGAGGCACAAGTGGGACTTGGATTTGCACTCCAGGTCCTTTGGGCAGGATATTCTAGGGTCTTAGGTATCTAGAGTGTGGTCTAGAAGGAAATAAATGAGGGCTCCAGGTAAAAACATCTTGCCCCACTGACTCTTCACTAACCTGGGGAAGAAGCCATCCAGAAGAGGGTCAGATGCTGACCCTCTAAAAGTGGGCCCTTGGGCTGAAGCCTTTTCTGCTCAGATATAAGGAGACAATGCCTTTGGGCATATTGTTTTAATTCTTTGTTTAGAATAAGAAATGTGTGTATATGTATACATAATGGAAATGAATTATATAAAATAGAAATGAAAATATTTTCCTTGTGGTTGGTTGGTTTGGGAATATAAAATGAGATAATGGCAGTAAAGCATCATTCACTTTTCAGGACATTCTAAGGATTTCTGGAACTATTTTCTTCAAGCTAAAGGAAAGCAGCTGCTATTCAGGATGTTTCAGTTTTCCTACGGACAATATATTGAAATGTTTTACCAATCACAAGCTTCTTTCTAAAGTTCTGAGAGCTTGCCTGTGCTCTCCTGTTTGGTAGGTAAGGCCAGTGCAGGGAGAGTGACTTAGTAAGGGTCACACAATCTAGGTCTGGCACTGGGACTAACATCTGTCACACCGGTATTCTGTTTGGCAGGTCCGAACCATTTTATCTTGGGTTTTCTGTTACTCAAATACATACTCTTCCCAGAAGTTAGAGAAAATGTGACAGAAGGGCAAGTGAAATAAAAACAACATGAGGTTAAGGTTTTTTTCTTTCTACAAAATCTGTTGAGCTCTTTATTCTGCCTCACAAAGGGGCACTCTAACTGATACAAAACAAAAATACATGTATGTCTCCTGTTATCTTTTAAATGTTGCCTCTGAGAACTATGTAATTTGTATTGGCAAATTTGTGAATTTGAAAAGACTGAAGTGAGGCTGAAAGGTAATCTGTATCTGTTGAAGATAATATGAGCCAGGTATCATTTAGAATTCCCAAAAGTCAGTTCTATGAGGTGTACCCTTATGATGTCCTTTCACATGAGGAAACTTGGGATCCTAATGTGTAATTTGACAGCTGACCATTCTGCAGGCAGTGCAGCTGCCTAGGAAATACTGCCATCAGGACTTGGAAGTGAAACATATTTTGTTTTTTAAAAAGTTTTATATCGGGGTGCCTGGGTAGCTCAGAGGGTTAAGCCTCTGCCTTCATTCAGCTCAGGTCATGGTCCCAGGGACCTGGGATGGAAACCCACATGAGGCTCTGTGCTCAAGGGGAGCCTGCTTCTTCCTCTCCCTCTGCCTGCCATTTCCTGTTTGTGCTCCACTGTCAAATAAATAAATAAAATCTTAAAAAAAAGTTTTGTATCATTTTCCCCAAATGAAATCCCAGTATAATTATAATAATAGCTTGCACTTTTATTTTTTTATTTATTTTTAATTTTTTTTTAAAGAAATAGCTTGCACTTTTAGAACCCTTACAACAGGCCAGGGAACTATTCTCGGGACTGTACGTGTGTTAAGTCATTTAACTAAAGTAATTTTGCTTTAGTCTTTTCTGACTATAACAAAAATGTTACTCTTGTTTAAGAAAAGAACTTACAAGTATTGAGAATAAAGTGAAAACTAAATTTAAAAATGTCACTCCTGTCCCAGGCTCCTTTTTTTTTTTTTTTTTTAACACAGCCCGTTGCCAAACCGACCCTGTTCCACAACAGCCAGGAACCAGACTACAGATGAAATGGAGTCTAGGGGAGGGGCGACGGATGTAGGAGTTCTGTCCTGAGAGCTGAAGGCACCGAAGTGACAATTCTTAAAAGAAATAGAAAAGTTTAGTAGCTCCAGAAAAAAAGATGCAGCCCCTCCCTAGTAGTCACAGAAAGACGAATAACATTTTGCCCTCCGGGATAGGCAACAATAACAAAGAATGACAAGTCAGATGTATGGGGGGTGGTATAGGCGGGCCCACTTCTGCCGCGCTTTTGGTGGGAGTGGAGATTGGGGACCAGAGCTCACTGGTGACGTACAATTCACGTGACCAGGAGTCGACGTGTGCAGAAGTCCTGCTAGTCTGGTCCTTGTTCCCGTCTGGGTACCAGATTTCCTTTAGCAGTGCAGACGGTGGAGCCTGACGCCAGGGAAAAGAGGAGCCAACTTCTCGGAATTTTGCAGGTTGGTGTCAAAATAGGTACTGCTTGGGGATTTCTAGGGTGGGAGTGGCCTAGCGCAGAAACTTGTGAGGGAACCCTGGTCCAAAACCATCCCTCCACCGCCCTCCTCCAAGTCTGCAGGGAATGGTGACTCTTGGGAAAGGGACTAGGAGTCCCGGGAGAAGGACAAGGAGACCTGTGATTGTTTAAAAAATAATCATCCTCTGCCGCTTTCCCAAGACCTACCCTCCCCCGCCAACCCGCGCCTCAGTCTTAAAGATAGTTTGGAAATAATCTGTTTTTCCTACTCCCTGTCTGATGGGAAATTCGAGCTAACTTGCACTGTGGGGCGAGGAGAGAAGTGGGAGAAACAGAAAGTGGGGAAGTTTTCATAACCAAATACCTTAATAAGGAAAAAGGTACGAGGTGCGGGTGGGCCCACCAAGCGCTCGCCCCTCCCCCACCCTCCCCCTTTCTCCAACCCTCCCTCTACCCCTAGCGTTTCCCGTTTGTCCGCAGGTCTGCAGGTCTGTCGTTCCGAGCACTACACAAGGCTAGAAAAGGGGAGGAAGAAACCGATCGGATCAGTACAGGTAGGTGAGGGGAATATTTTAAAGACCCTTGAGGTGGAGTGGGGCGAGAGTGGGACAGAGGTTGTGGGCTCGACAGTTCTACCCCACCCCCACCCCATCCCCACCCCGCGCCTGTTCTCCCTACCCATTCCGTTCTAGGAGGATCTTGCGTTTTGCCTTTTGCGAAGAAACTTGTTGGGGAGGGCCTTGAAAAGGGCTGGAGGGAGGGAGGAGAGAGAGGTAAGGAGGTGGAACGTGGAGGTTAGAACCTCAGGCTCAGGGAAGCCCTGATTGCTAATTAATTCTCCCAAGTGGAAGATATTTAATGATAGCTCTGAATCGAAGAAAGTAAATGATGAGAGACTTCTGTCCAGAGCACTGGTTCATTCACCAAGCCTTTGACTTAACGGTCACCTTGCTTTCTAGAAGTAATTGTATTCAAAGAGGAATAAAGCAGGAAAAAAGAAAGGAAGAGGAAAGGAAAGAAGGAAGAAAGAGAAACTCACAAGATGAAACCCTGTCAAAAAATTGAAGGAAAACCAGAAAATGAGAGTGAACCAAAGCTTGAGGAAGAGCCAAAGCCTGAGGAAAAGCCAGAGGAGGAAGAAGAGCCCCAGGAGGAGGAAAAAACAGAAGGAACTTTTAGAGAGAGGCTGATTCAGTCTCTCCAGGAATTTAAAGAAGATATACACAACAGGCATTTAAGCAAGGAAGATATGTTTAGAGAAGTGAATGAAATAGATGAGATAAGGAGAGTAAGAAACAAACTTATAGTCATGCGTTGGAAGGTTAACCGAAATCATCCTTATCCCTATTTAATGTAGTTTGCCTTGATTTTAATTTTTTCTGATATTAACATTGTCATATAGCTTTCTTTTGATTTGCATTTTCCTGATATACCTTTGTCCATCTTTCTACTTTTAATTTGTTGCTATTAGTAATTTTAGATGTATCTCTTGTTAATCTGCATCTCATTGTTTATCATATTTTGAACCAATATACAAGTCTCTATTTTAGGAGAGCTTTACTCATTTGTACAAAAAGAGGTTCCAGGATATAAAATGAAAAAAAGGTTACTTGGTAATATGTAAATGTCACATTTTTGAAAGGAAGACTACATCTGTATATTACATATGTGCACAGAAAAAAATTGTGAAGGATGAAAGACAAAAAGTATAGTCAGTGGTAGGATTATGAGTAATTTTTATCCTGCTTATTTGTATTTTTCCTTATTCCTAGAATGTACACACATTATTGCTAAAATAATAAAAGTTTTATAACAAAAAAGAAGTGATATTCAGGACTCAATCAATTTATTTCTAAAGGTACTGGGGCACTTAATATATGTGGACAGAATTTTAGAAGCAAACGTGAACTCCAAGTTACCACTAGACCACTACTTAGATAGAAGAATAAATTTTTTCTATCTTTTCTCATCCATAAAATAGAGATAATAATCTCTAAGGGATCATGTGAGGACCAAATAAGGTAATGACTGTGTGCTCTATTTTAACAGGTTATTTCCCCCATCTGCCCAGATAGGATCCCAACTGCCAAGGGCTTTGTATCAGCTATTTGGAACGATGGATAAAGCAGCTCTTACCCGAGCTTAAGAATAAATCCAGACAGGGTCCTGGGATTGAGGCCCACATCAGGCTCTTTGCTCAGCGGGGAACCTGCTTCCCCTTCTCTCTCTGTCTGACTCTCTGCCTACTTGTGATCTCTCTCAATGTCAAATAAATAAATAAAATCTTAAAAAAAAAATCCAGGCAGCTGTTAGGTGGGTGCCCCATTGTTTCTTTCCTGTGGTGCCTGCTCCACCTCCCTTTCTTCTCCCCTTGTTACTATCATGTATATTGGGTAGTTTGTCCCCTTCATCCAGGCCCCTACCTATCTGCTCATGATGTTCTGGATTTCTCAAATAGTGAAGCCCAGTTGGGTGAATCCTCAGACTGACCTATGACCTACAGAAGTGGGAAGAATGTCCATTTTTTCAGTTTAGATAGATAGTTATGAAGGGCAACTTGGGCCATGATATCTTAAAGATATCTCGACAGTGAGGAATTTTAGCCACAAGCCTGAACTTCCCCCATAAGACTGACAAGATGGGTCAATTTGGGGATTGGACCAGAAGGCAAATTTGAGTAACAGACATTATGCTTTAGTCAGAATTGCTTCACTTTGAGCCTAAAGATTATGGTTTTATCTTCTGATGATTTCCTTAGGGTGAGTGATCTCTCCCAGATGACTGGTGGCAGCCCTCTTTGCCAGTTCCACAGATGCCTCTAGACCTGTGTAAATTTTAAAGGGAGGTTCAAGTCAGATTTGGGGATACTGCCCTCCTTGCTTGGAAATGCAAAAGTGCTATTGAAGCCTAAATCTGTATATGTATCTACCTATACATATCAATGGCTCATAGTTTTCTCAGTTGTGTGTTATTTTATTTTTCCTCTGATACTCTTTCTGGGTCAATTCATGACTCCAGACTATTCTTCAGGGCTGCAACAGCCTGATGGATGCTGGTCGGGCTGGATTCTGACTGGAGTGAGATAAGCTTGCAGCAGCTCACTGCCAGTTGACAAGACAGGGTGAATCCACCCCCCTGCACCCCGTGCTCAGAGGGGCAGTGCTCAAGTAGTATGTGTAAAGGCTCATCCAAGTTACATTTCTCTTTGGTTTCTCTGCTCTAGCCTGCAGCAGGCACCAGACTCTCTGAGGCTGGTGGCCAAATTGTCCTGGACACACTTAACCTGGAGGATGACAACTATCCCTGTAGTAGGTCAGAGCACTAGACTTAGTTTCTCCCTTTTTTTCCTTCACAAAGGAAAAATTTTATGAAAAATTTTTCATAAAAAGAATTTTTTATGGGAGAGAAGGTAAGACCTCAAAGTGGACTAACTAAAAACATTGGTTGAGATAGTCTGTCCCTGCCACAACTCCTGTGGATGCAGTCAGTTTGGGATTTAATCAGAGGGCCTGATGGTGGGTGGGGATGATTTTAGAGAGTACCCCAAAATATTGTGATATTCATGTGTTTATTTGAATGTGAATAAATGGTCTGTTGCAGGCAAATGATGACAGTATAGATATAGCACAGTATAAAGTTCCCTTCTCAAAAAAGTATTCAGATTAAGTCACCAAGTCAATTTGAAGACAGACATGAAGTAAAACACAATACTAAGAGCACAGGCAGTACACAGACAGCAAAAATCCTAGTGGGAAACATTGCACTAACATAACTGATTTAGGGGTAATACCTGGAACTTGTCAAGAATTAGGTGATCTGGGGTGCTTGGGTGGCTCAGTGGGTTAAAGCCTCTGCCTTTGGCTCAGGTCATGATCTCGGGGTCCTGGGATCAAGCCCCGCATGGGACTTTCTGCTCAGTGGGGAGCCTGCTTCCTCATCTCTCTCTGCCCATCTCTCTGCCTACTTGTGATCTCTGACTGTCAAATAAATAAACAAAATCTTTAAAAAAAAAGAATTAGGTGATCTGAGATTTTACCCTACATAAACTCAACAAGTTAACCTCCTATTGTTTAATGGACACTGGCAGAAGACACTAGAATCCTGGGTCAGAGACAAAGGACATTACTACTCATGGCAAGAGTCATAGCCAGAGCTTCATGTTGGTTTGTATTATTTCTCCATGATCCTCAAATCCTATGGGGTGACACAGGCCGTTTTATGGATGTCTGCACATGTAGGGCATCGTGTAACAGGAAAGAAACCCTGTGCTTGGAGAATTCATTGCTTTTATTGTAAACAGAAGCAAGCCTGCTCTGTATCCAGGAAAGATGTTACCTCATTTATCAAAGTTACTTGTGGCAAACACAACTCTGAGACATGGCCTGCCTGCATAAAGAGTGGTCAGGGCCTTACATTCTTTGTATATGCAATAAAAATGTGCAGGGATGATCAAGATCCAAGGTGGATTGACTTCCAGTAACAGTTTTCTCTGTGCAATAAATCCTAATGTGAATGGTAAGCCTTTCTTAACAGCACAAATTTGGATTTATAATTCCAAGTTTAAAAGGTAGATAATGCATTATACGGTTGAGTGTAAACAGGGCATTTGTAACTTTCCAGCTTTTACTTAATACATAGAATTTTGAATGAATTCTAATAAACTTAAAAGAAAACTAAGAAACTAAAAGTAAATCGTCTATGAAGAACTTTAAAGTTACAATAAGACATAGCTACCATGATGAACAAAATAAAAGGAGCAAGATTATTTATCATGATGCTAATGACGGAGTAATCCTTTGCAAAATTTTTCACTGAGAAACTGACAGGAAGAGTGTGTGTTTGAAAATTAGCCTCAGATCACATACACACATAGTCACCACACCTCTATGAAAGGAAAAGGCAAAAGCCAAGAGAAAAGCTGATCTGTTCCCTCTACAAGGAAAGTTCAATGTAGGGTTATGGTTGATGGAAGGTGGGGCCTCTCATAACAGTGTCCAAAAGCAGTTATTTGATACTCTGACACCAGTGTTTTGCAAGAGCCTTAGCAAAAACAGCTGAACCATTGGATGGATAATTTAATTGGGTATGGAGCATCATTTTGTGTGCTTATTGGCCATTTTTACATTTTACTTTGAGAAATGTCTATTCAAATATGTTGCCTGTACCCCCATCAATATTTTCAGTATAGTGTGGGTAAGGAATCTTTAAAGGAATAAGGTAGATCCATACGTACTACACTTTAACCAGCCATGATTAAAAGACAAATGAAAGACAAGAGGTATAGTATAAAAATATGTACACACAAATACATACCCATCCCCACAAATAATTAAATAATAAATTCCCTTTAGCTCACTAAAGAAAATGATCATGTCTTTTTAAGTGGCATTTTGATATCTCACCATACCTCCTGCTATCTGGTTGTTTAAGAAATAAATATTTAAAAAATGTTCTCCTAATGGATAATTCTATTATCCTTGCTTTGTAACTGTCAAAATATTTTCTTGAACTTACAGAGTCCTTTTTCCCTTCAATGAACTTTTAGTCCTTTTCCAGGTATTGTATCATTAGCCTACTGTTTTTTCTCTTCTAAGATTTTATTTAAATTCAAGTTAGTTAACATAGAGTTTAGTATTGGTTTCAGGAGTAGAATTTAGCGACTCATCACTTCCATGTAATAACAAGTGCTCATCACAAGTGCCCTCCTTAATGCCCATCAGCCATTAACCCATCCCCCCACATACCTCCCCTCTAGCAACCCCCACATACCTCCCATCCAGCAACCCTGTTTTTTATCTATATTTAAGAGTCTCTTTAAAAAAATATTTATTTGAGGGACGCCTAAGTGGCTCAGTTGGTTAAGCCACTGCCTTTGGCTCAGGTCATGATCCCAGGGTCCTGGGATCAAGTCCCACATCAGGATCCTTGCCCAGTGGGGAGCCTGCTTCTCTCTCTGCCTCTGTCTGCCACTCTGCCTGCTTGTGCTCTCTCTCTCTCTCTCTCTCTGACAAATAAATAAACTCTTAAAAAAATACTTCAAAAAATATTTATTTGAGAGAGAGAGCGCGAGCGAGCAGGGGGAGGAACAGAGTCAGAGGGAGTGGGATTCTCCAGCAGACTCTGCACTAAGCACTGACCCAGACTTGGGGATCAGTTCCAGGGCCTTGAGATCATGACCTTAGCTGAAATCAAGAGTCAGACACTTAACTAATTGAGCCACCCAGGCTCCCTTTATTTAAGAGTCTCTTATGCTTTGCCTACCTCTCTGTTTTTATCTCATTTTTCCTTCCCTTCCCCTATGTCCATCTGTTTTGTCTCTTAAATTCCACATATGAGTGAAATCATATGGTATTTGTCTTTCTCTGACTGAATTTCCATGTCATTGCAAATGACAAGGTTTCATTCTTTTTGATGGCTGAGTAATAGTCCATTGTATACATATACCACATCTTCTTTATTCATTCATCAGTCGAAGGACATCTGGGCTCCTTCCATAATTTGATTATTTTTTATAGGGCTTCTATAAACATTGGGGCCCTTCAAATTAGAATTTTTGTATCCTTTGGACAAATATGTAGTAGTGTAATTCCTGGGTCATAGGGCAGTTCTATGTTTAACTTTCGGAGGAAACTCCATACTGTTTTCCAGACTGATTGCACCAGTTGTTAGCCTACTATTTAATAAAAAAGGAAAGTGAAACTAAGAGAAATTAAGTGTCTTGGTCAAGGCAACCCAGGTATTAAATGAAATGCCTGCCTAAGGTCAAAGCTCTTGCTTTTAATCTCTACTCTGCAACAGTTGATATTTACCAAATAGTAACAACAATAACAACAACATCGTTCTTAAAGAATTCCCTTTGTTTCTTCAAAGCTCCATGCCCTTTTGGGTCCTGATCTTGGTTCCCACAGTTCCCCCTGACTGAAACATTCTCTTAATCACTCTTCACACACTTAGTGTGAATAACCCCTACTCATCCACCTCAGGGATGTTACTTCTTCTTCTTCTTTTTTTAAAGATTTTTTATTTATTTATTTGACAGACAGAGATCACAAGTAGGCATAGAGGCAGGCAGAGAGAGAGGAGAAAGCAGGCTCGCTATGGAGCAGAGAGCTCGATGAGGGACTCATTCCCAGGATCCTGGGATCATGACCTGAGCCGAAGGCAGAGGCTTTTAACCCACTGAGACACCCAGGTGCCCCTGTTACTTCTTTTTTTTTTAAACAACTTTATTGAGATATAAATCACATACCATACAATTTACCAACTTAAAATGTGCAATTCAGTTATTTTTATTCTCTTCAGTTATTTGCAACTGTCACCATAGTTAATTTTAGAACATTTTCAAGTCAAAACCAACACCATATCCTTAGCTATGCCCCATCCTCCATGCCTCCAGGCCTCCAGGTCTAAGCAAACACTAATATTTCTGTCTCTACAGATTTTCCTCTCTTGGACATTTCATAAGAGTGTGTTCATATAAAATGTAGTATTTTGTGATTGGCTTCTTCACTTAGCTTATGTTTTCAAGGTTCATCAATTGCGTAACAAGTAGGTCTTCTTTCTTTTTATGGCTAAACAATATTCTATTGAATGGATATGACACATTTTGTTTATCCATTAATCCATTGATAGATATTGGGGCTGTTGCCATCTTTTGCTTATTATGAATAGTGCTACTATGAACAGGTTTTGTAAAGACACATGTTCTTATTTCTCTTGGGTAGGTATCTAGGAATTGAATTACTATTGAGTCATATAGTAACTCTATGCCTAATTGTTTCAGGAACCGCCATACTGTTTTCCAAACTGGTTGACCATTTGACATTCCAATCAGCAGTGTGTAAGGGTTCCAGTTTCCCCATATCCTTAACAACACTTTTTATTATCTGACTTTTTGATTCTAGCCATTTTAACAGAGATGAAATGGTATCTCAGTGTGGTTTTTATCTGCATTTCCCTATTGACTAATGATGTTGAATATCTCTTCCTGTATTTATTAGCCATTTGTATACCTTACTTGGAGAAATGTCTATTCAAATCTTTTACCCACTTTTAAGTTGGGCTATCTGCCTCTTTATTATAGAGCTGTAAGTTTTTATTTATTCTGGGTACAGGCTCCTTATCAGATATATGATTTGTACATATTTTCTCCCATTCTGTGAGTTGTCTTTTCACATTCCTGATGGTGCACTTTGATACTCAAAAGAATTTAGTTTTGATGAAGTTCCATTTTTTTTTGTTGTTGTTGTTTTAAGATTTTATTTAGTTATTTGACAGAAAGTAGAGACAGACATAGAGAGAGCCCAAACAGGGGGAGCAGCAGAGGGAGAGGGAGAAGCAGGCTCTCCACTGAGCAGGGAGCCTGATGTGGGACTTGATCCTGGGACACTGGGATCATGACCCAAGCAAAAGGCAGACACTTAATCCACTGAGTCACCCAGGTGTCCCTGACGAAGTTCAATGTAGTTTTTTGTTGTTGTTGGTCATGTTTTTGGTATCATATCTAAGAACTCTTTGTCATATCAAAGGTCATAAATATTTACCCATAAGCTTTTTTTTCTTAAGATTTTTATTTGACAGATGCTTAACTGGCTGAGCCACCCAGGTGGCCCCTATGCTTTTTTTTTCTAATGGTTTTATTATTTTAGTTTTTACATTTAGGTCTCTAATTTATTTTTAGTTAATTTTTTTTGTATACAGTGTGAGGTAGAGATCTAATATCATTAGTTTGCTACTGCTATCTTGTTGTTCCAGCACTATTTGTGAAAGGATGATTTTTTTCATTGAATGATCTTGGTACCTTTATTGAAAGTCAGTTGACACATGGTTTTATTTCTAGACTCGTGATTCAATCCCACTCACCTATATGTCTACCTTGTTCCAGTATCACACTGTCTTGATTACCATTGTTTTGTGAAGTAAGTTTCAAAACCAGGAAATGAGAGTTGATGTATTTTATTCTTTTCCAAGATTGTTTTGGCTATTTAGAATCCCTTGCAGTGCCATACGAATTTAGAATCATTCCAGCAGTTTCTACAAAGAAATCAGATGGGGTTCTGAAAGGGATTGCACTGAAACTATAGATCAGTTTGGGGAGTATGGCCATTTTAATGATATTAAATTTCTCAACTCATGAACATGAGATTCTTTTGATTTAATTGTTTCTTTTTTTTTTTTTTAAGTAAGCTCTATGGCCAACATGGGGATTGAACTCACGATCCTGAGATCAAGAGTCACATGCTCTACTGACAGAACTAGCTAGACATCCCAAGGTTTATGTTATTTTTTTTAGTAATGTCCACACCCAACATGGGGCTCAAACTCCCAACCCCAAGATCAAGAGCTGCATGCTCTTCTTACTGAGCCAGGCACATGCCCCATCTTCTTTAATTTCTTTCAGTAGTATTTTACAGTATTCAGAGTATAAATTTTGTAATTCCCTTACTAAATTTATTTCTAAGTATTTTATTCTTTTGATTCTATTACAAATAGAATTCTTTTCTTAATTTCCTTTTCAGATTGTTCACTACAAGTGTATAGAAGTGCAACTGAGTTTTGTATATTGATCTTGCATCCTATAGCCATGCTGAAGTTGTTTATTCTGTTAGTGTATGAGCGGATCCCATAAAACTCTCTACATACAAGATCATGTCATCTGTAAATATAGTTCTACTTCTTATTTTTCGATCTGGATGGCTTTTATTTCTTTTTCTTGCCTAATTGCTCTGGCTAGAACCTTTAGAGCAATGTGGAAAAGAAGTGGTAAGAATACACATCTTTGTCTTGTTCCTGATCCTAAAGGTAAGGCATCAGTATTTCAGCATTAAGTGTGATGTCAGCAGCGTTTTTTAAGTAATGCCTTTTATCATGTTGAGGAAGTTCCTGATTTAGGGATGTTAAACCAACCTTGCATTCTGGGAGAATTCCTGCATAGTCATGATGTACAATTGTTTTTATATGTTGCCAGGTTTGTCTTCCTAATATTTTGTTGGGGATGTTTGCATCCATGTTTATAAGAGATTCTGGTCTACAGCTTTTTCTTACAATATCTTTGTTTGCTTTTGGTATTAGGGTAATACTGGTCTCATAAAATGAGAGGCATATTCTCTTATTTTCTATTTTTTAGAAGAGTCCGTGAAAGCTTCTTTTTTAAATGTTTGGTAGAATTCAGGAGTGAAACCATGTGGGCTTGAACTTTCCTTTATGGGGAGTTTTATTATTATTATTATTATTACTACTACTACTACTAATTTGATTTCTTCACTTGTTATAGGTCTTTTCGGATTGCCTATTTTTTCTTGATATGGTTTTGGCAGATTGTGATATTTGGGTAATTTGTCAATTTCATCTAAGTTATCTAATGTAATGTCATACAGTATTTCATATTATTCCTTTATAATCCTTTTTCATATCTATAAGGTCAGTAGTAATGACTCCTTTCATTTCTGATTCTAGTAAAATGAGTTCTCTCTCTCTCACATCCCCATCAGTCTAGCAAAGATTTGTCAATATTGTTGATCTTTTTGAAGAATCAGCTTTTGTTTCACTAGTTTTCTCTCTTTCCATTTTCCATTTCATTAATTTATGTTCTCCTTATTATTATCCTATCTTCTGTTTGCTTTATGTTTATTTCATCTTTTTGCCAAGTGTCTTAAGGTAGAAAGTTAAGATATTGATTTGAAATCTTTCTCCTTTTTTAATATAGACATTTGAAGCTGTATATTTCCCTCTAAGCACAGGTTTAGCTACATCCCATAAGATCTGGTATATTGTATCTTAAGATACCAAAATTCTATTCCATAAGTTTTGCTATGTCATATGTTATGTTTCATTTTCATTCATTTCAAAGTATTTTCTGCCTGCCAAAAAGGACTTCCTTTTTGATTTTTCTTTGATGCACTGTCCATTTAAGTGTTTTGCTTAATTTGCAGATATTCATGGGTTTTCTAATTTTTTTGTTATTGATATGAAATATTATTCCACTGTGGTCAAAGTACATATCTTATACTATTTCTAACCCTTAAATTTATTTGAGGTTCGTTTTACGGACTACCACATGGTCTACCATGATACATTCCATGTGTACTCAAAGAATGTCCATTCTTCTGTTGTTGGGTGGGATATTCTACATATTTATTAGGTCTAGTTAGTGCAGAGTATCCTCAAGTCTTTTATTTCCTGGTTGATCTTCTTCCCATTTGGTCTATTTTTACTAAAGGAGGGTATTAAAGTCTTCCAGATATTCTTGTTGAATTATCTTTTATTTTATTTTTATTGAATTATCTATTACTGTTGAATTATTAGAAAAACCTAAACTACAATTGACAAATTGCCAGAAGGTCATTGGGGACAAATCTTAGAGTTAAAACTCCAGATAGGCTGGTCTTAGGAGGGTGTTCCCACACTTTTATGAGTTTTTACCTCCAGGAGCCCTATGAGGTTCTCATATTAAGAGTATATTCTCTAGAAAATTCCTTCATGTTTCTGGCATGGGGAGGGAAAAAGTCACTGTATTTAAATACATCTGGAAAATTCTAGTCTTCCTAAGAAGGCATTCCACTCAAGAGAAACTTTCATGAAGTCTAATCTACTAGAATTGTATCACAGACCAGCTGATCTGGAGGAAGGGAAATATCCAACTCCAAGCCCCACTAGCTATCATGTCTCACCTAAGGGTGGGGTGGGGGACTGAGGAGTACTTACAAAGGCCACAGCCCTGACCGGACCCAGATGTTAGGCTCCTCTAATGGCCGACTGATTCATCTATTCTTTTCAAGAATGCCCTCTCAGTTGAGGTAGGGAGGAAACAGCAGCCTGATGTCCTCTCAGCTTGCTTCTCATAGTGTGAAACCATACCTTATGAGCTAAGCCAGAAGGGAATAGGGCCCCAGTATTTTCAGTGATGTCACATTTACAAGACAGCCTCCATTCTATCAGTGGGGGCTTGCTGGAAGGAGAGAGCACTCACCTCTCAAATGCACTCACCTGGAGCTTAACTTTACAATATCAGTAGTTAGGGCAGGATGAGAAATGCTGATGTTCTCCTGTTCCCAGGAAGAAAGATCCATACCTGGGTGCTGTAGGAAGAGGATGCCCTATGTTCTTCGCTGATGGTGAGGAGTGCAGTTTATGCCTCCCTGACCTGGGAGTGAGAAGGTAGTGAGAGGTCTAAGTTCAAATACCACAGACTCTCACTTTCTTATGGACTTTTAAAAAAAGATTTTATTCATTTATTTGACAGAGAAAGACAAAGTGAGAGCAAACACAAGCAGGGGGAATGGGTGAGGGAGAAGCAGGCTTCCCCCTGAGCAGGGAGCTCGATGTGGGGCTTGATCCCAGGACCCTGGGATCATGACCTGAGCCAAAGGCAGACACTTAACGACTGAGCCACCCAGGCACCCGTCTTATGGAATTTTAATAGATTCTCTTAAATAGATGTTTCTCTACTTGATATATGTCCTTAAGACAATTTCCAGAAGCCTTAAATTGTTTTGTTTTGTTTTTTGTAATTTTAACAGTTTTCACTGGAGAGCAAGTCTATAGAACTCCTCATACTGTCACTCCAGAAATTGACCTTCTTCACATTGCTTATTCCTGGAAGACTTCCTTGGCAAATGGATTAAGTTCTCTTAAGTACTCCAACTGCCCCTTAAGTGCTTATTATACTCTTTCTCTGGATTTCTCCCATTAAATCATGAACTCCAAAAGAATACAAAAGCTATATCTACTATGTTCTCTTTTATATCTCCAGGGCCTTGCCTGGCATGTAGTAGATGCTCAATCAATTATGGTTGAACTGAAAGTATAGTTCTTACATTTTTATTAAATGGAAAGTCTTATGTTCTTAGAATCACTCCTAAATATGGTAGTGAAACTGAGATATGAAATGGGCAGGCAGTGCTTAGCACAGAAAAGGGCTTAAACAATGGATGGATAAAAGAATGAATGAGATATAGATTTGGGACTTATTAATAAATGAAACTGAGTAGAGGTTAAGAGCATGGACTTAGGAACCACACTATATGAATTTGAATTGCTGTTCTATCATTTCCTATCTATTGCTTACCCTTGCTGTCTTATACTCTTATTTATAAAATGGGAGGATAGTATTTTAGCACCTATCTCATAGGATTTGGGGGAGAATAAAATGCAATAATGAGTATATATAATATATATTATTATATATACATATATTATCATACATCATACATGTATATATTATATGTGTATATGTATAATACAATAATATATGTGTATATATTAATGTGTGTGTATATATATATACACACATACACAAAATGCAAGGCATATATCAGCATTTATATAAGTGCTGCTTATTTTTCTTTTTTAAAAAATATTTTATTATTTATTTGTCAGGGAGAGAGAGCAAGAGAACACAAACAGGGAGTGTGGCAGGCAGAGGGAGAAGCAGGCTCCTAGCTACGCAAGGAGCCCAATGCAGTACTCAATCCCAGGACCCTAGGATCATGACCTGAGCCAAAGGCAGATGCTTAACTGACTCAGCCACCCAGGCATCCCAATGCTGTTTATTTTATTTTTATTTTTATTTTTTATTAACATATAGTGTATTATTTGTTTCAGGTGTACAGGTTTGTGATTCATCAGTCTTACACAATTCACAGCACTCACCATAGCACATATCCTCCCCAGTGTCCATCATCCAGCAACCCTATCCCTCCCCTCCACACCCCGGAGCAACCCTCAGTTTGTTTCCTGAGATTAAGAGTCTCTTATGTTTGTCTCCCTCTCTGGTTTCATCTTGTCTCATTTTCCCCTCCCTTCCCCTATGATCCTCTGTCTCGTTTCTCAAATTCCTCATATTGGTGAGATCATATGATAATTGTCTTTCTCTTACTGACTTATTTCACTTAGCATAATACCCTCTAGTTCCATCCACATTGTAGCAAATGGAAACATTTAAGGGTTTTTTGATGGCTGCATAATATATATATATATATATATATATATATATATATATATATATATATGAGAGAGAGAGAGAGAGAGAGGGAGAGATGTATATATCACATCTTCTTTGTCTAGTCATCTGTTGACTGACATCTAGGCTCTTTCCATAGTTTGGCTATTGTGGACATTGCTGCTATAAACATTATGGTGCATGTGTCCCTTCGGATTACTACATTTGTATCTTTAGGGTAAATACCCAGTAGTGCAACTGCTAGGTCATGTTGTTTATTTTCATCACTATATATGTTTTTAAAAACTGGGCTAATTCTGTACATGCTATTTCATAACTTGAATTTAAAAGAAAAAATAATTATTTTTTCTTCTACTTACAAAAAGGATACATTTTCCTTGAAGATGATTTAGCTTATAGGGGTAATCAACACCTGATGACCAGCATCAGAAATGCATTTTTCATCTCAAAGATGAGGACAGCTAAATGGGAAGGGATGAGTGAGAAGCAAGGGCATCAAGTCACTAGGCACAGGTTTTTAAGTATAAAATATGGTACAAGATATTATCATGCGACTAATGCTTGAGTCTCAGAGACATGATAGGAAATGTAGCCCCTGACTCAGGAGCTGGAGTAAGGGTGTAAGGGGAGGAGGAAGAAGGGAGAAGGAGAAGAGGTGTGCCCATGTGTGTGTGACAGAGTTTACTCTTTTGTTAGAGATACATAAAAATCAACTGTACTACCAACACATAAAAATTACTGGTTTTACTAGTCTTTAAAAATAATTTCTTCTTATTCTCAGATCTTGTTTATTCTCTTTATTTATTGTAGAATAATATTTGGAAAATGTGGATAATCATAAATTAGAAGATTTATTATTATAGCTTATCATCCATCACCACAAAAGCCAAGAGCACTTATAAATAAAATATTAGTGCATTTCCTTTAATTTCTTTAATTTTATATGCAATATGCATAAACCTACAAGGTATGTGATACACACACACACACACACACACAGAGATATAAACAAACAAATCAACAGTATTAGCCAAGAAAGCATAGGTGGCTCTATTTCTAGTTCTGCCACTATCTTCTTTGGTAAATCTAGGCAAGACTCTAACTTTTTCTCAGTTTCCCAATTTCTAAAATAGCCTCATGAATGAAAATAATTCTAAGGTTTTGTAGGTTTTTAAAAAGATTTTATTTAATTATTTTAGATAGAGATCAGAGTGAGAGAGAGAGAGAATGGGGGGCAGGGAGGGAGAAGCAGACTCCCTGCTGAGCAGGGAGCCTTAATGCAGGGGCTCCATCTGAGGACCCCAGGATCATGACCTGAGCCGAAGGCAGATGCTTAACCGACTGAGCCACCCAGGTGCTCCGAGGTTATTCAAGTTTTAACAATACATAATCTGTGAAAGCTTAGGACTGCCAGTGATACTATGAATCATGCTCTGTAAATCCAAAATTAGGCAAAGGCATAGAAAACATGACTATAAAATCTAATGTTCTGTAAATTGGTTAATCCATTCTTTTGGCCTCACAGTTTATTTTGTTCTATTTCCAATCCTTTCTGATGACTTTGTACATCAATATCCAATCAGTACACAGGTGGATAGTTGTAGACAAACATCTTAAACTTTTTTCTAGTAAAAATTAATTTCCTAGGGAACATCTGGGTGACTTAGTTGCTTAAGCCACTGCCTTTGGCTCAGGTCATGATCCCAGAGTCCTGGGATCAAGTCCCACATCAGGCTCCTTGCCTGTCAGGGAGCCCGCTTCATCTCTGCTTGTGGCTCCCCTTGCTTGTGCACTCTCTCTCTCTCATTCTGATAAATAAATAAATAAATAAAATCTTTTTAAAAAATTAATTTCTTAGAAATCCTTAAGGTAGGAAAAATATGGGTGGAAAAAGGCTGTGGAAATTCCATGTTAAGTCCTACTCAAAAATTATTTTATACTTAATAACTGTAATCAAACGGGTGTCTCTTAATATATTGACTGCCTTGTCTAGCTGGAGGGTAAAAAAAGGATTGTAAGAGGCACATAACCATAAGGTGTGTGATGGTTTTAAAACATGGATACCAGTTATTTGGCACTCCTTTCATCAAAAGTTGGAATCTATAGTCCTTCCCCTTGAATCTTAGAAGAGGACTTATGATTATTTTGACCAGAGGAGTATCAAACTTGATCCCATGAGACTTCCAAGGTTTGGTCATAAAAGGCCATATAGCTTCCACCTCGTTTACAGGAAGACTTGCTTTAAAAGCCATTCAATGGCCATGTTGGACAGGCTATGTACAGGAACTTTGGCTGATAGTCCCAAATGAAACTGTCCTTAAGCCATCTCAGTCTCAGCTGTTGTAGGATTCAGCTGTTTGAGTCACTTATATCCTTTCAAGGTATCCTCAGCCAAGCCATTGTAGCTGAGGCTGCAGATGTCCTGAAGCAGAGAATGGTAGTCCCTGATATGTACTTTCTGAATTTCTAACTCATAGAATCTGTAAGCATAAACATCATTTGTAGTTTACACCAGTGAATTTTGGGAAAGCTTTTACCTATCAGTAGAAACTTGGAAGAGCTACATGTTATGCTGCAGATGACAGCCACAGGCACACAATAGTCATGAAGCCAATGTGTTATCAAGTCAGCCAAATGGAACTGGGCAAGTGTGAGAAAAGGTGAGAAAACAAATAAGACTGTCCCATATTGATAGAGCATGTGCTCTCCAGTTTAACCAGATTCCTGCTCAGCTGGCTTCACTCACATATATGTTACCCGTGACATGTGAGTCACAATCCTTGAGCTAAAAGAGTCTACTGCGCCCTAGGACCATGTGAGTGCTAAAATTGTATTATCAGTGGAATTTACATGAGACTAGCAAAAGTAAGGCAAGGTAAAGTCATCTCATCAACAATGATAAGTAAGTCTCCTACTATTCCTCTAAGTTCATCCCAAAGTCTAAGGGAAGGTAGAAAAGGTACTAGCTAAAATATGAAGCTAGGAGTGTCAAGGGAATGCTCTTGGCCCATATATAGTCCAGCTCAATTAATCACTTTAGGATACTATACAGGACAGAACTTCTTTTCCACCAGAGTCTTAAACAACAAGAGTGAATGGTCATGGGTCTCTGGTGTCTCAAGATATTTGTAGTCCTTGAAATAAAGAAAAGCTCTCTAATAGGTAATGAAGTGCTGAATATTAGTTGCTTTCACATTCAGACATCTTAAGTCTTATAGGTTTGTTATTATTTCAGACAAGTTAGAGTAGGAGTAATTTCCTATATTATTAATACTTAGTTTCAATTTAACAGTAATTGCTTAAATTTAGAGAAAAAGAGAACTATAGTAAGATTGCAGCAACAAAGCCTCAAGAAGACACACAGAGAACTATTCTAGGCTGGAACAGAGATACCCACACAGAGCCCACCATCTCCCAAACCTGGAATTCATGCAGGAGGGGATAATGAGAGAAAAATAGGATAATAACTAGAATACAATTGGCGCATTTCTAGCCAAATACATGTAAGCTATATGATGGTGACATGGAAAAAGATTTCAGCGAAGAGCTTCCTCTGATGGGATACTAATCTGACATCTCCACAGTTCGATTAAGGGATAACTAGTTAAGGCAAAATTACACAACAGGTTTTTTCCCCCCAGTAGTTGTCTCAATAGTACTCTTTCTGTCAAGCTCCTCCCCCTTTTTCTACTGGGTAATGAGATTTTTTTAACCACATCTCAATCCTGTTACCCAAATTTTTAGTCACTTTTGTTTATTAAAATAGGCCTGTCTGGTCTCAGTGCATGTAACTCTTTTGGTTCCTTTATCACAACAAACACCTACTAAATATTCTTTTAATAATAAATGCTGCTTTCCTAAAGACATTTGTTTTCTAACTGTAATAAGATTTGTTAAGTTACCTCAAGGTGGCGAAAGGAACATTTACACTCAAGGTGAATTTTAGTCTCGAATTCAGTTGCTTCATATACCCCTGCTTCTTTCTGTTTAAATTTAAATTTAATTAATTAACATATAATTTATTATTTGTTTGAGGGGTACAGCAGACTGATTCATCAGCCTTCTATAATACCCAGTGCTCATTACAACACATACCCTCCCCAGTGTCCATCACCCAGTTACCCCATCTTCCTCCTTCCCCTCCCGCAACCCTATTTATTTCCTAAGATTAAAGATCTCTTATGGTTTGTCTCCCTCTCTGGTTTCATCTTATTTCATTTTTTCCTCTCTTCCTTTATGATCCTTGGCCTTGTTTCTTAAATTCCACGTATCAGTAAGATCATAATCCTCTGCTTATTTCTAATATTTATTTCATTTACATCAAAAGGCAGATGGCTGTGAAACTAACTTCTGCATATTGTATACTTCTGATCATTGTAAGAAGATATCTGTAGGGCTGGTTTGGAAAGTTTGTAAAGGAAAACAGGGAGTAAAAAGGCTCCTTTTCTCCAAAGACTATGGTATCAAAAACACCACAGATTTACATTAAATGGCGAATATCTGACAATTGGACTTCTCCCTAAAGATTTACTTTACAGATCGTTTTGAAAATACCAACTATTTACATAAAGATGCCTCTTTTTTCAAAATAGAAATTTGAAACAAGCTAGCATGTTTCAAAAGGGATGTTAATGTGTGGAACTCAGAAAATATTTTCTGTGTGATACAGGTGAATATAACCGGGGGTTAAAAATGAGGCTTTTTCATCCTGCAAGAGGAAGCGTTTCTTTCGAAAGTGCAATCTCACAATTATTTTTTTTTTTTTATTTTTTGAGGCATGCTGATTTTTTTAAAGGAAATAAAAGAGAAATTCTTTGGAAGAATTCACTCTATCTCCTGGCCTCTCTTTCTGACAAGTCTTCTGCTCTCACCCCACTCCAGCCCTCATTCTAAATTTCCTAGGGATCTGAATTCAGGAGACGCAATGGCAATGGTGGCGGATGAGGGCGGCCAGCGAAAGGGGAGAGAAACCAGAAGAGTCCAAACTCAAGGTCCGGGGCAGGAGCGGGAGGGGTAGAGGTTGTTGCAGACCCTCCCCGGTAACCGGAGAAGGGTAGACTCCAAGCGCCGGGAGGTGAGGCACTAGCAGGCCCTCAAATTGGAGACGACCAAGCTGAGTGACGAGGCAGTGCGCGGTGCAGCTGAGCAGAAACAGGCGGAGGGGGTTGCCTGTGCGGGTGCGCGAGGCTAGGGTAAGGGGCGGGTATTCCCGCTGCACAAGCCGCTGGAGTTGGGGGGGCGAGCGTTTTGGTGACGCGGGGCCCTCACGTGACCTGGAGCTGCAGAGCGACGCAACCTTCGGTGCAGTCGTCACTCGCGTCTGGGTATCGGTTCCCCGCTGTCCTGCGCTTGACTCCCTGCTGTCCTGCGCTTGACGGGCTGGCATTGGGCCCGAGGAAAGCGGAGCAGGTAAGGGCTCCGGAGCCCGCGCGCCGAGGCCAGGGCGGCTGTGATCGGCCTACCTCGGAGGCCAGCGCAGGGGATCGGCGCAGCGGGTCCCTACCAGCATTTTCCACACCCGGCATTCTGGGGAACATCAGTAGTGGACCCCTGGGGTGGGGGTGCTGGGGCGGCCGGGAGGGCAGCAGAGCAACTAAAAGCGATTGGAAATCACCCCCCGAGTTCTTACAGAAAAATGGTGAACCTCCGGGGCGGGGTGCGGGGGGGAGGTTAGGGGTGAGGGCGGGAGATGCACTTGGGGGTGCCAGGGGGACCCGGGACCCGGAAGGGACCAGGTGGTGGCGGGTCGGCGCCAAGCGCTTGGCCACATTCCGCTCTTTCCACGTCGGCCCTCTGCAGGTCTGCGGGTGTAAGTGTCAAGTGTCGCGGCGGCACACTCACTGCGAGAATCGGGAGAAGGAGGAGGCAGCACGGATAGGCCCAGGTCGGTGCGGGGGACATGTGGGGGGCAGGTGCAGAGCCCAGTTTGAGACCCCCTTTCCATTTACCCCATCTCCTCCCCGCCACCCCGTCCTCCATTTTGGAGCCTGCGGAGCTCGGGGAAAGAATCTTGGGAAAGGAAAAATGGTGGGCTTTGGGGGAGGGGGAAAAGGGAAAAGGAGAGAGCTGGAGGGAGGGGCTCGATTCGGAGGCCTCCTAGAGGACGCCTGAAGCTCCTAAGGTGGGAAAAAAATAAAAACTTACAAAACCTTAGATATCAGAGCTCTGAATTCTGTTGGTCAGTGCACCAAGCATTCAGTCTCTCTCCTTGCCTTTGTCTTACTTGTGTTCAAAGAAAAACAACCAGGAAAAAAAAATCTCATGGCAAATATCCACCAGGAAAACGAAGAAATGGAGCAGCCCATGCAGAATGGAGAGGAAGACCGCCCTTTGGGAGGGGGAGAAGGACACCAACCTGCAGGAAATAATAGACGGGGACAGGCTCGCCGACTTGCCCCTAATTTCCGATGGGCCATACCCAATAGGCAGGTCAATGATGGGATGGGTGGAGATGGAGATGATATGGAAATGTTCATGGAGGAGATGAGAGAAATCAGGAGAAAACTTAGGGAGCTGCAGTTGAGGAATTGTCTGCGTATCCTGATGGGGGAGCTTTCTAATCACCATGACCATCATGATGAATTTTGCCTTATGCCTTGATTCCTGTCATTTTCCATGGGATTAATACTGTGATTCAGCACCGTTTTCTTTTTCCTTGCATTTTCCTGATATCTTTACTGATCCGTTTGCTGTGAACCTTATGTAATTTCCGTGTGTCAGGTGGATTCTGTGTTACCAGATTCCAGTTGAAGATTGCCTTGGCACCCAGTCTAAGTTTCTGTCAACAGTAGAGTTACCCAATTGCATGAAAAAGTGTCAAGTTAATAAAGCAATTAAAAAGCAATCTATACATTTATTATTGTTTCATTTAAAAGCATCTGCATATATTCTGTGACCCCCCCATCAGAATTAAGATATCTCAGATGTTAATTAGGTCCCATTTCTCTATAGTTGGATAATATGTGACTTTTTCCTTTTATTATCTGGAGTTTTAGAAGCAAAAACATTTTCAGGGAGTCCAAATATAGTACAGGTATATAATACTGGTTCAAAAAACTTTGAGTGAACTTTAAGAATTTTCCAGTTTTCATTGAAAGAATAAACCCTCCCTTTATTACAGATATATTTCTTTTATTCATTTTACTATTTTTTAAAAAGATTTTATATGTTTTTACAGAGAGAGAAAAGTAGGGGGAGCAGCAGAAGGAGAGAGGGAAGAAGGCTCTCCACTGAGCAGGAAGCCTGGTGGGGGGGCTCCATCCCAGGATCCTCAGATCAGGACCCGAGCCAAAAGCAGATGCTTAACTGACAGGGCCACCCAGGTGCCCCGAGATACATTCCTTTTAAAAATCGATCTTTTTTGTGAAATGGGGAATAATGCTTGCCTTACAGGGCAGCTGAGTGGAATAAATGAGTTGTGGAACTCTGTTGGGCTGCCTGCTATGTAACTCCATCAGGTACTTGGGAAGGAATAAAGGGAGTTTTCACCTATGCTCTGAAGTCCAAAGGGCAAAAATAGATGGCTTCCACCTTGTCGTTTCTCTGATATTTGCTATACTTCTCCCCTAATTAGTACCATGTAGGTGAAGCATACTTAACCTTCTGGGTTCTGATTCTGTTTCCATTGCTGATATGAGTCCTCAAGGTAATAAAAACCCATTGATTTCTCTTGAGTCCCTGGTAAGCTAAACCTTGCCCCTTTCATTCCTATAGAAGTCTGGAGAATGTCTTTCTCCCCCACCTTTAAAGTTATATTCAAGAGAGTACCATTCCTATGGTTCTTGGTCTTTTGTTGGTTCTTAATAAAATAGCCCTTTTTGGTATTTTTTGCTCTTCCTCTTCAGAGAACTCAGACATGAATGTGTTGGGCCCTAGCTCAAGAGATATATCCAGATGTCCCACCATCGTGTGTCTGGAATTAACATTACTTCAAACCTCCCAAACACAAACAGGCTGAAAGCTTTGTTTTGCCTGTGTTTTACCCTTTGGGGGGATTTTCTCAAAAGAGAATCTGGGCAGACCTATCCAACCAGTTTAACAGACTTACCCAGAAGATACACAAATTACATTAGGCGGACACATTTTTTTTCAGCTGAAACACTCCTGTTTTATCTGTTCCACACCTGAAACATGAAATTGCTTTGTAAGTTCTTAAGAACTATTAAATACTTGGCATTATATTAAATATTTTATTTGGCATTATTTTTAAGTGAGTGCATGCCCTACTTAAGACAACAATTATGTCTTAAACATCCTGGAGCTCAGTTTCTAGTATAGTGCCTGAAATAACGGATACTTAATTATTCATTTTGACTGGTTAACTATAGTGGAGTTAGGAACCCAGCTTAATATTGTTCCTAACGGACTATCCTTAATTAAGTGTACTAAGGCAAGTAGTTACTTGCCTTATTATTACTTTTAATTTCCAGAGAAACATGGCAAGAAAAGTCTCTAAACCAAAATCTGTAATTTCTGGGGCACCTCTCTGGTGCAGTTGGTTAATTGTCCAACTCTTCGTCTCAATTCAGGGCGTGATCTCATGGTCTCAGGATGGAGCTCTGCCTCGGACTCTGACCTCAGCATGGAGTCTGCTTGGATTCTCTTTCTCCCTCTCCCTCCGCTCCTCCTCCTGCTCACTCTCACATGCTCTCTCTCTCTATCTCTCATAAAATAAAATAAGAGATCCACCAAAATTTGTAATTTCTTCTTTAAAAAAAGAAGATTTTACTTATTTTAGAGAGCAAGAGCAAGCCAGGAGGAGAGGCAGAGCGGGACGGTGAGACCCAATGCAGTTTTTTTTTTTTTCTCTCTCTCTTTTTTAAAAAAGATTTTATTTATTTTTTTGACAGACAGAAATCACAAGTAGGCAGAGAGGCAGGCAGAGAGAGAGGGGGAAGCAGACTCCCCGCTGAGCAGAACCCTGGGATCATGACCCGAGCCGAAGGCAGAGGCTTTAACCCACTGAGCCACCCAGGCACCCCCCAATGCAGGGTTTGATCTCACACCACAAGATCATTACCTGAACTAAAACCAAGACTTGGTCATTTAACTGATTGAGCCACGCAGGCACCCCCAAGATTTGTAATTTATTTTTAAAAATCTTTTATATACCCGTATTTATGTAAACACAGACCCCTTACTTGCATCATAATTACCTAGGGAAAATGTTAAAAATGCTGACACTTGGGTGCCCTTCCCACTTTCAACCCCCATTATCACCTCTTGAATCACCTGATCACGAACTACTGTTTTGACAGTTCCTCAGGTGATTCTGACGCATCAGAGTTATGACAACATAGGATAGGGAAATACTAACAGTGATTATGGCATTTTACAAACTGTGATCTAAATTACCTTGCTTATTTGATAATACAATGAATATGCCTTTCTAAAATATAATTCCAAAGATTGCATTAAAAAATCAATATGTATCTATAAACTAGTACTGCTTTTTTAAAAAAAAATTTATTTATTTGGCAGAGAGAAAGAGGGAGTGAGCACAAACAGGGGGAACAGCAGGTGGAGGGAGAAGCAGGCTCCCCACTGAGCTGGGAGCCCAATATGAGACTTGAACCCAGGACCCAGGGATCATGACCTGAGCTGAAGATAGCTGCCTAACTGACTGAGCCACCCAGGTGTCCCTCTAGTACTGCTTTTTATATTTCCAAATATCCTATTAAATTAATGCATTATCATGAATCTATTATTAACAAGTAATAAATTATTAAATAAGCTAGGCATTATCATTTCTGTGCAAGCCTGTGCCCTTTTACACCACTGATTTTATATTAACCTGGAGCTCAGTTTCTAGTATGGCCCCTGATACAGTAAATATTTTATTTTATTTATTATTTTTAAAAAGATTTTATTTATTTGAGAACGAGAGAGAGAGTGTGTGCAAGCACAAGCGGGGGTGGGGAGGAGGGACAGGGAAGAGGGAGAAGCAGATTCCCTCTGAGCAGGGAGCCCCATGCAGGGTTCCATCCCAGGAGTCCGGGATCTTGATCTGAGCTAAAGGCAGATGCTTAACTGACTGAGCCACCAGTTCCCCTATAGTAAATATTTAATAGTAATCATTTAATTATTCCTTTGTTAATTTGATGATTAATATTAAATTACTTAATTGTAATTTATCTAATATAATGTACTAACAATTATTTGATCTATATGGGTGATTTATTTCTTTGCACCCTCATGTTTTAAAAGTTTCTGTGAGGAACATTTAAAAATGTACTACTTCTAGGGGTGCCTGGGTGGCTCAGTGGGTTAAGCCTCTGCCTTCAGCTCAGGTCATGATCTCAGGGTCCTGGGATGGAGCCCCACATCTGGCTCTCTGCTCAGCAGGGAGCCTGCTTCCCCCTCTCTCTCTGCCTGCCTCTCTGCCTACTTGTGATCTCTCTCTCTGTCAAATAAATAAATAAAAACTTTAAAAAAATGTACTACTTCTATAATTTATGTAATACAAGGTCATTATACATATTTGGATTATGCAGAAAATACAAGGAAGAATATAAACAAAACCATAAGTCAGTCAGTTATCCAAGGAAAATACTTGTAAATTTTTTTACTATTATATTTACTTCTGATAAAGTCAGGCTCACAGCCTCTTAAGAGGAATACTTCCTCTTTCAAAGCCCTCTAATGAGACAGTTAGCTTTTTATGTTTATTTTTTCATCTTTCTTCGCTCATCAAAACTAATTGGATCACCTTTGACCAACTTTCAGTTAGCTTCTGTTTTTCAAAACTGTGAAAATAAGTCATCACATTTTAGCAGGTCCACTCTCAGTTGGCAAATTTAGGACCATCGAGTGAATATATTTAATAAAACAGGACAGAACTATTTATCTATGAAACTTAAAAGTCCCATGAGTGGAAAAAGGACTAGCATACATGAATGAAATGGACAAAATCCCATGTCTAATCTCTGTCTCCTTTCCTGACATTCCATATATCATGTAATAAACATGCTGATTTTGATTAGAAGGGCTCCATTTTAAAATTTTCAAGCAATTTGCATGTAATGGAGTATATCATGTATAATCAGTTGTAATGTTTTCTAAGAGATATAAATATACATAACCAAATAAATATGACATCCTTATCAATTCAAAAATCTTAATATTTATTTGTATTTTAAATTTTCTCCCAAATGTTGTTTGAAAACTTACAATTTGTGTGTTTAGAGAATTACTCTTTCCTTGCACAAGCTGACAAAAAATAGTTTAGTTAATTTTGTATGAAGAGAGAAATCCTCAGATGTATGTCAATAATCATTTTCCACAAATGAAAAGAGCTTTATTGTGTTTTGGATTGTAAAATATGCATTCTAAAGTGGCTTTTGTTGTTGTTGCTTTGGAACAGAAGAGAAAATGTATTAAGGAAAAGTTTAAATCTTATTTTCAACATCCTGTTTACTGAGATTACATGAGTATAAATCAATTTTAGGTTTTCATGATTTCCTCTAATAAATACTCCTTACTTTCTAATTATATTAAGCTTTAATTTTTAAAAGGGGAAGCAACTAAATATGTCAATCAAAGGTAGTGAAGAACTTTATGAAAACTGTTGAAAAACAACAATAATAATAAATATCAAATTACTTCTGGATTATCTAGCTAGTAATATAAACCTAGTAGTTAGTACCATGACAATTTCTCATTTCACTTTACTCTGTTCATTGGTAAAATGGAGATGATAATTTCCAGGGCTGCTGTGAGAACCAAAAGAGGTAAAGAGCATGTGAGTGAGCTGTGTTTAACTGCTTCTTATGTTCATCAGCCCATGCATGATACAAGTCCTTCAGATTCCTATTGGTTGTTGGAAGTAGCATCCAAAGTACGTGCCACAAACCAACACTCTTCCTCTGCTGGGGTGAGCCATATACCACCCCCCCCACACACCTTACCCTACCACATCACTATAGATTTCTCTGGATGGCTTAACGTGGCAATATCCCAGTTTGTCTCCTACGGATATGTACATGAAGACTATCTACTTGATTTAGAGGACTAGTTTATGTGGGTACTATCTTAGTGATGCTTGGACCATGGTATATGTATATTTTTAACAAAAAGGCTTTTTTTATTCCAATATGTGTTTGTGGTTTTGTGTGTGTGCAGCCAGTCCTCTCTTCAGATATTCAGATATTAGAGGCTGAGTCTTGTTTTTCATCCATTGTGATGATCTCTGTCATGTGATTAGAGGGCTTAGACCATATTCATTTAGAGCATTAATCATTAATATTGTCCAACCTGTTAATGCTCTGTTCATTTTTTTCAGTCTTTTTCCCTCTATACTTCATTTTCAATTATTTCTATTGCTATGTGTTCATCTTTACTAATCTTTTCTTCTGCAATGTCTAATATGCCTTTAACGAGGTCTAATGTTTTCCATTTCAGACATTGTAGTTTTTAATCTCTAGATGTTTAGTTTGGGTCTCTCATATATTTTTATATTCCATGTCTCTACTAAACATATTAAGACTTTCCTCTAGCTTTTTAGAAAAAAGACTTTATTTATTTATTTGTTTATTTGAGGGAGAGAGCATGAATGGAGTGGAGGAGGGGAGAGGGAGAGGGAAAAGCAGATTCCCCGCTGAGCAGGAAACCCCCGTGGTATTCAATCCCAGGACCCTGACGTCATGACCTGAGCCAAAGGCAGAAGCTTAACAAGCTGAGCCTCCCAGGTGCCCCACAGCTTCTTGAACATATGCAATTCAGTTATAATATCGCTTTTAATGCCCTTGTCTAAGTTTGCCATCTTTTTAATATCTTAGTCAGTTTTGATTGATTTTTCTCCTCATGGTGGGTTAGATTTTCCTGCTTCTTTGCAGGCCTGGGTATTATTTGGATGCCTGACATTGTTAATTTTAATTTTTGAGTGCGGGATGTTTTTGGATCCCTGTAAATATATTGGTTTTTATTCTGGGCGACAGTTAAATTACATGTAAACAGTTTGATATTTTAGGTTCTTGATTTTAATCTTTGTAAGGCTGCACCAGAGTAGTGTTTAGGGTTAATTGTACTCCACTAATGAGGAAAATCCTTCTGAGTACTCTATCTGATGTCCCATGAATTATGAGGTCTTCATGTCTGGCTATTAGGAATGTAACACTATTCCTAAACATGTGTGAACTTAAATTGTTCCCTTTAATCATTTTGGGGTGTTTCTTTTCTTGGCGTGGGGTAGTTTTCTCACAGCCATTTAATGATGAATACTCAGATAATTATTCAGACGAGATTGGGTGGTTCAAGGTTGTATGGCTATAGACTACTCAGATAATTATTCAAATAGGACATTGAGCCGATCATCGGAATTCTTTCTCTGTGAGCTCTTTTCTTTTTGATACTCTGCCCTTCAAACTCTAGCACTTTGGCCTCCCTAGTTCCTAACTTCTTATGTTGATCTATGGTATACCACTGGTTTCTCCCTGGATTTCCATTCCTTGCACTGCAGCCTGAAAACTTTCTCTAGGAAGTAGGCTCGGGCAATAATAAGAATAACCTCATTTGTTCCAGTCTCTTAGGGATCACAGATCTCATTGCCCAGTGTCCACTTGGAGATGAAGCAGATTACCTGAGATTGTATAGCTAGTAAGTTGCAAAACCTACTAGGTTGCAAAACCTAGAGTTGGCCAAAACTGTTGGGCACCAGAATCAGTGCTGTCATGCTCTTAATAAAATAAGTAATAAATCCATCAAATTGATTATTGGAATAGCTGGATGCTGTTAGCTATTCTCTGAAATATAATTTAATTTTTTTGTTTTCTAGATATATTAGTGGCAAATCCTAATCCCATTGTTTCTTCTAAAAGGAATCATACATTCTCTCATATTGAAAAAAACTGAGCATAATGGAGATATCAGGCAACCGATGTTGGAAACCAACAAGGAAAGAAGCAAAGGGAAAAAATGTAGTCTCTGGTACTAAGGACTAGAGAGGTCATCATTGTAAGTCAATCTTTTATAAGAAAGATGAAATTAGGGGGGAACAAAAACTATGAAGAAATAAAAACACAGAGAAAAGCTATCCAGTAGAAAATTAACATCCTTCTCAGCCTATGGGGAGAAGATAGATATTTGTTGAATGAATGAATATTTTATGGGAGAGATAAAAGGTAAGTGGATCCCTTAAATGTTTTTGAACATGGAGACTAAAAAGAGAGGATTTGCAAAATTAGGGAAGCAATATAGCTCAAGTTCCAAGAGTTCAGATGTTGGAACTTGTTAGTACTAGTACTTAAATCTCTGCTCTGTCCCTCACTATTCTAAATAAAAGCAAACCTATAAGATGGTTATGTAAGAGTCACATTGAATATAAGAAGAGAAAGGGTGAACCTAAGAGAATATTGAAAGTAGGACCACACTGAAGCATATAATGATGAAATATCTGAAAACTAGTAATAAAGATAAAATCTTAAAAGAAGCTGGATAAATATGACACAAAATGTGAAGGAAGACAAAGAAAAAATCACTTATCGAAACAGTAAAAGTAAAAAACAGAAAAGTAAAAAATTACTTATCAGAAACAGTGCCGGTGGGGTGCCTAGGTGGCTCAGTTGGTTAAGCATCTGCCTTCTGCTCATGTCATGATCCCAGGGTCCTGCAATTGAGTCCTGCATAGCACTCCTTGCTCAGCAGGAAATCTTCTCCTTCTGCCTGCTGCTCCCCCTGCTTGTGCTCTCTCTGTCTCTCTCTGACAAATAAGTAAATAAAATATTTTTTAAAAGTACAATAGAAAGCCAGAGTACATTGGGAAGATATTTGAAGTGCTAAAAATACTGTCAAACTAAAATTAGATATTCTGTGTAAATATCACAAATGTTTATGAACAAAATAATGAACAAATGCTTTAGTATTCAACAAAGCCTTAAAACAGTTTGTTGCCTGTAAACCAGCAATACAAGAAATATTTTTTAAAATGTACTTAAGACTGAAGGAAAATAATGCCAGAACCTTGAATATGTGCAAAGGACTAAAAAGCACCAAATATATGTGTAAATATATTCTTTCTCTATTTTCAGTATTTGAATTTTTTTTTTAAGATTTTATCTATTTATTTATTTATTTATTTATTTATCAGAGATAGAGCACAAGCAAGGGGAACGGCCGGCAGAGGGAGAAGCAGAAGCCTGGGATCATGACCCGAGCTGAAGGCAGATGTTTAACTGACTGTGCCACCCAGGTGTCCCTTTATATTCAATATTTGAATGATTATTTTAAAAACTGAAATAGTATTAATACAGTGTAGAATATATATATAAAAAATATATGACAAAAATAAATAAAAGACAAGAAAACAGAATATGATTATTGTAAGATTCTTAACATTTATAAATGAAGTACAAAATTATTATTTGGAAGTAGATAGTAATATGTTAGAAATACAGCACGTAAACACCGGGAAACTAGTAAAAATATAACAGCATAATAACAAGCCAATAGAGGAGATAACATACTAAAAATGTTTAAGTAATTCAGACGAAGTCAGGAAAAGAGGAAAAATGTGAAAAAAGAGACACAGTCAAATAGGAAAAAAGAACATAATGTTAAAATTGAACCAAATTCTGTTGAAAATTACATTAAACATAAAGTGTCATGAACACACCAATTAAAAAGCTAATTTGTCTGACCAGATAAAAAGCAAGACCCAAACATATGCACTCTACAAGAAATGGACTTTAAATATAAAGCCACATACAGGCTAAACTCAAAGGATAGAAAAGTATATTCCAAGGAAAACACTAGTCATAAGAAAGGCAGAGTGGTTATACTCATATTAAACAAAGTATATTCAGAACAAGCCATATTACTACAGAAAAACAAAGACATTTTTATGACAGAAGAATTAATTCATCAAAAGTTTATAGATATCCTAAATATGTTGCACCCAATTAATAGATTCAAATGCTCAAAGATAATACTGAAAAGAAAAATAGACAAATCTGCAATTATTGTTGTAGATTTCAATGCTTCTCTCTCAATAATTGTTAGAACAAGTAGATCAAAAAAGATAAGGATATAAAAATCTGAATATCAGCACACAAAAATTTGCACACAAATGTTTATACTAGTTTATAATTGCCAAAACATGAAAGCCACCAAGATGTCCTTCAATAGGTGAATGAATAAACAAAATGTGCTTTCTCCATAAATAGAATATTATTCAGTAATAGAAATACATGAGCTATCAAGCCACAAAAAGACATGGAGGTTACTTTAATGCATATTGTTAAGTGATAGAAACCAATTTGGAAAAGGTCTGCAGTATATGATTCCGACTGTATGACATTCTAGAAAAGGCAAAATTGTGGAGACAGTAAAGAGATCAGTGGTTGCTAAGGACTCAGGGGAAAGAAAGCAAAGTTGAAAAGATGGAGCACAGGGGATTTTTAGGACAGTGAAACTATTCTGTATCCATAATGGTGAATTATACATTTGTTAAAATGAATAATATGTATAATACTGAAGAGTGAACCATAATATAAACTCTGGATTTTAGTTAATAATAATGTATTAGTATTGGTTCATCAATTTTAACAAATGTACCATGCTAATGCAACATGTTAATAATAGTGGAATCTTGGGAGTGGGTAGGATGTATAAGGGTATTCTATACTTTCAATAATATAATAATTTATATTTCTATAAATCTAAAACTGTTCCAAATCCATTAAGGAAAAAAAAAGTTGAACAACACTATTAACTTGACTTAATTGAAATTTATAGAACTATCCACCCAACAACAGCAGAAAAAATATTACTTACAATTGAACATGGAACATTAAATAACATTCAAACGTATTTTTTAAATAAGTTTCAAAAAAATAAGAGGATTAAAATCTTAGAGTGTGGTAACTCTAGGCAACTGAATTAATTTAATAATAAATAACAAAAAATATCAGAAAAATCCTCATATTTGAAAGTTAAACATGATTATAAATAATCCATGGATCAGTGAAGGCCTCACAAACGGAACTATAAAATATTTAGAACAGAGTAATAAACTGAGACACAATACATAAAAGTATGTGGGGTCTAGATGTGTATTCACTAGGACCAAGTGGGGTTTATTCCTGAGATACAAGGCTGATTCAGCATTCAAAAAGCAATTAGTGTAATCCACGAAGTAAAAAAATATTATTGTTTCAATTGACACAGAAAAGCATTTGACAAATGCTTAATTCTGTTAGTTAGGAATAGAGAAAACTTCCTCCACTTTATACAGAATACTGACAAATTATACAGATAAGACTGAACTTAAGGTAAAAGACCTAATGTTGTCTTCCTAAAATAGGCAGCAAGACAAGAATGTTGCTCTCTTCATATTATTCAACCTAGTGCTGAAAGTTCTAACCATTGCAGGAAGGCAAGAAAGTGAAATGAAAGGCATGCAAATTGGTAAAGAAGAAATGGAGGAAGAAAGAAAAGTTTCCCAGGGCACCTTCATGGCTCAGTTGGTTGGGTGTCGGGTTTCGACTCAGGTCATGATCTCGGGGTTGTGGGATTGAGCCCCAGGTTGGCTGTGTGCTTGGCATGGAGGCTGCTTAAGATTCTTTCTCTCTGTACATTGACTTTGTATCCTGCCACTTTGCTGAATTACTGTATGAGTTCTAGTAGTTTGGGGGTGTAGTCTTTTGGGTTTTCCATAGAAAGAATCATGTCATCTGCAAAGAGAGAGTTTGACTTCTTCATTGCCAATTTGGATACATTTAGTTCTCTTTGTTGTCTGATTGCTGTTGCTAGGACTTCTAATACTATGTTGAACAAGAGTGGTGAAAGTGGGCATCCTTGTCTTGTTCCTGATCTCAACTGGAAGGCTGCAAGCTTTTTCCCATTGAGGATGATATTTGCTGTGGGTCTTTCATAGATAGATTTGATGAGGTTCAGGAATGTTCTCTCTATCCCTAGACTTTGAAGCGTTTTAATCAGGAACAGATGCTGGATTTTGTCAAATGCTTTTTCTGCATCAGTTGAGAGGACCATGTGGTTCTTCTCTCTTCTCCTATTAATTTGTTCTATCACATTGATTGATTTGCGAATGTTGAACCATCCTTGTAGCCCAGGGATGAATCCCACCTGATCCTGGACGATAATCTTTTTAATGTGCTGTTGGATCCTGTTGGCTAGGATCCTGTTGAGAATCTTAGCATCCATATTCATCAGTGATAGTGGTCTAAAATTCTCTTTTTGGTGGCAGGATACAAAGTCAATGTACAGAAATCAGTGGCTTTCTTATACACTAACAATGAAAATACAGAAAGGGAAATTAGAGAATCGATTCCATTGACTATAGCACCAAGAACCATAAGATACCTGGGAATAAACCTAACCAAAGAGGTAAAGGATCTGTACTCAAGGAACTACAGAACACTCATGAAAGAAATTGAAGAAGACACAAAAAGATGAAAGACCATTCCATGCTCTTGGATTGGAAGGATAAACATTGTTAAAATGTCTATACTGCCTAGAGCAATCTATACTTTTAATGCCATTCTGATCAAAATTCCACCGGTATTCTTCAAAGAGCTGGAGCAAATAATCCTAAAATTTGTATGGAATCAGAAGAGACCCCGAATCACTAAGGAAATGTTGAAAAACAAAAATAAAGCTGTGGGCATCACGTTACCTGATTTCAAGCTTTACTACAAATCTGTGATCACCAAGACAGCATGGTACTGGCATAAAAACAGACACATAGACCAGTGTAACAGAGTAGAGAGCCCAGATATGCACCCTCTACTCTATGGCCAATTAATCTTCGACAAAACAGGAAAAAATATCCAGTGGAAAAAAGACAGTCTCTTCAATAAATGGTGCTGGGAAAACTGGACAGCTATATGTAGAAGAATGAAACTCGACCATTCTATTACACCATACACAAAGATAAACTCAAAATGGATAAAAGACCTCAACGTGAGACAGGAATCCATCAGAACCCTAGAGGAGAACTTAGGGAGTAATCTCTTCGATATCAGCCACAGCAACTTCTTTCAAGATATGCCTCCAAAGGCAAAGGAAACAAAAGCGAAAATAAACTTTTGGGACTTCATCAAAATCAAAATCTTCTGCACAGCAAAGGAAACAGTCAACAAAACAAAGAGGCAACCCACGGAATGGGAGAAGATATTTGCAAATGACAGTACAGACAAAAGGTTGATATCCAGGATCTATAATGAACTCCTCAAACTCAACACACACGAAACAGGCAAACATATCAAAAAATGGGCAAAAGATATGAACAGACACTTCTCCAATCAAGACATACAAATGGCTATCAGACACATGAAAAAATGTTCATCACTAGCCCTCAGGGAGATTCAAATTAAAACCACATTGAGATATATCACCTCACACAAGTTAGAATGGCAAAAAATTAACAAAACAGGAAACAACATGTGTTGGAGAGGATGTGGAGAAAGGGGAACCCTCTTCCACTGTTGGTGGGAATGCAAGTTGGTGCAGCCTCTTTGGAGAACAGTGTGGAGATTCCTCAAGAAATTAAAAATAGAACTTCCCTATGATCCTGCAATTGCACTCCTGGGTATTTACCCCAAAGATACAGATGTAGTGAAAAGAAGGGCCATCTGTACCCCAATGTTTATAGCAGCAATGGCCACAGTCGCCAAACTGTGGAAAGAACCAAGATGCCCTTCAACGGATGAATGGATAAGGAAGATGTGTTCCCTATACACTATGGAGTATTATGCCTCCATCAGAAAGGATGAATACCCAGCTTTTGTAGCAACATGGATGGGACTGGAAGAGATTATGCTGAGTAAAAGAAGTTAAGCAGAGAGTGTCAATTATCATATGGTTTCACTTATTTGTGGAGCATAACAAATATCATGGAGGACAAGGGGTGTTAGAGAGAAGGGAGTTGGGGTAAAATGGAAGGGGAAGTGAATCATGAGAGACTATGGACTCTGAAAAACAATCTGAGGGGTTTGAAGTGGCGGGGGTGTGGGAGGTTGGGGTACCAGGTGGTGGGTATTATAGAGGGCACGGATTGCATGGAGCACTGGGGGTGGTGAAAAAATAATGAATACTATTTTTCTGAAAATACATAAATTGAAAAAATTAAAAAAAAAAGATTCTTTCTCTCCTCTGCCCTCTGTTCCTCCTTCCCCCCACCTCTACTTCTCTTAAAAAAGGCTTATTGATATAGATATAGATATATAGATATCTATATCTAGATATAGATATGGTTATATATACATTTATATATATTTATACATCTATAAATAAATATACATTTATATGTAGATGTATAAATATAAATCTATAAATGTATATTTATAATATATAATTCTATAATTAGAGATTATATAATCATATATAAATATAGGTTATCTATTTATATTTATATATTTATATTATATTTATATTATAATTTTATAATTAACTATACTATTTTATTAACTATTAATTATTAATATATCCTATATCATCAATATTAATATTAATATCATTTATTATTAATTGTATATAATATATACTAATGTTATTAATCACTAATTATATAATATATAATTATTAATTATAATATACTAATATATACTATATCATTAATTATTTATTATATATTAATGATCATATATTAATGATATATAAAATTATATAGTTATATAATTAATTAATAATTAAATATGATTAAATAATAGTTAATTATATAATTTTATTATATAATTCTATATATATAGAATATAAATATGTATTAAATATAATATATACTTATACATGATATATATTTATACATGTATAAACATATATTATATTTAATATATAATATATATTATTATATAATTATTATTGATTAATTATCATTAATAATATTTAATATTAATTAATCATTATATTATATATGTATATAAACATACATATTTACATTATACATTATGTACACATATAATAATAATATATAATAATATATACATATTTGTATATTATATGCATATATGTATACATATATGTAATAGTATATGCATATTATATGCATATGTGTATACATATATGTATAATATATATGTATATATGATATATATGTAATACATATACATATATGTATAATGGATAATAATACATATATATGTAATATATACATACAATATATGTATAATATATATGTATACATGTATATATTATATATATATATGAATTTATAATATATACTTGTATACATATATATCATAATTTTCTCGTATATTTTATTATATATTATACACTATAAATTTTATATTATATATTTATTATATTATATATAAATATATATATACATGTATATATATTTATACATGTATATTTATACATATACAAATGTATATGTATATATCTAGATATAGATGGACATATCTATAGATACAGATCTTTATATATGTTTATATATTTAGATATATATATTTAGATATATTTATATATGTTTAGATATATCTATTTTGATACATATTTTATATTTATATTTATATTATATATTATAATATATTTATATCATATATTATATATGATATATATTTTATATGATATATGATATATATTTATATTATAATTATATTTATATTTATATATGTAAATATATAACTATAGATATATCTATATCTATATATAGATATAGATGTATCTAGATATCTCTAGAGAGATATAGATATATCTAAATATAGATATATATTTAGATATATAAATATAAAATATGTATCGATATAGATATATCTCTATATATGTAATATATACATGTATATATGTGTAATATATACATGCATACATACATATATCTAGATATATACATATATAGAGATATACATATATCTATTTATAGATATAGATGTCTCTAAATATATATATATATTTAGGTGTATAAATATAAAATATGTATCAATATAGATATATCTAAGTATATACAAATATCTATATCTATAGATATATCTATTATCCATTTATATGTATATATGGATGCATATATACATATATCTATAGAGATATATAGATATATCTATATATCCATTTATATGTATATATGGATGCTATATACATATATCTATAGAGATATATAGATATATCTATATATCTCTAGATATCTATCTATAGAGATATCAATATGTATATACATCTATATCTATATATAGATTTAGATATGTCTAAATATAGATATATATTTAGATATATCTAAATATAAATTATATATATCTATATTTATATACAGATATAGATATTAATACATATACATTTGTATATATTTGTATATGTATTAATATCTATATCTATATATCTCTATCTATCTATCTATATATATACATAAAATCTGTCTCTATTTGCAGGTGATATGATTGCTTATGAGAAAACCTGAAAGAACTTACATTTTGTTATCTTTTTTGTTGTTGCTGCTATCCATTTATCATTTTATTTTTATTTTATTTTCTTATTGACATATTATATAGTATTGGTTTCAGGGGTACAGGTCCGTGATTCTTCTGTCTTTTATTTTTTTAAAGATTTTTAAAATGTATTTATTTGACAGACAGATCAAAAGTAGGCAGAGAGGCAGGCAGAGAGAGAGATGAGGAAGCAGGCTTCACACTAAGCAGAGAGCCTGATGCAGGGCTCAATCCCAGGACCCTGAGATCATGACCTGAGCTGAAGGCAGAGGCTTAACCCACTGAGCCACCCCGGCGCCCCTGTGATTCTTCAGTCTTACACAACACACAGCAGTCACAACACATATCCTCTCCAATGTCCATCACCCAGCCATCCCATCCACCACCCCCCTCCCCTCCAGAAACCCTCAGTTTGTTTCCTGAGATTAAGAGTCTCTTACGGTTTGTCTACCTATCTGGTTTCATCTTGTTTCATTTTTTTCCCTGTCTTCCCCTATGATCCTCTGCCTTGCTTCTTAAATTCCGCATATTAGTGAGATCATATGATAATTGTCTTTCTCTAATTGACTTATTTCACTTAGCATAATACCCTCTATTAGTTCCATCCATATCGTTGCAAAAACTTCCACAAGAATTTGCAAAGGAACATGTTCCAAAGAACATCTTAAAAATAAAATAAAACATTATTTGCTGATGTGTAAAGGATTCATCTACTCTATACAAGTGTCATGAGGCTACTTATGAAATGCTAAGAGGCTTGGTTGTGTTGAGTCTGCACCAGGTTACAGCCCCAAAGGAGTTCATGTTAAGCTAAGGGAAAGCTGAGGGAGCCAGAGAAATCATCCCATGTCACCAGTTTGTACACTGAAGGGTTACAGAAGACTGTCACACACTCTGCCCACCAGGGAATATCCCAAGGATTGGGAGTGTGTATCTGGGGGGTCATATGGTCTGGGTATGAGTCCCATCCTTGCCACTTAAAATTAGCTGTGCTGTGGACAAGCCCTCCAGACTCCATTTCCTCTTGGGTAAGGCAGGCATAAAAATGGTACCTACCTCATAGGCTTGTGGTGAAGATTAGATGATAGAAGAAGAGCACTTAACACAATCCCTGTCACACAGTAAGGAGTATTTACAGTAAAAATTACTTACAACACCTGTACAAAATGAGAAACTTTTAAGTAGATAATGACAAAAATACGCAGAGGCAGAGACAAATAAATCTGCTGTTTCTTTATGTTTTCTGCTCTAATGTCAGATGGTGAGGAGATCCATGGTTTTGTGAGCAAAACCAGAGCCAGCTATTCAGTACCAAAAGGTGATGTTAAGGAACTACATAATCTTCTCCCTTTCAGCATGTTATTTGTTCTTCTGAAAGTGGCAGATGACAACTGAGTTTGAGAATCTTTCATCTTAAAGAGGCTGCCTCTCCTGGAGTTAAGTTGTCCAAAGTTGTTTCCAAACATGAAAGGCCATGCGTGATGCTAAGGTGATGAGGAGCAGAAGAGAAAGAATCAGCTGCAACATGAAACAGTGATAGGGAATCATATCTGACCAACCACCCATTGTGATAGATGGGTAGTTCACTCAAAGAAGGTGCTCTCTTTACTTCGCCAGCATCAGGGAGTTCATCATTTTGTGCTAGAAGAGGAGTCTTCCCACAGCCACAAACCCTTAAGGTTGTTGTCCCCTCTTCACTCAGTCTAAATTCACAGTGATGGGTGATCTGGGCCAGAGGTTTAAAGGGCGTGTGACCAGAGGAGTTCAATGTCTGTTGGCCTGGCAACAGGGGGGCTTCATTATTACCTGCCTGTTGTGTTCACCTTGAAACCTCCCTTATTACCCTAGCACTCAGACCTGCTCCTCAGACTCAGAGCTTTCAGTTCAGCCTTGGGTGGAGGAGCTACTGCTAATTTGACAACAACCTTGTTCACTGGCTGACTTATTTAGTGTTCCTCATTGTGTACTGAAGAATGAGTTGTGATTCTTTCCTGCCAGCACATCAGGAGTGCTGCAGCTTTCATCAGAAGTGTCCAACCACTGCCTTACCACATGCAGTTATTTCTTTCTCGGCTTTACCACAGAGTCTTACTCTTGCTTTGGGTGGATTATGCTGAACATAGGTTCCCCTTGCCTCAGGACCCTTGAGGAGAGATTTCATCCAAGGGCCCTCTTTCCAATCTGCTTCCACAACTGCTCACAGGGAGCAGGGGTAATTTCTCAGGAGCCCTTTGCGCAGCCCTCAATAAAGATAACTCCCCTCTCTTTGCCAGGAGGCCTTAAATTAATTCTTTTAGGATCTTAAAGACCTTAAATTAATTATTTTAGAAAAATAATCTACCCGCATGAACCACCTTACTCTCTGACCAACCCTTTCCATGTCTAAAACTGCTGGACTGAACAAATTTTGTGATTTCATATTCTTGCCCAGAAACAGCCTTCTCCCACAGGTGGATTTTGCCACCTCCCTGCTCTTCTGGATTTTATCCGCTGGGCTCAGAAAAATGCTCACCAGGAAGCATCTAGTGGCATTCTATGGTCCAGGGGGACAGTGCAGTCACTTCCTGACATGGGGCTTTGGCCTCTTTTCCTTCCAGCCTCAGTGGGCCTGGGAAGACAGAAAATGAGTGGTACACTGGAAAGGAAAAGGAAGGGGGACTCATAATTTCTGAGGGTGGATCTGCAGAGAGTTAGGAATCTGGCAGAGCTTTACCATACTAGCAGCGGAGGAGGCAGGAGACTGTGACCTACAGATATTGTTAGGGTCTGTAATCAAAGAAGAGAGACTGATACAAAGCGAAGGTCAAGCAAAGCTTTATTTCACGCCAAGCATCGAGAATCAAACCGACTGGTCAGGGCCACCTCTTGCGAAGAGGTGACCCCTCCCAGCCTCACAGACTTTTATAGAGGTAGTTTAGCTGGGATATACACAGGTGGCCAATGAGATTGCAATACACAGAGAACACTGCACAGTCATGCTAAGTCTGCCACTCACAGAAAAAACTCTGCTAGGTAACACATGGGTGGCCAATTGAATTTCAATTTACCCTAGTAGATATATGTGTGCCCCACTGATTGGATGTTTTCACCTGACCTGACCTGCCCTTGTATCTAGGCTTTGCAAGGAAGTTCCTCTGGGAGGGGCGGGGTCAATCAAAGTTCACTACACAGGATCAATCTAAGTTTACTGTAACAAAATGGCTCCCTCTGATTAAGTAGGCCCTTACAGTGTGAATACATTTAAAGAGCAGCATGATCTGGAGAATGTGGAGAAAAGAAGAAAAATACATACATGTTTCTATTTTTGTTAACTGTGAGTCTGTGTCATTTCTATGTGGTGGAATGAGTACTCTGATGAGTTGGAGGAAGGGCATAAGACAATTACATTTTCATTCAACTGAGTCCTGTAACCTCACACCTGGAATTTAGGGTAAGGGACTGAAGACACTACCCACCCCATTCCTGTGTTTTCTTAGTCCTTTATCTTACCCACTTGTTGTATAAAAGAGTGTTTCTTTGAGCTCCTGATGGATAAACTCAAAACCTAATATTGTGTCTGCTAGATAGCACACCAGAGCAAGAGAAACAGGAGATCTCCTTATGTCCCAATGCCAGACCTCAAATAATAACTCTGTGATGTTCATGTCTCATGGGTCAGTCACTTCACCCTGTCTGCCTTCCTTGGAAAGGCATTTTTGTCATGTGTGTGCTTCCTTGGAAAGGCATTTTTGTCATGTGTGTGCTTCATTGCTATGTGGTAGAGTGATGGCATTGCAAAGAGAAACAGATGGAGACTGAGAGCTTGGTGAATAAACTAACATCTAGAGCATGGGAATCCAGTGCTTTTGTTTCCTGATTTGCCATTCTGGCTGTCAGGCATCTCCCAATTTTCTGTTCCCCTCTCAGGGCACCCCATATTCCTGACTTCTGTCTACATCCCTCTACTCTCACAAAGCATGGGGTCAAAAGGTAGGAAAGGGAGCAAAGAGAGAGAACTCTGGAAAACATACAATTTCTACTCTCTTCCCCTGGAGGAATTGGGGAAAAGAAAGAAAATCATCACCCGATTTTCTCTTGTTCCGTGTGCTGTCATGTTCCCTTACTTCTCCCTGTAAATAACATCAGAGGAGCTCTTGTCCACTGAATCCTTGAAAGATGAGGAATTGTGTAGGGTCAAAAGATATTTCTGTGTATTTTGGGCAGGACCCTGAACTACAGCCATATCTTCTTGGGTCCTGGTGGCAGACTATAATTCATTATTCTGGGATGACCTTGCATTAGTGACCTCACTCTATGCGGCCTTACCTATCAAAGAGGATAAGCATTTTTATCAGCCAGCTAGGTTGGGGCCATAGAATAAAGCCACCCGTGTCCAGAAAATCACTTTGAGTTTATAGAAGGGAACTACTTTTCCATGTAAGTCCAATGAATTATTTTAAGAGTCATACTATAGGTTCACTGGAATTCTTCATTCATTTGCCATATTAAGTTCAGTTCAGTTAAACAAAAATTCATGATTTCCAGGTCCTGGGTGGGCTCTAGAGATATCTGTTGTTATACGGTAGGATATGTTCATGATTAGTATCAGTGGGCTTTGATACCACACAGTCCTGGCTAGGGTCCTGCCTCTGTTACCTACTAGTCTTGTAACATTTGACAAGTTTCTTAAACTCTCTGTACCTTGACCCATAATGATGAAGATCCAAAAATGATGGTAAGAACCTTAAAGGGCTGCTGTGTAGATCAAATATGTCAATGTCAGTGAAGTATTTAGCAAGGTATCTTGCATAGAAATGTAGACTCTTATGGATCTTCACTCTTTATTTAGCTATCCTGATGTTGAAACTACTTTTGGGTCTGGCTATACCTGGTGGTAGTGTAACCAGTGTCTGCATGTTCTACCACTTCAAATGTATTCCTTTTATAAAGGAAGCAAAACCTAAGCAATAAAAGTTGGGTTGAAAATGCAGATTTTGATGAAGTTTATAAGAATGACCCTACTTCAGGTTGTTGAACTGATATGCAGATGGAAAAAGACTTGATGACTTTAAATTCTATAAACCATTTGCATTTATTTAACAAATATTCAAGGTGGAACTAAACTTTGAAGACCAACAACCCTGGATTAGAATAACCATGCTGCCTCCTACCAGGCATGTGACTTTTAAAAATGTATTTAACCTTTATGACCATTAGTAGAGCATGTCTTGGGGGAAGAATGAGCTCTAACAGGGAATACTGACACCTAACTTAAAGAATTGTAATAGTTGTAAGTAGTTAGAGATACAATATGCAAAGTTCCTAATATGATGTCTGACCAGTAATAGGCCCTTGAAGTGTTAGTTTTCTTTGCACCCCACTTCCTAGCTTTTACTTTTGAGGTGACTTTAACCAAAACTACATTGTCCTAACCAGCATAAATGTGTCTGTCCTAAGTGGCTTCTGAAAATGTGATGATAGGAAGGAAAATAAACTCGTAGAGACCCACAATATGTGTAAGAATCAATGCCACTTCTGTGTTGTAGAGTTGTTTTATGGAGGTGGGATAGGTAAAAACTTGTTTTCTCATTTTCTTTTTTTTGAAGGTTTTATTTATTTATTTTAGAGAGAGAGTGAGGGAGATAGAGAGCGCAGGCAGGGGGAGGGGCAAAGGGAGAGGGAGAAGCAGACTACCTGCTGAGCAGGGACCCCTACACGGGGCTCCATCCTTGGACCCCGGGATCATGATCTGAGCAAAAGCAGACACTTAACAGACTGAGCCACCCAGGTATCCCAACTTTTCTTATTTTCATAAAATCAATATACCTTTACTAACCTCTTTTGGCCTCTTGGAGAGTTAACATCAGGGGTGCACACAAACTGGGTATCTGGATTCATCTTGTCACTCAGTAAAGACAAATTCCCAGAAAAGCACAAAGAAGGATGAAGGATCTTCTGAAGAACACTATGGAGCAAAAAGAAGGAACTGTTGACTGACTATTTTCTGCATGATGTTAGTTAAGTTTGCACCTTCTCCTGGGTACTGATTCAGTTTTAGAGCATGAGATTTGAATTGATCTTCCAGAAAGTCAAATTTAAGTATAAACTATATAACTTCCTCTTCCTAAGCGTTCATATTATCACTTGATTATCACATTCTAGCATTACTGGAAAATTGGGTGAATTAAATTGACTTATAAAAAATTTTGCGATATTTCTGAGGCAGAGGGAAAAAAGTACTGACAATGGTTATTTTTAATTCTTTATTTAAATTCAATTTAGTTAACTTCTATTGTATTATTAGCTTCAGAGTAGAATTTAATTATTCATCAGCAGCATAAAACACCCAGTGCTCATTACATCAAGTGCTTTCTCTAATGCCCATCACACAATTATCCTTTTCCCACCCACCTCCACCAACACTCCGTTTGTTTCCTAGAGTTCAGCGTCTCTTATTGTTTGCCTCCATTTTCATCTTATTTTATTTTTCTTTCCCTTCTCCTACGTTTATCTGTTTTGTTTCTTAAATTCTGTATATAAAGAAGATTCGGTGTATATATGTATAGATACAATGGAATATCACTCAGCCATCAAAATGAATAAAAATCTTATCATTTACAATGCCATGGATGGAACTAGAGGGTATTATGCTAAGTGAAATAAATTGGTAAGAGAAAGACAAATACCCTTCAGTGGTTCTTAACACTTCTGCCTGGAAGGGAAGTGACATGTGACACCGTAGACAGACTTTTTAGCCCAAGGGCAGAGTTTAATCACCATCATCTTACTCAGCAAGAAGGGGTTGTTGAGTACATACTCATGAGGACAGAATACTGGGGAAGTATTAATCTATTACCTTCTAAATGGGACAGTGCTTGTTATATTGTGGGGAAGGCAAGAGATAGAACCTCGCCCATTCCTTTCATTTATCTGAAGAGGTGACTTAGATTCTATGCACCTGAACTTGGTTATCTGTATTATAGAAGCTATGATATCTTTCTCACAACCCTGTCCTGGGGGGCAAATGAGAAAACATATGAAATACATATGGGCTGTAGTAGGACTTGAGCATATATCAGTGCTGCCCCACCTGCCTCCTCCCTCCTAGAGAGGAGATGACACTGACCCCATCGAAGATCATTACTGACATAGAGGGCATCTGGAAAGGTAGTAGCAAGAACCAAAATACATCCGAATATAATATATTTGCTTTGGTGCTAGTTCTGAATTACAGAATGAGTTACCTGTGAAAGTTGGAGAAAGAGGAGAAAAGGTCACTACACTATTTCTTGTTAAAGCACATGCTTTGACTGTTTCCTTTGCTGTGCAGAAGATTTTGATTTTGATGAAGTCCCAAAAGTTTATTTTCGCTTTTGTTTCCTTTGCCTTTGGAGACATATCTTGAAAGAAGTTGCTGTGGTTGATATTGAAGAGATTACTGCCTATGTTCTCCTCTAGGGTTCTGATGGATTCCTGTCTCACATTGAGGTTTTTTATCCATTTTGAGTTTATCTTTGTGTACGGTGTAAGAGAATGGTCGAGTTTCATTCTTCTACATATAGCTGTCCAGTTTTCCCAGCACCATTTATTGAAGAGACTGTCTTTTTTCCACTGGATATTTTTTCCTGTTTTGTTTAAGATTAATTGACCATAGAATTGAGGGTCCATATCTGGGCTCTCTACTCTGTTCCACTGGTCTATGTGTCTGTTTTTATGCCAGTACCATGCTGTTTTGGTGATCACAGCTTTGTAGTAAAGCTTGAAATCAGGTAACGTGATGCCCCCAGTTTTATTTTTGTTTTTCAACATTTCCTTAGCAATTCAGGGTCTCTTCTGATTCCATACAAATTTTTGGATTATTTGCTCCAGCTTTTTGAAGAATACCAGTGGAATTTTGATTGGAATGGCATTAAAAGTATAGATTGCTCTAGGCAGTATAGACATTTTAACAATGTTTATTCTTCCAATCCAAGAGCATGGAATGGTCTTCCATCTTTTTGTGTCTTCTTCAATTTCTTTCATGAATGTTCTGTAGTTCCTCGAGTACAGATCCTTTATCTCTTTGGTTACCCACGGAATGGGAGAAGATATTTGCAAATGACAGTACAGACAAAAGGTTGATATCCAGGATCTATAATGAACTCCTCAAACTCAACACACACAAAACAGACAAGCATATCAAAAAATGGGCAGAAGATATGAACAGACACTTCTCCAATCAAGACATACAAATGGCTATCAGACACATGAAAAAATGTTCAATATCACTAGCCATCAGGGAGATTTAAATTAAAACCACATTGAGAGATCACCTTACACCAGTTAGAATGGCCAAAATTAACAAGAGAGGAAACAACATGTGTTGGAGGGGATGTGGAGAAAGGGGAACCCTCTTACACTGTTGGTGGGAATGCAAGTTGGTGCAGCCACTTTGGAGAACAGTGTGGAGATTCCTCAAGAAATTAAAAATAGAACTTCCCTATCACCCTGCAATTGCACTCCTGGGTATTTACCCCAAAGATACAGATGTCATGAAAAGAAAGGCCAACTTTACCCCAATGTTTATAGCGGCAATGGCCACAGTCGCCAAACTGTGGAAAGAACCAAGATGCCCTTCAACAGACAAATGGATACGGAAAATGTGGTCCCTATACACTATGGAGTATTATGCCTCCATCAGAAAGGATGAATACCCAACTTTTGTAGCAACATGGACGGGACTGGAAGAGATTATGCTGAGTGAAATAAGTCAAGCAGAGAGAGTCAACTATCATATGGTTTCACTTATTTGTGGAGCATAACAAATATCATGGAGGACATGGGGAGTTAGAGAGGAGAAGGGAGTTGGGGAAGATTGGAAGGGGAGGTGAACCATGAGAGACTATGGACCCTGAAAAACAATCTGAGGAGTTTGAAGTGGCAGAGGGGTGGGAGGTTGGGGTACCAGGTGGTGGGTACTATAGAGGGCACGGATTGCATGGAGCACTGGGTGTGGTGAAAAAATAATGAACACTGTTATGCTGAATATAAATAAAAAATAAAGAAAGAAAGAAAAAGAAAGCACATGCTTTCTTGTACCTTTAGCTTATCATCTACTTTGATACTGGAGGAATAGTTTCCCATTGATTCTCAGGCAGAAGAGACAGTACAAAGCAAAATAACATGGATGCTGGATGGAAGACTGGAGTCAGGAGAACAGACATATCACTGACCACAGAACCTTGGAGAAGTCACTCTCCCTATGCTGATCTCAGCTCTAACACAACGATTCTCTATAATTCTATAACAGTGGTCTGAGATTTGGATCGAAACACCCAGTTTAAGCATGGGCATCACTAGTTGAAGGTTGAAAGATATTTTGTGTTGTTTTATTTTTTTTGTCTGAAACTACATGTGGTAGGCATAGTTCTAAGACAATCCCCAGTGATTTTCATTCTTGGGTAATCCTCTCCCCTTTGAGTGTGGGTGAAATCAATGAATATGAGGAGATATCACTTCTGTAATTATGTTATATTATATGATAAAATGGAGAGTATCTAGGTGGGTCTGACTTAAACCATTTAAAGGCAGAAAACTTTCTGGGGTGCCTGGGTGGCTCAGTGGGTTAAAGGCTCTGCTTTCAGCTCAGGTCATGATCCCGGGGTCCTGGGATCGAGCCCTGCATTGGGGTCTCTGCTCAGCAGGAAGCCTGCTTCCTCCTCTCTCTGCCTGCCTCTCTGCCTACTTGTGATCTCTGTCTGTCAAATAAATTTAAAAAAAAAGCAGGAAACTTTCTTTGGCTATTTATATGAAGGGAAGTAAGGGAATCAAAGCACAAGAAAAATTCACTTCGCTGTTGCTGGTTCAAATATGGAAGGATTCATGTGGCACAAAATTAGAATAGCCTCTAGGATCTGAAAGCACCCCTAGCTGACAGCCATCAAGCAGATTGGGACTGTAGTCAAACACTTATGAGGAACAAGAATGATCTTGGAAATGGATTTCCCCCAGAATCTCCAAAGACCTCAAGCCAACCTACACGGACACCTTGATTCCAGCTTTTTGAACCCCTGAGGAGAAATCACAATCATCCTGTACTAGGCTTCTGAACTACAGACTTGTGAGCTAATAAATGAGTATAGGTTTAAGCTATGAAGTATGGACATAGATGATAACTAGAGAAAAATACATTACCATGATAACAGTTTTTATAGTGCATGGTGTGGTTGAAGGTTGTGAATATATTCACATTGGTATCTGAATGCACATTCTGCATTTCTAAATGCATGATGCATTACTTGCTAACTAGAAATAAAGCCCATTAGAGCTTTATTCATGCCAAATTTGTTATATTTCAGACTTTTAAACAGCTATAATAAATACTATGATAGGTAAACATGTATATAACCAAAGTTACGAAGTAAAACATTACAGAAAGTAGATGCTCTGTGTAACTCTCTGAATGCCTCACCCCCAGGAAGAGCCATTATCCAGGGATGTGAATACATCCTTAAACAAAACACATAACTGCTTTATATATTTTTAGATCTAATTATATAAGTAATATATTTATGTATTGCTTATTGAGATTTTTTTTTATATTTTTCTCTCTGAAAATAGTGTTTCTAAGATTTCTCTAATAATGTGACCTTGGGACTGTTTTGATATTTTTAAGCATGAGACACCTGCACATGTGCCCTGGACTCTGCAGTTCAGACTGAAGAGTGCAGTAACTGACAAGACCTCATGACCTTTTCTCATAGATATTTCCAAATATCTCCATAAAGAGGTTGTACCACTGTGTTCTCCCCCAGCAGTGCATGGATTTCTCATGAATTCACAGTTTTAGTGTAAAAAGGATGCAGTATAAATACAAAGTCAATGAAAAAAATACAAAGTCAATGACCAGCTTTTCTTTTGAAACTCAGTAATTATTTCAATATATTTTTGGAAGCATAAAGTAAGCATAAAACTGAGCACTTAGAAATGGACATGTGAAATGTACCATTTATAAGGAAATAGACAAAAATATAATCTAACATTCTAACAAGTACCAGATTAGCAAGTAGTAAAAATTCCATGAAACACATTGTTTGCACAGATTTGCCCAGGTGCCCTCATCTTGAAGTGGGTTGGAATACACATTAGTAAAGAGATTTCAAAGTTCAACTAGATAGTTAAGTATTAAAAATTATTAAATGTTTATGCTCTTTGACAAAGCAGTCTCACTTATGGAACTTATCCTCCTGATGTAGGTGGAGAGGCCTCTACATCATTACTCATCTGTCCACACTGCTCAGGGCTGAGTTGATCATTGCCTATCTGGTTCTGTACTTTCAGTCCCGCAGACCCTGTGCCATCCATTCCTCAATTCAAACAGGACAATCTGTCTCATAGCTTGCTGTCAGCCTGGGTGGACCATCCATGGAGCCATTTTAAGCATTGATATGGAACAGCATTCAGGTTCCTCCTAAAAGGACGTATCGATCTCTAATCTTACCCCTGTCTAAGTAAAATTTTCCTTCCTCTCATTCTTGGGTCCTCAGACATCTTCTTCTCTCTACCAGGCACAAGAAGCCCAATCCTTTCCATAAACTTAAGTTTTCACAAAGCATGGAAGAAACATGGGCTTCCGACACCTTCTACATACACTGAGGTAAGGGAAAGAGGCACAAACCTGGCTAGCTACTGCAGGGAGGGTAAAAAAGCAGAACAGAGATTATACACCTCAGCAGTATGTGTCTTGATATCTTTGTTAAAGCTCTGCCAGCAGCAACTAAAGGTGCCCAGGATACCAGGTTCCACCCCTGGCTCCTGTAGTGGGTGTGGAGAGCAACCTCTTTGCTGTATGTGCCTGTGTTCAGGAGCACATGCTTTGTACTGACATACATCATGAAGAGAGGATGGTGGTACCTCACTACCAGGATTGTCATGAATATTGAATCCAGCCATTAAGGGAAGAATATGGACCTGGGCCCAGTTCAACCATCTGGTTCATAAATAATAGCAGTCTTTCTTCTCCAGAGCAGGAAACTCATGTGGCTCCTTGAATTTCTCCCTCAAGCAGGGCCCATTAACCTGAATGGAGATCAGGACCAACTTTGGGATCCTTTCTTAAACCATCACGTGAAACCTCCTTGGTGGAAACAGGGCTGCTATCAGGGGCACCTGGGTGGCTCAGATGGTTAAGCATCTGCCTTTGGTTCAGGTCATGATCCTAGGCTCCTGGGATCGAGACCCTAGGGTCCTGGGATCAAGCAGGGAGGCTGCCTTTTCCTCTGCCTTTGTCTTTCTCTCTGTCTCTCATGAATAAACAAATAAATAAAATCTTTTTTTTTAAAGGGAACAGGGATTCTATCAAAGACCATTCAAATTATTAAGTTATAATAATATAGGCCTCAGAAAACAGATACACCCATTTAACACCAACAGTGTATGTGAGTGATTGTTGCTCTTTCTTTCCACCAGCATGAGGTATTGTGACTTTATGTCTTTATCTTCAATGTATTTGTGTTCCCCTGACTTTCCCCATTGAAAGAGTCATATCAGATGGTCTTTAAAATTATAGATTTACAGGCTTGTCCCCCAGAGTTGTCAGTTTTAGTAAATACACATACATAAAATAGGATGCCTAAGTGAATTTGAATTTCAGACAAACAAAATAATATTGCATGAGACATATTTTCATCAGAAAGTTTTTACTGTTTATCTGAAATTTAAATTTATTTGAGTTAAATTTAATTTGGCAACCCTATATATGGAGGGCTATATGGGGTAAAACCAAGATGCTCCAGCCAAGCCCTCATCCCAGCATGGTTCGTCATCCTTGTTGAGTGAGCTCTCTTGCATGTCCCAGCTGAGTGAAGCTTCCACATGATTGCAGCCCCCAGTGACAGACACCAGATAGAGAAGAAAGATACCCAGCTGAGACCAGTCAACCCACAGAATCCTTAGAGATAAAAATAGCTACTGTTTTGGGGGTGATCTTTTAAGCAGAAATGGATATACAAAACATGCAGTTTTGTTGAACTCTCCCTGTTTTTCTGTGGTTTATTATCATTGGATAAGATAGGAATTCTTTTATCTCTAAAGGCTTAGTAGGATTCTGTTAAAATTTTGGCTATTGTCTGCATATAGGTTTATGTGCAGATATTGATTTTTTTTTAGCATTTCCTCAATTCCTTCTTGAAGAAAACTCCATGGGAAATTTTCACAATATATGATTTTCACCCTACTCTCGGAATTTAGACTCTAATTGCAATCCTCCTTTATAAGATGAGCCTCCTTGTCAAACTTATCTGACTAAGATAAGATGACTAAGATGCTGTTGCTAAAAATGTCAATGAGCAACCTGGAAAGCCATATCCTCAGAACATTCCCCGGTGAGTATTAAAATAGAACAAGGCACAGAGCTAGAACAAACAATCCCAAAATTTATATGGAACTGGAAAAGACCCCAAATAGCCAAAGCAATTCTGAAAAAGAAAAACAAAATTGGAGGCATCATGATCCCAGATTTCAAGCTATATTGCAAAGCTGTAATCATCAAGACAGTATCGTACTGGCACAGAAACAGACAGGTAGATCAATGGAATAGAAAGAGAACCCAGAAATGTGCCCACAACTACTTTGTCAATTAATCTTCAACAAAGCAGGAAAGAATATCCAATGGGGGGAAAAAAATCTCTTTAACAAATGGTATTGGGTAAACTGGACAGCAAGATGCAGAAAAATAAAACTGAAGCACCATACACAAAAATAAATTCAAAATCAATAAAAGACCTAAATGTGAGACAGGAAACCAAAATCCTAGAGGAGAACACAAGCAAAAACCTCTTTGACTTCTGCCATAGCAACTTCTTACTAGACATGTCACCAGAAGGAAGGGAAACAAAAGCCAAAATGAACTATTGGGACTTCATCAAGATAAAACGTTTCTGCACAGTGAAATAATCAACAAAACTAAAAGGCAGCCTATGCAATGGGAGAAGATATTTGCAAACAACATTTCTGATAAAGGGTTAGCATCCAAAATTCATAAAAAACTTATCAAACTCAACACCCAAAAAGCCAATAACCCAGTTAAGAAATGGGCAGAAGACATGAATAGACACTTTTCCAAAGAAGACATCCAGATGGCTAACCAACACATGAAACAGATGCTCGACATTACTCATCACCAGGGAAATACAAATCAAAACCATGGTAAGATACCACCTCATACCTACCAGAATGTCTAAAATCAACAACACAAGAAATAACAGGTGTTGGTGAGGATGTGGAGAAAGGGGAAGCCTCTTACACTGGTGGTGGGAATGTAAACTAGTGCAGCCACTCTGGAAAACAGTATAGAGCTTCCTCAAAAAGTTAAAAGTAGGGGTCCCTGGGTGGCTCAGTTGGTTAAGTGTCTGCTTTCACCTCAGGTCATGTTCTTTGGGTCCTGGGATCGAGCCCCATGTCAGGTTCTCTGCTCAGCAGGGAGTCTGATTCTCCCTCTCCCTCTGTGATAGCTCTTTTTCTTGTTCTCTGTCAAATAAATAAAAACAAAATCTTAGAAAAGTTATACACAACTGATAAATTATTGAACACTACATCTGAAACTAATGATGAACTCTATGTTGGCTAATTGAACTTTAAATAACTTTTTAAAAAATTTTATAAATCAAATAAAATTAATTAAATTTAAATTTAAAATATAATTAATTTATTCCTAGGTATCTTATGGTTTCGGATGCAATTGTAAATGGGATTGACTCCTTAATATCTCTTTCTTCTGTCTTGCTGTTGGTGTAGAGAAATGCAACTGATTTCTGTGCATTGATTTTATATCCTGACACTTTACTGAATTCCTGTATAAGTTCTAGCAGTTTTGGAGTGGAGTCTTGTGGGTTTTCCACATATAGTATCATATCATCTGCGAAGAGTGATAATTTGACTTCTTCTTTGCTGATTTGGATGCCTTTAATTTCCTTTTGTTGTCTGATTGCTGAGGCTAGGACCTCTAGTACTATGTTGAATAGCAGTGGTGATAATGGACATCCCTGCCGTGTTCCTGACCTTAGTGGAAAAGCTTTCAGTTTTTCTCCATTGAGAATGATATTTGCGGTGGGTTTTTCATAGATGGCTTTGATGATATTGAGGTATGTGCCTTCTATCCCTACACTTTGAAGAGTTTTGATCAGGAAGGGATGCTGTACTTTGTCAAATGCTTTTTCAGCATCTATTGAGAGTATCATATGGTTCTTGTTCTTTCTTTTATTGATGTGTTGTATCACATTGACTGATTTGCGGATGTTGAACCAACCTTGCAGCCCTGGAATAAATCCCACTTGGTCGTGGTGAATAATCTTTTTAATGTACCGTTGAATCCTATTGGCTAGTATTTTGTTGAGTATTTTCGCATAGCCAAAGGGATATTGAAAAAGAAAGCCAACGTTGGTGGCATCACAATTCCGGACTTCAAGCTCTATTACAAAGCTGTCATCATCAAGACAGCATGGTACTGGCACAAAAACAGACACATAGATCAATGGAACAGAATAGAGAGCCCAGAAATAGACCCTCAAATCTATGGTCAACTAATCTTCGACAAAGCAGGAAAGAATGTCCAATGGAAAAAAGACAGCCTCTTCAATAAATGGTGCTGGGAAAATTGGACAGCCACATGCAAAAAAAATGAAATTGGACCATTTCCTTACACCACACACAAAAATAGACTCAAAATGGATGAAGGACCTCAATGTGCGAAAGGAATACATCAAAATCCTTGAGGAGAACACGGGCAGCAACCTCTTCGACCTCTGCCACAGCAACATCTTCCTAGGAACAACGCCAAAGGCAAGGGAAGCAAGGGCAAAAATGAACTATTGGGATTTCATCAAGATCAAAAGCTTTTGCACAGCAAAGGAAACAGTTAACAAAATCAAAAGACAACTGACAGAATGGGAGAAGATATTTGCAAACGACATATCAGATAAAGGACTAGTGTCCAGAATCTATAAAGAACTTAGCAAACTCAACACCCAAAGAACAAATAATCCAATCAAGAAATGGGCAGAGGACATGAACAGACATTTCTGCAAAGAAGACATCCAGATGACCAACAGACACATGAAAAAGTGCTCCATATCACTCGGCATCAGGGAAATACAAATCAAAACCACAATGAGATATCACCTCACACCAGTCAGAATGGCTAAAATAAAGAAGTCAGGAAATGACAGATGCTGGCGAGGATGCGGAGAAAGGGGAACCCTCCTACACTGTTGGTGGGAATGCAAGCTGGTGCAGCCACTCTGGAAAACAGCATGGAGGATCCTCAAAATGTTGAAAATAGAACTGCCCTATGACCCAGCAATTGCACTATTGGGTATTTACCCTAAAGATACAAATGTAGTGATCCAAAGGGGCACATGCACCCGAATGTTTATAGCAGCAATGTCCACAATAGCCAAACTATGGAAAGAACCTAGATGTCCATCAACAGATGAATGGATCAAGAAGATGTGGTATATATACACAATGGAATACTATGCAGCCATCAAAAGAAATGAAATCTTGCCATTTGCGACAACATGGATGAACTAGAGCGTATCATGCTTAGCGAAATAAGTCAAGCAGAGAAAGACAACTATCATATGATCTCCCTGATATGAGGAAGTGGTGATGCAACATGGGGGCTTAAGTGGGTAGGAGAAGAATCAATGAAACAAGATGGGATTGGGAGGGAGACAAACCATAAGTGACTCTTAATCTCACAAAACAAACTGAGGGTTGCTGGGGGGAGGGGGTTTGGGAGAAGGGGGTGGGATTATGGACATTGGGGAGGGTATGTGCTTTGGTGAGTGCTGTGAAGTGTGTAAACCTGGTGATTCACAGACTTGTACCCCTGGGGATAAAAATATATGTTTATAAAAAATAAAAAATTAAAAAAAATATAATTAATTTAAATTATAAAATTTATAAAAGTCTATTTATAAAAATAGACCTACCCTATGACATCTTTTGTGTATGTATCTGATAATTCAGTCACATGATTATAGATAATCTTTCAGTTTTCTGCCACAGACGGTTAACTGCTTAGCATGTCGAGTAACTTTACATGTTTACCCTCACAGGGCTAGCTCATCTTCAAGAACCCTAAGATACCTCCCTGGGGTGGGTGTGCTGATAATGTTCCCCTACTCTTTCTTTAAAGCAAACAAAATTTCTCACGACAGGAATATTCCTTGTTCTATCATCCTGGGAGAGTTCCGATAACTGCCCTACTTTCAGTCTAGAGCCTCTAATTCCTATGGCTTCCCGTAGATCAAGGTGCTTTTTTCTCTTTTTCTTTCTTTCTTTCTTTATTTCTTTTTTTTTTTTTAATTTTCAGCATAACAGTATTCCTTGTTTTTGCACCACATCAAGTGCTCCATGCAATCCGTGCCCTCTCTAATATCAAGGTGTTTTTACATTCAGCGAGATTCCAGGGGGTGGGTGAGTCTTGCAGAAGCATTTCCAGAGTGGAGAAGCCTGCGCTTCCCAGTTGCCATAGAAAACTGATGTCACGGGGAGACCGTGACGATTTTTTCATAGAGACAGGTCCCGCCCTCAGATGTTTGAGACTCAGCTGAGGTTGGGGGTCCTCGCCCTGGGGGCTGAACCGCCAGGGGGTATGAGGAGACAAAGGAATCCCGGTCCAACTCTTCCCCGCTTTGGGGTGCTTAACCTGGCTACCTCATAGGTAAAGCCATTGGAGTCCTGCCCAATGTGCGTGGGTCTTTCTCCAGGGGTGTCCTGGAGTTGCTTTGCTCAAAAGGCAGGGGCTAGGGAGGGAAGACAGGTAAAAAGATTCTGTGCCCAACCCCCCATCTTCCCCCTCTGTACAATGGAGATGAGGATATTTTATCCACAGGACCACTGAGAACAGTCAGTGATATAACTGAGCAAACCCGTAGCCCAGTGGTTACTGGGGCAGTGGGGAGGAGGGTCAGGAATGCCTGTATGAATTCAGGCCATTTCTTATTCCTTTTCAATTTTGTTGTTAGGAGACAGGCAAGAAAAAGAGGAGAAAAGGGCCCTGGTGAGAGCCCATTAAAACATGTGGTTGTTATGCCATCCGCCCAGTTGTGTCAGTGTCATTGTCAGTAACTTAGTGCAGAGCATGGTACAGGGCACCTAGTTACACGAGTAAAGCATAGTGGTAGCTGTATCTGTCTCTTCCTGTGTAACTCTTCATACCAGTGGCCCTGCTCATGTCAGGTGCCTGAAGGAGGCAGGTTTTGAGGACCTGAGTGAGTTCTGATGGCTGCTGAAGCTTCTACTCCAAATTCAAGGGCAGCAGTCCTCAGGAGACCCCAACACCTCACATTCCTGGTGGAATATGATGCCTGGATCAAAGCAAGTTCACAGATCTGAACAAAAGCATGTTGTGCAATAGCTCCTGCGATGTTCACAAACTAGCCTAGAAGTAGAGAAGCTACTTTGATCTGATCATGAGAGAAGAGGTTTAGCAGGAGGAGTGTCATTCCTTCAGCAGTTACATGGTTTGTGGTAGCCCTTGAGGCCCATCTTGGAGAAGTCTTCTGTTCGTAAAGCACTGAATTATCCAACTTGAGGAAGGAATGCGATCTTTAACGTGCATTTGGAATAAATATACCTAAGTTATTCTCCCTGGGGAAATATTATTCAGTGATTCTCATGTTTCTCCCATATGGGTGTTGAAAAATACATTGGATTATAAGGTCTTCTTAGCAATTTGAGAATGTAATATAGATTGAGAATGTAATATAGTTTCCTGCCTGCTATTTTTTATTCATTTTATAATAAAACACTTAAGAAACCAGAAATTTTTTAAATAATTAAACATGTCAGTTATAAGAATTTATATTTTAAAAAATACTTCAGAGTGTTTATTATTGAATATTTATTATATCCAGCCATATCTGTTATAATAACCAAGTATTCACAAATATAGTTATGTATACTTTCCAAGTATATAACAGTTTCAGTTCTTTATTACTTGGCCTTCGCCTAGCCTGCCCCTCATCCATGTACCGAGGCAAGCACTGATCTTTTCTTACTATAGATTAGTTTTCATGTCCTAGAATTTTATTTAAATGGAATCATAAAGTTTTTTTGTTTTGTTTTTGCTTGTTTGGTTTTGGTCTGGCTTTTTTCATTGAGCCCATTTATTTAGATTTACCCCCCCTTCTTTTTTTTTTGCACATATCAATAGTTGATTAATTTTTAATTGATGAGTAATATCCTAGTATACAAATGAACATTTTGTATACGTTTTTACATTGATATATGCTTTCTTTCTCTAGTATTTCTCCCAGGGTAAATACTTAAGAGTGCAATGGCTGGATCACATGGTAGATTTGATAGGCATTGTTAAGAAACTACCAAACTGCTTGTACCATTTTTTCCTTCCCACCAGCAGTGTATGTGCATTTCATACTCCACAACCCTGCCAGTGTTTGGCGTGGTCAATCTTTTTAATTATAACCATTCTCATGGGGTGTAACGGTATCAAATCATAGTTTTAATTTACTATTCCCTTATTATGTTTAGCATATTTTTGTGTGCTTATTTGCTATTTCTACATGTTTGGTGAAGTGTCTACATGTTTGTTGAAGTGTCTATTCTGTTTTATTTATTATAGTGTCTATGTTTTTTCTAATTGACTTTCTATATAGATTTTCTATATTCTAGATACAGGTCCTTTGTCAGATATGTAATTTTCAAGTATTTTTTCCCACTTAGTACCTCATTTTTTCTTTCTCTTAACAGTGTCTTAAGAAGAGCATTTTTTTTAACTTGGAGGAAGTCTAATTTAAGTATTAGTTCACTTACAGATTGTAGCTTTGGTGTCTCTTTTGTGAAATCCTCTAACTCAAGATCACAAGGACTTTTCCCTATGTTTCTTCTCGAAGATTGATAGCATTAGGATATATAAGGATATATAACTAGATCTGTGATCCATTTTGAGTGGACTTTTGTATGTAGTGTGATATATGGGTCACAATTCTATTTGTGTATGTGATATCCACTTGTCTCCACACAATTTGTTGATAAGACTTCCATTTCTCCACTGAATTGCTTTTGCCCCTTTTTCAAAATCAGTTGTCTGTATATGTGCAGGTCTATTTCTGGACTCTTTATTCTTTCCAATCTACTTGTCTCCCTTGATTCCAATAACACACTGTCTTGATTATGGTAGGTTTCAGAGTCTTAAGATCTGGAAGTGTCCATCCTCTAACTTGACTCTTTTTCAGAGTTGTTTTTCATGGTCTAGATCCTCTGCATTTCCATATAAACTTCAAATTGGCCTGCCAATTTCTTTAAAAATATTTGCCAAGATTTTTATTGGATTCATTGAATATATGGATCTATATTTAGGGAGATGTAACATTGGAATAATACTGAATTGTCCAACCCATGAAGACACTTGTCTCACCATTTATTTAGGTATTCTTTAATTGTTCTGAGCAATGTTTTGTAGTGTTTAGTGAACAGACTTTGCACTTCTGTGGACAGATGATTTGTAAGTATTTCATGCTTTTTCAAGTTATTTTAAAAGACATTGTTTTGTAAATATAATTCCCAATATTATACTTTCACTGAACTGTCAGCAACCCAATGTTTAATAATAGCTGTTGCAGGGTATTTTTGGTTGAAAGGACAGACTACTCTAAGATGAAAAAGCTACCTGATGGCTAACAAACATTTGACTGTGTTTCTATGTCAGCTTTTCAACATCATTGACAATGTACTGAAGCTGGGGAGAACAATGTTATAGGGAGAATTCTACAGGTCATCTTCAGAAAAATCAGTCACTAAAAGAAAATAGTTATAGTAGCTTTCAACTTTATACGTGTGGTTAGAATCGAACCAGTTGAATAGTGAGGTTTTCTTTTTATTTACTTTAGAACTGATGAATTCTGGGTTCTTTAGTGGTGACACAGAGAAAGGAGAGAGCATGTACATATATGAGTATGTATGTTTATATGTATGTGTATATTGTGAAAGCTGCTAGGAGTCTTTATTGTGAGGAATACTTCAGGTTAATTTACTGTGGTCATGTCAGTCGTGTTCACTTCCTAGCACATAATAGGAAGCAAATCACAGTGGTTGTTTTTTTCCACCTTCATTTGGCCAGCATGGTTACTATGGCGACTCCATGACTGCTGTGGGATCTGGTGGAGATTAAGCATTGTTTTATAATTCTAGCCTGAATCCCTTATTAAGATCATGGTTGTCAAGTGTTGTTTTTCTAATTTCCTCATTCCTTCCAGGTTTATTAACTGAAATTTGGCTAGAAGTAGGGCTTTCTCTTCTGCCTATTTATTTGTTTTTAAAATTTATATCAGAATGACTCATAGATTCCTAATTTTTCAGAAAGAGTTACCATCTGATTCTATAATTATTTATTTTTAGGCTCAAATGTCTCAGAATTGGCCGATGAAATCCCCTTCAAGTTGACTCCTGTGTCCCTTTGACACTTCCTTAGAATTCTTTCTTTCTTTTAAAGATTGTATTTACTTATATATTTGACAGAGATAGAGAGAGGGAGAGAGAGAGAGCGAGTACAAGCAGGGAGAGCAGCAGGCAGAGGGAGAAGCAGACTCCTTGCTGAGAAGGCAGCCTGATGTGGGACTCAATCCCAGGACCCTGGGATCATGACTTGAGCTGAAGGCAGATGCTTAACTGACTGAGCCATCCAGGCACCCCTAGAATTCTTTCAACATTTACTTTGTTCCCTGAGGCTATCTTTTAATCTGCAGAAAGAAAATTATGATGCCCAATTTAGAGCATGACTTTGAGGAATTGAGGAGAAAATGTCTACAACATGTGGGATCTAGTCGGTCCTCAGTAAATGCTACTTCTCCATTCCAATTCTGTCAAGACAATGTTTCTTTTTTTTTTAAGACTTTATTTATTTATTTGACAGCGATCACAAGTAAGCAGAGAGGCAGGCAGAGAGAGAGGGTGAAGCAGGCTCCCTTCTGAGCAGAGCACCTGATGCAGGACTTGATTCTGAGACCCCGAGATCATGACCTAAGCTAAAGGCAGAGGCTTAACTCACTGAGCCACCCAGGTGCCCCAGGGCAATGTTTCTGACATGAACATTATAGCATGAGTACCAGAGACAATACTTGGATATGGAACAGTAAGCAGAGATGAGCCCACACTTCTGTGATGTGAGAGCTTCCGTGTCACTGCTGTGTGAGAGGGGGTTATGGAATGGATCTGAGGAAGTGGCACAGCATCACTGGACAACTTCCAGTGACCTGAATGGGGACAGGCAAGCACATACTCACCCATGGCCACTGTGTTTCATATGCTCTCCCTTCCTTTCACTTTCTTCTGTATTCCACGTGTTGTCTGATCCCCTGACTTTCCCTTCTAGTGGAGCAGCAGACAAGGCTATGAATTTTCAGCCCCTGAAATAGGAGTCCACAGAGAAGAACCAAGTGTGATGTTGAGTATGCTAGACTGGTTCCTAGACCAAGAGTGAAGAGATTAATATCCTATCATTGTGACCATTTAGGGAAGTCACTATCCTTCTTTCAGTGTTTTCTATACAACAGGATAACAATATCCAATTCTCCCAATCACCTGGTAATACTGTGGTCTGTAAGTGTGATACCATGTGGGAAAGCAATCTGTAGTCATAGGTGGGATAGAAGGACCAATGTACTTTTTTTAAAAGATTTTATTTATTTATTCGACAGAGAGAGAGAGAGCACAAGTAGTCAGAGAGGCAGGTGGAGAGAGAGGGGAAAGCAGGCTCCCTGTTGAGCAGAAAGCCCGATGTGGGACTCGATCCCAGGACCCTGAGATCATGACCTGAGCCAAAGGCAAAGATTTAACCCACTGAGCCACCCAGGCGCCCCAGGACCAGTGTACATTTGAGTAATTATATTAACAGAGACAACTCAGATATCATTGAACTCTGGTCGTTATAAAATTAATGGTACATAGGGCGCCTGGGTGGCTCAGTGGGTTAAGCCACTGCCTTCGGCTCAGGTCATGACCTCAGGGTCCTGGGATCGAGTCCCACATCGGGCTCTCTGCTCAGCGGGGATCCTGCTTCTTCCTCTCTCTCTCTGCCTGCCTCTCTGTCTACTTGTGATCTCTCTGTGTCAAATAAATAAATAAAATCTAAAAAAAAAAAATGCAGCTTTAAAAAAAATTAATGGTACACAAATGTTAGATGCTTAGGTCAGGATTTCTCCAACTGTAGTCCTCAGAGTTCATCAAAATCATCAGTGAGTTCTTGTTTAAATTCTAGATTCCTGAGCCCACTCTAGGTCTGCTGAATTGAAAACAGGAAGGTAGAATTGGATATTTTGAGTAATATCTCCAGTTGTTTCTGGTACTCGTCTAAGTTTAAAAAGCCCTGCTGTGAGGGTACCTGGGTGCCTCAGATGTTTAAGCAATGGCCTTCGGCTCAGATCATGATCCCAAAGGCCTGGGATCAGGTCCCTCATTGGGTTCCCTACTCAGCGGGGAGCCTGCTTTTCCCTTTCCTTCTGCTCATCTCTCTGCTTGTTCTCTATCTCTCTGTCAAATAAATAAATAAAATCTTTAAAAAATATATTTTATTTATTTATTTGACAGAGATCACAAGCAGGCAGAGAGGCAGGCAGAGAGAGAGGAGGAAGGAAGCAGGCTCCCCGTTGAACAGGGAGCCCAATGTGGGGCTTGATCCAGAACTCTGGGATCATGACCTGAGCTGAAGGCAGAGGCTTTAAGCCACTGAGCCACCCAGGCGCCCATAAATAAAATCTTTTAAAAAGTAGTCTTGCTGTGAATTTGGAGCAACCTCTTCTTAAAATTCTTAATCCTTTGATGTCTAATTTCCTTGTCAACTTCTCCTGAAACTCATTTTTAAATATCTGTGTCTGCTCTTGTGTGTCAAATAGGTAACAATTCTTTCATGTAAATAATAGTTATTCTGAGATTTACATATGAAACACTGAACTAGGCACTAGGATGTAGCACAGAACAAGACAGGCAGGGTCACTGGCAATAAACAGGTAAACAAATCAAACAGGACAATTTCATGTGGGAGTGAGTGTTTTAAAGAAAATAAATGAATCCATTTAATAGGAAATGATGGGGACAGGGTTTATTATGGATCAGTGAAGTTCTTTCTTAGGAAGTGACATGAGTTGAGTCCTGAACAATAAAAGTAAATCAGGCCTGGGCTGGTCCTTTGGTTTGTGATGTGCATGGTACCAGTTATGCCAGGAGCAGATGAGGACCCTGAGTAGAAAGAGCTTGGCAGACAAAGTGCAGATGTTCAGAGATGAGGTCAAAGGACAGATAGGAGCCACATCAGGTGGGCCATATAAGGAAATTAGAGTCATTCTAATGGTGGAGTGTTACAGTATGGGAGTTACGTGATCTGATTCATGTGCTTACAGGGTGACTCTGGCTGCTGTGATGAGAATGGACTATATAGGATGAGATGGCTGTAGGGATAAATATTAAGAAAATTTTGCAGTAGTCTAAGGGAGGGATGAGGATGGATTGGCCCAGTGCTGCCACAGTGTCCAAAGGACAGGGCTGGTCTTGGATAGGGCATGTTGGCGATCCGACAGGTGGGATCTGCAGTGATCGTGGGTGGGGGTATGTGAGGATAAGGCTGAATCAAGGATGAGCCCTTGGCTTTTTGTTCAGTCAAGTGCAGAAATGGTGGTGCTGTTTCTTGATGTGTGTTGTTCCAAGTGCTTTTGAGATGTTCTCATGATAGTTAGTTAGGTATCCAACAGTGGTTATGGTGAAATTGATTTACGAGATGCACCATTTGATAAATAGGATTCAGTGGGTAAAAAATTATGCTTTATTAAATACACATGAAAACTATAAAACTATACAAATCTTTTATATTGTATTTGTTTAAAGTAGCTACCATTTTTGAGCTCTTTTTCCAAAGATTTTATTTATTTATTTGACAGACAAAGAACACAAGTAGGCAGAGAGGTAGGCAGAGAGAGAGGAGAAAGCAGGCTCTCTGCCAAGCAGAGAGCCTGATGTAGGGCTCGATCCCAGGACCCTGGGACCATGACCTGAGCCAAAGGCAGAGGTTTTAACCCACTGAGCCACCCAGGCACCCCTTTTGAGCTCTTATTGTGTACCTAGCAGTGTTCTAAGTATTTTTGTGTATTAACTCAATTCTTAAAACAACCCATGACATAAGGGTGATTGTGTTCTCAATTTTATAGAAGAGGAAACTGATGATGGGTATTAAGCACGGCATGAGTTGTAATGAGCACTGGGTGTCATACACAAATAATGAATCATGCAACATTACATCAAACACTAATGTTGTACTGTATGGTAACAAACATAACATAATAAAAAAAGAAGAGGAAATTGAGGCACAGTTTCTTTCAATCTCCTAAGATCAGAGATCCAGGTATCCAGGTATCCTGATCTGTCTTTGCAGTAGAATTTTTTAAACAATAGAATTCTGGACTATTTATCCTTGTAAAGACCAGATACAAAGCAATATTTATTTAAGAATGTTGTGTCTTCTACAGTACTGCATAATCCTAATTTTATACATGAGGCAATTGAGTGACGGTAAGGTGAAGTAAAACTATTCAGACTCACAACAGAACTAGGATTTGGGCCTGGTCTGTCTCCAGAAGCCACATTCCTAACCAGAACATTTAGGAAGAAGAAAAAGACATTTGTTGCACTATGTCAGCCTAAAATGGGTGATGTTAGGTCAGGGCCATCGTAGCGCTTTGAGTAGAAACTATGCTTCAATAGGCATTTGCAATGTACCAGATGGTATTTATTTAAGAAAAACAAAAAGGTAATAATTATAGAAACAAAAGGGTGTCATAGATGAACAAAGGTAGACCCTGGTTAAAGTGGTAAGGACATATCTTAATCAGTAATATACTTTTACAACAGGGAAGAGTCAAGTGTAAACTCAACACAACTTCAATTTGTACAGAGGTGACTGAGCATTTTAAAGGGAGTATAGGGAATAAGGAGCAGAGTGAGTAAGTAGGGGCTCAGCAGAGTCAAGGAAATAAAAAAAAATTACAAAAATAAGGAAGTGAATTTTGCCCATCTGAGTTTGCTAACCGGCCTTTATTCAAGTTAGATTTCTACTCTCTCACAGATGCTGGAGGGAGGGGCCGTATCTTCTGGTGCTGGTTGGAACAAACAGTAAATTTTTCTGGCAACCTGAGTTTTCTCAGGCCATCACTTTAAGGGGATTTAGGGTCATCTTAGGGATGTAGCTTTCAGCTGTTAGAGATTATGGTAGTGTTTAGTTCAAGACTTAATTTGCCATGGTTGAGGTATAGGCAAGAACAGGGCTAAGAGGAGTGTGTCTAGAGGAATAATCATGATGGTTACTATGCATTAGACAAATTGGCTGTTAAAATAACTCTTTGGATTTTCATGGAGAATTTTTTTTCCCTCTTATGAACTCCAAGTGCTTTTCAGATGGTAATCATGTTGCACTGTGCTCTAGAATTTATTGGATGGAGAGCAGGACTGATTTGACCCCTTTTGATAGCTGAAGCTAGAGGAGGTGTGGTGACTTACCCGAGGTCACCTAGAGTTAGTGGGTTAGTTTAGCCTGTGGGGCCAAGTTTGTCTCCTGTCTGGTAGGTTTCTGTACATCAGACATAACAGTATCCTTGTTCTTATGTGCAGTGAATCACTCTAAGGGCTCAAAGGATATGTGCTTCTTTAAAGTTAACCTGCAAGTAAAAAAATAAATAAATAAAAAATAAAAAATAATAAAGTTAACCTGCAAGTAATATACAAAGACACTAAGTCTCTTCAAATAAAAAGAAATAAGGAGATGGGAAGAAAAATTCCTGGAATTATGCATGCAGCATGTACTCTTTTGTGACTGAGATCTTTCAGTCAACATAATGTGTATTTACATTATCATCGTCCATTGTTGTAAATTTTTCATTCTCATTGGGGTATAGTAAGAAGTACATGATGTGGATATTTCATAATATATCTATCTGTTTTGGGAATTTACGTATTTTTACATTTTTGACTTATTTTGAGTAATGGTGCTATGAATGTTCTTTTACATATTTTTTGATGGACATATATATTTTCATTTCTCTTGGACATATACTAAAGAACAACATTTCTAAGTCATAGGGTATGCTCATGTTGAGTTCAGTAGACACTGCCAAGCAGTCTTTCAAGGGGTTGTTCCGGTGTGTGTTCCTACCAACAGTGTGTGAATGTCTTACTTTTTCCAAATTTTTGTCAACACTTCGTATTTTACATCTTTTTTATTTTTTTTGTAGCTATTGAATTTTTAAAATTAATTTCTTTTCAGCATAACAGAATTCATTGTTTATGTACCACACCCAGTGCTCCATGCCATACGTGCCCTCCATAACACCCACCACCTGGCTCCCCCCACCTCCCACTTCCCAACCCTTCAAAACCCTCAGATTGTTTTTCTGAAAAACATCTTTTTCATTTTTGTTTTTCTGGTGCGCATGAAGTAGTATGTCACTGTGGCTTTAACTTCAGTTTCTCTGTTTTAAATTTTCTTTAACTCTATCTGAAGTGTTTCATTTCTTTTAATCTAAAGAAGGTCCATTTTTTAACCTTCTAATTTATTTGCTGAAAAAACTGGATCTTTTGTGCTATGGAATTTAAATCTGGGGCTCTGCCAGTTATATCCTTATTGTGTTATTTATTATGTTCTTCTGGTCCTTTTTATTGACTTTAAATTGATAATTTTATTTAGAGACTTGTTTAGATTAAGATTTTTTGGCAAGAGTACCTTAGATGTGGTGTTGTTTAGTTCTATAGTATTACACTGTGAAGCTCATTTTGTCTAGCTGTCTCCTGGGATGATGTTAAGATTCATCACTGAGTTGAAGTATTCTTAGCCTGATCCATTGATTATAAAATTTCCCATGTGCTTTTCATCTCATGTTTTATGCAATCTCTGAATATTGTTGCCTGGCTCTGCATTTCATTAAAGACTGCAAAATAGTGATATTTTAATTCTGATTTCATCTGCATTCATTAGCTAAAATTCTTTTAATAAAGAAACTTAAGCTCATCAACTTTTAGGTTGTGCTAAACTTGGTTTGCACAGGAAGGGAAGGATGAATGTGTAATTCTTTCACCGTATTTCCATTTTTCAAAATAATGATTTTGAAAATTTTACTAGAATCCTCCAAAGCTGAACAGTGAGTTTGTTTTATTTTGTTTGGCTATTTGTTAGAATGTCATCATGAAATCATAGACCTTTATATTTGATATCTTAATCCATTGTCATCATTAATTATTTTGGTGTTTAAAATGTTCTACGTTTGGCCAGTGGAAGTTCCTTCAGAATGGTTTCTGAATCTTTTTAATTTACTTTCCTACAGGATAGTTTGGTCCATAATTCATGATGTAATTCCTTTTCCAGACCTGGAATCAGCCATTTCTCCACGGAAGCCTGGTTCGTTTTAGTGGGAAATGATTTCAGAGGATTCAGTCAGAGTACAAGAGGTGCTCATTGCTATTTGGTTAGCCATTGTTTCTTGACATTTTCAATGCATGTAGCCCATAAATATTTATTTTATATATATGTAAATATATATATGTTATTTTTTAATGCAGTTTTAGGCAGATAACAAAACTGAGTGGAAAGTATAGAGATTTCCCATGTATGCCATGCTCCGCACATTATCAAAGTGGTACATTTGTTTTAATTGATGAAGCTATTTTAACACATCATTATCACCCAAAGTCCATAGTTTATGGTTTATTATGGTTAATTCTTGGTGATGTGCATTTCATGGGTTTGGAAAAAAGTATCTACCATTATAGTATTATACAGAGTACTTTTACTGCCCTAAAAATCCTCTGTGCTTCACCAATTCATCCCTCTCCCCTTTCTAAACCCTGTCAACCACTGATCCTTTTACTATCATTATATTTTGTCTTTTTCAAAATGTCATATAGTTGGAATCATACAGTATAAAGCTTTTATGGATTTCCTTCTTTCATCTAATAACATACATTTATGGTTCCCCCATGTCTTAATTGCTTGATGGTTCATTTCTTGTTATCACTGATAACATTCCAATGTCTGGATGTATGACAGTTTGTTTGTCAATTTATTTAGTAAAGGACATCTTGGATGCTTCCAGGTTTTGACAATTATGACTAAAGCTTCTATAAACATTCGTGTGCAGACTTTTGTGAGGACATAACTTTTCACATCCTTTAAGTACATACCGGGGAGCATGATTTTTGGATTGCATGGTAATTGGATATTTAGTTTTATAAGAAACTGCCAAACTGTCTTTGAAGGTGGCCATACTATTTTGTATTCTCATTGCCAGTAAATGAGGATTCTTATTGCATTACATCCTTAGCATCATTTGATGTTGTTAGTGTTCTGGATTTTAGCCATACTAATAGGTGTGTAGTGGTATTTTGTTTTAAGTTGCATTTCCTTGATGATATATGATATGGACCATCTTTTCACATGCTTACTTTCAATCTGTATATCTTTTTGGTGAGGTGTCAGTTAAGGTCTTTGGCCCATTTTTTTAACTGAGTTGCTTGTTTTCTTATTGTTAAATTCTAAGAATTCTTTTTGTATTTTGGGTTAACAGTCCTTTTATTAGATGTATCTTCTACACAAATTTTCTCCAAATCTGTGTCTTGTCTTTTTAAGAGAAGAAGATTTTCATTTCAATGAAATCCAGCTTGTCAATTATTTCTTTATGGATCATGCTTTTAGTTTCGTGTCTAAAAAGTTATCATCAGGGGCTCTTGGCTAGCTCAGTTTGTTAAGCATCTACCTTCAGGTCAGTTCATGATTTCAGGGTCCTGGGATCAAGCCTGGCATCGGGCTCCCTGCTCAGGGCGGAGGCTCTTTCTCCCTCTCCTCCTTGCTTGTGTTCTCTCTCACTATCTCTGTCTCTCTCAAATAAATAAATAAAATCTTTTTTTAAAAGAGTAAATAAAAATTTGTCATCATATCCGAGGTCATCTAGGTTTTTTCCTATGTTACCTTCTTTATATTTAGGTTTATCATCCATCCATTCTAAGTTAATTTTTTTTTCATTTTAATCAATCATTTTATTTTAATCCACTGGCTTTGGCTATGGTTGTTATTTCCCAAATGCAAGCTGGTGCCCCTCAAGGAATGGATGTGACTTTCAGAGGAACATAGTAACAAGGATTAATATGAAATTACTTACATAGAGAGAAAGCTTCGTTCTTTACAAATTCTTTTCAGTTCCTTTTCTTGGTGCTAACACTTTTTTCCACTCTAACTTTTGTTTCTATGTTAATTTTTGAGGGGTTTAAGGCCTATATCTAGATTCATTCTTTTGCATATTGATATCCAGTTATTCCAGTACCATTTGTTGAAGAGTATCTGTGCTCTATTGTATTGCCTTTGCTCCTTTTTCAAAATCAGTTGAATGTATTTATTTATTTATTTATTTATCTTAAGATTTTATTTATTTGAGAGAGAAAGTGAGAGAGAGAGAGAGAGAGCATGAGAGTTGGAAAGGGCAGAGGGAGAAGCAGACTCCCCTGTGAGCAGGGAGCCTGATGTGGGACTCAATCCCAGGACCCTGAGATCATGACCTGAGCTGAAGGCAGACACTTAACCAACTGAGTCACCCAGGTGGCCCAGTTGAATATATTTATGTTGGGTCTATCCCTGGGCTCTCTATTCTGTTCTATTGATTATTTGACTATACCTTCATTAATATACAGTGTCTTGATTACTATAACTTTATCATATGCCTTAAAATCTGGTAATGTCTGTCCTACAACTTTGTTCTTCTCCTTATGTATGGTATCAGCTATTGTGTATCTTTGCTTCTCCACATAAACCTTAGAATCAATGTATTGGTTTCCACAAAATTTCCTCCTGAGGTTTTGATTGGGGTTACATTGAATCTGTAGATCAAGCTGGGAAGAACTGACATCTTGACACTATCAAGCCTTCCTAGTCATTGACATGAGATATCTTTCCATTTATTTAGTTCTTTGGTCATTTATCAGAGTTTTGTAGTTTTCCTATATAGACCTTATACATATTTCATTAGATTTATATCTAAGTATTTCCTTTTTGGGGTTGCTAATATATATATTCTTGTGTTTTTAATTTCAAATTCCACTTGTTCTTTGTTGGCACATGGGGAAGCTATTGAATTTTTTATGTTTATTTTGCATTTTACAACATTGCTATAATTGTTTTTTAGTTCCAGGAGACTTTTTGTGATTCTTTCAGATTTTCTACATAGATGATCATGTCATCTGTGAACAAAGACAGTTTTAGTTCTTCCTTCTTTAGTCTTACTGCATTAGTTAGAACTTTTCAGTTAGATGTTGAAAAGCAGTGGTAAAAGTAGACATCCTTGCCTTATTCTTCATTTTAGTGAGAAAACTTCAAGTTTTTCACAATTAAGTATAAAGTTACCTATAAGTTTTTTTGTGGACATTCTTTATCACATTTAGGTAGTTCTCCTTTATTTTGAGTTAACTGAGAGTTTTAATCATTAATGTGTGTTGGAGTTTGTCAAATGCTTTTTCTGCATATCAACTAATATGATAATGTGATTTTTCTTCTTTTGTTTATTGATGTGATGGATTACATTAACTGAGTTCAAACCAGCCTTGCATACCTGGGAGAAATCCCAGTTGGTCATGGTGTATAATTCTTTTTATATGTTACGAATGATGTATTTGACATACTAATAATATTTTGTTGAAGATTTTTGCATGTATGTTCATAAGATAAATTGGTGTGTGATTTACTTTTCTTATATAATGAATTAGGAAGTATTCCCTCTACTTCTATCTTCTAAGAGTTTGTAGAAAGTTGGTATAATTTATTCCTTAAATTTTGGTAGAATTCACCAGCCAACCCTTCTGGGTCTGGTGCTTTCTGTTTTCGAAGGTTATTAATTACTGATTCAATTTCTTTAATAGATGTAGGCATACTCAGATTGTCCATTTATTGCGTGAGTTTTGGCAGATTGAGTCTTTCAAGGAATCAGTCCACTTCACTAAGTTATAAAATTTCTTGATATAGAGTTGTTCATAGTATTTTTTATTATCTTTTTAATGTGAATGGGATTTATAGTGTTGTCTCCTTTTTCATCTCTGATATTGATAATTTGTGTCCTCTTTCTTTTTTCTTAGTTAGCTGGGCTATAGGCTTATCCATTTTATTGGTCTTTTATTTTTTTAATTTAAATTCAATTAATTAATATATAGTATATTATTAGTTTCAGAGGTAGAGTTTAGTGATTCTTCAGTTGCATATATCCCCAAATGTTCACTACATCATGTGCCCTCCTTAATGCCCACTATCCAGTTATACCATCCCCCCACCCACCTCCTCTTTAGCAACCCTCAGTTTGTTTCCTTTAATTGAGAGTCTCTTATGGTTTGTCTCCCTCTCTGGTTTTGTCTTATTTTATTTTTCCCTCCCTTCCCCTATGATCTTCTGTTGTGTTTCTTAAATTCTACATATGAATGAAATCATATGATAATTGTCTTTCTTTGATTGACTTATTTCACTTAGCATAATGCCTTCTAGTTTTATATATATATATATATATATATATATATATATATTTCTCTCACACACACACATATATATATATATATATTTTTCACACACACACACACACACACACACACACACACACACACACACACTTTTTTATTTTGGCCTGATTAGATTTTAGTTCTTTTATTTCTCTAGTAAGGGATTCTGTAGTGTCATCTATGCTTTTTTCAAGCCCAGTTAGTATCTTTACAATTGTTGGTTTGAATTCTGTTTCTGATATGGTAACTTATATGCAAATTGATTAAATCCCTGGCAGTGGGTACTTCCTCCTGTTATTTTTTTTTGAGATGAGTTTTTTCCTATCTTGTCAATATGTCCAGAAATGAATAGATGAGAGAGAGAAAAAAATATAAAAATAGCAACAGCAACACCTGAAAAATACAGAACAAATCAGAAGAAAACAGAAACCAAAGAAATCATGAGAAAAAAAATCAAACAAGAAGTAGAATAGAACACAACAATAAACTAGATGCTGGGTGTATTTTGGTCTCTGTGTTAGAAGAAACTATATTCCAAAATAGGAAAGAAAGAAAAACTTTATACACACACACACACACACACACACACACACACACACAATTGAATACAATGAAGGAAGCCAAAAATGAAAAAAAATGTAAATGTAAAAATGAAAATTAAAAAAGGCTTTAAAAAGAATTGCTAAAATAAAATAGCTGAAAAGGAAAAAAATATAAAACTGAAAGACTACAGAATAATAAGAAAAAAACATAAATGCTATATAGTGTTTTCCCCAAGAACTGGAGTTTTGCAGTTCTCTATGATCTGTGAACTTGGTATTAGCCTGATGTTCCTGCTGGTCTTCTGGGGGAGGGGACTGTTGAGGGATTCTCAGGCGTCTTTCCCTGGGCGGAGTTGCACCATCCTTGCCAAGAGTGCCAGCTCAGTGTATGGGACTCTGGATTGCACTATGTGGCTCTGTTTTGGTGCCTGAAGGCCTTTAGCACTAATAGGGGGGATGAAAATGGTGCTCCGATCTCTAGCCCAGGAGCTGAAAGTTCACATACCCTCACAGAAAAGCATTCAATTGCTTAGGTTTCCTGGTTTCTCTCCTAACTCTGTGTTCACCCAGTCTGTGACTGAGCATCCTTATCTCGGGCATGTGACTCCATTTGGACTCTCCAAACTTTATGGACTCCTGAGGTGGGCACCCACACCCTGGGGAGGGAGGCGGCTCTTGCTGATGTTCTATTTTCTGGGCCCCTGGTCAGAGAGTGGTCTCCCAGCTTGGCAGCATTTCACGGTTTATGGCAACACCAAGCAGAAAGCCCTCACTTGGACTCACTGTTTTCAGCCGGTTTCCCTGCTCCACTGCCTGGGGTCTCTGCTGCACTCAGACACCCCCATTCTCTTTGCATTTATCGAATTCTTTCAAGTCCATGCTGTCCTACCTGGAATTCCACCCTGTTTTGCCACCTGAGCACCTTTTAAGCATACTCCTTAAATTTTGGGTTTTGCACTGCACTGTTCATAGTACTTTCCAGTACCTGGGTTATGGAGTCTCCCCACACCCAGCCCCTGTAATTTATCTTATGATATATTGCCTCAGATTCACTTCTCCATACTTCCTACAAAAAGTGGTCAATTTTCTATTTGTAGAATAGCAACAGTTCTTTTCTCAGATCTTTGGCTGATTTTGTAGGTGTTCAGAATTATCTGATAACTATCTAGTTGAATTTTAGGCACTACTCAAAATTAGGGTCTCCTTCTCTTCCACTCTTTTTTTTTTAAGATTTTTATTTATGGGGGAGGAGTCAAGATGGCGGAGAAGTAGCAGGCTGAGACTACTTCAGCTAGCTGGAGATCAGCTAGATAGCTTATCTAAAGATTGCAAACACCTGAAAATCCATCGGCAGACAAAGAGAAGAAGAACAGCAATTCTGGAAACAGAAAAACAACCACTTTCTGAAAGGTAGGACTGGCGGAGAAGTGAATCCAAATTGACGGGAAGATAGACCCCGGGGGGAGGGGCCAGCTCCCGGCAAGTGGCGGAGCAACGGCGCACAAAATCAGGACTTTTAAAAGTCTGTTCCGCTGAGGGACATCGCTCCAGAGGCTAAACCGGGGCAAAGCCCACGTGGGGTCAGCGTGGCCTCAGGTCCCGCAGGGTCACAGAAGGATCGGGGGTGTCTGAGTGTCCCAGAGCTTGTGGGTATTGGAACGGGAAAGCCGGCTACAGAGACAGAGCCGACAGTAAGCTCACAGCTCGGTGTTACCTTGAATCGGTCGCAGGCTCGGTGAGCTCGGAGCGCAGCCGGAGGTCAGGCAGATGGGAGTAACTGGGCGCTGTTCTCTGAGGGTGCACTGAGAAGTGGGGCCCTAGGCTCTCGGTTTCTCCGGGCAGGAGACCAGGAGGCTGCCATTTGTATTCCCGTCCCCGGAACTCTACGGAAAGCGCTCAGGGAACAAAAGCTCATGAAAGCAAACCCTAGCGGATTACTCACCCTGGCCCCTGGTAAGGGCGGTGCAATTCCGCCTGGGGCAAAGACACTTGAGAATCACTACAACAGGCCCCTCCCCCAGAAGATCAATAAGAAATCCAGCCGACCTGGTGATTCACAGACCTGTATCCCTGGGGATAAAAATATATGTTTATAAAAAATAAAAAATTAAAAAATTAAAAAAAAAAAAAGAAATTCAGCCGAGACAAAGTTCACCTACCAAGGAGTGCGGTTTCAATACCAAGAGGAGCAGAAGAATTCCAGAGGAGGAGAAAGCAAAGCACGGAACTCATGGCTTTTCCCTGTGATTTTTTTTAGTCTTGCAGTTAATTTAATTTTTTTCTTTTTCATTTTTTGTTTTCTTTTTCGCCTTCTGGTAAAATTTTTTTTTTTTAACTTTTACCTTTTTCTTTTTTAACGTTTTTTAACTAGTTTATCTAATATATATATATTTTCTTTTTTATATTTTTCTTTATTTGTTTTCTTTTTTTAATTCTTTTCTTTTCTTTTTTTTCTTTTTTCCTTTTTTTTTTCTTTCTTCCTTTTTGAACCTCTTTTTATCCCCTTTCTACCCCCTCACGATTTGGGATCTCTTCTAATTTGGTTAAAGCATATTTTCCTGGGGTTGTTGCCACCCTTTTAATATTTTACTTGCTCCTTCATATACTCTTATCTGGACAAAATGACAAAATGGGAAAATTCAACACAAAAAAAAGAACAAGAGGCAGTACCAAAGGCTAGGTACCTAATCAATACAGACATTGGTAATATGTCAGATCTAGAGTTCAGAATGACAATTCTCAAGGTTCCAGCCATGCTCGAAAAAGGCATGGAAGATATCAGATAAACCCTCTCGAGAGATATAAAAGCCCTTTCTGGAGAAATAAAAGAACTAAAATCTAACCAAGTTGAAATCAAAAAAGCTATTAATGAGGTGCAATCAAAAATGGAGGCTCTCACTGCTAGGATAAATGAGGCAGAAGAATTAGTGATATAGGAGACCAAATGACAGAGAATAAAGAAACTGAGCAAAAGAGGGACAGACAGCTACTGGACCACGAGGGGAGAATTCGAGAGATAAGTGACACCATAAGACGAAACAACATTAGAATAATTGGGATTCCAGAAGAAGAAGAAAGAGAGAGGGGAGCAGAAGGTATACTGGAGAGAATTATTGGGGAGAATTTCAGAGAACGCCCCTCAAAGTCAATAAGAATAGGCCCCCATCCCGCCACCTAATAGTAAAATTTACAAGTCTCAGTGACAAAGAGAAAATCCGGAAAGAAAGTCTGTAACATACAATGGTAAAAATATTAGATTGGCAGCTGACTTATCCACAGAGACCTGGCAGGCCAGAAAGTGCTGGCATGATATATTCAGAGCACTAAGTGAGAAAAACATGCAGCCAAGAATACTATATCCAGCTAGGCTATCATTGAAAATAGAAGGAGAGATTAAAAGCTTCCAGGACAAACAAAAATTGAAAGAATTTGCAAACACCAAACCAGCTCTACAGGAAATATTGAAAGGGGTCCTCTAAGCAAAGAGAGAGCCTACAAGTGGTAGATCAGAAAGGAACAGAGACCATATACAGTAACAGTCACCTTACAGGCAATACAATGGCACTAAATTCATATCTCTCAATAGTTACCCTGAATGTTAATGGGCTAAAAGCCCCTGTCAAAAGACACAGGGTATCAGAATGGATAAAAAAACAAAACCCATCTATATGTTGCCTCCAAGAAACTCATTTTAAGCCCGAAGACACCTCCAGATTTAACGTGAGGGGGTGGAAAAGAATTTACCATGCTAATGAACATCAGAAGAAAGCAGGAGTGGCAATCCTTATATCAGATCATTTAGATTTTAAGCCAAAGACTATAATAAGAGATGAGGAAGGACACTATATCATACTCAAAGGGTCTATCCAACAAGAAGATTTAACAATTTTAAATATCTATGCCCCCAACGTTGGAGCAGCCAACTATATAAACCAATTAATAACAAAATCAAAGAAACACATCAACAATAATACAATAATAGTAGGGGACTTTAACACTCCCCTCACTGAAATGGACAGATCATCCAAGCAAAAGATCAGCAAGGAAATAAAAGCCTTAAACGACACACTGGACCAGATGGACATCACAGATATATTCAGAACATTTCATCCCAAAGCAACAGAATACACATTCTTCTCTAGTGCACATGGAACATTCTCCAGAATAGATCACATCCGCGGTCCTAAATCAGGACTCAACTGGTATCAAAAGATTGGGATCATTCCCTGCATATTTTCAGACCACAATGCTCTAAAGCTAGAACTCAACCACAAAAGGAAGTTTGAAAAGAGCCCAAATACATGGAGACTAAACAGCATCCTTCTTAAGAATGAATGGGTCAACAGGGAAATTAAAGAAGAATTTTAAAAAATCATGGAAACAAATGATAATGAAAATACAACTGTTCAAAATCTGTGGGACACAACAAAGGCAGTCCTGAGAGGAAAATATATAGTGGTACAAGCCTCTCTCAAGAAACAAGAAAGGTCTCAGTACACAAACTAACCCTACACCTAAAGGAGCTGGAGAAAGAACAAGAAAGAAACCCTAAGCCCAGCAGGAGAAGAGAAATCATAAAGATCAGAGCAGAAATCAATGAAATAGAAACCAAAAAAAAAAAAAAAACCAATAGAACAAATCAAGGAAACTAGGAGCTGGTTCTTTGAAAGAATTAATAAAATTGATATACCCCATGCTTGACTTATCAAAAAGAAAAGAGAAAGGACCCAAATAAATAAAATCATGAATGAAAGAGGAGAGATCACAACTAACACCAAAGAAATACAAACTATTATAAGAACATACTATGAGCAACTCTACGCCAATAAATTTGACAATCTGGAATAAATGGATGCATTCCTAGAAATATATAAACTACCACAACTGAACCAGGAAGAAATAGAAAGCCTGAACAGACCCATAACCAGTAAGGAGATTGAAACAGTCATTAAAAATCTCCAAACAAACAAAAGCCCAGGGCCAGACGGCTTCCCGGGGGAATTCTACCAAACATTTAAAGGAGAACTAATTCCTATTCTCCTGAAACTGTTCCAAAAAATAGAAATGGAAGGGAAACTTCCAAACTCATTTTATGAGGCCAGCATCACCTTGATCCCAAAACCAGACAAGGATCCCATCAAAAAAGAGAGCTATAGACCAATATCCTTGATGAACACAGATGCGAAAATACTCAACAAAATACTAGCCAATATGATTCAACAGTACATTAAAAGGATTATTCACCACGACCAAGTGGGATTTATTCCAGGGCTGCAAGTTTGTTTCAACATCTGCAAATCAGTCAATGTGATACAACACATCAATAAAAGAAAGAACAAGAACCATATCATGCTCTCAATAGATGCTGAAAAAGCATTTGACAAAGTACAGCATCCCTTCCTGATCAAAACTCTTCAAAGTGTAGGGATAGAGGGCACATACCTCAATATCATCAAAGCCATATATGAAAAACCCACCACAAATATCATTCTCAATGGAGAAAAACTAAAAGCTTTTCTGATAAGGTCAGGAACACGACAGGGATGTCCATTATCACCACTGCTATTCAACATAGTACTAGAATTCCTAGCCTCAGCAATCAGACAACAAAAGGAAATTAAAGGCATCCAAATCGGCAAAGAAGAAGTCAAATTATCACTCTTCGCAGATGATATGATACTATATGTGGAAAACCCAAAAGACTCCACTCCAAAACTTCTAGAACTTGTACAGGAATTCAGTAAAGTGTCAGGATATAAAATCAATGCACAGAAATCAGTTGCATTTCTCTACACCAACAACAAGACAGAAGAAAGAGAAATTAAGGAGTCAATCCCACTTACAATTGCACCCAAAAACATAAGATACCTAGGAATAAACCTAACCAAAGAGGCACAGAATTTATACTCAGAAAACTATAAAGTACTCATGAAAGAAATTGAGGAAGACACAAAGAAATGGAAAAATGTTCCATGCTCCTGGATTGGAAGAATAAATATTGTGAAAATGTCTATGCTACCTAAAGCAATCTACACATTTAATGCAATTCCTATCAAAGTACCATCCATCTTTTTCAAAGAAATGGAACAAATAATTCTAAAATTTATATGGAACCAGAAAAGACCTCGAATAGCCAAAGAGATATTGAAAAAGAAAGCCAACGTTGGTGGCATCACAATTCCGGACTTCAAGCTCTATTACAAAGCTGTCATCATCAAGACAGCATAGTACTGGCACAAAAACAGACACATAGATCAATGGAACAGAATAGAGAGCCCAGAAATAGACCCTCAACTCTACAGTCAACTAATCTTCGACAAAGCAGGAAAGAATGTCCAATGGAAAAAAGACAGCCTCTTCAATAAATGGTGCTGGGAAAACTGGACAGCCACATGCAAAAAAATGAAATTGGACCATTTCCTTACACCACACACAAAAATAGACTCAAAATGGATGAAGGACCTCAATGTGCGAAAGGAATACATCAAAATCGTTGAGGAGAACACATGCAGCAACCTCTTTGACCTCAGCCGCAGCAACATCTTCCTAGGAACGTCGCCAAAGGCAAGGGAAGCAAGGGCAAAAATGAACTATTGGGATTTCATCAAGATCAAAAGCTTTTGCACAGCAAAGGAAACAGTTAACAAAATCAAAAGACAACTGACAGAATGGGAGAAGATATTTGCAAACGACATATCAGATAAAGGACTAGTGTCCAGAATCTATAAAGAACTTAGCAATCTCAACACCCAAAGAACAAATAATCCAATCAAGAAATGGGCAGAAGGGGCGCCTGGGTGGCTCAGTGGGTTAAGCCGCTGACTTCGGCTCAGGTCATGATCTCAGGGTCCTGGGATCGAGTCCCGCATCGGGCACTCTGCTCAGCAGGGAGCCTGCTTCCTTCTCTCTCTCTCTCTCTGCCTGTCTCTCAGTGTACTTGTAATTTCTCTCTGTCAAATAAATAAATAAAATCTTAAAAAAAAAAAAAAGAAATGGGCAGAGGACATGAACAGACATTTCTGCAAAGAAGACATCCAGATGGCCAACAGATACATGAAAAAGTGCTCCATATCACTCGGCATCAGGGAAATACAAATCAAAACCACAATGAGATATCACCTCACACCAGTCAGAATGGCTAAAATCAACAAGTCAGGAAATGACAGATGCTGGCGAGGATGCGGAGAAAGGGGAACCCTCCTACACTGTTGGTGGGAATGCAAGCTGGTGCAGCCACTCTGGAAAACAGCATGGAGGTTCCTCAAAATGTTGAAAATAGAACTGCCCTATGACCCAGCAATTGCACTATTGGGTATTTACCCTAAAGATACAAACGTAGTGATCCAAAGGGGCACGTGCACCCGAATGTTTATAGCAGCAATGTCCACAATAGCCAAACTATGGAAAGAACCTAGATGTCCATCAACAGATGAATGGATCAAGAAGATATGGTATATATACACAATGGAATACTATGCAGCCATCAAAAGAAATGAAATCTTGCCATTTTCAACAACATGGATGGAACTAGAGCGTATCATGCTTAGCGTAATAAGTCAAGCAGAGAAAGACAACTATCATATGATCTCCCTGATATGAGGAAGTGGTGATGCAACATGGGGGCTTAAGTGGGTAGGAGAAGAATAAATGAAACAAGATGGGAATGGGAGGGAGACAAACCATAAGTGACTCTTAATCTCACAAAACAAACTGAGGGTTGCTGGGGGGAGGGGGTTTGGGAGAAGGGGGTGGGATTATGGACATTGGGGAGGGTATGTGCTTTGGTGAGTGCTGTGAAGTGTGTAAACCTGGTGATTCACAGACCTGTACCCCTGGGGATAAAAATATATGTTTATAAAAAATAAAAAATTTTTAAAAAATGATTTTTATTTATTTACTTGATAGACAGAGAGAGATCACAAGTAGGCAGAGAGGCAGGCAGAGAGAGAGGGGGAAGAAGGCTCCCCGCTGAGCAGAGAGCCCAATGTGGGGCTTGATCCCAGGACCCTGAGATCATGACCTGAGCCGAAGGCAGAGGCCCAAACCACTAAGCCACCCAGGGGCCCCATCCTTCTTTTCCACTCTTAACTCCTCCAATTTTATTGGTCTTTTCAAAGAACCAGCTTCTGATTTCATTGATTTTCTGTATTGATTTCTTGTTTTTAATTTCACTGATTTCTGCTTTAAATGGTATTATTTCTTTTCTTTTACTTTGTATTTAATTTGCTCTACATTTTTTCTAGTTTTCTAAGGTAGAAGTTTAGATTATTGACTTCAGATTTTTCTTATATATGCACTCACTACTATAAATTTCTATTTACCGATTTCATTATATCCCACAAATCTTGATAAGTTGTAATTTTTGTTTAGTTCAGAATTTCTCTTGAGATTTCTTCTTTAACTCATGCATTATTTAGAAATGTGCTGTTTAACCTCCAAGTATTGTAGTATTTTATAGCTATCTTTCTTTTTATTGATTTCTAGTTCAGTTCCATTTGGTCTCAGAGTAGACTTTGTATGATTTCTGTCCTTTAAAGTTTGTCCGGTGTGTTTTATGGCCCAGAATGTGATCTGTCTTGGTGAATGTTACATGTAAGTTTAAGAAGAATGTGTACCCAGCTGTTGTTAGATGAAGTAGTCTACAGATGTCTATTATATTCAGTTGATTGATGGTGCTATTGAGTTAAACTATAGTTTTACTAATTTTTTGCCTGCTAGATCTGTCAATTTTTGACAGAGAGCTATTGAAGTGTCCAGCTATAATTGATTTATCTATTTCTCCTTGCAGTTTTTTCAGTTTTTGTCTTATGTATTTTGACAGTATTTTGTTAGGCACATACACGTTAAATCATTATGTCTTCTTGGAGAACTGATTCTTATATAATTATATGGTGCCTTTTTTATTAACTCTCTGATAACTTTCTTTACTCTGATGTCTACTCTAATAATATAGCTACTCCTGCTTTCTTTTGATTTGTGTTAGTATGGTAGATCTTTCTCTATTTTCTTTAAAACATTTTTAAAATTGAAGTGCTGTTGACATATAATATTATATTAGCTTCAGGTGTAAAACACAGTGATCTGACAGTTATACAAATTACTAAATGCTCACCACAAGAAGTGTAGTTATCATTTCTCACCATACAGAATTATTAAATATTATTGACTATGTTCTCTATGATGTACTTTTCATTCCCATGTCTTATTTATTATATAACTGGGAGTTTGTACCTCTTTATCCCCTTCACCTATTTGCCCATCCCTCCATTCTCTGTCTCTGTTTGTTCTCCTACCAGTTGGTTCTCTGTGAGTATGATTCTATTTCTGTATTTACATTTGCTTTGTTTTTCGGATTCCAACCATAAGTAAATCATAAGGTATTTATCTTCTTCTGTCTGACCTATCTCACTTTCCATCCTAGTTCCATCCATGTCATCATGAATGGCAAGATTTCATTCTTTTTGTTTATGTCTAAGTAATATTCATTGTGTGTGTGCATGTGTACACACACATGAACACAAACACATGCAAACACATACATACTACATTTTTTTTTATCCATCAGTGGATTCACAGGTTGCTTCCATATTTTGGCTTTTGTAAATAATGCTGCAATAAACAAAGGGGTGTCCATCCGTTTTCTTTTAATCTGTATGTGTCATTTTATATAAAGTGTGTTTCTTGTAGATATCATATTGTTGGGTCTTGTTTTTTAGTCCACTTTGATAATCTCTGTCTTTTAATTGGTACATTTAGTGATTACTGACATAGTTAGATTAACATCTGTTATAGTTGGCACAGTATTCTATTTATTGCCCTTGTTCTCTATTTCTATTTTTCTCCTACCCTTTTTCTGCATTTTATACTTTTATTTGAGCATATTATATGACTCCACTTTCTCTCCTTTCTTAGAGTGAATCAATTATACCTTTTAAAACATTTTTTTTAAAAAAGTAATCTCTATATCCAACGTGGGGCTCAAACTCACAACCCCAGGATCAAGAGTTATAAGCTCTATTAACTGAGCCACCCAGGCACGCCTCAAAAGTATAATTGAAGGTCTCCCATGTGCCCTTAGTTATACTTAAAAAAAAAAACCTTTGTTAAGTGGTTGTTCTAGAAGTTGTAATATTTGTAATTAACCCAGCTCTACATTTCCATTAGCATTATACAGATTTATCAGTAATGCAAGTACTTCATAATAACGAAATAATCCTAATTCTTCCCTCCCATCCTGGTTTTATTGCTGTCATTCATTTTACTTATACATAAGCTTAAATGTATACATAAGCATAGATAGCCAAAGTCAGTGTTGTTATAATTACTTTGAATAAACTTGTTAGATCAATTAAGGATAAAGAAAAGTTTTTATTTTACCTTCACTTATTCCTCTAATGCTCTTCCTTTTCTTTATGTAGATATGAGTTTTCTACCTACACCATGTTCCTTGTCTCTAAAGAACTTCTAATATTTCTTGCAAGGCAACGAATTCCCTCATTTTTTTTTTGAGGAAGTCATTATTCCATTTTTGAAGGATAATTTCACAGAGTACGTAATTCTCGTTTGGTAGTTAGTATCTCTCATCTCTTATGTATCTAAGATGAATTGTTGATTTTTTTTTCAGTTTCTTCAGCTTTTTAACTTTTTAGAATAGAGTGTTAACTTCCAACTTCTCACATGCTGGACCAGAAGCCCGAAGTCCCATTTTACATTTTGAAGAGAATATATACATCATTGGCTTCCATCATGGGCTGTTCCTCTATCCCCTTAATCATTTTTAATCAGTTTTTTTAAAAAAACCTGATTAAATCAGGTTTTATTTATCCTTTCAGTTTTTAAAAACATAAGCAAATATAACATGTATGTTAGTTTTTACCCCATTTATAAGTAAAAGTTGGCATATTCTACACAAGTGCAGCCAATAGAAATTTCTGTAGAAATTAAAATGTTTTGTATCTGTGTTGCCCAATATGAAACATGGCGAGTGCTAATGGGAAACTGAGTTTACTGTGTTATTTAAATCTGATTTATTAAGTTTAAATACCATGTGTGGCTAGTGGTTACTATATTGGACAGGAGCAGGTTTACATACTTTTCTATACCTTGATTATCACTCAATAGTGTATCCTTGAGATAGCAGTAGAGAAAGGCTGGAAACACTGCTTTTTATATCTGTATAGTAACCTAGGATGTAGGTATACCTTAAATACCTGTGTACCTTTACTAGATAGCATCAAATGCCCTCTACAGAGATCTTACAATATCTACAGGAAAGCATCACAATCCTGTTTCCTCATAGACTCTCTAAGAGGAATGCCAAGGGGGAATGCCTAGTGGCTCGGTCAGCTAAACATCTCCCTTCTGCTCAGGTCAGGATCCCAGAGTGCTGGGATCAAGCCCAGAGTCCGGCTCCCTGCTCAACGGGGAGTCTGCTTCTCCCTCTGCCCCTCCACCCCATTTGTGCTTTCTCTCACTCACTTTCTATGTCTAAAATAAACAAAATCTTTTTTTTTTAATATGAACCCTGTGAGAAGGTGAATATGATGTGAGAAATCTATGAAAACTATTTCATAAATCAGGAAAATTTGATGTTTGGACAAGGGTCCTAGTCCTTGTCTTTGAGACTCTGGCTCTATTATTTTCTGTTTCCTATGGATCTAGGCCCCTACAACTGAGAGAGAGGAGGTATTAACATGAAGTAGAAACTCCATGTTACCTGAGAATACTAGTGGGAAGGACTTCCCTTCAGAGATAAGGTAGGCATAAAACTAGCTCAGAAATCCACCACTCTCACCTAACAAAGGGCTAAAGGAAAGAGTAAAATTTGTAGGTAGTTGTTGCCATGAAAAGAAATAAGACTGACCTTGTTCTTTAATTTCTGTGAGTGAGATCTTTGAGGAGAAAGTAGGAGTTTGTTAGTGCTATGCAGGAGGAGTGTGGTGTGAGTTATAAGGTGCAATAGTTTTTCAAGGTTCAAATTCTCACCTCTAAACCACATGATTTCCTGTTTAGATGCTGAATTTCCAAGACTTAGGTTGAAAGTTGGACTAAACTTGCTTGGAATGGAGTCCACTTGAGGTCAAGTCTCATCACCTCATGGAGTGAGTGGTAATACTCATCTTATTTTCTGTGGACGTTTCCCATTATGCAGATCTAGAGATCAAGAGAGACAAGGTGTGGGATACAGATACTGAGTTGGACTGACAGTGCTTGGCACAAAGTAAAAACCTAATACACATTAATAAATTAGTGAGATGTAGGAATAAGCAGAGCAGAAAATTGTGTATATATCTGCTCAATATTTTTATAAACATGCATTTTTCAAAAAGTTTGATCACTAAGTACTTGCTGTTTCATAATCTGCTTTGAGGAAAACATTTTGTGTCTGATTTTAAAATATTATGCCTTTTCTTTGGGAAAAAAATAACCTATAGAAAATGGAGAAAGATGCCACCTGGTGATCAGAGTCAGTTGCAGGTATAAAAGCCTCTTCTATGGAACTTGGAAAAAGGTGAGGTAGTGGGAGAGAGTGAAGGTAGTATATTGATTTTATTGTATAGGCAAAACTTTCTGGAGTTTTCTACACACTGATGGTAACCCTGCTATATTCTTGTATGTTGGGAAAGAAAGGCTTATGCACAGTCTTTCAACTCCCACTCAGTTACAACAAAAATGGGCCTTGGGCTTGGAACACTTATTTCCCAAGAGATAAAAAGCCCACGTAGCCTGTGCCAGGTTTATTGCCTTGTGTGGTAATCTCTTTCTCTGTTTCAGATTCAGAGAGTACTCCTTTCTTTTGCTGAACAGTGTGTGCCAGCAACCCTCAGGCATGCCCCCACCTTTCAGTATTTGTCACATCACCAGTTTAGTTGTTTCAAACATATCAAGCAATATCAAAGCGCATTAAAAATTAAAATTATTCTGTCTCTCCTTTCTGTCTTCACCTACTCCTCCTACATAGTACAAAGATAGTCACTGTTGGCTTATTCATACCTATTCTCCAGATTTTTTTCTCTCTATATAATACACTAACATATTTAATCACACATGAATATCTATAAATCCAAGTTGGTATATATATTCTTTTGCCTAATGAGGCCCATATTCTACATTATTTTTTTATATTTTTATTTTTTGACTGTCTTTATTTTTTTATTTTTTTAAAGATTTTATTTATTTATTTGACAGACAGAGATCACAGGTAGGCAGAGAGGCAGGCAGAGAGAGAAAAGGAAGCAGGTTCCCTGCTGAGCAGAGAGCCTGATGTGGGGCTCAGTCCCAGGACCCTGAGAACATGACCTGAGCTGAAGGCAGAGGCTTAACCCACTGAGCCACCCAGCTGCCCCATTTTTTAATATTTTAAAGTAAGCTCTAGACCAAATCTGGAGCTTGAACTCACAACTCCTACATTAAGAGTCACATGCTCTACTGACTGAGCCAGTCAGGTGCCCCCTACATTATATTTTTGACTTGTTTGACTGACTAAATATGATTTTTATTTCATTTTATTTATATGTGGTGTGTTTCTAATTATTTGTTGGGGATTTATATTGTTTTTTTATGCACATTGTCTTTTTTTCTATTAAGATATAATTGACATATAAAATTATATTAGTTTAAGATGTACAACATAATAATTCAATAACTGTATATGTTGCAAAATGATCACCACAATAAGTCTAGTTAACATCAATTACCACACATAGGTACAAATTTTTTTCTTGTGATGAGAACTTTTAAGATCTACTCTCTTAGCTTCCATGAACAAAACATTTTCACTGCATACATACACAACTATCTTCCAGCTTGCTGACTTATTAAAGTATACCTAATATATATATATAATGCATAATATATTAAATATATTTAATATCTTATATATTGTTTATTATACATAATTAATTACATAATATAAAATTTAAATGTAATATTTATATATTATATAATTAATAAATGTAAAATGTAATAATGTATGTAATGAATATTATAATATGTAATATATATTTAGTATATATTATTATTTATTATATATATGTGATCTAACTTTATACATATTTATTAAAGTTACATGTTGCATATGTCTCTCCTGGTCTTTATGCTCAGGGAGAGTTATGAGGAGTTCCAGAAGAAGACTTCATTGAGATTGCAGTGGAATATTTGGTACATCGTTCACAACGTCAGTGTTTGCTGCCTTCCCATCCCAATTCTTCCGATCTTTAAGAAGGATGTTGTTTCTTTGTCGCAATAGAATGACTATATTTTAGTGAGCATTTGGGAGTGTAAGAAAAAGGGAACACCCCCCCACACACACACATATTATGTAGGAAATTTGGTGCCATCTCTGTGATAATGCAGTGTAAAGGAGCTGGACCAGGGAAAAGTACTCACCCTTCACATGGTAATAATTGGATTTTCCTCTCTGTTGGTGTCCTTCTTGTTCACATGAGGACTACACATAATTGGGAGTCTATGACTTATTGGAAGCTCCAGGAAGAGGTGACTGGGGGGTTGGCAACTGCACTGAGAGTCAAGAGTGCTTCCGAGGTCTCAGTACCTGAACCATCCCAGGATGAGTTCCTTCCCTTGCTTGTGACCTGCACCATGATGCAGGTGTTCACCAAACATCCATCACTCTTTACACCTTAAGTGGCCCAGGGGCCACAGAGGTCCTGCCCCTTTTAAAAGTTATAGTGACCTTTGTTTTTTTTTTTAAGATTTATTTATTTATTTATTTATTTATTTGACAGAGAGAAAGAGAGAGAGAGAGAGAGCTAGCTCAAGATCACAAGTAGGCAGAGGCAGGCAGAGGGAGAGGGGGAAGCAGGCTCCCTGATGAGCAGAGAGTCCCATTCGGGGCTCAATCCCAGGACCCTGATACCATGACCTGAGCCGAAGGTAGAGGCTTAACCACCGAGCCACCCAGGTGCCCCTGATCTTTGTAAAACCTCCTTAATATATAAAGAGGAGGAGGGGTTCACTGGAGTCATCAGAGACACCTCAAAGAGGAACTGGGCCTGACATAGTGGGCAGGAGTTATGGGTGATAGATAGGAGGGTGATGACAGGGAGTCCAGACTGACCGGTGAAGAGTAGGGGCTCCCAGGTGAGCAGACAGGGCTCAGAGATAACTGACTGGACATGCCAGCGGACTGAGACTCCTTGGCTTAGGATTCATTGGAGATTTTAAAGGACACATTTGCTTCCATGGGCTGCTACATAGTCCCGTTACACAGTGAAATGACACAACTGTTCATCAGAAGAAAGTGCCCTATACCATGGAGTATGGAAAAAAAAAGGAGCACTAATAGTAGTAAAGCTGAGTTGATGTTCGGCTCCCTAAACCTTCATCAATGTAGAAGCAGACATCAAAGGGAAATTTACCATTAATGGATCTCTGCACTGGCTGGAAATGATACTTTTTTGTTTCTCACTGACCCCTGGTCCCATAGAATCTCATCTGTAAGCAAGTTTCTGCCTGCCTCCTGCAGTCACATTCTTAACCAGAATACACTATGTGTTAGCTCTCTCTCCATCGGTTCATTTCTTTCATCTCTGCATCTCCCAGAGATCACTCTGTGAGGCTTTTCTCCTCTTTTGTTGGCTCAACTACTTTTGTAAGTACAGTGGGTTATATCAGAGCACCATACTGATTGAACTAGTTTAGAAGGCAAAATTTAACATTGACTGTCACTGTCATTTACATATTGCTTTTGCATAAGGTTATTTACAGGGTTAAATGTGGCACCATGACCACAACTGGAACTGGATTTTTTGACCAACCCCCTTGCCCCCCAATGGTTGAGTAGCTGTGCTGTGGTAGAAACAGGAGCTCTGTAAACTTTGCACAAAAATGCATTTTTCTATTGTCCATACTACCTGATCTTTTTAAATGTGTTCACACTACCTGAACTTTTAAACTATGTTCAGTAGAAACTGCACAGGATCTCACCTGGGATGTGGGTTTATTTCTGGATTTCATTGATTTTATCTGCTCATGTTGCCACATATACAGTTGGCCCTATCCTGGATTTTTTTTGGGTAACTTCAGTGTTTTACCAGGTAGATCCACAATGCTCTTTTCATTTATCTCTAAATCCATCTTTCTGCCAGCTTACCAAAGGTAGAGATTGACAAACATGCAAAGGATGATTTCTAGGCTGTCCTGAGTCCTTTGATCTTAGAGCAGAAGTATCTAATAACCAGGGAATGGAGTTGATGAGGTAAGATAGGTAGTATTTGCACAGTTTGGAACATCAGGAAAATATCACATTCCAATAAAGATATTTTTTAAGGAAAGAGAAGAGATCACTGAGGTCAAAGTAACCAAATGTCTTGAGAAGTGATGTTCAGTTCATAGCCATCTATTTAGAATATGGGGAAAAGGTATGCCTCTATCTCAGGATATCTCTCATTCATTTATTGATTCATATATTCATGAATAATAGGTGCCTCAAACAATGGCGAGTACCTGCATGCCCAGCGCTTTCTGCTGCTGTGCTCAATACAAACCCCTTACCATCTACCATTTATAATGATATAGTGTTCACTATTTCCTCTACATATATTAAGAACCACATCAGGTAGTATTATCTTTTTGCTTCTAACATCAAACAATTTGGAAATCTCAAGAGGAAAAGGAAAATAACCATATTTTTGTGCTTTCTGTTGTTCTTGTTTCCTCCCATATTTTCCTAGATTTCTTCTTATATCGATTTTTTTTTGTTTCCTTTACCCATTCTTTAGGGTTTATCTGCTGGTGACAAATTATATTAGTTTCCCTTCATTTAAGAATATCATTTTGTTGCTATCAATTCTTGAAAGGTAATTTAGTTGGAGATAGAAATTGAGGTTGACAGCTCTTTTATTTCAGCACTTGAAAATGTGCTACTTTCTTCTGGACTACACAATTTTTTTAAGTTCTTTTCAGCTTAACAGTATTCATTGTTTTTGCACCACACCCAGTGTTCCATGCAATCTGTGCCCTCTCTAATACCCACCACCTGGTTCCCCCAACCTTCCATCCCCCACCCCTTCAAAACCCTCAGATTGTTTTTCAGAGTCCATAGTCTCTCATGGTTCACCTCCCCTTCCAATTTCCTTCAACTCCCTTCTCCTCTTCATCTCCCCTTGTCCTCCATGCTATTTGTTATGCTCCACAAATAAGTGAAACCATATGATAATTGACTCTCTCTGCTTGACCTATTTCACTCAGCATAATCTCTTCCAGTCCCGTCCATGTTGCTACAAAAGATGGGTATTCGTCATTTCTGATGGAGGCATAATACTCCATAGTGTATATGGACCACATCTTCCTTATCCATTTGTCCGTTGAAGGGCATCTTGGTTCTTTCCACAGTTTGGCAACCGTGGCCATTGCTGCAATAAACATTGGGGTACAAATGGCCCTTCTTTCACGACATCTGTATCTTTGGGGGAAATATCCAGTAGTGCAATTGCAGGGTCATAGGGAAGCTCTATTTTTAATTTTTTGAGGAATCTCCACACTGTTGTCCAAAGTGACTGCACCAACTTGCATTCCCACCAGCAGTGTAAGAGGGTTCCCCTTTCTCCACATCCCCTCCAACACATTTTGTTTCCTGTCTTGCTAATTTTGGCCAATCTAACTGGTGTAAGGTGGTATCTCAATGTGGTTTTAATTTGAATCTCCCTGAGGGCTAGTGATGATGAACATTTTTTTCATGTGTCTGATAGCCATTTGTATGTCTTCATTGGGGAAGTGTCTGTCCATATCTTCTGCCCATTTTTTGATATGATTGTCTTTTTTGTGTGTGTTAAGTTTGAGGAGTTCATTATAGATCCTGGATATCAACCTTTTGTCTGTACTGTCATTTGCAAATATCTTCTCCCATTCCGTGGGTTGCCTCTGTTTTTTTGACTGTTTCCTTTGCTGTGCAGAAGCTTTTGATCTTGATGAAGTCCCAAAAGTTCATTTTCGCTTTTGTTTCCTTGGCCTTTGGAGACATATCTTTTATTTTTTTTACATTTCTTTTTTTTTAATTTTTTATTTTTTATAAACATATATTTTTATCCCCAGGGGTACAGGTCTGTGAATCACCAGGTTTACACACTTCACAGCACTCACCCAAGCACATACCCTCCCCAATGTCCATAATCCCACCCCCTTCTCCCAAACCCCCTCCCCCCAGCAACCCTCAGTTTGTTTTGTGAGATTAAGAGTCACTTATGGTTTGTCTCCCTCCCAATCCCATCTTGTTTCATTTATTTTTGGAGACATATCTTGAAAGAAGTTGCTATGGCTGATATCCAAGAGGTTACTGCCTATGTTCTGCTCTAGGATTCTGATGGATTCCTGTCTCACATTGAGGCCTTTTATCCATTTTGAGTTTATCTTTGTGTACGGTGTAAGAGAATGGTCGAGTTTCATTCTTCTACATATAGCTTGGACTACACAATTTTTGACAAGAAATATGTTATCCTTCATGCCATTTGCTTCCCCTAAGTAATGCATTCTTCCTCTCTCCCTGATTTCAGGATGATGATGGTGATGATGATGATGATGATGATGATTTGTCTTCAGTTTTCTGGGCTTTAGGAGGAATGCCTCTAGTGTTTTCTCAATTTAGTTGAATGCTAGCTTTTTGTCTGAGGTGTGCATACATACTTTCTTTATTAATTTAAAATTTTCCTAGTTAATATACAGTACAATATTGGTTTATGGAGTAGAATTCAGTGATTCATCACTAACATACACCACCCAGTGCTCATTACAACAAGTTACATATTTTCATGTTAAGAAATTACTCACTAATTCCAGTTCTTTTGAGTTTTTTAAAAACATGAGTGAGTGTTGATGCTGATAAATACCTGTGTTGATGCTGATAAATAACTTTCTGCATATGAAGGTGTCATATAACTGTTTCCTTCGCTCTGTGAATACACTAGATTATATTAGTAGATTTCCTGATATTGAAACACATTTGCACTTTTGGAACAAGTTTTATAAGGTCATGATCTATGTTTACATGATATTCAATTGTGTTTGGTAATATTTTATTTAAGAACATTTCCTCATATTCTTATAGATACTCGTGTAATTTTTGTGAAATTGTTACTGTTTTTAAAAATTAGTCTTATTTTTCAACCTTTTACATATTTTCTACACCCACAAAATAGTTTAAGTTGCACTGGTATTATGTAACTTTTAAATAATTTAAATTCTTTTTAAAGAATTATCCTCTGGAAAGATCTCACCTTGTGCTTTTTCATGAGAGAATTATTTAAACTCATTCATTATTTCTTCATGTAATTGGCCTAATTAAACTCTTTGTCTCTATTGGGGTCAATTTGAATAAGTTGTAATTTTCAAAAAAAATTTTCATTTTGTCTGTGTTTTTAAAGGTACAGTTGACTCTTGAACAACATGTTTGAAGTGCATGGGTCCACTTACATGTGGATCTTATTTAATAAATCTGTTGGAAAATTTCGAAGATTTGCAACAATTTGGAAAAAAAAAACAGATGGATTGTGTAGCCTAGACATACCAAAAGAACTAAGAAAATGTTATTATTATGAGAATACAGTATGTAATACAGATAACGTACAAAATGTATATTAATCAACTGTTATTGTTGTTGTTAAGGCTTCTAGTCAACTGTAGGATAATAGTAGTTAAGTTTTGGGGGAGTCAAATGTTATACTCCAATTTTCAACTGTGCAGGGGTTCAGCACCCCAACCCCTGTGTTGTTCAATAGTCAATTGTACTTGAATGCAGTTCTGCAGATTTTTCACGTACAGGACTCAGCTCTTTCCTTTCTTTTAAAGACTGTGTCATTTCTTCATGTTTTTGTTATCTTCCCCTCCCCATAAACCTGCGCTTATCTTTATGTATATATTCTACTGCAGTGTTGTTTCTAACCTCTTCACTTCTACTTTTACCTTGAATTATTCTTGCCATCCACATTCTTTTAATCTACATCATGGTTTTTAATCTGGTGTTTTGAATTGAATATATATTTATTTTCATTTTTATTAATATAGGTATTTAAAGTTTTAAATATTCTCTGACAGCTGCTCTAGCTGTAGTCTAAAATATTGTATTTTCCTTAATTTCTGCAATTTTAATCTATATTTCCATTTGAGTATGACATTTGTCAAACAGCCTAAGGTAAAGTCAATGTTCACAAATGTTCCATGTTCATTTGAATAGTCAGTGTATTGTGTAATACCAAGCTTCAGAGTTCAATATGTCTGTCTATAAGATTTGCCTTTAAGGTTGTTGTTTAGGTCTTCTCTATACTTACCAAATTTTTCTCCACATGAATGTTCTTAGAGTGAGGTAAGTATGTTAAAATCATCTATTAGTGTGTTTTTTCATATTTCTCCTTGCACTTCCTGTAGTTTAAGCTTTTTAAATATTTTTGTTCTGTGGATAGATAAGTATTAATAACTAACATTTTCTTAGTCAATTTTATCCTTTAGTATTATCAAGTGTGCTTTTTCCTTTTAACCCGTTTTAATTTCTAATCTTCTCCCTTGAATGAAAAAGGCTAGTGCATAAAAGCGTTATCACAGGGCGCCAGGGTGGCTCAGACTATTAAGCGTAAGCCTTCAACTCAGGTCATGATCCTGGGATCCTGGGATTGAGTCCCACATCAGGCCCCCTGCTCAATGGGGAGCTTGCTTCTCCCTCTCCCTCTGCCTCCCCCTGCTTGTTCCCTCTTTCTGTTTGTCAAGTGAATAAATAAAATCTTTGAAAAAATGTGATCAAAATTTTACAAAATAATACATGTAAGCAAACATGTGCTGTGTATTTTACACACACACACACACACGTGTGTGTGTGTGTTTAGTAGATCCAATTCTTGCTTCCACTTAAATGTGTAGGACCTTATAATAGGGAGATACCCTTTGTGATCCTGGTGAGCCTACCTAACTCATCTGTAAAATGGACATATTGTTACTTAACAGAGCTGATGTGAAGAGAAAATGAGAAATGAGTAAACATATAGAAAGTGTTTAATATGTCATACTTCAACAAATATATGTATGGCCTCCTCTGTGCTCTTCCTTCCATAAGACATGACCTTAACGTGACCTCATAGAAACCAATTATATTTAAGGCAGCAGAGAATGGAAATATATATGAGAGAGAAACAGCTGTTGCTGCTTTGTAGTGCAAATCACCTGATTATAGTGTGGAGGAGAAAGCAAATCATTCCCTATTTTATTTAATTTCCTTTCTTACCATCTTTTACCTTCTGCTTGGACATTGAAAGGAGATAGGACAGAATAACAGAGTATAAAGATGGATCTGCCGTACAACAGACTAACAGGAGACTCGAATTACAAATAACAGATTGAGCCTTGCCTGAAGGATCATGGGTAGTCACTTCCTCTGTGCTGGCCTAAGCCCTAATGTAGAATAAGATTGTATATCCCAATAGTTAGGAACATGGGCTTAGGAATCAGATAAAGTGGGGAGAAAATTTGGCAAATTTAATTACTGGTTTTAGGATATTTACCAAATGTTAAGCCTCTAGATATATTAAACCCATATGTAATATATATATATATATATATATATATATATATATACTCCTTTCCTTTTACTATTTTAGTTGCACAAGGAAAGTATTTCTTTTTTATATAATTTTATTTCATTTTTCCACTGTCCCAAGATTCATTGTTTATGTACCACACCTAGCAATCCATGCAATACATGCCCTCCTTAATATCCATCACCAGGATAACCCATCCCCCCATGTTCCTCCCCTCTAAAACCCTCAGTTTGTTTCTCAGAGTATACAGTCTCTCATGGTTTGTCTCCCTTTCCAGTTTCCCCCAATTCACTTTTCCTTTCCTTCTCCTAATGTCCTCCGTGTTACTCCTTATGTTCCACAAGTAAGTGAAACCATATGATAATTGATTTCTCTGCTTGACTTATTTCACTCAGCATAATCTCCTCCAGTCCCTTCCACGTTGATACAAAAGTTGGGAATTCATCCTTTCTGATGGCTGCATAATATTCCATTTTGTATGTGGACCACATCTTCTTTATCCATTTGTCTGTTGAAGGGAATCTCAACTCTTTCCACAGTTTGGCAATTGCGGACATTGCTGCTATGAACATTGGGGTTCATATGGCCCTTCTTTCCAGTACATCTGTATCTTTGGGGTAAATACCCAGTAGTGCAATTGCAGGGTCATAGGGTAGCTCTATCTTTAATTTTTTGAGGAATCTCCACACTGTTTTCCAAAGTGGCTGCACCAACTTGCATTCCCACCAGCAGTGTAAGAGTGTTCCCCTTTCTCCACATCCTTTCCAACATTTGTTGTTTACTTTTTGTTAATTTTGGCCATTCTAAGTGGTGTAAGTTGGTATCTCAGTGTGGTTTTGATTTGAACTTCCCAGACGGCTAATGATGAACATATTTTTATGTGTCTGCTAGCCATTGCACAAGTTCAAAGTTATTTTAATCCATGTGTGTTGGTTATCCTGCTCCCTAGGTGAAAGGAGCATGTGACTAAAATTTACCCTGAATCCTGTGGTTGAAGCATGTTCCCCTCTGGAAACTGTGGGCTGAACACTGGGTGATATCATGTAGTTTCTCCCTTTCTCTCCCCTGTGATTCTCTGCTTGGCTAACTGGGGATTAAACTCATGAATTTGGATTTAGTTAAAGGTACCTTTATTTAGAGAGAACAAAAAGAATCATGTTGAGAAAATACTTTTGTCTCATGACCCTCACTAAATACTGGGAAGTAGAGACACTGTGGGATTGCAGAATATAAGGTTTATTTGAGAGACATGCTTCTCTTCCCTTAGGCATCTGAACATCCTTGAAGCTGTTCAGTTAAGACTGTCATGTGGTACATTCATAAATTAGTTCTAGGACCATCCTATTATTTAATTCCTTTGGCTTAAGGATGTTTCCCATTCTAACACTGAGCCCATTTCTTATGGGAAAGGCTGGAGATATTTATTTTTTCCGATTACTTTTTTTTTTTTAACTTTCAAAACCAAGGCACTTTCATTGCAGATAAAAAAGGAAAATACACGAAAGCAAAATGAAAATCATTAGAAACATTTAAAAGTCTACTATTCATGGATAAGTACTAACAGTTCAATAAATTTGTAATTTTCAGAAATTTTGCCATTCAAATATAGCCATATATAGTTAAGAATAGCAATGAGATGATGTCCTACTTATAGCTTTGTAAACTACTTTTTTACAACAAACATGAAGGTCAACCATGCCAATTAACACAAGCCCATATAATAAAAATGTTAGTAGAATCACTGATGGTCCATTCTGGTATGATAATAATGCTAAGAAATGTTAATATTATTGCTGATTTCCTCTGTGCCCCAAACTTCTGTAAGTGAGTAAGCTCATTTCAACCTCAGTGCAGCCTAGGGGGAAGAGCAATTGTTCCTCAACTTTACACAGCAGAGAATTGAAACACAGTGAGGGCAGGGCTAGCAAGTCACAAGACTAAGATTTTTTTTTTAAGATTATTTATTTGACAGAGAGATCACAAGTAGGCAGAGAGGCAGGCAGAGAGAGAGAGAGGAGGAAGCAGGCTCCCTGCTGAGCAGAGAGCCCGATGTGGGACTCGATCCCAGGACCCTGAGATCATGACCTGAGCCAAAGGCAGCGGCTTAACCCACTGAGCCACCCAGGTGCCCAAGACTGAGATTTGAACAGAATTTGTGTGACTGCTGAGCCCCTACACTTAACCAGTGTACACTATTGCTTTTCATCTTATAAGATCCTCAATCTTACTGTTGAATTAAGGTACAGCAAAAGAAAACTAATTAAGGTCCCATGTTCTTTTTTCTCAGCTAACTAGGCAAAAATTTAAAATATGAATCTTCAATAGTGTGGTTTGGAATTTGGTGAATGGTGTCCTCTTATACTGTGGAATCTTGTATCTTGTCTTCTTTCCTGGGCTCCAAGGATGTTCTGCTTCTAAAGTGAATGGCTTACTTGTGCTTGGGGCAGAAAATACTTGTTTCCCAGCCATTTTAATATTTTGTGTAATTACAAGAGCAATAGGTGTTTATTATAGTTAAAAGTAGATGACATGGAAAGGGAAATAATACCTCAATGTCCACCGCTCAACATAAAGACCTTTTAATATTTTCATCTGTACCATATTTACCAGAAATATTCTTATGCAAGTATTTATATATTTATGCATGTATGCATACATTTACACATTTATGTGCAAAACATAAGATATCATCTTACATTTAATTTTAACTTGCTTGTCTCACCATAGTAGACTGAATTGTATACTCTCTAAAATATTTCCAAATTCTACCACCCCCTCCATATCTTTTTTGTTTGTTTGTTTTATTTTATTATTTTTTTAATTACATTTATTTATTTTCAGCATAACAGTATTCATTATTTTTGCACCACACCCAGTGCTCCATGCAATCTGTGCCCTCTATAGTACCCACCACCTGGTACCCCAACCTCCCACCCACCCCCACTTCATTCCCCACCCCCTCCATATCTTATTTGTAAATAGTGTCTTTGCAAGTAGAGTTATATTAGAGATCTTAAAAAGTGATCATTTTGGATTTAGGATGGTCCTCAAATCCAATGATTGGTGTCCTTATAAATAAGGGAGAGGGGGATTTCACACACACAGGAAGAAGGTTATGTGAAGACAGAGGCAGAGTTATGTTGTCACAAACCAAGGAAAGCCAGTAGTTACCAGAGTTATGCTGTCACAAACCAAGGAAAGCCAGTAGTTACCAGAGACTGGAAGATGTAAGGAAGGATTCTTCTCTCCAGGCTGCAGGCTCTAAGAACAGTCCCACCAACACTCAATTTCAAATTTCTCTAGTCTTGAGAACTATGAGATCATAACTTACTGTAGTTCTAAGCCACGAAGTTCCTGTTAATTAGTTATGGCAGCTCTAAGCACTAATACAGTCATTTATCATATACTCCAAATGTCATTGGTTGTGGATAAACATCAGTCTATATATTATCTTTCATGCCTGAGAAGATAGTAATGCATAGTAAATACATATAAGAAAAATAGTAGTAAATACATATAAGAAAAACAAATATGGATAAATTTTTCTTATATGCTAATGAATTTTTTTATTGCGTCCTTTAATGTTCACAGAACCCCTATGAGGTAGATACTGTTGCTCACCGTCATTTTATAAATGAAAAGCTGAAGGACACAGAGAATAGGGACTTGGCCCAGGACTGCACAGTTAAGGAGCAGGACAGCTTGTCTTTGTATAGCACTACATTCTCTAGAGCCTGGAAACAGTCAAGGATTTGTCATGAAGCAACAGAAGCAGTCTGCAAAAGTTTACATATTTTAGGTAGTCATTAAAAGTAATATTCATATCTTCATATATTTGTACAAATAATGACTTGGTTACAAAAAATGTGACTTGTGACCTTGGTGAGAGCGCTTTCTGTTCTGGGGACAGAAGCTCTAGTGCAGTGAGATAAGAAGTCAGTGGAAAGTGAGGAATGATAACAGGGAATGCAGAAAATGCTTTTTGGAACTTTGATTTTGAGGGGCAGTGGGTGGGGAGGGAGGCAGAGAAGGGAGAGAAAGAAAGAGGGAAGGAGGGATGTGGGGAGGGAAAGATAGAGAGAAGGTCTATGACTGAATGAGGATGAGGCTAATGGGACATTTCCAGTGGCAGTATGGGTTTTGAGACCAATATATATTTAGTCATAGGTGAATGGAAGAATGGATAATTGCATTTCCATTAAATCTTAGTAATTTGTAGGTTGTTGCCTCTCAGAGAGGCAGTGGATAGCAGAAATCCTGATGTGATGTAGCTGAATAATGCATTCGCCAAGGACTCTGAAGGCCCCTGCACTGATGACTGTGTGATGGGTCTAGAATTTTCCTGAGCAGCAATTAGGCAAACACCACAGCATGCTACTCTGGTGTCATTTCCACTGAGCTCACCAAATGAGTCAGATAAACCTGTCTTTCCAGCATGGGGGACTGCTTTAGGGTCTGTTCCGGGACATGATGATGAACAGCTCTTATGAGACTCTGAATCACTCAAGAAAGTAGAGAATATCTGACTCCAAAAATTTGACTCAAGTTATGTCATAGAGACTTTTACTTCCCTCCTCTACATATTTATAATCTCATTAAGAGAAACAACTTTTCACAGTGCCTGTCTTAGCCTTGAGGCTCAGCCAGCACCTACTGTTCTAGCTCAAAATTTAAAGGGCCCCTAAAGTCCTAGGACATGCCATATAATATAGGCAACTTTTCTCATTTACTCTTTGGAATAGTTCTGTACAAAGGTATGGTGAGTGCCACTTCACAGAGGACCAGGCTCAGGTTGACAGAGCCTAGTAAAGAGTAAGTAAAGCTGTAAAGTCATAATACTATTGAAAGTGAAAAAGCAAATTTGAAAGTAAAAAACATAAAGAATTGTGTGAAGACATTGGGGAAAGTATTTGCAAATATCTCAGATATGCATTTAGGAGGCACCATTCTATTAACAACAGATCATTTGGGTCAGGGAGTAGGAGTAGGTCTAGTGGGAGATGCAGGACAATTTCACTTTATAAATGTACTTTAATATATTATTTAGAATGTTGTATTCAGGAAAAAATAGTACTTCATAAAAATTTAGAAACAAGAAAGACTTGTGAACAGATTGAGAAATGTGTACATATATTAGATATTTTGTAAAGGTCTCCATTATATTCAATTTCATGGAGAAATGAAGGTAGATAATAAAGTAGATTAAAAAAAATTGAATTGGGGGAAATTTAAATCGTGCTGGCCGGCTGCACGAGCCACACCGTCTTTGGGGTGATCCGTGGTGGACGTTTTGAGGGCAGCTGACCTGCAGCCTGCACGTCCCGGACCGCCTCCCGTGGAAGCCTGAGCGGGCCGTGTAGCTTTCTCCCTTTGTCTCATAACCATGTCCACCAACGAGAATGCTAATTCACCAGCTGCCCGCCTTAACAGATTCAAGAACAAGGGGAAAGACAGTACATAAATGAGGCGGCGTCGAATAGAAGTTAATGTGGAGCTGAGGAAAGCAAAGAAGGATGACCAGATGCTGAAAAGGAGAAACATAAGCTCGTTTCCCGATGATGCTACCTCTCCACTGCAGGAAAACCGCAACAACCAGGGCACTGTAAATTGGTCGGTTGATGACATTGTCAAGGGCATAAATAGCAACAATTTGGAAAGCCAGCTCCAGGCTACTCAAGCTGCTAGGAAACTGCTTTCTCGGGAAAAGCAGCCCCCCACAGACAACATAATCCGTGCTGGTTTGATTCCAAAATTTGGTTGGTGTTCTCTCTAAGGCAGACTTTAAGACACAAAAGGAAGCTGTCTGGGCTGTGACCAACTATACAAGTGGTGGGACAGTTGAACAGATTGTATACCTCATCCATTGTGGCATAATCGAACCATTGATGAACCTCTTAACTGCGAAGGATACCAAAATTATTCTGGTCATTCTGGATGCCATTTCCAACATCTTTCAGGCTGCTGAGAAACTAGGTAAAACTGACAAACTTAGTATAATGATTGAAGAACGTGGAGGTTTGGACAAAATCGAGGCTCTACAAAACCATGAAAATGAGTCTGTGTACAAAGCTTCATTAAACTTGATTGAGAAGTATTTCTCTGTAGAGGAAGAGGAAGATCAGAATGTTGTGCCAGAAACTACCTCTGAAGGCTATAAGTTCCAGGTTCAGGATGGCACTGCTGGGACCTTTAACTTTTAGCTTGTATAGCCGACGCAGAAAGTTGTGGTGTGCTTTGTTTGGTAGAAGTTTGTCTTACTGTTTCTCTACTAAGAACTCTTTTTAAATGTGTTTTGTTATTGTAGCACTTTTTACAACAAAACTCTACTTGACCAGTTCCAAACTGTAAAAACTGTAGGAAGCTCCTCCTCCCAGTGGGTTTCTTATTTCTATGTGGACTCTCCTCTCTTGCAGTGTCCTATAAATAAAGATTAAATTCCACCCTTTTCTTTAAAAAAAAAAAATTGAATTGACTGTGTGTGTAATTCAGACTGGAGCAGGACTTTTAATCTCAGGTTTATATATCCCAGAATATGTGCTTTTTTATATCCTAGAAAAGTGACAGATGCAGAGAGATTGTCCCAGTTAAAAACTCGAAGAAACACTGGCTGATACCATGAAGTCATTCTCCCAAACCTCTACCCCTTTCCCCCTTGCTCAGCTCTTTATCTGAAACTTCACAGCTGCAGTACTAGATCTTCCCACCAGGTGGCAACCCATTCATTTCCATAAATGTTCTTTTTTTAATGAAAAAGAATACGTTTGGCAGAGTAAAAAATACCATGAAACGGTCTATGTACTATATGAAACCAATTCTGTTTGGAAAATTCATAAGTATATTAAAGAAGTTCCATCTACTGTTGACTCCAAATCTATATCACGTTCATTGATTTACTTCTTCCCTCATCACTGTCAAATGATGTGCCCTGTAGGTTGTACATAGGGCTTTCTACCGGAAAACACAACGCTCACATTACATTAATCCACCCCTGTACAGACAAATCAGACCTTCTCTTCCACCCTACCCCTTCTGTCATCCCCTATGACACCTGCCCAGACCCCGCTCTGACGCTCCATTCTCTCTCAGTCACCTCCCACCTGTCCTGAGCTGCCAGTGGTCCACCAAACACTGCCAAGGCGCGCCACTGCCAAGGGGAGCCACTGCCACCTGGTGTTTCATCATCTGCAGACCCCGAAGTACGTTTTTACAGTCTTCTTTTATATTATCAGGATTCCCCCCACCCCGGGGGGCAGAATTAGAATCATTCTGTAGATAACTTCATAGCCTGGATTTTAAAGGAGGTAAGGGAGGGTATTGCCTTGGGTGGGGGTGGGGGGGCTCTTTAAATAAGCGTCTTTTTAAAGAAATTAGAAAATGGCGATACGTTGGTGCCACCTCGTGAAAGAAGACTGAACTGCACCTTGACTATTGTGGAACTGGAAACTGGGAGGGAAGTGCCCAAACCTACCATGCAGAACTTTCTGGAACTCTGGGAGGAAAGGGGCATTCTTAGGATTAAACTCTAGCTTTTACTGATCGTGCTGCAGTACAATCTTCTTCTATACCCAAACATTGAATTCTGTCGTGGGGTAAAGGAAATCCTTTCCTCTTGGGAAAATACCTGTTTGCCTCCATTTGAACAATCATTTCAACATTCCTGATCTATACCTGCGACAAAGAGATGGTTGCTGAGTTGGCAAGTGTAATTTCTGTGGAAGCATGGGAAATGCAGCCCAGTTAGATTTGAGATGAATACTAAGTTTGACGACAGGTGCAGTGGGATGTGAGTGAGTATTGAGAATTCATGGAATTTTGCTGTTAAGGGGAGAATATATGTAAAGAGGACAATAACTAAAGATGTGGAGAAAAGCCCAGGGCATTAATAAATATTTTTAAATTATCGATGATAAGAGAATTGAGCAAGTTGCAGTTTTCATGGGAAGGAGCCATCTCTTCTTAGACTTAACATCTGTATTTACTACCCTACCATTTCAACACTTTACTTCTTTTTCTTTTTCAATCTGAAGAAGGCTAAAGCTTAACCAGAGGGATGGCATAGAGTTTGGTCCTAATGCCTGTTAACTGGACAGATGAATGGATGGATGGATGGATGGATGGATGGATGGATGCAGGAGGTGTTAAACATGTGTTGAGAAGTCACTGATTTTTACATATCAGGACAGAGCTCTTCACGTAGTTGATGAAACCATGGTGTTGGATGGCTGTGAGGATACAGCTCCTCAGGACTCAGCAACTGATGACTGAAAGATGGGAGGCATTTCGTATGTGAAGGACCAGCTTGAGTGTCCTAGATACATGAAGTCATTGTGGCAACTGTGGTGACATTTTAATTCAGACAGACCTGGCCTGGCAAGAAAAGCATATCCTGCCTTTTAGGTGTTTGGGACTCAGCTGAGGGATGGGTCCCCACAGTAGGGACAAACTGCCCTAGGGTGTGGGGAGACAAAGGGATCCCAGATATAAGTCAATTATTTCCCATTTTGGGACTGGGTGGCCCTGTCTTGCAGGTAAAGCCACTGGGATATGGCCCAGTTCCAGTGAGTGTTGGTCCTGCTCAAGGGGTGTCCTGGAACTGCTTTCCTCTTAAGGCAGGGGTGCAGGAGGGAAGACAGATAATGACACTGAGCTCCATATTCCCCCAGTTTAAAATGGGAATAAGAATGCTTAACTCAGGATTGCTGAGAACATTTAGTGATTTACACAGGAGCAAGTCTATGGCCCTGTGGTTATTGTAGGATCATGAATGCCTGTATGAATTCAGGCCACTTCTTATTCCTTTCCAAGTTTGCTTTTAGGGAATAGATAGGGAAAGAAGAAGAAAAAGGACATGTGAGAAGTCCATTATAGTATGTGGTTGTTTTGACCATGACCCATTTTATCAGTCTCATTGTCACTAATCTACTACCCTAGTATGGTGCTGGGCACTTAGTTACATCAGTGAAGCATATTGGTAGCTGGATCTGTCTCTCCCTATGCAGCTTCTCATGCTTGTGCCCAGCTCATATCAGGTGCCCAAAGGGGGCAGTTTCTGAGAAACTGTGTCCTGATGGCTGCTGATGATTCTACACCAGATTTAAGGCCAAAGTCCTCAGGAGAGTGTAACACCTCATATACTTGGTGGTATATGATGCCTGGCTCAAGTGATTTCACAGATATAAATAATAAATTCCCATGTTGTGGGAGATGCCTGGGTGGCTTAGTGAGTTAAGCATTTGCCTTTGGCTCAGGTCTTGATTCCCCCAATTTGGGCTCCTTGCCCAGCGGGAAGTCTGCTTCTCTCCCTCCCTCTCTGCCTGTCGCTCCTCCTGCCTGTGCTTGCTCTCTCTCTCTCTCTCTCTCTCCCCCTCCTTCTCTGAAAATAAAGAAATAAAAATCTTTATTTTAAAAAAGATTTTATTTATTTATTTATTTATTTGGCAGAGAGAGAGAGAGATCACAAGTAGGCAGAGAGGCAGACTGGGGGGTGGGGACAGGCTCCCTGCTGAGCAGAGAGCCTGATGCAGGGCTCCATCCCAGGACCCTGAGACCATGACCGGAGCTGAAAGCAAAGGCTTAATCACTGAGCCACCCAGGCGCCCCTAAAATCTTTATTTTTTTAAAGCATGTTGTGGAATACCTCCTGTGAGGTTCACAAACTAACCTAAAAGTAGAGAAACTGTTTGATCTCATGATGGGAGAAGAGGTTTAGCAGGTGGAAGTTCATTCCATCAGCAGCTACATGCTGTGTAGCAGCCCTCATGAGCAGTCTTAGAGATGCCTTTCATTGCTTAAAAGCAATAAATTGTCCATTTGGAAAAGAAAGCAGGTCTTTAATATGCATTTTTAGAAATATACCTAAATTGTTCTTGCCATGTATAGATAACTTTCAATTTTCACATTATTTCATAGATGGATGCGGAAATATGCAGTTTTTAGATCCTCCGAGCAAATTCACATTGTAACATAGATTCTCTCCTGATACATGTTTTCTTCCATCATATAATAAAATATTTTAAAGAGCCAGAAATTTTCGAAGAGTTAGTTAAAATGTCAGTTACTAAGATTTAGTATTTAAAAAAATATGTATTACCCTAGACTTTGCCTTATTGTAATGATAGCCACTTTCCATAAAATTACCAGTTACTCTTAAATACTATAATTTTACCTGGGATATCGTATTTTTGTATCTGTACCTCAGAAGGCAAGGGACATCACCTCTCCCTAAATATTTGGTTAAGTTTCACTGCAAATGATTACTTCTTTTTTGGTTATATGTAGTGTGGATCAATTTGATTAGATATAGTGTGGGTCTGTTAATACTGTAAGAACATAATCATGGGAATTTTCCACCTGATTAATTGCATCAGAGATGTGTGAATATATAAATAAATGTTAAATAATTCATTGAACTGTGGTTGATACTGTACATATTTAAAGTATATTCTCTAGTAAGTTTTAATATAGGTATGCACCTGTGAATTCAACACTACAGTCAAGATAATGAGCATAACCATTGTTTCAAAAACCTTTGTGCTCCTTTGTAATGCCCCCATCTACCTTTCTCCAGGCTTGCTCTCCACATCACCAGACCCTATCCCCAGGCAACTACTGATTATCTGTCAATATGGATTAGTTTTTTTTCCTATAATTTTATGTAAATGGAATCATAAAATGTGTATTCTTTTTTGTCAGTTTGCTTCCTTTAACCTAATTATTTCTAGATTTATTTGTTGCATATATGATTATTTCCTTTTTATTATTGACTAATGTTGAATTATGTGGATATATATAATTTATTCGATCCATTCAACTGGTAATAGATATTTGGGCTTTTTCCCAATCTGGGGCTCTTGTAGATGAAGATGCTATGAATATTTGTGTGTAATCTTTGCTTGGACATATCTTCTCTTAGGTAAATATGTTTACAGTGCGAAAACTGGATAATATGGTATACAGAATAGAATCATATGGGAACAAGCGAACAGTTTTCCAAAAAGGTTGCACTAATTTTCATTGCCGCCAGAAGTGTATGGATGGGAGTTGCATCCTCCACAGCCCTGTCGGAACATGGTATGATCAATATTTTTATTGTATCCATTCTCAGAGGGGCTTAGTGGTATTACATTTCCCTAATGACTAGTGATGTTCAGCATCTTTTCATGTGCTTATTTGACATTTGTGTATCTCTTTTGGTGACTTTCAAATGTGTTATCCAGTTACTTATTGTAGTGTATGTTTCTTCTCTTTTTTAAAATCTTAATTCCAGTGAGTGACATACAATGTTATACTAGCTTCAGTTGTACAGTATAGTGACTCAACGATTCCCTGTATTACTTAGTAATCACCAAGTTAAGTATACTCTTAATCCCCTTAACCTATTTCACCCATGCTCCTACCCACCTCACCTCTGGTAACCATCAGTTTGTTCTCTATACCTAAGAGACTGTTTCTTGATTTGTCTCTTTTTTCCCCTTATTTATTTATTTTGCTTCTTAAATTACACATAAGTATAATCACATGGTATTTTTCTTTCTCTGACTGCTTATTTCACTTAACATTATACTCTCTAGATCCATTTATGTAATTGCAAATGGCAAGAATTTATTCTCTTTTGGCTGAATAATATTTCTATATATATATATACACACACACATACATAAATACAATAAACACACATATATACACACAACACACACATTTATGTGTATATATGTGTCCATATGTATACATACAATACACACATATATGTATGTATATGTGTGTATAATGTAAGAAAGTGGTCCAGTTTCATTCTTTTGCTCGTAGCTGTCTAGTCTTCCCAACACCATTTGTTGAAAAGACTCTTTTTCCTATTGTATCTTCTTACCTCCTTTGTCAAAGATTAATTGACCATATAATTGGGGGGGGGTTATTTGGGGGTTTTCTGTTCTGTTTCATTGATCTATGTGTCTGTATTTGGGCCATTACCATACTCTTTTGATCAATACATATTTGAAGTCTGAAATTGTGATACTTCGGTTTTGTTTTTCTTTTTCAAGATTGCTTTGGCTAATCAGGGTCTTTTTGGTTCCATACAAATTTTGCGATTGTTCTAGTTCTGTGGAAAATGCTGTTGGTATTTTGATAGGGATTGCATTAAATGTGTATGTGTAATTGCTTTGGGTAATGTAGACACTTTCACAGTATTTATTTTTCTAATCTGTGAGCATGGAATGTCTTTCCATTTCTTTGTGCCATCTTCAATATCTTTCATCAGTGTTTTTTGGTTTTCAGAGTAGAGTTCTTTCACCCCTTTGATTAAGTTTATTCCTAGATATGTTGTTATGTGGTGCAAATGTAAATCGGATTGTTTTCTTAATTGCTCTTTATGCTGCTTCATTATTAGTGTGTAGAAAATGCAGTGGATTTCTGTACATTGATTTTGTATCCTGCAAATTTACTGAGTTCATTTAACAGTTCTAGTAGTTTTCTGGTGGAGTCCTAGAGTTTTCTATGTCATCTGCAAATAGAGAAAGTTTTATCAATTTGGGTACCTTTTATTTCTTTTTATTGTCTCATTGCTGTGGCTAGGACTTCCTGTGTTGAATAAAAGTGATGAGTAGAGGGCACCTGGATGGCTCAGGGGGTTAAGCCCCTGCCATCGGCTCAGGTCATGGTCTCAGGGTCCTGGGATCAAGCCATGCATCGGGCTCTCTGCTCAGTGGGGAGCCTGCCCTCCCCCCCCCCAGCTCTCTGCCTGCCTCTCTGCCTGCTTGTGATCTCTGTCTGTCAAATACGTAAATAAATAAATAAAACATTTTTTTTTTTTAAAAGTGGTGAGTAGACACCCTTGTTTTGATCCTGATGTTAGGGGGAAAACTTTCTTTTTCTTCATTGAGTATGAAGCTGGTTGTGGGCTGTTTATACATGGCCTTCATTATGCTGATATTGGTAGGTATGTATTTATTGCCATTTTGTGTTTGTTTTTGTAGTTCTTCTCTGTTCCTTTCTTCTCTTGCTCTCTTTCATGGTTTGCTGGCTTTCTTTAGTGATATACTTGGATTCCTTTCTCTTTATTTTTTGCATATCTATCATTTGTTTTTGATTTGTTTTTACCATTCAGTTTGTATATAATGTCTTTTTTATTGCTAATGAAAATAAGTTTTATTACATTGAGTAATAAATGCATACAAAGATGTGAATGGTCTTACGCATTTTCTTCCAGATGTTTGGATCAACTTACAGGAAAGGTGTAACTGAAATCCATATGCTGTCTTAATAGAAGAATGTTCAGGGGTTCTTATTAGGTTAGATTTAGTAGGTTGCTCTTTCTTCTGCATTTTATAACTTGTGCATTTTTAAAACTGACGTTAAAGCACTGATAGTCATACAAGCAAATGCTTAAGCACAAAAGAAGTTACATTAAATGGAATCCACAGCATGTGGCAAACATACGCACTAAAAACAAAACCCTCAGAGTTGTTGTATCAGTTTATGAAAAAGAACAAAGAATAATCTGGGTAACATGACTGTGTTTAAAAGATAGGATAAAAGGGAGACACTATTATTTTTGCTGTGAGATAAGTATCTTTTATGTGCATCTTTCAAATCAATACTTTTTTAAAAATCCTGGGTAGTTCCAGCTATTCAAAATGTAAATCCTAGTCAGCTGCAAAATATTTCTCAGTCTCAGAGCCTCTTGAACTATGGGAGGGATATGGGAAGGAGAAACCAAACTGTTACCATTTTGAAAACAAGAGTCTCATCTGAACATGGTAGATGAGCTGTAACTTCTCACTTTGGAAGAAGATGGAAAATCTTTTGCACAAACAGGCAGCTAGGATCTGGCATTCCATTCAGTTTTGACCAAGCACTCTCACACCAGCCCTCTGGTATGAATAATGCCTCATTATACTCTCTTCATGGCACCCTTCTTCCCTGCATATATGGGTCTAATTTCCTCCCTGCAACTCCTGAATGATGGCTAGCAACTCAGCCTGCTCGGCATATTTGCCTTGGGGTGCCTGGCTGTTCTCAGTTCCCTGGCTGTAGCCTAGAGATGGTAGCCCATAGTCACTTAGCAGTTGATGGTACTGTGAGGATGTTGCCATACTAGGGAATGGCAGGTGGACACTCCCAGTGGTGTTGATGGAAGCCATGGACATGTGTGTAGAACATCTTATACATGCAGCAGTCTATATTAAGTTGATGGTCGCTTTAGCTTCAATCCATTTTTACTCCTCTCCCCCAGCATTTTAGGTATATGGTGTTATATTTAACACCTGTTTATGAACCCCTCGACTTATTTTTACAGAAATACTACTTTTTACTGATTTTGTGATTCCTACTTTTCTTACTCTTACTTAGTCTTTCTTTTCCAACTCGTGAAATTTGGCCCCTCTCACTTTCAAAGCCAAATGTTATGGGGATTTGTCTTTCCTGTGTGGGCTTCCTGGTGTGATAGTCTGTTTCTTTCCCCTCTCCATGCCAGGTCCTCTGCAGAAAGTCCCAGGGCTCCCTTTAAACTCCTCACTGCATCTCTACCTTTTTTTACCTTCACTGATGTGGCGTCTTTTCTACTTTTAGTTGTGGAGTTTTCTCTGCCAGTCTCTGAGTCATTTTCTGGGTTATTTCCACTGATATGAGTATTATCTAGTTGGATCCATAGGACTAGGTGAGCTTAGGGTCCCCCTAGTCTGCGATCGTTTTTGTAATTCTCCTTTTCTAATTGACATTTGTAAGAATTTTTTTTTCTAGATACAAGTCCTTTATCAGATATATGATTTGCAAAATTTTCTCCCAGTTAGCAGCTTGTCTTTTAATTCTATCAATAATGTCTTTGGAATAACAAAGTTATTAATTTTGAGGAAGTCTAGTTTTTCAATTTATTTATTGTCTTGATTTTGCTTTTGGTGTCATATATAGGAAATCCTCAACTAACTTAGGGTCAAAAAGATTTTCTACTGTGTTTTCTTCTAGAAGTTTTATATTTTAGCTTTTCATTGTCTCTTGTTCATTTTGAGTTGACTTTTGCATATGGTGTGCTATATCTATTGCAGATGATGTTTGTGCATATGGAGACTCATTTGTCCCAGTACCATATGTTGAAAAGTCTATACTTTCTGCACAGATTTGCCTTTGTAGCTTTGTCAAAAGTCAGTTATTCATTTATGAGTGGTTCTATTTGTGGACTCTTCATGTTCCTTTGATATACAATTCTATCTTTATCCCAATACCACTGTCTTGATTATTGTGGATTTATAATGAGTCTTAAAATAAGACAGTGCTTATCCTCCCAATTTATTCCTTTTTTCAAAGTTACCTTCATAATCTTGTCTCTTTTTACGTCCACATGACTTTAGTGTAAGAACGTCAACTTATGTTTCAAAATGTATGCTAGAATTTTTATTGGGTTGATGGATTCTATCAGTCAGTTTGGGGAGGATAGATAATAATACTAAGTCTCCTCACTCAAGAAGATGACATATCCTTCAATTTATTTAGGCTTTGTTTAATTTCTCTTAGCTGATGTTTTGCAAGGGTCACAATACAGGCCTTGTACATGTGGACATGAACAGTTTTCTCTATGTAGCTCATACTTTTGATATTATTATTAATTGCAGTCTTTTGCATTACACTTTTTAATTATTATATTTTCATGGAACTTGCATTAGGGAAATGTTGCTGGGTAACTGTTTTAGTTGAAAGCACAAGTTACTTAAAGATGGGAAAGATACTTGATGTTTAACACCTATATTAGGCTCTTCAGAGGAATAGAACATAGAGTGTTTATAGATAGAGATATAGTTTCAGGAATTGACTCATGAGATTTTGGAGACTTGGCAGAATCTAATGCGGCAATCTGACAGGCTGAAGACTTGGGAAAGAGTTACAGTTGGAGTCTGAAGGCAGTCTGTTAGAGAGCCACAAGGTACTGTTGTTGTAATTGATGCCAAAGGCAGTCTACTGGCAAAATTCTCTCTAGATCAGGGGTGATCAGCCCTCTGTTCTGTTCATGCCCTTCACCTGATTAGATGAAGCCAACCCACATTATGGAGAGCTAACTGCTTTACTTAAAGACGACCCATTTCAGTGTAAGTTACATTCAGAAACACTCTCACAGAAATATCCAGTGTAATGTTTGATGAAATATCTGGGCCCTGTGGCCCCACCAAGTGGACACACAAAATTCATCATCACAATATTCATTTGCCTAGATTGCCTTATTGACCTTAGATGTGATTGACAGTATACTGATCCTAGGGAATCAAATTTCCCATGGGAAATTCTACAGGTCATCTTAAGAAAATTACTAACTAATATGAAATAGTTGAGTGGCTTTTAACTTTAATTTAAATTGATTTGTGGAGTTTTCCTTCTTTATCCCCAAACAAATCCACCTCAATGAATTCTTTGGATCTTGGGTGGTAAGAAAAAGAGGGAGTGAGCACATGTGAATGTGTGTGTGTGTGTGTGTGTGTGTGTGTGTGTGTGTGTGTGTGTGATGCTGTGAGGAATATTTCTTGTGATAAATATGTGAAGTGAATTACCGTAAGTTATATCAGTCCTCCTTAGTTCCTAGCACATGTTATGAGACAAGTCAGGATAGTTCCTGTTTGTTTTTTCCCAGCTTTCCTTGGACAATGTGGTTACTATGGTGACTCTGTAATTACTGGGGGATTTCATATAGAGTGAAACTGCATTTGTCATTCTTGTCTGAATCACTCATTACCATGATAGTTTTATATGTTGATCTTATAATTGTCATTCTTTCTAGATTTATAAATTGTCATTAAAATGTTGGCAGGAGCTTTTCCATCCTATTTATTTATTTATTTATTTATTTATTTATTTATGTACTTATTTTATTAGTATAACTCATGGATTTTTATTTTTATCAAAGACTTACTATTTGAGAGTATAATTATATAGTTTGATGCGAACATTGTTACTGAGTTGACCAGTGTTTACCCCTTCAAATTATGTTCTGTGCCTATTTGTCACCTCCCAAAATACTTCCAGTATGTACTTTGTGCTGCAAAATGGATTATTTCCCCCAATACAGAAAGAATGTAATGTTGCCTCTGTCATTAATTTGATAGCATGAGTACCAGAGAGAATACTTGGACATAGAACAGGAAGCAGGGATGAGTCCCCATCTCCATGATGTGAGAGCTTCAGTGTGGCTGCTGTGTGTGAGAGGGGGTTGCGGGATGGAGGTGAGGAAGAGGCACAGCATCACTGCACAGCTTCCAGTGACCTGAGTAGACACAGACAAGCACATCCTCTCACCCCTTTCCCATGCCCTTCATGAGGTCTACCTTCCTCTTTCCTCTCTATTCCATGTGCTCTCTGATCCCCTGCCTCTTCCTTCTAGTGGAACAGCACAGAAGTGTGTCGACTCTGAGGCCCAGAAACAGGAAGCAATAGAGAAGAACCAGGTGTGATGTCCAGGGTTCTAGACAAGTTGCTGGAGCAAGAGTGGCCAGATCAGAGTCCCATCATTGGAATACTTAAGGTAAGTCACTACCCTTCCTCCAGGGTCTTTTATATAACAGAATAACAATACCCAATTCTCCCAATCACCCAGGAGTATTGTGGACTTAAGTGAGATCCCACATGAGAAAGGAATCTGTGGTTTTAGGTGGGAGAGGAGAACCAGTGCCTTTTTGAGTAATTTATTAACAGAGACAGCCCACATATCACAGAACTCTGCATGGTAGGCATTAAATTAATGGTGCAGAAATGTTTAGATCAGGAATTTTCTAAGTACGGTCTATATAACAGCCCCATCAAGTTGGCATGGAGTGCTTGCTAAAATATCAGGTACAGGGGCCCACCCTATGTCTGGTATACCTAAGACAAGGAGGTGGAGTTAGAATGATTTCTCCTGTGTTTTATGGTATTTACCCAAGATTGAATAGCACTTCTGTGAATTTGCAACAAGTGTGTCTTAATTTTTTGAATCATTTAATGTCTTATTTTGATGTCAGTTTCTCTTGAAGCTCAACTTGAGATATCTGTGTGTGCTCCCAGCGGATCAGAAAGGGAACAATTTTTCATTTGAGTCATACTATTCAGTGTTTATCTGGGAAGCACTGCCATGGTTTCTTTTTTTTAAGATTTTATTTATTTATTTGAGAGAGAGAGACAGTGAGAGAGAGCATGAGTGAGGAGAAGGTCAGAGAGCGAAGCAGACTCCCCATGGAGCATCGATCCCAGGATTCCGGGATCATGACCTGAGCCGAACGCAGTCGTCCAACCAACTGAGCCACCCAGGCGTCCCCTGCCGTGGTTTCTTAAGGCTCATGTAACTAGTATCACAAACTGGGTAGCTTAACCATAGAAATTTATTGTCTCACAGTTCTGGAAGTTAGCCATGATCAAAGTATTTTTAGGGCCATACTTCCTTTTGGGGACCATCCATGCTCCTTCCTAGGTTCTGGTGGTTTGATGGCAATTGCTACATTTATTGGCTTGCAGATGTTTGGCTCCAATCACTGTCTTCATCATCACAGACTGCTGTCCCTGTTTTGTCTTCACATGACTGTCTTCTTACAAGGACACAAGTCACATTTGTTTGAGGACAGACACTACTCCAGTATGACACCATCTTAACCAATTACATCTGTAGAAACCCTAATTTCAAATGTGGCTATTTTCTGAGGTACTGGTGGTTCGGAGTTAGCATATCTTTTTGGGGGTGATGCAGTTCAATCTATAACAGCCATTGAAGTAGCCACTTGCCACGGATGCATAACACTGAACAAAAGAAGGCAGCATCCCTGGCGCTTTGTTTCTAACTTGAGAAAACTGGCAATAAGCAGGTAAGCAAATTAATAGGCAGGAGAATTTCGTAGGGGAATGAGTTCTTTAAAGAAAATAAATGTATCCGTTGAATAAGAAATGATGGGGATAGGGAGTATTATAGATGGTGTTGTCACTGAAGCTTTTTCTCAGGCAGTGACATTCAACTGAGTCCTGAGCAAGAGGAAACCAGGCCTGGGCTGGTATTTTGGTTTGTGATGTGTGTGGCACTAGTTCCAGGAGCAGATGATGAACTCAAGTGGTTGGAGCCTGGCCAGATAAAGTGCCAATTGTAAGAGATGAGATTGAAGGACAAACAGAAGCCACATATTTGGGGCTGGGTATAGAGATTGGAGTCATTCTGAGTTTGGAGAATTGCAGTATGGGAGCAGCAAGATCTGATTCATGTGCCCCCAAGGTGACTGGCTGCTGTTAAGTGTATTGTCTAATGGAGTTCACCATTCAGATATCTAAATTTTATTTAAATATCAGGGGAAAATGGTTTGTTTACTATGATACCAATCCTACTAGAAAAATTCATAAGTGTATTAAAGCACATTTATTTTCCACTAACCCCAGACTACATGGTGCTCACTGATTTATCTCTTCCCTCATTACTGCCAAGTGATGGACTGTACAGAGTCCCTACTAGAAAGCAGGGTGTTCACTTTCCATTACCCCAGACCAACTCACAATTCCTGTTTGTCATTTCCTGTCCATCACACAGAACACAGCTGCCCAGAGTCCACTCCAAGCCCCCATCCTCTCTTAGTTATGTATCTCCTTTTCTGCCCTGAACTGCACTTTGCACACCTGCTGCAGACTACCAAACATGTCACTGCCACCAGGTGTTTTTTTTTTAAACTTATTTTTCTTTTAGTAATTTCTATACCCAACAAGGGGCTCAAACTCATAACTCTGAGATCCAAGTGTCACATAATCTTCTGACTGAGCCAACCAGGTACCTTTGCCCCAGCTGTTTCCAGACCTCATAGTATATCCCAGTCTTCTTTTATACCTATAAATTTTTTTAGGCATAGTTAGAGTCATTCTGTACTTTTTTTTTAGGTGTTTAGGTTTTTAGGGTGGTTATTGTTATTTTTTTCTTACTTGTTTACTGTTAAGGATAGGACATTAAAGCACATTTTGAAATCCTTAATCTTAAGACATCTAAGCATGTTGAAATCTTAATGAGAAGGCACCATCTCATACTCGATTTAACTTCGAATTAACAACCCAACCTTTTCACACTTTACTTCTTTGTTTCCATTCTGGGGGAACCTGAAACTTAATTAAAGTGATGGTGTAGAGTTTTTCTTAGTTCCTGTTAACTGGGTGCATGGATGGATAGATGTATGCATCCATACATGCAAGAGGTGTCACACATATGTGGGGAATTCATGAATATTTACATTCCAGGCAGAGTTTTTTGTGCATCTCAATAAAGCTGTGGTATTGGTCGCTGAGAAAATGTACCTTTTCAGAACTGTGCAACTGATAGTTTTGGCAGCTTATATATATTTCTAAGAATTCAATTATCTGTTTCTTCCAGATTGCCTAGTCTGTTGGCATATAATTGCTTATAATATTCTCTTATAATTGTTTGCATTTCTTTGGTGTTGATTGTGATCTCTCTTCTTTCATTCATGATTTTATTATTTAGGTCCTTTCTCTTTTTTTTTGATACATATGGCTATGGGTTTATCAGTCTTGTTAATTCTTTCAAAGAACGAGCTCCTAGAGTAGTTGATCTGTTCTACTGTTTTTTTATTTCTATGTCTTTGATTTCTGCTCTATTCTTTTTTTATTTTCCTTCTCCTGCTGGATCTAGGCTTTATTTGTTCTTCTTTTTCCACTCCCCTAGGTGTTATGTTAATTTGTGTATTTTAATTTTTCTTGCTTCTTGCTTCTTGAGGAAGTTCTATGTTTCTATATACTTCCCTCTTAGGACCACCTTTACTACATCCCAGAAGTTTTGGATTGTCATATTTTCATTTTCATTTGCTTTCATGTATTTTTTAATATTTCTTCTTTAATTTCCTGGTTAACCCATTCATTCTTCATTGGATGTACTTTAGCCTCCATGTACTTGTGATTCTTCCCAATTTTTTCTTGTGGTTGACTTCAAGTTTCATAACAGTGTGGCTGAAAATATGCATGCTATGATCTCAAATCTTTTTGTACTAGTTGAGGCCTTATTTGTGATCCAGAATGTGATCTGTTCTAGAGAGTGTTGCATGTGCCTTTGAAAAGAATGTGTATTCTGCTGATTTAGGATGAAATGCTCTGAATATATCTGTGAAATCCATCTGATCCAGTGTATCATTCAAAACCCTTGTTTCCTTGTTGATCTCCTTAGATGATGGGTCCATTGCTGGGAGTGGGATGTTAAAGTCCCCTACTATTATTGTATTGTTATCAATGTGCTTTTTAAATTTGTTATTACTTTGGTTTATATAATTAGATGCTCCCAGTTAAGGGGTATAAATATTTACAATTGTTAGTTCTTCTTGTTGGATAGACATTTTTATTATGGTACAGTGTCCCTCTTCATCTCTTATCACATTCTTTGGTTTAAAATCTAATTTGTCTGATATAAGGATGGCTACCTCAGCTTTCTTTTGATGTCCATTAGCATGATAAATGGTTCTCTACTCCCTCACTTTCAATCTGGAGGTGTCTTTATATCTAAAATGAGTCTCTTATAAGTAGCATATCCATGGGTCTTTTAAAAAATCCATTCTGATACCATATATATTCTGGTTGGAACATTTAGTCCATTTACATTCAGAGTAATTATTGAAATGTATGAATTTAATGCCATTGTATCACCTATAAAATCATTGTTCCTGTAAATTTTCTCTGTTCCTTTCTGTTCTTCATTTCTGTTGGTCTCTCTTTCCCTTTAATATGTCTTTAGAGCTGCTTTAGTGGTCATGAACTCCTTTAGTTTTCGTTTGTCTTGGAAACTATGTATCTCCTTCTATTCTGAATGACAGTCTTGCTGGATAAAGTATTCTTGGCTTCATATTTTTCCCATTTAGTACATTTAATATATCATGCCAGTTCTTTCTGGCTTTCAAGGTCTCTGTAGACATGTCTGCTGTCAGCTTTATGTGTCTATCCTTGTATGTTACAGACTTTTTCTCCTGAGCTGCTTTCAAAATACTTTATCTTTGCATTTTGCAAGTTTCACTATGATATGTCATTGTGTTGACCTGTTTTTGTTGATTTTGAGGGTAGTTCTCTGTGCCTCTTAGACTTTAATGCCTGTTTCCCTCCCTGGGTATGGAAGTTCTCAGCTATAATTTGTTCAAATAAACCTTCTGTCCCCTTTTATCACTCTCCTTTTATGATACAGATATTATTTTGTTTTATAAAATCACTGGATTCCTTAAGTCTACCGTCACGATCTACTAGTGTCCTTTCTCTATGCTTTTCAGCTTCATATTTTCCATAATTTTATCTTCTATATCTGATTAGCTCCTCTGCTTTGTCCATCCTTATGTTTATTGGCTCCACTTGGGACTGCATCTGAGTTAAGGCATTTTTAATTTCAGCATGACTAAATTTTGGTATTTTTATCTCTATAGCAAGAGATTCTCTAGTGTCTAGTGTCTTCTATGGCTTTTTCAAGTCCAGCCAGTATCCTTATAATCATTGTTTTAAATTGTAGTTTAGATATCTTGCTAATAACCGTATTGATTAAATCCCTGACTGTGAGTATTCTCTTGGGGTGAATTTCTCCGTCTTGTCATCTTGTCCAGAAAAGAAGAAAGAAAAAGAAAAAATAAATAAAAAAGAACAACAAAATACAAAAAATCGAGATCCTGGATATATTTTGGTCTGCTTGTAAAATTCTAAAGTAAGAAATAAAAAAAATATATGTCCAAATATAAAATAAAATACAATGAAAGCAATCAAAAATAAAAAATATATAAATATATAAAAATAAAAATAATTGGAAAAATAAGAAAATAAATGAAAAAAATTAATAAAGAATAAAAGTACACAGGAGATAGATCCCATTTTCCTCTAGAGCTGAAGCTTTGCAGCCCTCTATGATCAGTAAACTTGGTGCAAGCCAGTTGTTTGTGCTGGTCTTCTGGGGGAGGGGCCTGTTGCGCTGATTCTTAGGTGGATTTTCCCTATTTGATATGCCCCTCCTGGATACAGGGAGGCTAGGCTGGTGTAAGTGGCTTGGAAATCCACTAGGTGGCACTGTTTGGTCCCTGAACCCTTTCTGCACTGATGGGTAGGGTGAATATGGCAACACTCCACACTCTAGCCCAGAGAGCAGAAATTCGCACCCCCCCCACACTTTTCAGTGAGCCCTCACAAAACAGAAATCAGTCACTCTTGTCCCCCTGGTTTCTGTCAGGACCCTGTGCTCATCCTGCCTGGTGGAGTTTTTGTTTTTGTTTTTGTTGTTATTTTTAGTTTGTTTATTTTTTAATTTATTTTCAGCATAACAGTATTGATTGTTTTTGCACCACACCCAGTGCTCCATGCAATCCGTGCCCTCTCCAATACCCACCACCTGATTCCCCCAACCTCCCACTCCCTGCTCCTTCAAAACCCTCAGATTGTTTTTCAGAGTACATAGTCTCTAATGGTTCACCTCCCCTTCAAATTTCCCTCAACTCCCTTCTCCTCTCCATCTCCCCTTGTCCTACATACTATTTCTTATGCTCCACAACTAAGTGAAACCATATGATAATTGACTCTCTCTTCTTGACTTAGTTCACTCAGCATAATCTCTTCCAGTCCCGTCCATGTTGCTACAAAAGTTGGGTATTCATCCTTTCTGATGGAGCCATAATACTCCATAGAGTATATGGACCACATCTTCCTTATCCATTTGTCCGTTGATGGGCATCTTGGTTCTTCCCACAGTTTGGTGACCGTGGCCATTGCTGCAATAAACTTTGGGGTACAGATGGCCCTTCTTTTCACTACATCTGTATCTTTGGGGGAAATACCCAGTAGTACAATTGCAGGGTCTTAGGGAAGCTCTATTTTTAATTTCTTGAGGAATTTTCACACAGTTCTCCAAAGTGGCTGCACCAACTTGCATTCCCACCAACAGTGAAAGAGGGTTCCCCTTTCTCCACATCCCCTCCAACACATGTTACTTCCTATCTTGCTACTTTTGGCCATTCTAAGTGGTGTAATGTGATATCTCAATGTGTGTGTGTGTTATTTTAAGATTTTATTTATTTGACAGACAGACATTACAAATAGGCAGAGAGGCAGGCAGAGAGAGAGGAAGGGAAGCAGGCTCCCTGCCAAGCAGAGAGCCTGATGTTGGGCCCAATCTCAGGATTCTGGGATACTGACCAGAGCCGAAGGCAGAGGCTTTAACCCAATGAGCCACCCAGGTGCCCCCTCAATGTGGTTTTAATTGGAATCTTCTTGATGGCTAGTGATGATGAACATTTTTTTATGTGTCTGATAGCCATTTGTATGTCCTCATTGGGGAAGTGTCTGTTCATGTCTTCTGCCCATTTTTTGATATGATTATCTGTTTTGTGTGTGTTGAGTTTGAGGGGTTCTTTATAGATCCTGGATATCAACCTTTTGTCTGTACTGTCATTTGCAAATATCTTCTCCCATTCCATGGGTTGCCTCTTTGTTTTCTTGACTGTTTCCTTGGCTGTGCAGAAGCTTTTGATTTAGATGAAGTCCCAAAAGTTCATTTTCACTTTAGTTTCCTTGGCCTTTGGAGACATATCTTGAAAGAAGTTGCTATGGCTGATATCCAAGAGGTTACTGCCTATGTTCTGCTCTAGGATGCTCATGGATTCCTGTCTCATATTGAGGTCTTTTATCCATTTTGAGTTTATCTTTGTGTATGGTGTAAGAGAATGGTCGAGTTCCATTCTTCTACATATAGCTGTTGAATTTTCCCAGCACTCATTTATTTTTTTTAAAGATTTATTTATTTGACAGAGAGAAATCACAAGTAGACAGAGAGGCAGCCAGAGAGAGGGAGAGAGGGAAGCAAGCTCCCTGCTGAGCAGAGAGCTCGATGCGGGACCCAATCTCAGGACCCCGAGATCATGACCCGAGCCGAAGGCAGCGGCTTAATCCACTGAGCCACCCAGGCGCCCCTCCCAGCACTCATTTATTGAAGAGACTGTCTTTTTTCCACTGTATACTTTTTCCTGTTTTGTCAAAGATTATTTGACCATAGAGTTGAAGGTCCATATCTGGGCTCTCTACTCTGTTCCACTGGTCTATATGTCTGTTTTTATGCCAGTACCATGCTGTCTTGGTGATCACAGCTTTGTAGTAAAGCTTGAAATCAGGTAACATGATGCCCCCAGCTTTATTATTGTTTTTCAACATTTCCTTAGCAATTTGGGGTCTCTTCTGATTCCATACAAATTTTTGGATTATTTGCTCCAGCTCTTTGAAGAATATTGGTGGCATTTTGATTGGAATGGCATTAAAAGTATAGATTTCTCTAGGCAGTATAGACATTTTAACAATGTTTATTCTTCCGATCCAAGAGCATGGAATGGTCTTCCATCTTTTTGTGTCTTCTTCAATTTCTTTCATGAGTGTTCTGTAGTTCCTCAAGTACAGATCCTTTACCGCTTTGGTTAGGTTTATTCCCAGGTATCTTATGGTTCTTGGTGCTATAGTCAATGGAATCGATTCTCTAATTTCCCTTTCTGTATTTTCATTGTTAGTGTATAGAAAGCCACTGATTTCTGTACATTGACTTTGTATCCTGCCACGTTACTGAATTGCTGTATGAGTTCTAGTAGTTTGGGGGTGGAGTCTTTTGGGTTTTTCCATTTGAAGAATCATCTCATCTGCAACGACAGAGAGTTTGACTTCTTCATTGCCAATTTGGATACCTTTTATTTCTCTTTGTTGTCTGATTGCTGTTGCTAGGACTTCTAATACCATGTTGAACAAGAGTGGTGAGAGTGGGCATCCTTGTCGTGTTCCTGATCTCAACGGGAAGGGTGTGAGCTCTTTACCATTGAGGATGATATTTGCTGTTGGTCTTTCATAGAGAGATTTTATGAAGTTCAGGAATGTTCCCTCTATCCCTATACTTTGAAGCGTTTTAATCAGGAATGGATGCTGGATTTTGTCAAATGCTTTTTCTTCATCAATTGAGAGGACCATGTGGTTCTTCTCTCTTCTCTTATTAATTTGTTCTATCACATTGATTGATTTGAGAATGTTGAACCATCCTTGTAGCCCATGGGATGAATCCCACCTGATCATGGTGGATAATCTTTTTAATGTGCTGTTGGATCCTGTTGGCTAGGATCTTGTTGAGAATCTTAGCATCCATATTCATCAATGATATTGTTCTGAAATTCTCCTTTTTGGTAGGGTCTTTGCCTTGTTTGGGGATTAAGGTAATGCTGGCTTCATAGAAAGAGTTTGGAAGTTTTCCTTCTGCTTCAACTTTTTGAAACAGTTTCAGGAGAACAGGTGTTATTTCTTCTTTGAAAGTTTGGTAGAATTCCCCAAGGAATCCATCAGGTCCGGGGCTCTTGTTTTTTGTGAGGTTTTTGATCACTGCTTCAATCTCGTTACTAGATATCAGTCTCTTCAGGTTGTCAATTTCTTCCTGGTTCAATTTTGGGAGTTTATAGTTTTCCAGGAAAGCATCCATTTCTTCTAGGTTGCTTAGCTTATTGGCATATAACTGTTGATAATAACTTCTAATGATTGTTTCTACTTCCTTGGTGTTAGTTGTGATCTCTCCCTTTTCATTCATAATTTTATGAATTTGGGCTTTCTCTCTTTTCTTTTGGTTTAGTGTAGCCAATGGTTTATCGATCTTATTGATTCTTTCAAAATACCAGCTTCTAGTTTCATTGATATGTTCTACTGTATCTCTGGTTTCTACCTTATTGATATCAGCTCTAATCTTGATGATTTCCCTGCATATGTGTGGAGTTGTTTTGATTTGTTGTTGATTCTCCAGCTCTTTAAGGTGTAGAGGTAGCTGGTGTATTCGGATTTTTCAATTTTTTTGAGGGAGACTTGGATGGCTATGTATTTCCCCCTTAGGACCGCCTTTGCTGTTTCCCATAGGTTTGGGACCGAAGTGTCTTCATTCTCATTGGTTTCCATGTATTGTTAAAGTTCTTCTTTGATCTCCTGGGTGATGCAAGCATTCTTAATCAAGGTGGTATTTAGCTTCCCGCTGTTTGAGTTCCTTCGGAACTTTTCCTTGTGATTGAGCTCCAGTTTCAAAGCATTGTGATCTGACAATATGCAGGGAATAATCTCAGTCTTTTGGTATTGGTTGAGTCCTGATTTGTGACCCAGTATGTGGTCTATTCTGGAGAAGGTTCCATGTGCACTTGAGAAGAATGAGTATTCTGTTGTTTTAGGGTGGAATGTTCTGTATATATCTATGAGGTCCATCTGGTCCAATGTGTCATTCAATGCTCTTGTTTCTTTATTGATTTTCTGCTTCGATGATCTATTTCTGAGAGAGGCGTGTTAAGATCTCCTACAATTAGTGTATTCATATCAATATGACTCTTTATCTTGATTAACAGTTTTCTTATGTAATTGGCTGCTCCCATATTGGGGGCATAGATATTTACAATTGTTAGATCATCTTGGTGGATAGTCCCTTTAAGAATGATGTAGTGTCCTTCTGTATCTCTGACTACAGTCTTTAGTTTAAAATCTAATTTGTCTGATATGAGAATCACTACCCCGGCCTTCTTTTGAGACCCATTGGCATGAGAGGTGCTTCTCCATCCCTTCACTTTCAGTCTGGGTGTATCTTTAGGTTCAAAATGGGTCTCTTGTAGACAACATATGGATGGGTCCTATCATTTTAGCCAATCTGCAGCCCTGTGTCATTTTATGGGCGCATTTAGGCCATTCACATTGAGAGTGATTATTGATAGATACGTTTTTATTGACATCATGTAACTTTTGAAGTCTTTCTTTCTGTAGATTGTCTCTATATTTCTGTTCAATGATATTTGTAGGTTTTTTCCTCTTTTATAGAACTCCCCTTAATATTTCCTGCACTGTCAGCTTCGTGGTTGCATAGTCTTTTAAGCCTTGCTGGTCTTGGAAACTCCTTATCTCTCCATCCATTTTGAATGTCAGTCTTGCTGGATAAAGTATTTTTGACTGCATGTTCTTCTCATTTAGTGTCCTGAATATATCTTGCCAGCTCTTTGTGGCTTGCCAGGTTTCTTTGGATAGGTCTGACGTTATTCTGATGGGCTTTCCTCTGTATGTAAGGAGCTTCATTGTCCCGGCTGCTTTCAAGAATGTCTGCCTACAATTATAATTCTTCATTCTTACTATTAGGTGTCTCAAGAACTTTCAAGAATCTATAATCTTGGGGGGAAACCATTCTGCCTCTAGTACATGAACACTGGTTCCATTCGTGAGATTGGGAAAATTTTCATGGACAACTTGTTCTACTATATCTTCTAGACTTCTTTCTTATTCCTCCCCTTCAGGGATTCCAATAATTCTGACATTGGAACGTTTCATGGCATCATTTATTTCCCTGATTCTGTTTTTGTGACTTCTAACCTGTTTGTTCCAGGCCTCCCCCTCATGCTTTCTCTCTATCTGTTTGTCCTCCAGATCAGTAATTCTATCTTCTGTCTCAGTTACCCTAGCTTTTAGAGAATTTAGATTTATTACTGGAACTCATTGAGAGCATTTTGAACATCACCCCAGTTCTGCCCTAACATTGTGAACATCATCCCTGTTGGCTTTCAGTTCTGCCCTAGTCAATTCTCTTTTGTCATCCATGGCTTTCTCCAACCTAAGTATTGCCTGGATAATTGTTAGCCTGAATTCCCTTTCTGACATATTGTCTATGTCAATAGCCATTAGCTCTGTTGCAGAAGTCCCATCCTCTGTATTTTTCTTCTGTTGGGCATTCTTCTTCCTAGTCATTTTGGTGAGAGATGACTGAACGGATGTAGCTGGATGTATCGACTGTGGTGCAGTCAAGGTGCACCCTAGAATGCTTCTGAGCAATCAGGATTCCCCACCAAAATGAGAGAAAAAAGAAAAGAAAAAAAAGGTGAGAGAGGGAAAAAAGAAAAAGAGAAGGCTCAGCCCAAATGGGCCCCAAGGTAAGATTTATGATGTATACAAACAAAAACAGCAAACAAAAAGATTGATAAAAATTATATATATATATATATATATATATATGCAAAAAAAGGAAGAACCTTGTCAAAAAGAACCCCAAGTATAAGATTTATATACTATCGGGACAAACACAAATACACAGAAACACTGGCAAAAGAAAAAGATGAAAGAGTGGTTATAAATTCTCAGTGTCAGTGAGGAAGGTTATTTTGATTCTTCCTGGATGTATCTTGATATCTTTGTGAAAGGACTCAACTTTTCTAAGATAAAGGGGGATTGAATATTGGTTTACCCATAGGGGTAGCATTGATTGGGGAAAGGGGGTTACCTTGAAGTTTAACTCTATATGAATATTAGAAAATAAAAATAAAAAAGAATAAACTAGACTAAACTAAATTAAAAATTTTTAAAAAATTTTAAAAATATTATAGCAAAAGAAAAACTCAGGTGTATGTATCAAAAAGTTCAGGTTAGAAGGTTATTGTGGAATCTCATGTACTAGACATCTCACTGTCATAGTAAATAGGTTAAAAAATTATCTATATAAAAAAAGAAAAATGAACCAGAATAGTGGGAATGAGTTAAAAATAAAAGTTGTAAATATAAAGTAGTGGTGGTTGTTCTCTTGTCATCTTTTTTTTTCTTTCCTGGCTGGTTTTCTGGGGGAGGGGCCTGCCACGTGGGTTTCTAGTCAATGATGTTCCCTGAGTTAATTCCTCCCACACCCCTCAAGGGGGTGGGCTCTGAGGAAACTGGTTTTTCAGGCTTTTGTTCTCTGGAGGTTTTTATGTTTGTTCGTTTTTTTTTTTCTCTCGCCTTGACAGCTTTTGATGGTTTTTAGAGGTTTAGAGAAAGCAAACTGCACCCCGACCCCCCCTCAGAGAGAAGCCTCAGTCTGCTCCCCTGTGTGTGCTCAGAGCACATAAGGTCCCCCTCAGCTGCTGGCAGAGCAGGTTCTGAGTCGCGGTCCCTGGGGATGCAGGATCTCCTGCTTGTACCCAAAACCATGGCAGCGGCAGCTGTCTGGGCAGCTCCAGACCACCAGAAAGGTTCAAAGCAGCAATCACACACTGAGAATTTCCTGCTGGCCTTGGCTAGGATTGCCAGCTCTTTCCGGGTCTGAGAGCACCGGGCTGGCCCCTGCACGCACCTCTCCCAGGGGTGGGTGTGGGGCGCACACGTCTCAGGCTCTGATTGCATGCTGCAGCGTTCTGCCATCTGGCAAGGCACCCATCCCCTCACAGGAGCCAGACCCCACGCGTTCTGGGGCACACTGGTGGCTCAGGGACCAAGGCCTGGTTTCTCCGCCGCACTCTCTCTGTCTCAGTGCCTAGGAAGGCAGTCTAGGGCCTGAGGACTTAAGCCCCAGCCCCTAACTGCCCCGATTCCCAAAATTTCCACCTGTGGTCCTTTGCTTTTTTTGAGTGCTTTCAACCAGACTCCAAGTTAATGGTGGTCCCCAGACGGAGGACACTCTCATATTGGGGTATTACTTTCCAATTGGTCGCCTCTGGTGTATCCCTCCCACTTTTTTTAATCTTCTGATATCAATCCAATGTTCCCACTACACTTTACCTGCCCACTGGCGTCTTCTGCACCTGTAGAGATCCACACGTGTATAATTCTAATCTCAGGCAGATTTCACAGGAGAGAACAGGTTGAAACAACAACTCCTCCTACTTCCCCGCCATCTTGTCTCCTCCACATTTAAGTATTTCTATGTGTATCTTACACCTTCAAGAAAAGATACGAAAGTGGAATTTGATGACGGTGGCACTATGGTGCCACTTGGCATAAACATACTGAACTACTGCCTGAACACTAAGGAACAGGAAATTGGAGAGGATGGTCTGGGACACAACCCACCAGACAAGGTTTTCTAGAACTCAAAATGGAAAGGGAAAATTCTTTGACTAAACCATATCAGTGGGCTCTGTCTTGATAATACATATCAATGGAATCATACTTATAGGCAAATTATACATATATCTAAATATGTGTGTGTGTGTGTCTCTGTGTGTGATCTTTACCATTTCTGACTCCTTTAACGTACCTTATCATTTTCAAGGTTCATCCATTCTTTCTTGATTGATTGATTGATTGATCTACCAAGCACCTTATTATTCTGGTAACAGATTTGTTTGTCAATTTATGATTTATTTATCTACTCATTCATTTATATATATTCCACCTTGCCTCCAATGGCGGACTGGTGTTTGTCGAAGGGAGTTCTATGGCGCCACCTGGTGCCAAAAGCGCGAACTACTGTGGGAAAACGAAGGAACAGGTTCTTGAGAGGGACGGTCTGTCTGTGACACAAACCCAGCAGGCAGAACCTTCTGGTGATCCATTTGGGAAGTGGGGACTTCCGTGACTAACCCCTGTTGGTGGGCCCCCTCCGGGACAGAGCATAGAGGTGGAATCCTACAACCGGTGGTCTTTACTGCATTTGACTCCTTTCACTTAGCTTAGTGTTATCAAGGTTCGTACGCTTTATTTATTTCTTTAGCCGGTTACGGATACGGTTACGGTTACGTTACGGCTACCTACGTACTTACTTACTACCTCCATCATTCATTCATTCGTTCATTTCTTCAACACATAGCTAGACATTTTCCACATTATGGACAATACTGCAGAGTGGAGTTGGATGATGGTATTTCTTTGGGGACAACTTGTGGCCAAATACTTAACTGCCCCTTTTCATGCTAAGGAACAGGAAACTGGAAGGGATGGTCCGGCTCACAAAACCACTGCCAGAAACTTTCTGGAGGTGGACATGGAAAGTGAGGAATACTTGCACTCAGCTCACTGCTCTCAAGATTCATTCTCTGTATTTTCACTGATTTATTCATTCATCCTTTCATGTATGCGTGTATTTAGTATTATTTTATTTACATACATATTTATTTGTTAGCTTTTAAATTTTAGTTATTTAGTCCTGCATGTTCCTGCTTCACATCTGGCAGGCAGTTCTTGGAGGTGGACGTTGATGATGGTGGCTCTGTGGCGCCACCTTGTGGCAAATGCCCGAACTGCTGCCTGAGAACGAGGGACCAGGACATTGAGAGGGACGGTCTGTATGTGACACAAACCCACCAGGCGGAACCTTCGGCCGGTCAGTTTGGGAAGAGGGGGCGTCCTTGACAAAACCATGTTGGTGCGCTCCCCTCCCCGCCGCCGGGACAGTCCATAGATGTGGAATCATACAATATGTGGTCTTCCCCATTTCTGACTCCGTTCACTGAGCTGAATACTTTCAAGGCTCCCGAACGTCATTAGATAACTTTCGTCCATATTCATTTGCTCCTTTATTTACGAATTTCACTCTTGCAGATAAGACTGGAGAGTGGAGTTGGACGATCGCGGTTTACATAACTGTATGTAAACTCTCTCACTGCCGTGGGACACCTTGTGGCAAAAGCCTGGCCTGGAGTGTGAAAACTGAGGAAGAGGAAAAGGAGAGGGATGATCTGTGACACGAAGCCACCACACAGAATTTTCGGGAGGTGAAGATGGAACGTGGGGAATTCCTGGACTATACCACATAGGTGGGCTCTCTCTGGACCCGACAAATAAATGCACTCACTTTTAGAGACAAATGGAGACATCCTGTGGCCTTTTAATTTCTGTCTCCTTTCACTTAGCCTAATAGACGCAGGGTGCTTCCACTTACTTTAGTTGTATGTTACTTTCTTTCTTTCTTTCTTCTTTCCTTGCTGATGGACTGACTGACTGATTGATTGCCTGTCTGACTTAGTATGGAAGGGTGCATGTATATGTGTGTATGCCTATTACACATTGCAGGTAATACTCGAGGCGGAGTTTGTTTCAGGGTGGCCCACCTTTGGGGCCAGCTTGTGGCGAAAGCCTGAACTGCTCCTTGAACCCCGAGGAACAGGATAACGGAAGGGATGGTCTCTGACACAAACCCAGCACAGAGAGCCTTCTGCAAGTCAGAACGGAAAGTAGGGAATTCCTTGACTGAACCATAGAGGTGGGCTCTCTGGACATTGTATATAAGTGGAATCATTTTGATAGAGAAACACAGACATGTGTGTGGTCTGTTGCATTTTCTGGTCCCTTCACGGAGCTCACCACTTTCAAGGGTCATGCATTGTATTTTCACTGATTTCTTTACTCAATCCATAACTGACTGACTTACAGCTTTATTTATCTGTTCATTTTTTAGTTTTATTTGTTTACTCGTTCTTTATAATTTATTCACCTGGCGGACAATTCTTGACAGCGCACATTGAAAAGGGCAGCTCCATTGTGCCACCTTGTGTCCAAAGCCTGAACTGACGCCTGAACACGGAGGAACAGGTTGTGGGGAGGGACTGTCTGGGACAGGAGCCCACCGCCCAGAACTTTCTGGAGGTCAGCTTGGAAAGTGGGGAGTTCCTTGACTAAGCCATAGAGGTGGGCTCCCTCTGGACACTCCGTTGAAAGGTGATCATGGCTAGAGACAAATAGAGACACATTTGTTGTCTGTTGCCTTTTCTACTCCCGTCACTGAGCTTAATACTTTCAAGGTGCATTCATTTCTTTAATGTATTTCGTTACTTAGCTAACTCCTTTCTTGCTTTCTTACTTACTTCATTATGTACACGTTTACTTATGTATCCGTGTCTGTATGCATGTATTTATGCACGCATGCATTTCACACCTCCTGGACAGTACTTGAGTGTGGAGTTTGAGGATGTGATCCTTTGGCGCCACCCTGTGGCAACAGCCTGAACTGATGCTTGCACACTAAGGAACGGGAAAATGGGAGGGATGGTCCGGGACACGCACCCAGCAGGCAGAGCTTTCTGGAAGTCCCAATGGAGAGTGTGGAATGCTTAGACTAAGCCATATCAGTGGGCTCTGTCTGGACACTACATATCAATGGAGTCCTGCTTACAGACAAAAATACCTATGTATACATATATCTGTGGCCTTTTCCATTTCGGACCCCTTTAAGCTACCTTATCATTTCCAAGGTTCATCCATTCTTTCTTGGTTGATTGATTGATTGATCTACCAAGCTCCTTATTACTCTAGTAACAGATTTGTTTGTCCATTTATGATTTATTTATATACGCATTCATTTATCTATTTTCCACCTTGCCGCCGATTGCGGAAACTGGTGTTTGTCCAAGGGGGTTCAATGGCGCCACCTGGTGGCAAAAGCGCGAACTGCTGCGGGAAATCCTAGGAACAGGTCCTTGAGAGGGACGGTCTGTCTGTGACACAAACCCAGCAGGCAGAACATTCTGGCGGTCCGTTTGGGAAGTGGGGACTTCCCTGACTAACCCCTGCTGGTGGGGCCCCCTCCGGGACAGAGCATAGACGTGGAATCCTACAACCGGTGGTCTTTACTGCATTTGACTCCTTTCACTTAGCTTAGTGTTTTCAAGGTTCGTACCTTTTATTTATTTCTTTAGCCTGTTACGGATACGGTTACGGTTACGTACTTACTTACTCCCTCCCTCATTCATTCGTTCACTCGTTCATTCACATAGCTAGACATTTTCCATATTTTGGACAATACTGCAGAGTGGAGTTTGTTAGCTTTTAAATTTTATTTATTTAGTCCTGCATGTTCCTGCTTCACGGCTGGCAGGCAGTTCTTGGAGGTGGACGTTGATGATGGTGGCTCTGTGGCGCCACCTTGTGGCAAATGCCCGAACTGCTGCCTGAGAACGAGGGACCAGGACATTGAGAGGGACGGTCTGTATTTGACACAAACCCACCAGGCGGAACCTTCGGCCGGTCAGTTTGGAAGAGGGGGCGTCCTTGACAAAACCATGTTGGAGCGCCCCCCCACCCGCCAGAACAGTCCATAGATGTGGAATCATACAATATGTGGTCTTCCCCATTTCTGACTCCGTTCACTGAGCTGAATACTTTGAAGGCTCGCGAACGTCATTAGTTTACTTTCGTCCATATTCATTTGCTCCTTTATTTACGAATTTCACTCTTGCAGATAAGACTGGAGAGTGGAGTTGGACGATCGCGGTTTACATAACTGTATGTAAACTCTCTCACTGCCGTGGGACACCTTGTGGCAAAAGCCTGGCCTGGAGTGTGAAAACTGAGGAAGAGGAAAAGGGGAGGGATGATCTGTGACACGAAGCCACCACACAGAATTTTCGGGAGGTGAAGATGGAACGTGGGGAATTCCTGGACTATATCACATAGGTGGGCTCTCTCTGGACCCGACAAATAAATGCACTCACTTTTAGAGACAAATGGAGACATCCTGTGGCCTTTTAATTTCTGTCTCCTTTCACTTAGCCTAATAGACGCAGGGTGCTTCCACTTACTTTAGTTGTATGTTACTTTCTTTCTTTCTTTCTTCTTTCCTTGCTGATGGACTGACTGACTGATTGATTGCCTGTCTGACTTAGTATGGAAGGGTGCATGTATATGTGCGTATGCCTATTACACATTGCAGGTAATACTCGAGGCGGAGTTTGTTTCAGGGTGGCCCACCTTTGGGGCCAGCTTGTGGCGAAAGCCTGAACTGCTCCTTGAACCCCGAGGAACAGGATAACGGAAGGGATGGTCTCTGACACAAACCCAGCACAGAGAGCCTTCTGCAAGTCAGAACGGAAAGTAGGGAATTCCTTGACTGAACCATAGAGGTGGGCTCTCTGGACATTGTATATAAGTGGAATCATTTTGATAGAGAAACACAGACATGTGTGTGGTCTGTTGCATTTTCTGGTCCCTTCACGGAGCTCACCACTTTCAAGGGTCATGCATTGTATTTTCACTGATTTCTTTACTCAATCCATAACTGACTTACTTACAGCTTTATTTATCTGTTCATTTTTTAGTTTTATTTGTTTACTCGTTCTTTATAATTTATACACCTGGCGGACAATTCTTGACAGCGCACATTGAAAAGGGCAGCTCCATTGTGCCACCTTGTGTCCAAAGCCTGAACTGACGCCTGAACACGGAGGAACAGGTTGTGGGGAGGGACTGTCTGGGACAGGAGCCCACCGCCCAGAACTTTCTGGAGGTCAGCTTGGAAAGTGGGGAGTTCCTTGACTAAGCCATAGAGGTGGGCTCCCTCTGGACACTCCGTTGAAAGGTGATCATGGCTAGAGACAAATAGAGACACATTTGTTGTCTGTTGCCTTTTCTACTCCCGTCACTGAGCTTAATACTTTCAAGGTGCATTCATTTCTTTAATGTATTTCGTTACTTAGCTAACTCCTTTCTTGCTTTCTTACTTACTTCATTATGTACACGTTTACTTATGTATCCGTGTCTGTATGCATGTATTTATGCACGCATGCATTTCACACCTCCTGGACAGTACTTGAGTGTGGAGTTTGAGGATGTGATCCTTTGGCGCCACCCTGTGGCAACAGCCTGAACTGATGCTTGCACACTAAGGAACGGGAAAATGGGAGGGATGGTCCGGGACACGCACCCAGCAGGCAGAGCTTTCTGGAAGTCCCAATGGAGAGTGTGGAATGCTTAGACTAAGCCATATCAGTGGGCTCTGTCTGGACACTACATATCAATGGAGTCCTGCTTACAGACAAAAATACCTATGTATACATATATCTGTGGCCTTTTCCATTTCGGACCCCTTTAAGCTACCTTATCATTTCCAAGGTTCATCCATTCTTTCTTGGTTGATTGATTGATTGATCTACCAAGCTCCTTATTATTCTAGTAACAGATTTGTTTGTCCATTTATGATTTATTTATATACGCATTCATTTATCTATTTTCCACCTTGCCGCCGATTGCGGAAACTGGTGTTTGTCCAAGGGGGTTCAATGGCGCCACCTGGTGGCAAAAGCGCGAACTGCTGCGGGAAATCCTAGGAACAGGTCCTTGAGAGGGACGGTCTGTCTGTGACACAAACCCAGCAGGCAGAACATTCTGGCGGTCCGTTTGGGAAGTGGGGACTTCCCTGACTAACCCCTGCTGGTGGGGCCCCCTCCGGGACAGAGCATAGACGTGGAATCCTACAACCGGTGGTCTTTACTGCATTTGACTCCTTTCACTTAGCTAAGTGTTTTCAAGGTTCGTACGTTTTATTTATTTCTTTAGCCTCTTACGGATACGGTTACGGTTACGTACTTACTTACTCCCTCCCTCATTCATTCGTTCGTTCACTCGTTCATTCACATAGCTAGACATTTTCCATATTTTGGACAATACTGCAGAGTGGAGTTTGATGACGGTATTTCTTTGGCGCCACCTTGTGGCAAAAGACTGAACTGCCCCTTTTAACGCTCAGGAACAGGAAACGGGAAGGAAGGGATGGTCCGGCGCAAAAAACCCACCGCGTGGAACTTCCTGGAGGTGGACATGGAAAGTGAGGAATCCTTCCCCTCAGCTCACTGCTCTCAAGATTCATTCTCTGTATTTTCACTGATTTATTCATTCATCCTTTCATGTATGCGTGTATATATTATTATTTTATTTACATACATATTTATTTGTTAGCTTTTAAATTTTATTTATTTAGTCCTGCATGTTCCTGCTTCACGGCTGGCAGGCAGTTCTTGGAGGTGGACGTTGATGATGGTGGCTCTGTGGCGCCACCTTGTGGCAAATGCCCGAACTGCTGCCTGAGAACGAGGGACCAGGACATTGAGAGGGACGGTCTGTCAGTGACACAAACCCACCAGGCGGAACCTTCGGCCGGTCAGTTTGGGAAGAGGGGGCGTCCTTGACAAAACCATGTTGGTGCGCCCCCCCACCCGCCAGGACAGTCCATAGATGTGGAATCATACAATATGTGGTCTTCCCCATTTCTGACTCCGTTCACTGAGCTGAATACTTTGAAGGCTCGCGAACGTCATTAGATAACTTTCGTCCATATTCATTTGCTCCTTTATTTACGAATTTCACTCTTGCAGATAAGACTGGAGAGTGGAGTTGGACGATCGCGGTTTACATAACTGTATGTAAACTCTCTCACTGCCGTGGGACACCTTGTGGCAAAAGCCTGGCCTGGAGTGTGAAAACTGAGGAAGAGGAAAAGGGGAGGGATGATCTGTGACACGAAGCCACCACACAGAATTTTCGGGAGGTGAAGATGGAACGTGGGGAATTCCTGGACTATACCACATAGGTGGGCTCTCTCTGGACCCGACAAATAAATGCACTCACTTTTAGAGACAAATGGAGACATCCTGTGGCCTTTTAATTTCTGTCTCCTTTCACTTAGCCTAATAGACGCAGGGTGCTTCCACTTACTTTAGTTGTATGTTTCTTTCTTTCTTTCTTTCTTTCTTTCTTTCTTTCTTTCTTTCTTTCTTCTTTCCTTGCTGATGGACTGACTGACTGATTGATTGCCTGTCTGACTTAGTATGGAAGGGTGCATGTATATGTGTGTATGCCTATTACACATTGCAGGTAATACTCGAGGCGGAGTTTGTTTCAGGGTGGCCCACCTTTGGGGCCAGCTTGTGGCGAAAGCCTGAACTGCTCCTTGAACCCCGAGGAACAGGATAACGGAAGGGATGGTCTCTGACACAAACCCAGCACAGAGAGCCTTCTGCAAGTCAGAACGGAAAGTAGGGAATTCCTTGACTGAACCATAGAGGTGGGCTCTCTGGACATTGTATATAAGTGGAATCATTTTGATAGAGAAACACAGACATGTGTGTGGTCTGTTGCATTTTCTGGTCCCTTCACGGAGCTCACCACTTTCAAGGGTCATGCATTGTATTTTCACTGATTTCTTTACTCAATCCATAACTGACTTACTTACAGCTTTATTTATCTGTTCATTTTTTAGTTTTATTTGTTTACTCGTTCTTTATAATTTATACACCTGGCGGACAATTCTTGACAGCGCACATTGAAAAGGGCAGCTCCATTGTGCCACCTTGTGTCCAAAGCCTGAACTGACGCCTGAACACGGAGGAACAGGTTGTGGGGAGGGACTGTCTGGGACAGGAGCCCACCGCCCAGAACTTTCTGGAGGTCAGCTTGGAAAGTGGGGAGTTCCTTGACTAAGCCATAGAGGTGGGCTCCCTCTGGACACTCCGTTGAAAGGTGATCATGGCTAGAGACAAATAGAGACACATTTGTTGTCTGTTGCCTTTTCTACTCCCGTCACTGAGCTTAATACTTTCAAGGTGCATTCATTTCTTTAATGTATTTCGTTACTTAGCTAACTCCTTTCTTGCTTTCTTACTTACTTCATTATGTACACGTTTACTTATGTATCCGTGTCTGTATGCATGTATTTATGCACGCATGCATTTCACACCTCCTGGACAGTACTTGAGTGTGGAGTTTGAGGATGTGATCCTTTGGCGCCACCCTGTGGCAACAGCCTGAACTGATGCTTGCACACTAAGGAACGGGAAAATGGGAGGGATGGTCCGGGACACGCACCCAGCAGGCAGAGCTTTCTGGAAGTCCCAATGGAGAGTGTGGAATGCTTAGACTAAGCCATATCAGTGGGCTCTGTCTGGACACTACATATCAATGGAGTCCTGCTTACAGACAAAAATACCTATGTATACATATATCTGTGGCCTTTTCCATTTCGGACCCCTTTAAGCTACCTTATCATTTCCAAGGTTCATCCATTCTTTCTTGGTTGATTGATTGATTGATCTACCAAGCTCCTTATTATTCTAGTAACAGATTTGTTTGTCCATTTATGATTTATTTATATACGCATTCATTTATCTATTTTCCACCTTGCCGCCGATTGCGGAAACTGGTGTTTGTCCAAGGGGGTTCAATGGCGCCACCTGGTGGCAAAAGCGCGAACTGCTGCGGGAAATCCTAGGAACAGGTCCTTGAGAGGGACGGTCTGTCTGTGACACAAACCCAGCAGGCAGAACATTCTGGCGGTCCGTTTGGGAAGTGGGGACTTCCCTGACTAACCCCTGCTGGTGGGGCCCCCTCCGGGACAGAGCATAGACGTGGAATCCTACAACCGGTGGTCTTTACTGCATTTGACTCCTTTCACTTAGCTAAGTGTTTTCAAGGTTCGTACGTTTTATTTATTTCTTTAGCCTCTTACGGATACGGTTACGGTTACGTACTTACTTACTCCCTCCCTCATTCATTCGTTCGTTCACTCGTTCATTCACATAGCTAGACATTTTCCATATTTTGGACAATACTGCAGAGTGGAGTTTGATGACGGTATTTCTTTGGCGCCACCTTGTGGCAAAAGACTGAACTGCCCCTTTTAACGCTCAGGAACAGGAAACGGGAAGGAAGGGATGGTCCGGCGCAAAAAACCCACCGCGTGGAACTTCCTGGAGGTGGACATGGAAAGTGAGGAATCCTTCCCCTCAGCTCACTGCTCTCAAGATTCATTCTCTGTATTTTCACTGATTTATTCATTCATCCTTTCATGTATGCGTGTATATATTATTATTTTATTTACATACATATTTATTTGTTAGCTTTTAAATTTTATTTATTTAGTCCTGCATGTTCCTGCTTCACGGCTGGCAGGCAGTTCTTGGAGGTGGACGTTGATGATGGTGGCTCTGTGGCGCCACCTTGTGGCAAATGCCCGAACTGCTGCCTGAGAACGAGGGACCAGGACATTGAGAGGGACGGTCTGTCAGTGACACAAACCCACCAGGCGGAACCTTCGGCCGGTCAGTTTGGGAAGAGGGGGCGTCCTTGACAAAACCATGTTGGTGCGCCCCCCCACCCGCCAGGACAGTCCATAGATGTGGAATCATACAATATGTGGTCTTCCCCATTTCTGACTCCGTTCACTGAGCTGAATACTTTGAAGGCTCGCGAACGTCATTAGTTTACTTTTGTCCATATTCATTTGCTCCTTTATTTACGAATTTCACTCTTGCAGATAAGACTGGAGAGTGGAGTTGGACGATCGCGGTTTACATAACTGTATGTAAACTCTCTCACTGCCGTGGGACACCTTGTGGCAAAAGCCTGGCCTGGAGTGTGAAAACTGAGGAAGAGGAAAAGGGGAGGGATGATCTGTGACACGAAGCCACCACACAGAATTTTCGGGAGGTGAAGATGGAACGTGGGGAATTCCTGGACTATACCACATAGGTGGGCTCTCTCTGGACCCGACAAATAAATGCACTCACTTTTAGAGACAAATGGAGACATCCTGTGGCCTTTTAATTTCTGTCTCCTTTCACTTAGCCTAATAGACGCAGGGTGCTTCCACTTACTTTAGTTGTATGTTTCTTTCTTTCTTTCTTTCTTTCTTTCTTTCTTCTTTCCTTGCTGATGGACTGACTGACTGATTGATTGCCTGTCTGACTTAGTATGGAAGGGTGCATGTATATGTGTGTATGCCTATTACACATTGCAGGTAATACTCGAGGCGGAGTTTGTTTCAGGGTGGCCCACCTTTGGGGCCAGCTTGTGGCGAAAGCCTGAACTGCTCCTTGAACCCCGAGGAACAGGATAACGGAAGGGATGGTCTCTGACACAAACCCAGCACAGAGAGCCTTCTGCAAGTCAGAACGGAAAGTAGGGAATTCCTTGACTGAACCATAGAGGTGGGCTCTCTGGACATTGTATATAAGTGGAATCATTTTGATAGAGAAACACAGACATGTGTGTGGTCTGTTGCATTTTCTGGTCCCTTCACGGAGCTCACCACTTTCAAGGGTCATGCATTGTATTTTCACTGATTTCTTTACTCAATCCATAACTGACTTACTTACAGCTTTATTTATCTGTTCATTTTTTAGTTTTATTTGTTTACTCGTTCTTTATAATTTATACACCTGGCGGACAATTCTTGACAGCGCACATTGAAAAGGGCAGCTCCATTGTGCCACCTTGTGTCCAAAGCCTGAACTGACGCCTGAACACGGAGGAACAGGTTGTGGGGAGGGACTGTCTGGGACAGGAGCCCACCGCCCAGAACTTTCTGGAGGTCAGCTTGGAAAGTGGGGAGTTCCTTGACTAAGCCATAGAGGTGGGCTCCCTCTAGACACTCCGTTGAAAGGTGATCATGGCTAGAGACAAATAGAGACACATTTGTTGTCTGTTGCCTTTTCTACTCCCGTCACTGAGCTTAATACTTTCAAGGTGCATTCATTTCTTTCATGTATTTCGTTACTTAGCTAACTCCTTTCTTGCTTTCTTACTTACTTCATTATGTACACGTTTACTTATGTATCCGTGTCTGTATGCATGTATTTATGCACGCATGCATTTCACACCTCCTGGACAGTACTTGAGTGTGGAGTTTGAGGATGTGATCCTTTGGCGCCACCCTGTGGCAACAGCCTGAACTGATGCTTGCACACTAAGGAACGGGAAAATGGGAGGGATGGTCCGGGACACGCACCCAGCAGGCAGAGCTTTCTGGAAGTCCCAATGGAGAGTGTGGAATGCTTAGACTAAACCATATCAGTGGGCTCTGTCTGGACACTACATATCAATGGAGTCCTGCTTACAGACAAAAATACCTATGTATACATATATCTGTGGCCTTTTCCATTTCGGACCCCTTTAAGCTACCTTATCATTTCCAAGGTTCATCCATTCTTTCTTGGTTGATTGATTGATTGATCTACCAAGCTCCTTATTATTCTAGTAACAGATTTGTTTGTCCATTTATGATTTATTTATATACGCATTCATTTATCTATTTTCCACCTTGCCGCCGATTGCGGAAACTGGTGTTTGTCCAAGGGGGTTCAATGGCGCCACCTGGTGGCAAAAGCGCGAACTGCTGCGGGAAATCCTAGGAACAGGTCCTTGAGAGGGACGGTCTGTCTGTGACACAAACCCAGCAGGCAGAACATTCTGGCGGTCCGTTTGGGAAGTGGGGACTTCCCTGACTAACCCCTGCTGGTGGGGCCCCCTCCGGGACAGAGCATAGACGTGGAATCCTACAACCGGTGGTCTTTACTGCATTTGACTCCTTTCACTTAGCTTAGTGTTTTCAGGGTTCGTACCTTTTATTTATTTCTTTAGCCTGTTACGGATACGGTTACGGTTACGTACTTACTTACTCCCTCCCTCATTCATTCGTTCACTCGTTCATTCACATAGCTAGACATTTTCCATATTTTGGACAATACTGCAGAGTGGAGTTTGTTAGCTTTTAAATTTTATTTATTTAGTCCTGCATGTTCCTGCTTCACGGCTGGCAGGCAGTTCTTGGAGGTGGACGTTGATGATGGTGGCTCTGTCGCGCCACCTTGTGGCAAATGCCCGAACTGCTGCCTGAGAACGAGGGACCAGGACATTGAGAGGGACGGTCTGTATGTGACACAAACCCACCAGGCGGAACCTTCGGCAGGTCAGTTTGGAAGAGGGGGCGTCCTTGACAAAACCATGTTGGAGCGCCCCCCCACCCGCCAGGACAGTCCATAGATGTGGAATCATACAATATGTGGTCTTCCCCATTTCTGACTCCGTTCACTGAGCTGAATACTTTGAAGGCTCGCGAACGTCATTAGTTTACTTTCGTCCATATTCATTTGCTCCTTTATTTACGAATTTCACTCTTGCAGATAAGACTGGAGAGTGGAGTTGGACGATCGCGGTTTACATAACTGTATGTAAACTCTCTCACTGCCGTGGGACACCTTGTGGCAAAAGCCTGGCCTGGAGTGTGACAACTGAGGAAGAGGAAAAGGGGAGGGATGATCTGTGACACGAAGCCACCACACAGAATTTTCGGGAGGTGAAGATGGAACGTGGGGAATTCCTGGACTATACCACATAGGTGGGCTCTCTCTGGACCCGACAAATAAATGCACTCACTTTTAGAGACAAATGGAGACATCCTGTGGCCTTTTAATTTCTGTCTCCTTTCACTTAGCCTAATAGACGCAGGGTGCTTCCACTTACTTTAGTTGTATGTTTCTTTCTTTCTTTCTTTCTTTCTTTCTTCTTTCCTTGCTGATGGACTGACTGACTGATTGATTGACTGTCTGACTTAGTATGGAAGGGTGCATGTATATGTGTGTATGCCTATTACACATTGCAGGTAATACTCGAGGCGGAGTTTGTTTCAGGGTGGCCCACCTTTGGGGCCAGCTTGTGGCGAAAGCCTGAACTGCTCCTTGAACCCCGAGGAACAGGATAACGGAAGGGATGGTCTCTGACACAAACCCAGCACAGAGAGCCTTCTGCAAGTCAGAACGGAAAGTAGGGAATTCCTTGACTGAACCATAGAGGTGGGCTCTCTGGACATTGTATATAAGTGGAATCATTTTGATAGAGAAACACAGACATGTGTGTGGTCTGTTGCATTTTCTGGTCCCTTCACGGAGCTCACCACTTTCAAGGGTCATGCATTGTATTTTCACTGATTTCTTTACTCAATCCATAACTGACTTACTTACAGCTTTATTTATCTGTTCATTTTTTAGTTTTATTTGTTTACTCGTTCTTTATAATTTATACACCTGGCGGACAATTCTTGACAGCGCACATTGAAAAGGGCAGCTCCATTGTGCCACCTTGTGTCCAAAGCCTGAACTGACGCCTGAACACGGAGGAACAGGTTGTGGGGAGGGACTGTCTGGGACAGGAGCCCACCGCCCAGAACTTTCTGGAGGTCAGCTTGGAAAGTGGGGAGTTCCTTGACTAAGCCATAGAGGTGGGCTCCCTCTGGACACTCCGTTGAAAGGTGATCATGGCTAGAGACAAATAGAGACACATTTGTTGTCTGTTGCCTTTTCTACTCCCGTCACTGAGCTTAATACTTTCAAGGTGCATTCATTTCTTTAATGTATTTCGTTACTTAGCTAACTCCTTTCTTGCTTTCTTACTTACTTCATTATGTACACGTTTACTTATGTATCCGTGTCTGTATGCATGTATTTATGCACGCATGCATTTCACACCTCCTGGACAGTACTTGAGTGTGGAGTTTGAGGATGTGATCCTTTGGCGCCACCCTGTGGCAACAGCCTGAACTGATGCTTGCACACTAAGGAACGGGAAAATGGGAGGGATGGTCCGGGACACGCACCCAGCAGGCAGAGCTTTCTGGAAGTCCCAATGGAGAGTGTGGAATGCTTAGACTAAGCCATATCAGTGGGCTCTGTCTGGACACTACATATCAATGGAGTCCTGCTTACAGACAAAAATACCTATGTATACATATATCTGTGGCCTTTTCCATTTCGGACCCCTTTAAGCTACCTTATCATTTCCAAGGTTCATCCATTCTTTCTTGGTTGATTGATTGATTGATCTACCAAGCTCCTTATTATTCTAGTAACAGATTTGTTTGTCCATTTATGATTTATTTATATACGCATTCATTTATCTATTTTCCACCTTGCCGCCGATTGCGGAAACTGGTGTTTGTCCAAGGGGGTTCAATGGCGCCACCTGGTGGCAAAAGCGCGAACTGCTGCGGGAAATCCTAGGAACAGGTCCTTGAGAGGGACGGTCTGTCTGTGACACAAACCCAGCAGGCAGAACATTCTGGCGGTCCGTTTGGGAAGTGGGGACTTCCCTGACTAACCCCTGCTGGTGGGGCCCCCTCCGGGACAGAGCATAGACGTGGAATCCTACAACCGGTGGTCTTTACTGCATTTGACTCCTTTCACTTAGCTAAGTGTTTTCAAGGTTCGTACGTTTTATTTATTTCTTTAGCCTCTTACGGATACGGTTACGGTTACGTACTTACTTACTCCCTCCCTCATTCATTCGTTCGTTCACTCGTTCATTCACATAGCTAGACATTTTCCATATTTTGGACAATACTGCAGAGTGGAGTTTGATGACGGTATTTCTTTGGCGCCACCTTGTGGCAAAAGACTGAACTGCCCCTTTTAACGCTCAGGAACAGGAAACGGGAAGGAAGGGATGGTCCGGCGCAAAAAACCCACCGCGTGGAACTTCCTGGAGGTGGACATGGAAAGTGAGGAATCCTTCCCCTCAGCTCACTGCTCTCAAGATTCATTCTCTGTATTTTCACTGATTTATTCATTCATCCTTTCATGTATGCGTGTATATATTATTATTTTATTTACATACATATTTATTTGTTAGCTTTTAAATTTTATTTATTTAGTCCTGCATGTTCCTGCTTCACGGCTGGCAGGCAGTTCTTGGAGGTGGACGTTGATGATGGTGGCTCTGTGGCGCCACCTTGTGGCAAATGCCCGAACTGCTGCCTGAGAACGAGGGACCAGGACATTGAGAGGGACGGTCTGTCAGTGACACAAACCCACCAGGCGGAACCTTCGGCCGGTCAGTTTGGGAAGAGGGGGCGTCCTTGACAAAACCATGTTGGTGCGCCCCCCCACCCGCCAGGACAGTCCATAGATGTGGAATCATACAATATGTGGTCTTCCCCATTTCTGACTCCGTTCACTGAGCTGAATACTTTGAAGGCTCGCGAACGTCATTAGTTTACTTTTGTCCATATTCATTTGCTCCTTTATTTACGAATTTCACTCTTGCAGATAAGACTGGAGAGTGGAGTTGGACGATCGCGGTTTACATAACTGTATGTAAACTCTCTCACTGCCGTGGGACACCTTGTGGCAAAAGCCTGGCCTGGAGTGTGAAAACTGAGGAAGAGGAAAAGGGGAGGGATGATCTGTGACACGAAGCCACCACACAGAATTTTCGGGAGGTGAAGATGGAACGTGGGGAATTCCTGGACTATACCACATAGGTGGGCTCTCTCTGGACCCGACAAATAAATGCACTCACTTTTAGAGACAAATGGAGACATCCTGTGGCCTTTTAATTTCTGTCTCCTTTCACTTAGCCTAATAGACGCAGGGTGCTTCCACTTACTTTAGTTGTATGTTTCTTTCTTTCTTTCTTTCTTTCTTTCTTTCTTTCTTTCTTTCTTCTTTCCTTGCTGATGGACTGACTGACTGATTGATTGCCTGTCTGACTTAGTATGGAAGGGTGCATGTATATGTGTGTATGCCTATTACACATTGCAGGTAATACTCGAGGCGGAGTTTGTTTCAGGGTGGCCCACCTTTGGGGCCAGCTTGTGGCGAAAGCCTGAACTGCTCCTTGAACCCCGAGGAACAGGATAACGGAAGGGATGGTCTCTGACACAAACCCAGCACAGAGAGCCTTCTGCAAGTCAGAACGGAAAGTAGGGAATTCCTTGACTGAACCATAGAGGTGGGCTCTCTGGACATTGTATATAAGTGGAATCATTTTGATAGAGAAACACAGACATGTGTGTGGTCTGTTGCATTTTCTGGTCCCTTCACGGAGCTCACCACTTTCAAGGGTCATGCATTGTATTTTCACTGATTTCTTTACTCAATCCATAACTGACTTACTTACAGCTTTATTTATCTGTTCATTTTTTAGTTTTATTTGTTTACTCGTTCTTTATAATTTATACACCTGGCGGACAATTCTTGACAGCGCACATTGAAAAGGGCAGCTCCATTGTGCCACCTTGTGTCCAAAGCCTGAACTGACGCCTGAACACGGAGGAACAGGTTGTGGGGAGGGACTGTCTGGGACAGGAGCCCACCGCCCAGAACTTTCTGGAGGTCAGCTTGGAAAGTGGGGAGTTCCTTGACTAAGCCATAGAGGTGGGCTCCCTCTAGACACTCCGTTGAAAGGTGATCATGGCTAGAGACAAATAGAGACACATTTGTTGTCTGTTGCCTTTTCTACTCCCGTCACTGAGCTTAATACTTTCAAGGTGCATTCATTTCTTTCATGTATTTCGTTACTTAGCTAACTCCTTTCTTGCTTTCTTACTTACTTCATTATGTACACGTTTACTTATGTATCCGTGTCTGTATGCATGTATTTATGCACGCATGCATTTCACACCTCCTGGACAGTACTTGAGTGTGGAGTTTGAGGATGTGATCCTTTGGCGCCACCCTGTGGCAACAGCCTGAACTGATGCTTGCACACTAAGGAACGGGAAAATGGGAGGGATGGTCCGGGACACGCACCCAGCAGGCAGAGCTTTCTGGAAGTCCCAATGGAGAGTGTGGAATGCTTAGACTAAACCATATCAGTGGGCTCTGTCTGGACACTACATATCAATGGAGTCCTGCTTACAGACAAAAATACCTATGTATACATATATCTGTGGCCTTTTCCATTTCGGACCCCTTTAAGCTACCTTATCATTTCCAAGGTTCATCCATTCTTTCTTGGTTGATTGATTGATTGATCTACCAAGCTCCTTATTATTCTAGTAACAGATTTGTTTGTCCATTTATGATTTATTTATATACGCATTCATTTATCTATTTTCCACCTTGCCGCCGATTGCGGAAACTGGTGTTTGTCCAAGGGGGTTCAATGGCGCCACCTGGTGGCAAAAGCGCGAACTGCTGCGGGAAATCCTAGGAACAGGTCCTTGAGAGGGACGGTCTGTCTGTGACACAAACCCAGCAGGCAGAACATTCTGGCGGTCCGTTTGGGAAGTGGGGACTTCCCTGACTAACCCCTGCTGGTGGGGCCCCCTCCGGGACAGAGCATAGACGTGGAATCCTACAACCGGTGGTCTTTACTGCATTTGACTCCTTTCACTTAGCTTAGTGTTTTCAGGGTTCGTACCTTTTATTTATTTCTTTAGCCTGTTACGGATACGGTTACGGTTACGTACTTACTTACTCCCTCCCTCATTCATTCGTTCACTCGTTCATTCACATAGCTAGACATTTTCCATATTTTGGACAATACTGCAGAGTGGAGTTTGTTAGCTTTTAAATTTTATTTATTTAGTCCTGCATGTTCCTGCTTCACGGCTGGCAGGCAGTTCTTGGAGGTGGACGTTGATGATGGTGGCTCTGTCGCGCCACCTTGTGGCAAATGCCCGAACTGCTGCCTGAGAACGAGGGACCAGGACATTGAGAGGGACGGTCTGTATGTGACACAAACCCACCAGGCGGAACCTTCGGCAGGTCAGTTTGGAAGAGGGGGCGTCCTTGACAAAACCATGTTGGAGCGCCCCCCCACCCGCCAGGACAGTCCATAGATGTGGAATCATACAATATGTGGTCTTCCCCATTTCTGACTCCGTTCACTGAGCTGAATACTTTGAAGGCTCGCGAACGTCATTAGTTTACTTTCGTCCATATTCATTTGCTCCTTTATTTACGAATTTCACTCTTGCAGATAAGACTGGAGAGTGGAGTTGGACGATCGCGGTTTACATAACTGTATGTAAACTCTCTCACTGCCGTGGGACACCTTGTGGCAAAAGCCTGGCCTGGAGTGTGACAACTGAGGAAGAGGAAAAGGGGAGGGATGATCTGTGACACGAAGCCACCACACAGAATTTTCGGGAGGTGAAGATGGAACGTGGGGAATTCCTGGACTATACCACATAGGTGGGCTCTCTCTGGACCCGACAAATAAATGCACTCACTTTTAGAGACAAATGGAGACATCCTGTGGCCTTTTAATTTCTGTCTCCTTTCACTTAGCCTAATAGACGCAGGGTGCTTCCACTTACTTTAGTTGTATGTTTCTTTCTTTCTTTCTTTCTTTCTTTCTTCTTTCCTTGCTGATGGACTGACTGACTGATTGATTGACTGTCTGACTTAGTATGGAAGGGTGCATGTATATGTGTGTATGCCTATTACACATTGCAGGTAATACTCGAGGCGGAGTTTGTTTCAGGGTGGCCCACCTTTGGGGCCAGCTTGTGGCGAAAGCCTGAACTGCTCCTTGAACCCCGAGGAACAGGATAACGGAAGGGATGGTCTCTGACACAAACCCAGCACAGAGAGCCTTCTGCAAGTCAGAACGGAAAGTAGGGAATTCCTTGACTGAACCATAGAGGTGGGCTCTCTGGACATTGTATATAAGTGGAATCATTTTGATAGAGAAACACAGACATGTGTGTGGTCTGTTGCATTTTCTGGTCCCTTCACGGAGCTCACCACTTTCAAGGGTCATGCATTGTATTTTCACTGATTTCTTTACTCAATCCATAACTGACTTACTTACAGCTTTATTTATCTGTTCATTTTTTAGTTTTATTTGTTTACTCGTTCTTTATAATTTATACACCTGGCGGACAATTCTTGACAGCGCACATTGAAAAGGGCAGCTCCATTGTGCCACCTTGTGTCCAAAGCCTGAACTGACGCCTGAACACGGAGGAACAGGTTGTGGGGAGGGACTGTCTGGGACAGGAGCCCACCGCCCAGAACTTTCTGGAGGTCAGCTTGGAAAGTGGGGAGTTCCTTGACTAAGCCATAGAGGTGGGCTCCCTCTGGACACTCCGTTGAAAGGTGATCATGGCTAGAGACAAATAGAGACACATTTGTTGTCTGTTGCCTTTTCTACTCCCGTCACTGAGCTTAATACTTTCAAGGTGCATTCATTTCTTTAATGTATTTCGTTACTTAGCTAACTCCTTTCTTGCTTTCTTACTTACTTCATTATGTACACGTTTACTTATGTATCCGTGTCTGTATGCATGTATTTATGCACGCATGCATTTCACACCTCCTGGACAGTACTTGAGTGTGGAGTTTGAGGATGTGATCCTTTGGCGCCACCCTGTGGCAACAGCCTGAACTGATGCTTGCACACTAAGGAACGGGAAAATGGGAGGGATGGTCCGGGACACGCACCCAGCAGGCAGAGCTTTCTGGAAGTCCCAATGGAGAGTGTGGAATGCTTAGACTAAGCCATATCAGTGGGCTCTGTCTGGACACTACATATCAATGGAGTCCTGCTTACAGACAAAAATACCTATGTATACATATATCTGTGGCCTTTTCCATTTCGGACCCCTTTAAGCTACCTTATCATTTCCAAGGTTCATCCATTCTTTCTTGGTTGATTGATTGATTGATCTACCAAGCTCCTTATTATTCTAGTAACAGATTTGTTTGTCCATTTATGATTTATTTATATACGCATTCATTTATCTATTTTCCACCTTGCCGCCGATTGCGGAAACTGGTGTTTGTCCAAGGGGGTTCAATGGCGCCACCTGGTGGCAAAAGCGCGAACTGCTGCGGGAAATCCTAGGAACAGGTCCTTGAGAGGGACGGTCTGTCTGTGACACAAACCCAGCAGGCAGAACATTCTGGCGGTCCGTTTGGGAAGTGGGGACTTCCCTGACTAACCCCTGCTGGTGGGGCCCCCTCCGGGACAGAGCATAGACGTGGAATCCTACAACCGGTGGTCTTTACTGCATTTGACTCCTTTCACTTAGCTAAGTGTTTTCAAGGTTCGTACGTTTTATTTATTTCTTTAGCCTCTTACGGATACGGTTACGGTTACGTACTTACTTACTCCCTCCCTCATTCATTCGTTCGTTCACTCGTTCATTCACATAGCTAGACATTTTCCATATTTTGGACAATACTGCAGAGTGGAGTTTGATGACGGTATTTCTTTGGCGCCACCTTGTGGCAAAAGACTGAACTGCCCCTTTTAACGCTCAGGAACAGGAAACGGGAAGGAAGGGATGGTCCGGCGCAAAAAACCCACCGCGTGGAACTTCCTGGAGGTGGACATGGAAAGTGAGGAATCCTTCCCCTCAGCTCACTGCTCTCAAGATTCATTCTCTGTATTTTCACTGATTTATTCATTCATCCTTTCATGTATGCGTGTATATATTATTATTTTATTTACATACATATTTATTTGTTAGCTTTTAAATTTTATTTATTTAGTCCTGCATGTTCCTGCTTCACGGCTGGCAGGCAGTTCTTGGAGGTGGACGTTGATGATGGTGGCTCTGTGGCGCCACCTTGTGGCAAATGCCCGAACTGCTGCCTGAGAACGAGGGACCAGGACATTGAGAGGGACGGTCTGTCAGTGACACAAACCCACCAGGCGGAACCTTCGGCCGGTCAGTTTGGGAAGAGGGGGCGTCCTTGACAAAACCATGTTGGTGCGCCCCCCCACCCGCCAGGACAGTCCATAGATGTGGAATCATACAATATGTGGTCTTCCCCATTTCTGACTCCGTTCACTGAGCTGAATACTTTGAAGGCTCGCGAACGTCATTAGTTTACTTTTGTCCATATTCATTTGCTCCTTTATTTACGAATTTCACTCTTGCAGATAAGACTGGAGAGTGGAGTTGGACGATCGCGGTTTACATAACTGTATGTAAACTCTCTCACTGCCGTGGGACACCTTGTGGCAAAAGCCTGGCCTGGAGTGTGAAAACTGAGGAAGAGGAAAAGGGGAGGGATGATCTGTGACACGAAGCCACCACACAGAATTTTCGGGAGGTGAAGATGGAACGTGGGGAATTCCTGGACTATACCACATAGGTGGGCTCTCTCTGGACCCGACAAATAAATGCACTCACTTTTAGAGACAAATGGAGACATCCTGTGGCCTTTTAATTTCTGTCTCCTTTCACTTAGCCTAATAGACGCAGGGTGCTTCCACTTACTTTAGTTGTATGTTTCTTTCTTTCTTTCTTTCTTTCTTTCTTTCTTCTTTCCTTGCTGATGGACTGACTGACTGATTGATTGCCTGTCTGACTTAGTATGGAAGGGTGCATGTATATGTGTGTATGCCTATTACACATTGCAGGTAATACTCGAGGCGGAGTTTGTTTCAGGGTGGCCCACCTTTGGGGCCAGCTTGTGGCGAAAGCCTGAACTGCTCCTTGAACCCCGAGGAACAGGATAACGGAAGGGATGGTCTCTGACACAAACCCAGCACAGAGAGCCTTCTGCAAGTCAGAACGGAAAGTAGGGAATTCCTTGACTGAACCATAGAGGTGGGCTCTCTGGACATTGTATATAAGTGGAATCATTTTGATAGAGAAACACAGACATGTGTGTGGTCTGTTGCATTTTCTGGTCCCTTCACGGAGCTCACCACTTTCAAGGGTCATGCATTGTATTTTCACTGATTTCTTTACTCAATCCATAACTGACTTACTTACAGCTTTATTTATCTGTTCATTTTTTAGTTTTATTTGTTTACTCGTTCTTTATAATTTATACACCTGGCGGACAATTCTTGACAGCGCACATTGAAAAGGGCAGCTCCATTGTGCCACCTTGTGTCCAAAGCCTGAACTGACGCCTGAACACGGAGGAACAGGTTGTGGGGAGGGACTGTCTGGGACAGGAGCCCACCGCCCAGAACTTTCTGGAGGTCAGCTTGGAAAGTGGGGAGTTCCTTGACTAAGCCATAGAGGTGGGCTCCCTCTAGACACTCCGTTGAAAGGTGATCATGGCTAGAGACAAATAGAGACACATTTGTTGTCTGTTGCCTTTTCTACTCCCGTCACTGAGCTTAATACTTTCAAGGTGCATTCATTTCTTTCATGTATTTCGTTACTTAGCTAACTCCTTTCTTGCTTTCTTACTTACTTCATTATGTACACGTTTACTTATGTATCCGTGTCTGTATGCATGTATTTATGCACGCATGCATTTCACACCTCCTGGACAGTACTTGAGTGTGGAGTTTGAGGATGTGATCCTTTGGCGCCACCCTGTGGCAACAGCCTGAACTGATGCTTGCACACTAAGGAACGGGAAAATGGGAGGGATGGTCCGGGACACGCACCCAGCAGGCAGAGCTTTCTGGAAGTCCCAATGGAGAGTGTGGAATGCTTAGACTAAACCATATCAGTGGGCTCTGTCTGGACACTACATATCAATGGAGTCCTGCTTACAGACAAAAATACCTATGTATACATATATCTGTGGCCTTTTCCATTTCGGACCCCTTTAAGCTACCTTATCATTTCCAAGGTTCATCCATTCTTTCTTGGTTGATTGATTGATTGATCTACCAAGCTCCTTATTATTCTAGTAACAGATTTGTTTGTCCATTTATGATTTATTTATATACGCATTCATTTATCTATTTTCCACCTTGCCGCCGATTGCGGAAACTGGTGTTTGTCCAAGGGGGTTCAATGGCGCCACCTGGTGGCAAAAGCGCGAACTGCTGCGGGAAATCCTAGGAACAGGTCCTTGAGAGGGACGGTCTGTCTGTGACACAAACCCAGCAGGCAGAACATTCTGGCGGTCCGTTTGGGAAGTGGGGACTTCCCTGACTAACCCCTGCTGGTGGGGCCCCCTCCGGGACAGAGCATAGACGTGGAATCCTACAACCGGTGGTCTTTACTGCATTTGACTCCTTTCACTTAGCTTAGTGTTTTCAGGGTTCGTACCTTTTATTTATTTCTTTAGCCTGTTACGGATACGGTTACGGTTACGTACTTACTTACTCCCTCCCTCATTCATTCGTTCACTCGTTCATTCACATAGCTAGACATTTTCCATATTTTGGACAATACTGCAGAGTGGAGTTTGTTAGCTTTTAAATTTTATTTATTTAGTCCTGCATGTTCCTGCTTCACGGCTGGCAGGCAGTTCTTGGAGGTGGACGTTGATGATGGTGGCTCTGTCGCGCCACCTTGTGGCAAATGCCCGAACTGCTGCCTGAGAACGAGGGACCAGGACATTGAGAGGGACGGTCTGTATGTGACACAAACCCACCAGGCGGAACCTTCGGCAGGTCAGTTTGGAAGAGGGGGCGTCCTTGACAAAACCATGTTGGAGCGCCCCCCCACCCGCCAGGACAGTCCATAGATGTGGAATCATACAATATGTGGTCTTCCCCATTTCTGACTCCGTTCACTGAGCTGAATACTTTGAAGGCTCGCGAACGTCATTAGTTTACTTTCGTCCATATTCATTTGCTCCTTTATTTACGAATTTCACTCTTGCAGATAAGACTGGAGAGTGGAGTTGGACGATCGCGGTTTACATAACTGTATGTAAACTCTCTCACTGCCGTGGGACACCTTGTGGCAAAAGCCTGGCCTGGAGTGTGACAACTGAGGAAGAGGAAAAGGGGAGGGATGATCTGTGACACGAAGCCACCACACAGAATTTTCGGGAGGTGAAGATGGAACGTGGGGAATTCCTGGACTATACCACATAGGTGGGCTCTCTCTGGACCCGACAAATAAATGCACTCACTTTTAGAGACAAATGGAGACATCCTGTGGCCTTTTAATTTCTGTCTCCTTTCACTTAGCCTAATAGACGCAGGGTGCTTCCACTTACTTTAGTTGTATGTTTCTTTCTTTCTTTCTTTCTTTCTTTCTTCTTTCCTTGCTGATGGACTGACTGACTGATTGATTGACTGTCTGACTTAGTATGGAAGGGTGCATGTATATGTGTGTATGCCTATTACACATTGCAGGTAATACTCGAGGCGGAGTTTGTTTCAGGGTGGCCCACCTTTGGGGCCAGCTTGTGGCGAAAGCCTGAACTGCTCCTTGAACCCCGAGGAACAGGATAACGGAAGGGATGGTCTCTGACACAAACCCAGCACAGAGAGCCTTCTGCAAGTCAGAACGGAAAGTAGGGAATTCCTTGACTGAACCATAGAGGTGGGCTCTCTGGACATTGTATATAAGTGGAATCATTTTGATAGAGAAACACAGACATGTGTGTGGTCTGTTGCATTTTCTGGTCCCTTCACGGAGCTCACCACTTTCAAGGGTCATGCATTGTATTTTCACTGATTTCTTTACTCAATCCATAACTGACTTACTTACAGCTTTATTTATCTGTTCATTTTTTAGTTTTATTTGTTTACTCGTTCTTTATAATTTATACACCTGGCGGACAATTCTTGACAGCGCACATTGAAAAGGGCAGCTCCATTGTGCCACCTTGTGTCCAAAGCCTGAACTGACGCCTGAACACGGAGGAACAGGTTGTGGGGAGGGACTGTCTGGGACAGGAGCCCACCGCCCAGAACTTTCTGGAGGTCAGCTTGGAAAGTGGGGAGTTCCTTGACTAAGCCATAGAGGTGGGCTCCCTCTGGACACTCCGTTGAAAGGTGATCATGGCTAGAGACAAATAGAGACACATTTGTTGTCTGTTGCCTTTTCTACTCCCGTCACTGAGCTTAATACTTTCAAGGTGCATTCATTTCTTTCATGTATTTCGTTACTTAGCTAACTCCTTTCTTGCTTTCTTACTTACTTCATTATGTACACGTTTACTTATGTATCCGTGTCTGTATGCATGTATTTATGCACGCATGCATTTCACACCTCCTGGACAGTACTTGAGTGTGGAGTTTGAGGATGTGATCCTTTGGCGCCACCCTGTGGCAACAGCCTGAACTGATGCTTGCACACTAAGGAACGGGAAAATGGGAGGGATGGTCCGGGACACGCACCCAGCAGGCAGAGCTTTCTGGAAGTCCCAATGGAGAGTGTGGAATGCTTAGACTAAGCCATATCAGTGGGCTCTGTCTGGACACTACATATCAATGGAGTCCTGCTTACAGACAAAAATACCTATGTATACATATATCTGTGGCCTTTTCCATTTCGGACCCCTTTAAGCTACCTTATCATTTCCAAGGTTCATCCATTCTTTCTTGGTTGATTGATTGATTGATCTACCAAGCTCCTTATTATTCTAGTAACAGATTTGTTTGTCCATTTATGATTTATTTATATACGCATTCATTTATCTATTTTCCACCTTGCCGCCGATTGCGGAAACTGGTGTTTGTCCAAGGGGGTTCAATGGCGCCACCTGGTGGCAAAAGCGCGAACTGCTGCAGGAAATCCTAGGAACAGGTCCTTGAGAGGGACGGTCTGTCTGTGACACAAACCCAGCAGGCAGAACATTCTGGCGGTCCGTTTGGGAAGTGGGGACTTCCCTGACTAACCCCTGCTGGTGGGGCCCCCTCCGGGACAGAGCATAGACGTGGAATCCTACAACCGGTGGTCTTTACTGCATTTGACTCCTTTCACTTAGCTAAGTGTTTTCAAGGTTCGTACGTTTTATTTATTTCTTTAGCCTCTTACGGATACGGTTACGGTTACGTACTTACTTACTCCCTCCCTCATTCATTCGTTCGTTCACTCGTTCATTCACATAGCTAGACATTTTCCATATTTTGGACAATACTGCAGAGTGGAGTTTGATGACGGTATTTCTTTGGCGCCACCTTGTGGCAAAAGACTGAACTGCCCCTTTTAACGCTCAGGAACAGGAAACGGGAAGGAAGGGATGGTCCGGCGCAAAAAACCCACCGCGTGGAACTTCCTGGAGGTGGACATGGAAAGTGAGGAATCCTTCCCCTCAGCTCACTGCTCTCAAGATTCATTCTCTGTATTTTCACTGATTTATTCATTCATCCTTTCATGTATGCGTGTATATATTATTATTTTATTTACATACATATTTATTTGTTAGCTTTTAAATTTTATTTATTTAGTCCTGCATGTTCCTGCTTCACGGCTGGCAGGCAGTTCTTGGAGGTGGACGTTGATGATGGTGGCTCTGTGGCGCCACCTTGTGGCAAATGCCCGAACTGCTGCCTGAGAACGAGGGACCAGGACATTGAGAGGGACGGTCTGTCAGTGACACAAACCCACCAGGCGGAACCTTCGGCCGGTCAGTTTGGGAAGAGGGGGCGTCCTTGACAAAACCATGTTGGTGCGCCCCCCCACCCGCCAGGACAGTCCATAGATGTGGAATCATACAATATGTGGTCTTCCCCATTTCTGACTCCGTTCACTGAGCTGAATACTTTGAAGGCTCGCGAACGTCATTAGTTTACTTTCGTCCATATTCATTTGCTCCTTTATTTACGAATTTCACTCTTGCAGATAAGACTGGAGAGTGGAGTTGGACGATCGCGGTTTACATAACTGTATGTAAACTCTCTCACTGCCGTGGGACACCTTGTGGCAAAAGCCTGGCCTGGAGTGTGAAAACTGAGGAAGAGGAAAAGGGGAGGGATGATCTGTGACACGAAGCCACCACACAGAATTTTCGGGAGGTGAAGATGGAACGTGGGGAATTCCTGGACTATACCACATAGGTGGGCTCTCTCTGGACCCGACAAATAAATGCACTCACTTTTAGAGACAAATGGAGACATCCTGTGGCCTTTTAATTTCTGTCTCCTTTCACTTAGCCTAATAGACGCAGGGTGCTTCCACTTACTTTAGTTGTATGTTTCTTTCTTTCTTTCTTTCTTTCTTTCTTTCTTTCTTTCTTTCTTTCTTTCTTTCTTCTTTCCTTGCTGATGGACTGACTGACTGATTGATTGCCTGTCTGACTTAGTATGGAAGGGTGCATGTATATGTGTGTATGCCTATTACACATTGCAGGTAATACTCGAGGCGGAGTTTGTTTCAGGGTGGCCCACCTTTGGGGCCAGCTTGTGGCGAAAGCCTGAACTGCTCCTTGAACCCCGAGGAACAGGATAACGGAAGGGATGGTCTCTGACACAAACCCAGCACAGAGAGCCTTCTGCAAGTCAGAACGGAAAGTAGGGAATTCCTTGACTGAACCATAGAGGTGGGCTCTCTGGACATTGTATATAAGTGGAATCATTTTGATAGAGAAACACAGACATGTGTGTGGTCTGTTGCATTTTCTGGTCCCTTCACGGAGCTCACCACTTTCAAGGGTCATGCATTGTATTTTCACTGATTTCTTTACTCAATCCATAACTGACTTACTTACAGCTTTATTTATCTGTTCATTTTTTAGTTTTATTTGTTTACTCGTTCTTTATAATTTATACACCTGGCGGACAATTCTTGACAGCGCACATTGAAAAGGGCAGCTCCATTGTGCCACCTTGTGTCCAAAGCCTGAACTGACGCCTGAACACGGAGGAACAGGTTGTGGGGAGGGACTGTCTGGGACAGGAGCCCACCGCCCAGAACTTTCTGGAGGTCAGCTTGGAAAGTGGGGAGTTCCTTGACTAAGCCATAGAGGTGGGCTCCCTCTGGACACTCCGTTGAAAGGTGATCATGGCTAGAGACAAATAGAGACACATTTGTTGTCTGTTGCCTTTTCTACTCCCGTCACTGAGCTTAATACTTTCAAGGTGCATTCATTTCTTTCATGTATTTCGTTACTTAGCTAACTCCTTTCTTGCTTTCTTACTTACTTCATTATGTACACGTTTACTTATGTATCCGTGTCTGTATGCATGTATTTATGCACGCATGCATTTCACACCTCCTGGACAGTACTTGAGTGTGGAGTTTGAGGATGTGATCCTTTGGCGCCACCCTGTGGCAACAGCCTGAACTGATGCTTGCACACTAAGGAACGGGAAAATGGGAGGGATGGTCCGGGACACGCACCCAGCAGGCAGAGCTTTCTGGAAGTCCCAATGGAGAGTGTGGAATGCTTAGACTAAGCCATATCAGTGGGCTCTGTCTGGACACTACATATCAATGGAGTCCTGCTTACAGACAAAAATACCTATGTATACATATATCTGTGGCCTTTTCCATTTCGGACCCCTTTAAGCTACCTTATCATTTCCAAGGTTCATCCATTCTTTCTTGGTTGATTGATTGATTGATCTACCAAGCTCCTTATTATTCTAGTAACAGATTTGTTTGTCCATTTATGATTTATTTATATACGCATTCATTTATCTATTTTCCACCTTGCCGCCGATTGCAGAAACTGGTGTTTGTCCAAGGGGGTTCAATGGCGCCACCTGGTGGCAAAAGCGCGAACTGCTGCGGGAAATCCTAGGAACAGGTCCTTGAGAGGGACGGTCTGTCTGTGACACAAACCCAGCAGGCAGAACATTCTGGCGGTCCGTTTGGGAAGTGGGGACTTCCCTGACTAACCCCTGCTGGTGGGGCCCCCTCCGGGACAGAGCATAGACGTGGAATCCTACAACCGGTGGTCTTTACTGCATTTGACTCCTTTCACTTAGCTAAGTGTTTTCAAGGTTCGTACGTTTTATTTATTTCTTTAGCCTCTTACGGATACGGTTACGGTTACGTACTTACTTACTCCCTCCCTCATTCATTCATTCGTTCACTCGTTCATTCACATAGCTAGACATTTTCCATATTTTGGACAATACTGCAGAGTGGAGTTTGATGACGGTATTTCTTTGGCGCCACCTTGTGGCAAAAGACTGAACTGCCCCTTTTAACGCTCAGGAACAGGAAACGGGAAGGAAGGGATGGTCCGGCGCAAAAAACCCACCGCGTGGAACTTCCTGGAGGTGGACATGGAAAGTGAGGAATCCTTCCCCTCAGCTCACTGCTCTCAAGATTCATTCTCTGTATTTTCACTGATTTATTCATTCATCCTTTCATGTATGCGTGTATATATTATTATTTTATTTACATACATATTTATTTGTTAGCTTTTAAATTTTATTTATTTAGTCCTGCATGTTCCTGCTTCACGGCTGGCAGGCAGTTCTTGGAGGTGGACGTTGATGATGGTGGCTCTGTGGCGCCACCTTGTGGCAAATGCCCGAACTGCTGCCTGAGAACGAGGGACCAGGACATTGAGAGGGACGGTCTGTCAGTGACACAAACCCACCAGGCGGAACCTTCGGCCGGTCAGTTTGGGAAGAGGGGGCGTCCTTGACAAAACCATGTTGGTGCGCCCCCCCACCCGCCAGGACAGTCCATAGATGTGGAATCATACAATATGTGGTCTTCCCCATTTCTGACTCCGTTCACTGAGCTGAATACTTTGAAGGCTCGCGAACGTCATTAGTTTACTTTCGTCCATATTCATTTGCTCCTTTATTTACGAATTTCACTCTTGCAGATAAGACTGGAGAGTGGAGTTGGACGATCGCGGTTTACATAACTGTATGTAAACTCTCTCACTGCCGTGGGACACCTTGTGGCAAAAGCCTGGCCTGGAGTGTGAAAACTGAGGAAGAGGAAAAGGGGAGGGATGATCTGTGACACGAAGCCACCACACAGAATTTTCGGGAGGTGAAGATGGAACGTGGGGAATTCCTGGACTATACCACATAGGTGGGCTCTCTCTGGACCCGACAAATAAATGCACTCACTTTTAGAGACAAATGGAGACATCCTGTGGCCTTTTAATTTCTGTCTCCTTTCACTTAGCCTAATAGACGCAGGGTGCTTCCACTTACTTTAGTTGTATGTTTCTTTCTTTCTTTCTTTCTTTCTTTCTTTCTTCTTTCCTTGCTGATGGACTGACTGACTGATTGATTGCCTGTCTGACTTAGTATGGAAGGGTGCATGTATATGTGTGTATGCCTATTACACATTGCAGGTAATACTCGAGGCGGAGTTTGTTTCAGGGTGGCCCACCTTTGGGGCCAGCTTGTGGCGAAAGCCTGAACTGCTCCTTGAACCCCGAGGAACAGGATAACGGAAGGGATGGTCTCTGACACAAACCCAGCACAGAGAGCCTTCTGCAAGTCAGAACGGAAAGTAGGGAATTCCTTGACTGAACCATAGAGGTGGGCTCTCTGGACATTGTATATAAGTGGAATCATTTTGATAGAGAAACACAGACATGTGTGTGGTCTGTTGCATTTTCTGGTCCCTTCACGGAGCTCACCACTTTCAAGGGTCATGCATTGTATTTTCACTGATTTCTTTACTCAATCCATAACTGACTTACTTACAGCTTTATTTATCTGTTCATTTTTTAGTTTTATTTGTTTACTCGTTCTTTATAATTTATACACCTGGCGGACAATTCTTGACAGCGCACATTGAAAAGGGCAGCTCCATTGTGCCACCTTGTGTCCAAAGCCTGAACTGACGCCTGAACACGGAGGAACAGGTTGTGGGGAGGGACTGTCTGGGACAGGAGCCCACCGCCCAGAACTTTCTGGAGGTCAGCTTGGAAAGTGGGGAGTTCCTTGACTAAGCCATAGAGGTGGGCTCCCTCTGGACACTCCGTTGAAAGGTGATCATGGCTAGAGACAAATAGAGACACATTTGTTGTCTGTTGCCTTTTCTACTCCCGTCACTGAGCTTAATACTTTCAAGGTGCATTCATTTCTTTCATGTATTTCGTTACTTAGCTAACTCCTTTCTTGCTTTCTTACTTACTTCATTATGTACACGTTTACTTATGTATCCGTGTCTGTATGCATGTATTTATGCACGCATGCATTTCACACCTCCTGGACAGTACTTGAGTGTGGAGTTTGAGGATGTGATCCTTTGGCGCCACCCTGTGGCAACAGCCTGAACTGATGCTTGCACACTAAGGAATGGGAAAATGGGAGGGATGGTCCGGGACACGCACCCAGCAGGCAGAGCTTTCTGGAAGTCCCAATGGAGAGTGTGGAATGCTTAGACTAAGCCATATCAGTGGGCTCTGTCTGGACACTACATATCAATGGAGTCCTGCTTACAGACAAAAATACCTATGTATACATATATCTGTGGCCTTTTCCATTTCGGACCCCTTTAAGCTACCTTATCATTTCCAAGGTTCATCCATTCTTTCTTGGTTGATTGATTGATTGATCTACCAAGCTCCTTATTATTCTAGTAACAGATTTGTTTGTCCATTTATGATTTATTTATATACGCATTCATTTATCTATTTTCCACCTTGCCGCCGATTGCGGAAACTGGTGTTTGTCCAAGGGGGTTCAATGGCGCCACCTGGTGGCAAAAGCGCGAACTGCTGCGGGAAATCCTAGGAACAGGTCCTTGAGAGGGACGGTCTGTCTGTGACACAAACCCAGCAGGCAGAACATTCTGGCGGTCCGTTTGGGAAGTGGGGACTTCCCTGACTAACCCCTGCTGGTGGGGCCCCCTCCGGGACAGAGCATAGACGTGGAATCCTACAACCGGTGGTCTTTACTGCATTTGACTCCTTTCACTTAGCTTAGTGTTTTCAAGGTTCGTACCTTTTATTTATTTCTTTAGCCTGTTACGGATACGGTTACGGTTACGTACTTACTTACTCCCTCCCTCATTCATTCGTTCACTCGTTCATTCACATAGCTAGACATTTTCCATATTTTGGACAATACTGCAGAGTGGAGTTTGTTAGCTTTTAAATTTTATTTATTTAGTCCTGCATGTTCCTGCTTCACGGCTGGCAGGCAGTTCTTGGAGGTGGACGTTGATGATGGTGGCTCTGTTGCGCCACCTTGTGGCAAATGCCCGAACTGCTGCCTGAGAACGAGGGACCAGGACATTGAGAGGGACGGTCTGTATGTGACACAAACCCACCAGGCGGAACCTTCGGCAGGTCAGTTGGAAGAGGGGGCGTCCTTGACAAAACCATGTTGGAGCGCCCCCCCACCCGCCAGAACAGTCCATAGATGTGGAATCATACAATATGTGGTCTTCCCCATTTCTGACTCCGTTCACTGAGCTGAATACTTTGAAGGCTCGCGAACGTCATTAGTTTACTTTCGTCCATATTCATTTGCTCCTTTATTTACGAATTTCACTCTTGCAGATAAGACTGGAGAGTGGAGTTGGACGATCGCGGTTTACATAACTGTATGTAAACTCTCTCACTGCCGTGGGACACCTTGTGGCAAAAGCCTGGCCTGGAGTGTGAAAACTGAGGAAGAGGAAAAGGGGAGGGATGATCTGTGACACGAAGCCACCACACAGAATTTTCGGGAGGTGAAGATGGAACGTGGGGAATTCCTGGACTATACCACATAGGTGGGCTCTCTCTGGACCCGACAAATAAATGCACTCACTTTTAGAGACAAATGGAGACATCCTGTGGCCTTTTAATTTCTGTCTCCTTTCACTTAGCCTAATAGACGCAGGGTGCTTCCACTTACTTTAGTTGTATCTTACTATCTTTCTTTCTTTCTTTCTTTCTTCTTTCCTTGCTGATGGACTGACTGACTGATTGATTGCCTGTCTGACTTAGTATGGAAGGGTGCATGTATATGTGTGTATGCCTATTACACATTGCAGGTAATACTCGAGGCGGAGTTTGTTTCAGGGTGGCCCACCTTTGGGGCCAGCTTGTGGCGAAAGCCTGAACTGCTCCTTGAACCCCGAGGAACAGGATAACGGAAGGGATGGTCTCTGACACAAACCCAGCACAGAGAGCCTTCTGCAAGTCAGAACGGAAAGTAGGGAATTCCTTGACTGAACCATAGAGGTGGGCTCTCTGGACATTGTATATAAGTGGAATCATTTTGATAGAGAAACACAGACATGTGTGTGGTCTGTTGCATTTTCTGGTCCCTTCACGGAGCTCACCACTTTCAAGGGTCATGCATTGTATTTTCACTGATTTCTTTACTCAATCCATAACTGACTTACTTACAGCTTTATTTATCTGTTCATTTTTTAGTTTTATTTGTTTACTCGTTCTTTATAATTTATACACCTGGCGGACAATTCTTGACAGCGCACATTGAAAAGGGCAGCTCCATTGTGCCACCTTGTGTCCAAAGCCTGAACTGACGCCTGAACACGGAGGAACAGGTTGTGGGGAGGGACTGTCTGGGACAGGAGCCCACCGCCCAGAACTTTCTGGAGGTCAGCTTGGAAAGTGGGGAGTTCCTTGACTAAGCCATAGAGGTGGGCTCCCTCTGGACACTCCGTTGAAAGGTGATCATGGCTAGAGACAAATAGAGACACATTTGTTGTCTGTTGCCTTTTCTACTCCCGTCACTGAGCTTAATACTTTCAAGGTGCATTCATTTCTTTCATGTATTTCGTTACTTAGCTAACTCCTTTCTTGCTTTCTTACTTACTTCATTATGTACACGTTTACTTATGTATCCGTGTCTGTATGCATGTATTTATGCACGCATGCATTTCACACCTCCTGGACAGTACTTGAGTGTGGAGTTTGAGGATGTGATCCTTTGGCGCCACCCTGTGGCAACAGCCTGAACTGATGCTTGCACACTAAGGAACGGGAAAATGGGAGGGATGGTCCGGGACACGCACCCAGCAGGCAGAGCTTTCTGGAAGTCCCAATGGAGAGTGTGGAATGCTTAGACTAAGCCATATCAGTGGGCTCTGTCTGGACACTACATATCAATGGAGTCCTGCTTACAGACAAAAATACCTATGTATACATATATCTGTGGCCTTTTCCATTTCGGACCCCTTTAAGCTACCTTATCATTTCCAAGGTTCATCCATTCTTTCTTGGTTGATTGATTGATTGATCTACCAAGCTCCTTATTACTCTAGTAACAGATTTGTTTGTCCATTTATGATTTATTTATATACGCATTCATTTATCTATTTTCCACCTTGCCGCCGATTGCGGAAACTGGTGTTTGTCCAAGGGGGTTCAATGGCGCCACCTGGTGGCAAAAGCGCGAACTGCTGCGGGAAATCCTAGGAACAGGTCCTTGAGAGGGACGGTCTGTCTGTGACACAAACCCAGCAGGCAGAACATTCTGGCGGTCCGTTTGGGAAGAGGGGACTTCCCTGACTAACCCCTGCTGGTGGGGCCCCCTCCGGGACAGAGCATAGACGTGGAATCCTACAACCGGTGGTCTTTACTGCATTTGACTCCTTTCACTTAGCTAAGTGTTTTCAAGGTTCGTACGTTTTATTTATTTCTTTAGCCTCTTACGGATACGGTTACGGTTACGTACTTACTTACTCCCTCCCTCATTCATTCGTTCGTTCACTCGTTCATTCACATAGCTAGACATTTTCCATATTTTGGACAATACTGCAGAGTGGAGTTTGTTAGCTTTTAAATTTTATTTATTTAGTCCTGCATGTTCCTGCTTCACGGCTGGCAGGCAGTTCTTGGAGGTGGACGTTGATGATGGTGGCTCTGTGGCGCCACCTTGTGGCAAATGCCCGAACTGCTGCCTGAGAACGAGGGACCAGGACATTGAGAGGGACGGTCTGTATGTGACACAAACCCACCAGGCGGAACCTTCGGCAGGTCAGTTTGGAAGAGGGGGCGTCCTTGACAAAACCATGTTAAAGCGCCCCCCCACCCGCCAGAACAGTCCATAGATGTGGAATCATACAATATGTGGTCTTCCCCATTTCTGACTCCGTTCACTGAGCTGAATACTTTGAAGGCTCGCGAACGTCATTAGTTTACTTTCGTCCATATTCATTTGCTCCTTTATTTACGAATTTCACTCTTGCAGATAAGACTGGAGAGTGGAGTTGGACGATCGCGGTTTACATAACTGTATGTAAACTCTCTCACTGCCGTGGGACACCTTGTGGCAAAAGCCTGGCCTGGAGTGTGAAAACTGAGGAAGAGGAAAAGGGGAGGGATGATCTGTGACACGAAGCCACCACACAGAATTTTCGGGAGGTGAAGATGGAACGTGGGGAATTCCTGGACTATACCACATAGGTGGGCTCTCTCTGGACCCGACAAATAAATGCACTCACTTTTAGAGAGAAATGGAGACATCCTGTGGCCTTTTAATTTCTGTCTCCTTTCACTTAGCCTAATAGACGCAGGGTGCTTCCACTTACTTTAGTTGTATGTTACTATCTTTCTTTCTTTCTTTCTTTCTTCTTTCCTTGCTGATGGACTGACTGACTGATTGATTGCCTGTCTGACTTAGTATGGAAGGGTGCATGTATATGTGTGTATGCCTATTACACATTGCAGGTAATACTCGAGGCGGAGTTTGTTTCAGGGTGGCCCACCTTTGGGGCCAGCTTGTGGCGAAAGCCTGAACTGCTCCTTGAACCCCGAGGAACAGGATAACGGAAGGGATGGTCTCTGACACAAACCCAGCACAGAGAGCCTTCTGCAAGTCAGAACGGAAAGTAGGGAATTCCTTGACTGAACCATAGAGGTGGGCTCTCTGGACATTGTATATAAGTGGAATCATTTTGATAGAGAAACACAGACATGTGTGTGGTCTGTTGCATTTTCTGGTCCCTTCACGGAGCTCACCACTTTCAAGGGTCATGCATTGTATTTTCACTGATTTCTTTACTCAATCCATAACTGACTTACTTACAGCTTTATTTATCTGTTCATTTTTTAGTTTTATTTGTTTACTCGTTCTTTATAATTTATACACCTGGCGGACAATTCTTGACAGCGCACATTGAAAAGGGCAGCTCCATTGTGCCACCTTGTGTCCAAAGCCTGAACTGACGCCTGAACACGGAGGAACAGGTTGTGGGGAGGGACTGTCTGGGACAGGAGCCCACCGCCCAGAACTTTCTGGAGGTCAGCTTGGAAAGTGGGGAGTTCCTTGACTAAGCCATAGAGGTGGGCTCCCTCTGGACACTCCGTTGAAAGGTGATCATGGCTAGAGACAAATAGAGACACATTTGTTGTCTGTTGCCTTTTCTACTCCCGTCACTGAGCTTAATACTTTCAAGGTGCATTCATTTCTTTAATGTATTTCGTTACTTAGCTAACTCCTTTCTTGCTTTCTTACTTACTTCATTATGTACACGTTTACTTATGTATCCGTGTCTGTATGCATGTATTTATGCACGCATGCATTTCACACCTCCTGGACAGTACTTGAGTGTGGAGTTTGAGGATGTGATCCTTTGGCGCCACCCTGTGGCAACAGCCTGAACTGATGCTTGCACACTAAGGAACGGGAAAATGGGAGGGATGGTCCGGGACACGCACCCAGCAGGCAGAGCTTTCTGGAAGTCCCAATGGAGAGTGTGGAATGCTTAGACTAAGCCATATCAGTGGGCTCTGTCTGGACACTACATATCAATGGAGTCCTGCTTACAGACAAAAATACCTATGTATACATATATCTGTGGCCTTTTCCATTTCGGACCCCTTTAAGCTACCTTATCATTTCCAAGGTTCATCCATTCTTTCTTGGTTGATTGATTGATTGATCTACCAAGCTCCTTATTATTCTAGTAACAGATTTGTTTGTCCATTTATGATTTATTTATATACGCATTCATTTATCTATTTTCCACCTTGCCGCCGATTGCGGAAACTGGTGTTTGTCCAAGGGGGTTCAATGGCGCCACCTGGTGGCAAAAGCGCGAACTGCTGCGGGAAATCCTAGGAACAGGTCCTTGAGAGGGACGGTCTGTCTGTGACACAAACCCAGCAGGCAGAACATTCTGGCGGTCTGTTTGGGAAGTGGGGACTTCCCTGACTAACCCCTGCTGGTGGGGCCCCCTCCGGGACAGAGCATAGACGTGGAATCCTACAACCGGTGGTCTTTACTGCATTTGACTCCTTTCACTTAGCTAAGTGTTTTCAAGGTTCGTACGTTTTATTTATTTCTTTAGCCTCTTACGGATACGGTTACGGTTACGTACTTACTTACTCCCTCCCTCATTCATTCGTTCGTTCACTCGTTCATTCACATAGCTAGACATTTTCCATATTTTGGACAATACTGCAGAGTGGAGTTTGATGACGGTATTTCTTTGGCGCCACCTTGTGGCAAAAGACTGAACTGCCCCTTTTAACGCTCAGGAACAGGAAACGGGAAGGAAGGGATGGTCCGGCGCAAAAAACCCACCGCGTGGAACTTCCTGGAGGTGGACATGGAAAGTGAGGAATCCTTCCCCTCAGCTCACTGCTCTCAAGATTCATTCTCTGTATTTTCACTGATTTATTCATTCATCCTTTCATGTATGCGTGTATATATTATTATTTTATTTACATACATATTTATTTGTTAGCTTTTAAATTTTATTTATTTAGTCCTGCATGTTCCTGCTTCACGGCTGGCAGGCAGTTCTTGGAGGTGGACGTTGATGATGGTGGCTCTGTGGCGCCACCTTGTGGCAAATGCCCGAACTGCTGCCTGAGAACGAGGGACCAGGACATTGAGAGGGACGGTCTGTCAGTGACACAAACCCACCAGGCGGAACCTTCGGCCGGTCAGTTTGGGAAGAGGGGGCGTCCTTGACAAAACCATGTTGGTGCGCCCCCCCACCCGCCAGGACAGTCCATAGATGTGGAATCATACAATATGTGGTCTTCCCCATTTCTGACTCCGTTCACTGAGCTGAATACTTTGAAGGCTCGCGAACGTCATTAGTTTACTTTCGTCCATATTCATTTGCTCCTTTATTTACGAATTTCACTCTTGCAGATAAGACTGGAGAGTGGAGTTGGACGATCGCGGTTTACATAACTGTATGTAAACTCTCTCACTGCCGTGGGACACCTTGTGGCAAAAGCCTGGCCTGGAGTGTGAAAACTGAGGAAGAGGAAAAGGGGAGGGATGATCTGTGACACGAAGCCACCACACAGAATTTTCGGGAGGTGAAGATGGAACGTGGGGAATTCCTGGACTATACCACATAGGTGGGCTCTCTCTGGACCCGACAAATAAATGCACTCACTTTTAGAGACAAATGGAGACATCCTGTGGCCTTTTAATTTCTGTCTCCTTTCACTTAGCCTAATAGACGCAGGGTGCTTCCACTTACTTTAGTTGTATGTTTCTTTCTTTCTTTCTTTCTTTCTTTCTTTCTTTCTTTCTTTCCTTCTTTCTTCTTTCCTTGCTGATGGACTGACTGACTGATTGATTGACTGTCTGACTTAGTATGGAAGGGTGCATGTATATGTGTGTATGCCTATTACACATTGCAGGTAATACTCGAGGCGGAGTTTGTTTCAGGGTGGCCCACCTTTGGGGCCAGCTTGTGGCGAAAGCCTGAACTGCTCCTTGAACCCCGAGGAACAGGATAACGGAAGGGATGGTCTCTGACACAAACCCAGCACAGAGAGCCTTCTGCAAGTCAGAACGGAAAGTAGGGAATTCCTTGACTGAACCATAGAGGTGGGCTCTCTGGACATTGTATATAAGTGGAATCATTTTGATAGAGAAACACAGACATGTGTGTGGTCTGTTGCATTTTCTGGTCCCTTCACGGAGCTCACCACTTTCAAGGGTCATGCATTGTATTTTCACTGATTTCTTTACTCAATCCATAACTGACTTACTTACAGCTTTATTTATCTGTTCATTTTTTAGTTTTATTTGTTTACTCGTTCTTTATAATTTATACACCTGGCGGACAATTCTTGACAGCGCACATTGAAAAGGGCAGCTCCATTGTGCCACCTTGTGTCCAAAGCCTGAACTGACGCCTGAACACGGAGGAACAGGTTGTGGGGAGGGACTGTCTGGGACAGGAGCCCACCGCCCAGAACTTTCTGGAGGTCAGCTTGGAAAGTGGGGAGTTCCTTGACTAAGCCATAGAGGTGGGCTCCCTCTGGACACTCCGTTGAAAGGTGATCATGGCTAGAGACAAATAGAGACACATTTGTTGTCTGTTGCCTTTTCTACTCCCGTCACTGAGCTTAATACTTTCAAGGTGCATTCATTTCTTTAATGTATTTCGTTACTTAGCTAACTCCTTTCTTGCTTTCTTACTTACTTCATTATGTACACGTTTACTTATGTATCCGTGTCTGTATGCATGTATTTATGCACGCATGCATTTCACACCTCCTGGACAGTACTTGAGTGTGGAGTTTGAGGATGTGATCCTTTGGCGCCACCCTGTGGCAACAGCCTGAACTGATGCTTGCACACTAAGGAACGGGAAAATGGGAGGGATGGTCCGGGACACGCACCCAGCAGGCAGAGCTTTCTGGAAGTCCCAATGGAGAGTGTGGAATGCTTAGACTAAACCATATCAGTGGGCTCTGTCTGGACACTACATATCAATGGAGTCCTGCTTACAGACAAAAATACCTATGTATACATATATCTGTGGCCTTTTCCATTTCGGACCCCTTTAAGCTACCTTATCATTTCCAAGGTTCATCCATTCTTTCTTGGTTGATTGATTGATTGATCTACCAAGCTCCTTATTATTCTAGTAACAGATTTGTTTGTCCATTTATGATTTATTTATATACGCATTCATTTATCTATTTTCCACCTTGCCGCCGATTGCGGAAACTGGTGTTTGTCCAAGGGGGTTCAATGGCGCCACCTGGTGGCAAAAGCGCGAACTGCTGCGGGAAATCCTAGGAACAGGTCCTTGAGAGGGACGGTCTGTCTGTGACACAAACCCAGCAGGCAGAACATTCTGGCGGTCCGTTTGGGAAGTGGGGACTTCCCTGACTAACCCCTGCTGGTGGGGCCCCCTCCGGGACAGAGCATAGACGTGGAATCCTACAACCGGTGGTCTTTACTGCATTTGACTCCTTTCACTTAGCTAAGTGTTTTCAAGGTTCGTACGTTTTATTTATTTCTTTAGCCTCTTACGGATACGGTTACGGTTACGTACTTACTTACTCCCTCCCTCATTCATTCGTTCGTTCACTCGTTCATTCACATAGCTAGACATTTTCCATATTTTGGACAATACTGCAGAGTGGAGTTTGATGACGGTATTTCTTTGGCGCCACCTTGTGGCAAAAGACTGAACTGCCCCTTTTAACGCTCAGGAACAGGAAACGGGAAGGAAGGGATGGTCCGGCGCAAAAAACCCACCGCGTGGAACTTCCTGGAGGTGGACATGGAAAGTGAGGAATCCTTCCCCTCAGCTCACTGCTCTCAAGATTCATTCTCTGTATTTTCACTGATTTATTCATTCATCCTTTCATGTATGCGTGTATATATTATTATTTTATTTACATACATATTTATTTGTTAGCTTTTAAATTTTATTTATTTAGTCCTGCATGTTCCTGCTTCACGGCTGGCAGGCAGTTCTTGGAGGTGGACGTTGATGATGGTGGCTCTGTGGCGCCACCTTGTGGCAAATGCCCGAACTGCTGCCTGAGAACGAGGGACCAGGACATTGAGAGGGACGGTCTGTCAGTGACACAAACCCACCAGGCGGAACCTTCGGCCGGTCAGTTTGGGAAGAGGGGGCGTCCTTGACAAAACCATGTTGGTGCGCCCCCCCACCCGCCAGGACAGTCCATAGATGTGGAATCATACAATATGTGGTCTTCCCCATTTCTGACTCCGTTCACTGAGCTGAATACTTTGAAGGCTCGCGAACGTCATTAGTTTACTTTCGTCCATATTCATTTGCTCCTTTATTTACGAATTTCACTCTTGCAGATAAGACTGGAGAGTGGAGTTGGACGATCGCGGTTTACATAACTGTATGTAAACTCTCTCACTGCCGTGGGACACCTTGTGGCAAAAGCCTGGCCTGGAGTGTGAAAACTGAGGAAGAGGAAAAGGGGAGGGATGATCTGTGACACGAAGCCACCACACAGAATTTTCGGGAGGTGAAGATGGAACGTGGGGAATTCCTGGACTATACCACATAGGTGGGCTCTCTCTGGACCCGACAAATAAATGCACTCACTTTTAGAGACAAATGGAGACATCCTGTGGCCTTTTAATTTCTGTCTCCTTTCACTTAGCCTAATAGACGCAGGGTGCTTCCACTTACTTTAGTTGTATGTTTCTTTCTTTCTTTCTTTCTTTCTTTCTTTCTTTCTTTCTTTCTTTCTTCTTTCCTTGCTGATGGACTGACTGACTGATTGATTGACTGTCTGACTTAGTATGGAAGGGTGCATGTATATGTGTGTATGCCTATTACACATTGCAGGTAATACTCGAGGCGGAGTTTGTTTCAGGGTGGCCCACCTTTGGGGCCAGCTTGTGGCGAAAGCCTGAACTGCTCCTTGAACCCCGAGGAACAGGATAACGGAAGGGATGGTCTCTGACACAAACCCAGCACAGAGAGCCTTCTGCAAGTCAGAACGGAAAGTAGGGAATTCCTTGACTGAACCATAGAGGTGGGCTCTCTGGACATTGTATATAAGTGGAATCATTTTGATAGAGAAACACAGACATGTGTGTGGTCTGTTGCATTTTCTGGTCCCTTCACGGAGCTCACCACTTTCAAGGGTCATGCATTGTATTTTCACTGATTTCTTTACTCAATCCATAACTGACTTACTTACAGCTTTATTTATCTGTTCATTTTTTAGTTTTATTTGTTTACTCGTTCTTTATAATTTATACACCTGGCGGACAATTCTTGACAGCGCACATTGAAAAGGGCAGCTCCATTGTGCCACCTTGTGTCCAAAGCCTGAACTGACGCCTGAACACGGAGGAACAGGTTGTGGGGAGGGACTGTCTGGGACAGGAGCCCACCGCCCAGAACTTTCTGGAGGTCAGCTTGGAAAGTGGGGAGTTCCTTGACTAAGCCATAGAGGTGGGCTCCCTCTGGACACTCCGTTGAAAGGTGATCATGGCTAGAGACAAATAGAGACACATTTGTTGTCTGTTGCCTTTTCTACTCCCGTCACTGAGCTTAATACTTTCAAGGTGCATTCATTTCTTTAATGTATTTCGTTACTTAGCTAACTCCTTTCTTGCTTTCTTACTTACTTCATTATGTACACGTTTACTTATGTATCCGTGTCTGTATGCATGTATTTATGCACGCATGCATTTCACACCTCCTGGACAGTACTTGAGTGTGGAGTTTGAGGATGTGATCCTTTGGCGCCACCCTGTGGCAACAGCCTGAACTGATGCTTGCACACTAAGGAACGGGAAAATGGGAGGGATGGTCCGGGACACGCACCCAGCAGGCAGAGCTTTCTGGAAGTCCCAATGGAGAGTGTGGAATGCTTAGACTAAACCATATCAGTGGGCTCTGTCTGGACACTACATATCAATGGAGTCCTGCTTACAGACAAAAATACCTATGTATACATATATCTGTGGCCTTTTCCATTTCGGACCCCTTTAAGCTACCTTATCATTTCCAAGGTTCATCCATTCTTTCTTGGTTGATTGATTGATTGATCTACCAAGCTCCTTATTATTCTAGTAACAGATTTGTTTGTCCATTTATGATTTATTTATATACGCATTCATTTATCTATTTTCCACCTTGCCGCCGATTGCGGAAACTGGTGTTTGTCCAAGGGGGTTCAATGGCGCCACCTGGTGGCAAAAGCGCGAACTGCTGCGGGAAATCCTAGGAACAGGTCCTTGAGAGGGACGGTCTGTCTGTGACACAAACCCAGCAGGCAGAACATTCTGGCGGTCCGTTTGGGAAGTGGGGACTTCCCTGACTAACCCCTGCTGGTGGGGCCCCCTCCGGGACAGAGCATAGACGTGGAATCCTACAACCGGTGGTCTTTACTGCATTTGACTCCTTTCACTTAGCTAAGTGTTTTCAAGGTTCGTACGTTTTATTTATTTCTTTAGCCTCTTACGGATACGGTTACGGTTACGTACTTACTTACTCCCTCCCTCATTCATTCGTTCGTTCACTCGTTCATTCACATAGCTAGACATTTTCCATATTTTGGACAATACTGCAGAGTGGAGTTTGATGACGGTATTTCTTTGGCGCCACCTTGTGGCAAAAGACTGAACTGCCCCTTTTAACGCTCAGGAACAGGAAACGGGAAGGAAGGGATGGTCCGGCGCAAAAAACCCACCGCGTGGAACTTCCTGGAGGTGGACATGGAAAGTGAGGAATCCTTCCCCTCAGCTCACTGATCTCAAGATTCATTCTCTGTATTTTCACTGATTTATTCATTCATCCTTTCATGTATGCGTGTATATATTATTATTTTATTTACATACATATTTATTTGTTAGCTTTTAAATTTTATTTATTTAGTCCTGCATGTTCCTGCTTCACGGCTGGCAGGCAGTTCTTGGAGGTGGACGTTGATGATGGTGGCTCTGTGGCGCCACCTTGTGGCAAATGCCCGAACTGCTGCCTGAGAACGAGGGACCAGGACATTGAGAGGGACGGTCTGTCAGTGACACAAACCCACCAGGCGGAACCTTCGGCCGGTCAGTTTGGGAAGAGGGGGCGTCCTTGACAAAACCATGTTGGTGCGCCCCCCCACCCGCCAGGACAGTCCATAGATGTGGAATCATACAATATGTGGTCTTCCCCATTTCTGACTCCGTTCACTGAGCTGAATACTTTGAAGGCTCGCGAACGTCATTAGTTTACTTTTGTCCATATTCATTTGCTCCTTTATTTACGAATTTCACTCTTGCAGATAAGACTGGAGAGTGGAGTTGGACGATCGCGGTTTACATAACTGTATGTAAACTCTCTCACTGCCGTGGGACACCTTGTGGCAAAAGCCTGGCCTGGAGTGTGAAAACTGAGGAAGAGGAAAAGGGGAGGGATGATCTGTGACACAAAGCCACCACACAGAATTTTCGGGAGGTGAAGATGGAACGTGGGGAATTCCTGGACTATACCACATAGGTGGGCTCTCTCTGGACCCGACAAATAAATGCACTCACTTTTAGAGACAAATGGAGACATCCTGTGGCCTTTTAATTTCTGTCTCCTTTCACTTAGCCTAATAGACGCAGGGTGCTTCCACTTACTTTAGTTGTATGTTTCTTTCTTTCTTTCTTTCTTTCTTTCTTTCTTCTTTCCTTGCTGATGGACTGACTGACTGATTGATTGACTGTCTGACTTAGTATGGAAGGGTGCATGTATATGTGTGTATGCCTATTACACATTGCAGGTAATACTCGAGGCGGAGTTTGTTTCAGGGTGGCCCACCTTTGGGGCCAGCTTGTGGCGAAAGCCTGAACTGCTCCTTGAACCCCGAGGAACAGGATAACGGAAGGGATGGTCTCTGACACAAACCCAGCACAGAGAGCCTTCTGCAAGTCAGAACGGAAAGTAGGGAATTCCTTGACTGAACCATAGAGGTGGGCTCTCTGGACATTGTATATAAGTGGAATCATTTTGATAGAGAAACACAGACATGTGTGTGGTCTGTTGCATTTTCTGGTCCCTTCACGGAGCTCACCACTTTCAAGGGTCATGCATTGTATTTTCACTGATTTCTTTACTCAATCCATAACTGACTTACTTACAGCTTTATTTATCTGTTCATTTTTTAGTTTTATTTGTTTACTCGTTCTTTATAATTTATACACCTGGCGGACAATTCTTGACAGCGCACATTGAAAAGGGCAGCTCCATTGTGCCACCTTGTGTCCAAAGCCTGAACTGACGCCTGAACACGGAGGAACAGGTTGTGGGGAGGGACTGTCTGGGACAGGAGCCCACCGCCCAGAACTTTCTGGAGGTCAGCTTGGAAAGTGGGGAGTTCCTTGACTAAGCCATAGAGGTGGGCTCCCTCTAGACACTCCGTTGAAAGGTGATCATGGCTAGAGACAAATAGAGACACATTTGTTGTCTGTTGCCTTTTCTACTCCCGTCACTGAGCTTAATACTTTCAAGGTGCATTCATTTCTTTCATGTATTTCGTTACTTAGCTAACTCCTTTCTTGCTTTCTTACTTACTTCATTATGTACACGTTTACTTATGTATCCGTGTCTGTATGCATGTATTTATGCACGCATGCATTTCACACCTCCTGGACAGTACTTGAGTGTGGAGTTTGAGGATGTGATCCTTTGGCGCCACCCTGTGGCAACAGCCTGAACTGATGCTTGCACACTAAGGAACGGGAAAATGGGAGGGATGGTCCGGGACACGCACCCAGCAGGCAGAGCTTTCTGGAAGTCCCAATGGAGAGTGTGGAATGCTTAGACTAAACCATATCAGTGGGCTCTGTCTGGACACTACATATCAATGGAGTCCTGCTTACAGACAAAAATACCTATGTATACATATATCTGTGGCCTTTTCCATTTCGGACCCCTTTAAGCTACCTTATCATTTCCAAGGTTCATCCATTCTTTCTTGGTTGATTGATTGATTGATCTACCAAGCTCCTTATTATTCTAGTAACAGATTTGTTTGTCCATTTATGATTTATTTATATACGCATTCATTTATCTATTTTCCACCTTGCCGCCGATTGCGGAAACTGGTGTTTGTCCAAGGGGGTTCAATGGCGCCACCTGGTGGCAAAAGCGCGAACTGCTGCGGGAAATCCTAGGAACAGGTCCTTGAGAGGGACGGTCTGTCTGTGACACAAACCCAGCAGGCAGAACATTCTGGCGGTCCGTTTGGGAAGTGGGGACTTCCCTGACTAACCCCTGCTGGTGGGGCCCCCTCCGGGACAGAGCATAGACGTGGAATCCTACAACCGGTGGTCTTTACTGCATTTGACTCCTTTCACTTAGCTTAGTGTTTTCAGGGTTCGTACCTTTTATTTATTTCTTTAGCCTGTTACGGATACGGTTACGGTTACGTACTTACTTACTCCCTCCCTCATTCATTCGTTCACTCGTTCATTCACATAGCTAGACATTTTCCATATTTTGGACAATACTGCAGAGTGGAGTTTGTTAGCTTTTAAATTTTATTTATTTAGTCCTGCATGTTCCTGCTTCACGGCTGGCAGGCAGTTCTTGGAGGTGGACGTTGATGATGGTGGCTCTGTCGCGCCACCTTGTGGCAAATGCCCGAACTGCTGCCTGAGAACGAGGGACCAGGACATTGAGAGGGACGGTCTGTATGTGACACAAACCCACCAGGCGGAACCTTCGGCAGGTCAGTTTGGAAGAGGGGGCGTCCTTGACAAAACCATGTTGGAGCGCCCCCCCACCCGCCAGGACAGTCCATAGATGTGGAATCATACAATATGTGGTCTTCCCCATTTCTGACTCCGTTCACTGAGCTGAATACTTTGAAGGCTCGCGAACGTCATTAGTTTACTTTCGTCCATATTCATTTGCTCCTTTATTTACGAATTTCACTCTTGCAGATAAGACTGGAGAGTGGAGTTGGACGATCGCGGTTTACATAACTGTATGTAAACTCTCTCACTGCCGTGGGACACCTTGTGGCAAAAGCCTGGCCTGGAGTGTGACAACTGAGGAAGAGGAAAAGGGGAGGGATGATCTGTGACACGAAGCCACCACACAGAATTTTCGGGAGGTGAAGATGGAACGTGGGGAATTCCTGGACTATACCACATAGGTGGGCTCTCTCTGGACCCGACAAATAAATGCACTCACTTTTAGAGACAAATGGAGACATCCTGTGGCCTTTTAATTTCTGTCTCCTTTCACTTAGCCTAATAGACGCAGGGTGCTTCCACTTACTTTAGTTGTATGTTTCTTTCTTTCTTTCTTTCTTTCTTTCTTCTTTCCTTGCTGATGGACTGACTGACTGATTGATTGACTGTCTGACTTAGTATGGAAGGGTGCATGTATATGTGTGTATGCCTATTACACATTGCAGGTAATACTCGAGGCGGAGTTTGTTTCAGGGTGGCCCACCTTTGGGGCCAGCTTGTGGCGAAAGCCTGAACTGCTCCTTGAACCCCGAGGAACAGGATAACGGAAGGGATGGTCTCTGACACAAACCCAGCACAGAGAGCCTTCTGCAAGTCAGAACGGAAAGTAGGGAATTCCTTGACTGAACCATAGAGGTGGGCTCTCTGGACATTGTATATAAGTGGAATCATTTTGATAGAGAAACACAGACATGTGTGTGGTCTGTTGCATTTTCTGGTCCCTTCACGGAGCTCACCACTTTCAAGGGTCATGCATTGTATTTTCACTGATTTCTTTACTCAATCCATAACTGACTTACTTACAGCTTTATTTATCTGTTCATTTTTTAGTTTTATTTGTTTACTCGTTCTTTATAATTTATACACCTGGCGGACAATTCTTGACAGCGCACATTGAAAAGGGCAGCTCCATTGTGCCACCTTGTGTCCAAAGCCTGAACTGACGCCTGAACACGGAGGAACAGGTTGTGGGGAGGGACTGTCTGGGACAGGAGCCCACCGCCCAGAACTTTCTGGAGGTCAGCTTGGAAAGTGGGGAGTTCCTTGACTAAGCCATAGAGGTGGGCTCCCTCTGGACACTCCGTTGAAAGGTGATCATGGCTAGAGACAAATAGAGACACATTTGTTGTCTGTTGCCTTTTCTACTCCCGTCACTGAGCTTAATACTTTCAAGGTGCATTCATTTCTTTCATGTATTTCGTTACTTAGCTAACTCCTTTCTTGCTTTCTTACTTACTTCATTATGTACACGTTTACTTATGTATCCGTGTCTGTATGCATGTATTTATGCACGCATGCATTTCACACCTCCTGGACAGTACTTGAGTGTGGAGTTTGAGGATGTGATCCTTTGGCGCCACCCTGTGGCAACAGCCTGAACTGATGCTTGCACACTAAGGAACGGGAAAATGGGAGGGATGGTCCGGGACACGCACCCAGCAGGCAGAGCTTTCTGGAAGTCCCAATGGAGAGTGTGGAATGCTTAGACTAAGCCATATCAGTGGGCTCTGTCTGGACACTACATATCAATGGAGTCCTGCTTACAGACAAAAATACCTATGTATACATATATCTGTGGCCTTTTCCATTTCGGACCCCTTTAAGCTACCTTATCATTTCCAAGGTTCATCCATTCTTTCTTGGTTGATTGATTGATTGATCTACCAAGCTCCTTATTATTCTAGTAACAGATTTGTTTGTCCATTTATGATTTATTTATATACGCATTCATTTATCTATTTTCCACCTTGCCGCCGATTGCGGAAACTGGTGTTTGTCCAAGGGGGTTCAATGGCGCCACCTGGTGGCAAAAGCGCGAACTGCTGCGGGAAATCCTAGGAACAGGTCCTTGAGAGGGACGGTCTGTCTGTGACACAAACCCAGCAGGCAGAACATTCTGGCGGTCTGTTTGGGAAGTGGGGACTTCCCTGACTAACCCCTGCTGGTGGGGCCCCCTCCGGGACAGAGCATAGACGTGGAATCCTACAACCGGTGGTCTTTACTGCATTTGACTCCTTTCACTTAGCTAAGTGTTTTCAAGGTTCGTACGTTTTATTTATTTCTTTAGCCTCTTACGGATACGGTTACGGTTACGTACTTACTTACTCCCTCCCTCATTCATTCGTTCGTTCACTCGTTCATTCACATAGCTAGACATTTTCCATATTTTGGACAATACTGCAGAGTGGAGTTTGATGACGGTATTTCTTTGGCGCCACCTTGTGGCAAAAGACTGAACTGCCCCTTTTAACGCTCAGGAACAGGAAACGGGAAGGAAGGGATGGTCCGGCGCAAAAAACCCACCGCGTGGAACTTCCTGGAGGTGGACATGGAAAGTGAGGAATCCTTCCCCTCAGCTCACTGCTCTCAAGATTCATTCTCTGTATTTTCACTGATTTATTCATTCATCCTTTCATGTATGCGTGTATATATTATTATTTTATTTACATACATATTTATTTGTTAGCTTTTAAATTTTATTTATTTAGTCCTGCATGTTCCTGCTTCACGGCTGGCAGGCAGTTCTTGGAGGTGGACGTTGATGATGGTGGCTCTGTGGCGCCACCTTGTGGCAAATGCCCGAACTGCTGCCTGAGAACGAGGGACCAGGACATTGAGAGGAACGGTCTGTCAGTGACACAAACCCACCAGGCGGAACCTTCGGCCGGTCAGTTTGGGAAGAGGGGGCGTCCTTGACAAAACCATGTTGGTGCGCCCCCCCACCCGCCAGGACAGTCCATAGATGTGGAATCATACAATATGTGGTCTTCCCCATTTCTGACTCCGTTCACTGAGCTGAATACTTTGAAGGCTCGCGAACGTCATTAGTTTACTTTCGTCCATATTCATTTGCTCCTTTATTTACGAATTTCACTCTTGCAGATAAGACTGGAGAGTGGAGTTGGACGATCGCGGTTTACATAACTGTATGTAAACTCTCTCACTGCCGTGGGACACCTTGTGGCAAAAGCCTGGCCTGGAGTGTGAAAACTGAGGAAGAGGAAAAGGGGAGGGATGATCTGTGACACGAAGCCACCACACAGAATTTTCGGGAGGTGAAGATGGAACGTGGGGAATTCCTGGACTATACCACATAGGTGGGCTCTCTCTGGACCCGACAAATAAATGCACTCACTTTTAGAGACAAATGGAGACATCCTGTGGCCTTTTAATTTCTGTCTCCTTTCACTTAGCCTAATAGACGCAGGGTGCTTCCACTTACTTTAGTTGTATGTTTCTTTCTTTCTTTCTTTCTTTCTTTCTTTCTTTCTTTCTTCTTTCCTTGCTGATGGACTGACTGACTGATTGATTGCCTGTCTGACTTAGTATGGAAGGGTGCATGTATATGTGTGTATGCCTATTACACATTGCAGGTAATACTCGAGGCGGAGTTTGTTTCAGGGTGGCCCACCTTTGGGGCCAGCTTGTGGCGAAAGCCTGAACTGCTCCTTGAACCCCGAGGAACAGGATAACGGAAGGGATGGTCTCTGACACAAACCCAGCACAGAGAGCCTTCTGCAAGTCAGAACGGAAAGTAGGGAATTCCTTGACTGAACCATAGAGGTGGGCTCTCTGGACATTGTATATAAGTGGAATCATTTTGATAGAGAAACACAGACATGTGTGTGGTCTGTTGCATTTTCTGGTCCCTTCACGGAGCTCACCACTTTCAAGGGTCATGCATTGTATTTTCACTGATTTCTTTACTCAATCCATAACTGACTTACTTACAGCTTTATTTATCTGTTCATTTTTTAGTTTTATTTGTTTACTCGTTCTTTATAATTTATACACCTGGCGGACAATTCTTGACAGCGCACATTGAAAAGGGCAGCTCCATTGTGCCACCTTGTGTCCAAAGCCTGAACTGACGCCTGAACACGGAGGAACAGGTTGTGGGGAGGGACTGTCTGGGACAGGAGCCCACCGCCCAGAACTTTCTGGAGGTCAGCTTGGAAAGTGGGGAGTTCCTTGACTAAGCCATAGAGGTGGGCTCCCTCTGGACACTCCGTTGAAAGGTGATCATGGCTAGAGACAAATAGAGACACATTTGTTGTCTGTTGCCTTTTCTACTCCCGTCACTGAGCTTAATACTTTCAAGGTGCATTCATTTCTTTCATGTATTTCGTTACTTAGCTAACTCCTTTCTTGCTTTCTTACTTACTTCATTATGTACACGTTTACTTATGTATCCGTGTCTGTATGCATGTATTTATGCACGCATGCATTTCACACCTCCTGGACAGTACTTGAGTGTGGAGTTTGAGGATGTGATCCTTTGGCGCCACCCTGTGGCAACAGCCTGAACTGATGCTTGCACACTAAGGAACGGGAAAATGGGAGGGATGGTCCGGGACACGCACCCAGCAGGCAGAGCTTTCTGGAAGTCCCAATGGAGAGTGTGGAATGCTTAGACTAAGCCATATCAGTGGGCTCTGTCTGGACACTACATATCAATGGAGTCCTGCTTACAGACAAAAATACCTATGTATACATATATCTGTGGCCTTTTCCATTTCGGACCCCTTTAAGCTACCTTATCATTTCCAAGGTTCATCCATTCTTTCTTGGTTGATTGATTGATTGATCTACCAAGCTCCTTATTATTCTAGTAACAGATTTGTTTGTCCATTTATGATTTATTTATATACGCATTCATTTATCTATTTTCCACCTTGCCGCCGATTGCGGAAACTGGTGTTTGTCCAAGGGGGTTCAATGGCGCCACCTGGTGGCAAAAGCGCGAACTGCTGCGGGAAATCCTAGGAACAGGTCCTTGAGAGGGACGGTCTGTCTGTGACACAAACCCAGCAGGCAGAACATTCTGGCGGTCCGTTTGGGAAGTGGGGACTTCCCTGACTAACCCCTGCTGGTGGGGCCCCCTCCGGGACAGAGCATAGACGTGGAATCCTACAACCGGTGGTCTTTACTGCATTTGACTCCTTTCACTTAGCTAAGTGTTTTCAAGGTTCGTACGTTTTATTTATTTCTTTAGCCTCTTACGGATACGGTTACGGTTACGTACTTACTTACTCCCTCCCTCATTCATTCATTCGTTCACTCGTTCATTCACATAGCTAGACATTTTCCATATTTTGGACAATACTGCAGAGTGGAGTTTGATGACGGTATTTCTTTGGCGCCACCTTGTGGCAAAAGACTGAACTGCCCCTTTTAACGCTCAGGAACAGGAAACGGGAAGGAAGGGATGGTCCGGCGCAAAAAACCCACCGCGTGGAACTTCCTGGAGGTGGACATGGAAAGTGAGGAATCCTTCCCCTCAGCTCACTGCTCTCAAGATTCATTCTCTGTATTTTCACTGATTTATTCATTCATCCTTTCATGTATGCGTGTATATATTATTATTTTATTTACATACATATTTATTTGTTAGCTTTTAAATTTTATTTATTTAGTCCTGCATGTTCCTGCTTCACGGCTGGCAGGCAGTTCTTGGAGGTGGACGTTGATGATGGTGGCTCTGTGGCGCCACCTTGTGGCAAATGCCCGAACTGCTGCCTGAGAACGAGGGACCAGGACATTGAGAGGGACGGTCTGTCAGTGACACAAACCCACCAGGCGGAACCTTCGGCCGGTCAGTTTGGGAAGAGGGGGCGTCCTTGACAAAACCATGTTGGTGCGCCCCCCCACCCGCCAGGACAGTCCATAGATGTGGAATCATACAATATGTGGTCTTCCCCATTTCTGACTCCGTTCACTGAGCTGAATACTTTGAAGGCTCGCGAACGTCATTAGTTTACTTTCGTCCATATTCATTTGCTCCTTTATTTACGAATTTCACTCTTGCAGATAAGACTGGAGAGTGGAGTTGGACGATCGCGGTTTACATAACTGTATGTAAACTCTCTCACTGCCGTGGGACACCTTGTGGCAAAAGCCTGGCCTAGAGTGTGAAAACTGAGGAAGAGGAAAAGGGGAGGGATGATCTGTGACACGAAGCCACCACACAGAATTTTCGGGAGGTGAAGAAGGAACGTGGGGAATTCCTGGACTATACCACATAGGTGGGCTCTCTCTGGACCCGACAAATAAATGCACTCACTTTTAGAGACAAATGGAGACATCCTGTGGCCTTTTAATTTCTGTCTCCTTTCACTTAGCCTAATAGACGCAGGGTGCTTCCACTTACTTTAGTTGTATGTTTCTTTCTTTCTTTCTTTCTTTCTTTCTTTCTTTCTTTCTTTCTTCTTTCCTTGCTGATGGACTGACTGACTGATTGATTGCCTGTCTGACTTAGTATGGAAGGGTGCATGTATATGTGTGTATGCCTATTACACATTGCAGGTAATACTCGAGGCGGAGTTTGTTTCAGGGTGGCCCACCTTTGGGGCCAGCTTGTGGCGAAAGCCTGAACTGCTCCTTGAACCCCGAGGAACAGGATAACGGAAGGGATGGTCTCTGACACAAACCCAGCACAGAGAGCCTTCTGCAAGTCAGAACGGAAAGTAGGGAATTCCTTGACTGAACCATAGAGGTGGGCTCTCTGGACATTGTATATAAGTGGAATCATTTTGATAGAGAAACACAGACATGTGTGTGGTCTGTTGCATTTTCTGGTCCCTTCACGGAGCTCACCACTTTCAAGGGTCATGCATTGTATTTTCACTGATTTCTTTACTCAATCCATAACTGACTTACTTACAGCTTTATTTATCTGTTCATTTTTTAGTTTTATTTGTTTACTCGTTCTTTATAATTTATACACCTGGCGGACAATTCTTGACAGCGCACATTGAAAAGGGCAGCTCCATTGTGCCACCTTGTGTCCAAAGCCTGAACTGACGCCTGAACACGGAGGAACAGGTTGTGGGGAGGGACTGTCTGGGACAGGAGCCCACCGCCCAGAACTTTCTGGAGGTCAGCTTGGAAAGTGGGGAGTTCCTTGACTAAGCCATAGAGGTGGGCTCCCTCTGGACACTCCGTTGAAAGGTGATCATGGCTAGAGACAAATAGAGACACATTTGTTGTCTGTTGCCTTTTCTACTCCCGTCACTGAGCTTAATACTTTCAAGGTGCATTCATTTCTTTCATGTATTTCGTTACTTAGCTAACTCCTTTCTTGCTTTCTTACTTACTTCATTATGTACACGTTTACTTATGTATCCGTGTCTGTATGCATGTATTTATGCACGCATGCATTTCACACCTCCTGGACAGTACTTGAGTGTGGAGTTTGAGGATGTGATCCTTTGGCGCCACCCTGTGGCAACAGCCTGAACTGATGCTTGCACACTAAGGAACGGGAAAATGGGAGGGATGGTCCGGGACACGCACCCAGCAGGCAGAGCTTTCTGGAAGTCCCAATGGAGAGTGTGGAATGCTTAGACTAAGCCATATCAGTGGGCTCTGTCTGGACACTACATATCAATGGAGTCCTGCTTACAGACAAAAATACCTATGTATACATATATCTGTGGCCTTTTCCATTTCGGACCCCTTTAAGCTACCTTATCATTTCCAAGGTTCATCCATTCTTTCTTGGTTGATTGATTGATTGATCTACCAAGCTCCTTATTATTCTAGTAACAGATTTGTTTGTCCATTTATGATTTATTTATATACGCATTCATTTATCTATTTTCCACCTTGCCGCCGATTGCGGAAACTGGTGTTTGTCCAAGGGGGTTCAATGGCGCCACCTGGTGGCAAAAGCGCGAACTGCTGCGGGAAATCCTAGGAACAGGTCCTTGAGAGGGACGGTCTGTCTGTGACACAAACCCAGCAGGCAGAACATTCTGGCGGTCCGTTTGGGAAGTGGGGACTTCCCTGACTAACCCCTGCTGGTGGGGCCCCCTCCGGGACAGAGCATAGACGTGGAATCCTACAACCGGTGGTCTTTACTGCATTTGACTCCTTTCACTTAGCTTAGTGTTTTCAAGGTTCGTACCTTTTATTTATTTCTTTAGCCTGTTACGGATACGGTTACGGTTACGTACTTACTTACTCCCTCCCTCATTCATTCGTTCACTCGTTCATTCACATAGCTAGACATTTTCCATATTTTGGACAATACTGCAGAGTGGAGTTTGTTAGCTTTTAAATTTTATTTATTTAGTCCTGCATGTTCCTGCTTCACGGCTGGCAGGCAGTTCTTGGAGGTGGACGTTGATGATGGTGGCTCTGTTGCGCCACCTTGTGGCAAATGCCCGAACTGCTGCCTGAGAACGAGGGACCAGGACATTGAGAGGGACGGTCTGTATGTGACACAAACCCACCAGGCGGAACCTTTGGCAGGTCAGTTGGAAGAGGGGGCGTCCTTGACAAAACCATGTTGGAGCGCCCCCCCACCCGCCAGAACAGTCCATAGATGTGGAATCATACAATATGTGGTCTTCCCCATTTCTGACTCCGTTCACTGAGCTGAATACTTTGAAGGCTCGCGAACGTCATTAGTTTACTTTCGTCCATATTCATTTGCTCCTTTATTTACGAATTTCACTCTTGCAGATAAGACTGGAGAGTGGAGTTGGACGATCGCGGTTTACATAACTGTATGTAAACTCTCTCACTGCCGTGGGACACCTTGTGGCAAAAGCCTGGCCTGGAGTGTGAAAACTGAGGAAGAGGAAAAGGGGAGGGATGATCTGTGACACGAAGCCACCACACAGAATTTTCGGGAGGTGAAGATGGAACGTGGGGAATTCATGGACTATACCACATAGGTGGGCTCTCTCTGGACCCGACAAATAAATGCACTCACTTTTAGAGACAAATGGAGACATCCTGTGGCCTTTTAATTTCTGTCTCCTTTCACTTAGCCTAATAGACGCAGGGTGCTTCCACTTACTTTAGTTGTATCTTACTATCTTTCTTTCTTTCTTTCTTTCTTCTTTCCTTGCTGATGGACTGACTGACTGATTGATTGCCTGTCTGACTTAGTATGGAAGGGTGCATGTATATGTGTGTATGCCTATTACACATTGCAGGTAATACTCGAGGCGGAGTTTGTTTCAGGGTGGCCCACCTTTGGGGCCAGCTTGTGGCGAAAGCCTGAACTGCTCCTTGAACCCCGAGGAACAGGATAACGGAAGGGATGGTCTCTGACACAAACCCAGCACAGAGAGCCTTCTGCAAGTCAGAACGGAAAGTAGGGAATTCCTTGACTGAACCATAGAGGTGGGCTCTCTGGACATTGTATATAAGTGGAATCATTTTGATAGAGAAACACAGACATGTGTGTGGTCTGTTGCATTTTCTGGTCCCTTCACGGAGCTCACCACTTTCAAGGGTCATGCATTGTATTTTCACTGATTTCTTTACTCAATCCATAACTGACTTACTTACAGCTTTATTTATCTGTTCATTTTTTAGTTTTATTTGTTTACTCGTTCTTTATAATTTATACACCTGGCGGACAATTCTTGACAGCGCACATTGAAAAGGGCAGCTCCATTGTGCCACCTTGTGTCCAAAGCCTGAACTGACGCCTGAACACGGAGGAACAGGTTGTGGGGAGGGACTGTCTGGGACAGGAGCCCACCGCCCAGAACTTTCTGGAGGTCAGCTTGGAAAGTGGGGAGTTCCTTGACTAAGCCATAGAGGTGGGCTCCCTCTGGACACTCCGTTGAAAGGTGATCATGGCTAGAGACAAATAGAGACACATTTGTTGTCTGTTGCCTTTTCTACTCCCGTCACTGAGCTTAATACTTTCAAGGTGCATTCATTTCTTTCATGTATTTCGTTACTTAGCTAACTCCTTTCTTGCTTTCTTACTTACTTCATTATGTACACGTTTACTTATGTATCCGTGTCTGTATGCATGTATTTATGCACGCATGCATTTCACACCTCCTGGACAGTACTTGAGTGTGGAGTTTGAGGATGTGATCCTTTGGCGCCACCCTGTGGCAACAGCCTGAACTGATGCTTGCACACTAAGGAACGGGAAAATGGGAGGGATGGTCCGGGACACGCACCCAGCAGGCAGAGCTTTCTGGAAGTCCCAATGGAGAGTGTGGAATGCTTAGACTAAGCCATATCAGTGGGCTCTGTCTGGACACTACATATCAATGGAGTCCTGCTTACAGACAAAAATACCTATGTATACATATATCTGTGGCCTTTTCCATTTCGGACCCCTTTAAGCTACCTTATCATTTCCAAGGTTCATCCATTCTTTCTTGGTTGATTGATTGATTGATCTACCAAGCTCCTTATTACTCTAGTAACAGATTTGTTTGTCCATTTATGATTTATTTATATACGCATTCATTTATCTATTTTCCACCTTGCCGCCGATTGCGGAAACTGGTGTTTGTCCAAGGGGGTTCAATGGCGCCACCTGGTGGCAAAAGCGCGAACTGCTGCGGGAAATCCTAGGAACAGGTCCTTGAGAGGGACGGTCTGTCTGTGACACAAACCCAGCAGGCAGAACATTCTGGCGGTCCGTTTGGGAAGAGGGGACTTCCCTGACTAACCCCTGCTGGTGGGGCCCCCTCCGGGACAGAGCATAGACGTGGAATCCTACAACCGGTGGTCTTTACTGCATTTGACTCCTTTCACTTAGCTAAGTGTTTTCAAGGTTCGTACGTTTTATTTATTTCTTTAGCCTCTTACGGATACGGTTACGGTTACGTACTTACTTACTCCCTCCCTCATTCATTCGTTCGTTCACTCGTTCATTCACATAGCTAGACATTTTCCATATTTTGGACAATACTGCAGAGTGGAGTTTGTTAGCTTTTAAATTTTATTTATTTAGTCCTGCATGTTCCTGCTTCACGGCTGGCAGGCAGTTCTTGGAGGTGGACGTTGATGATGGTGGCTCTGTGGCGCCACCTTGTGGCAAATGCCCGAACTGCTGCCTGAGAACGAGGGACCAGGACATTGAGAGGGACGGTCTGTATGTGACACAAACCCACCAGGCGGAACCTTCGGCAGGTCAGTTTGGAAGAGGGGGCGTCCTTGACAAAACCATGTTAAAGCGCCCCCCCACCCGCCAGAACAGTCCATAGATGTGGAATCATACAATATGTGGTCTTCCCCATTTCTGACTCCGTTCACTGAGCTGAATACTTTGAAGGCTCGCGAACGTCATTAGTTTACTTTCGTCCATATTCATTTGCTCCTTTATTTACGAATTTCACTCTTGCAGATAAGACTGGAGAGTGGAGTTGGACGATCGCGGTTTACATAACTGTATGTAAACTCTCTCACTGCCGTGGGACACCTTGTGGCAAAAGCCTGGCCTGGAGTGTGAAAACTGAGGAAGAGGAAAAGGGGAGGGATGATCTGTGACACGAAGCCACCACACAGAATTTTCGGGAGGTGAAGATGGAACGTGGGGAATTCCTGGACTATACCACATAGGTGGGCTCTCTCTGGACCCGACAAATAAATGCACTCACTTTTAGAGAGAAATGGAGACATCCTGTGGCCTTTTAATTTCTGTCTCCTTTCACTTAGCCTAATAGACGCAGGGTGCTTCCACTTACTTTAGTTGTATGTTACTATCTTTCTTTCTTTCTTTCTTTCTTCTTTCCTTGCTGATGGACTGACTGACTGATTGATTGCCTGTCTGACTTAGTATGGAAGGGTGCATGTATATGTGTGTATGCCTATTACACATTGCAGGTAATACTCGAGGCGGAGTTTGTTTCAGGGTGGCCCACCTTTGGGGCCAGCTTGTGGCGAAAGCCTGAACTGCTCCTTGAACCCCGAGGAACAGGATAACGGAAGGGATGGTCTCTGACACAAACCCAGCACAGAGAGCCTTCTGCAAGTCAGAACGGAAAGTAGGGAATTCCTTGACTGAACCATAGAGGTGGGCTCTCTGGACATTGTATATAAGTGGAATCATTTTGATAGAGAAACACAGACATGTGTGTGGTCTGTTGCATTTTCTGGTCCCTTCACGGAGCTCACCACTTTCAAGGGTCATGCATTGTATTTTCACTGATTTCTTTACTCAATCCATAACTGACTTACTTACAGCTTTATTTATCTGTTCATTTTTTAGTTTTATTTGTTTACTCGTTCTTTATAATTTATACACCTGGCGGACAATTCTTGACAGCGCACATTGAAAAGGGCAGCTCCATTGTGCCACCTTGTGTCCAAAGCCTGAACTGACGCCTGAACACGGAGGAACAGGTTGTGGGGAGGGACTGTCTGGGACAGGAGCCCACCGCCCAGAACTTTCTGGAGGTCAGCTTGGAAAGTGGGGAGTTCCTTGACTAAGCCATAGAGGTGGGCTCCCTCTGGACACTCCGTTGAAAGGTGATCATGGCTAGAGACAAATAGAGACACATTTGTTGTCTGTTGCCTTTTCTACTCCCGTCACTGAGCTTAATACTTTCAAGGTGCATTCATTTCTTTCATGTATTTCGTTACTTAGCTAACTCCTTTCTTGCTTTCTTACTTACTTCATTATGTACACGTTTACTTATGTATCCGTGTCTGTATGCATGTATTTATGCACGCATGCATTTCACACCTCCTGGACAGTACTTGAGTGTGGAGTTTGAGGATGTGATCCTTTGGCGCCACCCTGTGGCAACAGCCTGAACTGATGCTTGCACACTAAGGAACGGGAAAATGGGAGGGATGGTCCGGGACACGCACCCAGCAGGCAGAGCTTTCTGGAAGTCCCAATGGAGAGTGTGGAATGCTTAGACTAAGCCATATCAGTGGGCTCTGTCTGGACACTACATATCAATGGAGTCCTGCTTACAGACAAAAATACCTATGTATACATATATCTGTGGCCTTTTCCATTTCGGACCCCTTTAAGCTACCTTATCATTTCCAAGGTTCATCCATTCTTTCTTGGTTGATTGATTGATTGATCTACCAAGCTCCTTATTATTCTAGTAACAGATTTGTTTGTCCATTTATGATTTATTTATATACGCATTCATTTATCTATTTTCCACCTTGCCGCCGATTGCAGAAACTGGTGTTTGTCCAAGGGGGTTCAATGGCGCCACCTGGTGGCAAAAGCGCGAACTGCTGCGGGAAATCCTAGGAACAGGTCCTTGAGAGGGACGGTCTGTCTGTGACACAAACCCAGCAGGCAGAACATTCTGGCGGTCCGTTTGGGAAGTGGGGACTTCCCTGACTAACCCCTGCTGGTGGGGCCCCCTCCGGGACAGAGCATAGACGTGGAATCCTACAACCGGTGGTCTTTACTGCATTTGACTCCTTTCACTTAGCTAAGTGTTTTCAAGGTTCGTACGTTTTATTTATTTCTTTAGCCTCTTACGGATACGGTTACGGTTACGTACTTACTTACTCCCTCCCTCATTCATTCGTTCGTTCACTCGTTCTTTCACATAGCTAGACATTTTCCATATTTTGGACAATACTGCAGAGTGGAGTTTGATGACGGTATTTCTTTGGCGCCACCTTGTGGCAAAAGACTGAACTGCCCCTTTTAACGCTCAGGAACAGGAAACGGGAAGGAAGGGATGGTCCGGCGCAAAAAACCCACCGCGTGGAACTTCCTGGAGGTGGACATGGAAAGTGAGGAATCCTTCCCCTCAGCTCACTGCTCTCAAGATTCATTCTCTGTATTTTCACTGATTTATTCATTCATCCTTTCATGTATGCGTGTATATATTATTATTTTATTTACATACATATTTATTTGTTAGCTTTTAAATTTTATTTATTTAGTCCTGCATGTTCCTGCTTCACGGCTGGCAGGCAGTTCTTGGAGGTGGACGTTGATGATGGTGGCTCTGTGGCGCCACCTTGTGGCAAATGCCCGAACTGCTGCCTGAGAACGAGGGACCAGGACATTGAGAGGGACGGTCTGTCAGTGACACAAACCCACCAGGCGGAACCTTCGGCCGGTCAGTTTGGGAAGAGGGGGCGTCCTTGACAAAACCATGTTGGTGCGCCCCCCCACCCGCCAGGACAGTCCATAGATGTGGAATCATACAATATGTGGTCTTCCCCATTTCTGACTCCGTTCACTGAGCTGAATACTTTGAAGGCTCGCGAACGTCATTAGTTTACTTTCGTCCATATTCATTTGCTCCTTTATTTACGAATTTCACTCTTGCAGATAAGACTGGAGAGTGGAGTTGGACGATCGCGGTTTACATAACTGTATGTAAACTCTCTCACTGCCGTGGGACACCTTGTGGCAAAAGCCTGGCCTGGAGTGTGAAAACTGAGGAAGAGGAAAAGGGGAGGGATGATCTGTGACACGAAGCCACCACACAGAATTTTCGGGAGGTGAAGAAGGAACGTGGGGAATTCCTGGACTATACCACATAGGTGGGCTCTCTCTGGACCCGACAAATAAATGCACTCACTTTTAGAGACAAATGGAGACATCCTGTGGCCTTTTAATTTCTGTCTCCTTTCACTTAGCCTAATAGACGCAGGGTGCTTCCACTTACTTTAGTTGTATGTTTCTTTCTTTCTTTCTTTCTTTCTTTCTTTCTTTCTTTCTTTCTTTCTTTCTTCTTTCCTTGCTGATGGACTGACTGACTGATTGATTGACTGTCTGACTTAGTATGGAAGGGTGCATGTATATGTGTGTATGCCTATTACACATTGCAGGTAATACTCGAGGCGGAGTTTGTTTCAGGGTGGCCCACCTTTGGGGCCAGCTTGTGGCGAAAGCCTGAACTGCTCCTTGAACCCCGAGGAACAGGATAACGGAAGGGATGGTCTCTGACACAAACCCAGCACAGAGAGCCTTCTGCAAGTCAGAACGGAAAGTAGGGAATTCCTTGACTGAACCATAGAGGTGGGCTCTCTGGACATTGTATATAAGTGGAATCATTTTGATAGAGAAACACAGACATGTGTGTGGTCTGTTGCATTTTCTGGTCCCTTCACGGAGCTCACCACTTTCAAGGGTCATGCATTGTATTTTCACTGATTTCTTTACTCAATCCATAACTGACTTACTTACAGCTTTATTTATCTGTTCATTTTTTAGTTTTATTTGTTTACTCGTTCTTTATAATTTATACACCTGGTGGACAATTCTTGACAGCGCACATTGAAAAGGGCAGCTCCATTGTGCCACCTTGTGTCCAAAGCCTGAACTGACGCCTGAACACGGAGGAACAGGTTGTGGGGAGGGACTGTCTGGGACAGGAGCCCACCGCCCAGAACTTTCTGGAGGTCAGCTTGGAAAGTGGGGAGTTCCTTGACTAAGCCATAGAGGTGGGCTCCCTCTGGACACTCCGTTGAAAGGTGATCATGGCTAGAGACAAATAGAGACACATTTGTTGTCTGTTGCCTTTTCTACTCCCGTCACTGAGCTTAATACTTTCAAGGTGCATTCATTTCTTTCATGTATTTCGTTACTTAGCTAACTCCTTTCTTGCTTTCTTACTTACTTCATTATGTACACGTTTACTTATGTATCCGTGTCTGTATGCATGTATTTATGCACGCATGCATTTCACACCTCCTGGACAGTACTTGAGTGTGGAGTTTGAGGATGTGATCCTTTGGCGCCACCCTGTGGCAACAGCCTGAACTGATGCTTGCACACTAAGGAACGGGAAAATGGGAGGGATGGTCCGGGACACGCACCCAGCAGGCAGAGCTTTCTGGAAGTCCCAATGGAGAGTGTGGAATGCTTAGACTAAGCCATATCAGTGGGCTCTGTCTGGACACTACATATCAATGGAGTCCTGCTTACAGACAAAAATACCTATGTATACATATATCTGTGGCCTTTTCCATTTCGGACCCCTTTAAGCTACCTTATCATTTCCAAGGTTCATCCATTCTTTCTTGGTTGATTGATTGATTGATCTACCAAGCTCCTTATTACTCTAGTAACAGATTTGTTTGTCCATTTATGATTTATTTATATACGCATTCATTTATCTATTTTCCACCTTGCCGCCGATTGCGGAAACTGGTGTTTGTCCAAGGGGGTTCAATGGCGCCACCTGGTGGCAAAAGCGCGAACTGCTGCGGGAAATCCTAGGAACAGGTCCTTGAGAGGGACGGTCTGTCTGTGACACAAACCCAGCAGGCAGAACATTCTGGCGGTCCGTTTGGGAAGAGGGGACTTCCCTGACTAACCCCTGCTGGTGGGGCCCCCTCCGGGACAGAGCATAGACGTGGAATCCTACAACCGGTGGTCTTTACTGCATTTGACTCCTTTCACTTAGCTAAGTGTTTTCAAGGTTCGTACGTTTTATTTATTTCTTTAGCCTCTTACGGATACGGTTACGGTTACGTACTTACTTACTCCCTCCCTCATTCATTCGTTCGTTCACTCGTTCATTCACATAGCTAGACATTTTCCATATTTTGGACAATACTGCAGAGTGGAGTTTGATGACGGTATTTCTTTGGCGCCACCTTGTGGCAAAAGACTGAACTGCCCCTTTTAACGCTCAGGAACAGGAAACGGGAAGGAAGGGATGGTCCGGCGCAAAAAACCCACCGCGTGGAACTTCCTGGAGGTGGACATGGAAAGTGAGGAATCCTTCCCCTCAGCTCACTGCTCTCAAGATTCATTGTCTGTATTTTCACTGATTTATTCATTCATCCTTTCATGTATGCGTGTATATATTATTATTTTATTTACATACATATTTATTTGTTAGCTTTTAAATTTTATTTATTTAGTCCTGCATGTTCCTGCTTCACGGCTGGCAGGCAGTTCTTGGAGGTGGACGTTGATGATGGTGGCTCTGTGGCGCCACCTTGTGGCAAATGCCCGAACTGCTGCCTGAGAACGAGGGACCAGGACATTGAGAGGGACGGTCTGTCAGTGACACAAACCCACCAGGCGGAACCTTCGGCCGGTCAGTTTGGGAAGAAGGGGCGTCCTTGACAAAACCATGTTGGTGCGCCCCCCCACCCGCCAGGACAGTCCATAGATGTGGAATCATACAATATGTGGTCTTCCCCATTTCTGACTCCGTTCACTGAGCTGAATACTTTGAAGGCTCGCGAACGTCATTAGTTTACTTTCGTCCATATTCATTTGCTCCTTTATTTACGAATTTCACTCTTGCAGATAAGACTGGAGAGTGGAGTTGGACGATCGCGGTTTACATAACTGTATGTAAACTCTCTCACTGCCGTGGGACACCTTGTGGCAAAAGCCTGGCCTAGAGTGTGAAAACTGAGGAAGAGGAAAAGGGGAGGGATGATCTGTGACACGAAGCCACCACACAGAATTTTCGGGAGGTGAAGAAGGAACGTGGGGAATTCCTGGACTATACCACATAGGTGGGCTCTCTCTGGACCCGACAAATAAATGCACTCACTTTTAGAGACAAATGGAGACATCCTGTGGCCTTTTAATTTCTGTCTCCTTTCACTTAGCCTAATAGACGCAGGGTGCTTCCACTTACTTTAGTTGTATGTTTCTTTCTTTCTTTCTTTCTTTCTTTCTTTCTTTCTTTCTTTCTTTCTTTCTTTCTTCTTTCCTTGCTGATGGACTGACTGACTGATTGATTGACTGTCTGACTTAGTATGGAAGGGTGCATGTATATGTGTGTATGCCTATTACACATTGCAGGTAATACTCGAGGCGGAGTTTGTTTCAGGGTGGCCCACCTTTGGGGCCAGCTTGTGGCGAAAGCCTGAACTGCTCCTTGAACCCCGAGGAACAGGATAACGGAAGGGATGGTCTCTGACACAAACCCAGCACAGAGAGCCTTCTGCAAGTCAGAAAGGAAAGTAGGGAATTCCTTGACTGAACCATAGAGGTGGGCTCTCTGGACATTGTATATAAGTGGAATCATTTTGATAGAGAAACACAGACATGTGTGTGGTCTGTTGCATTTTCTGGTCCCTTCACGGAGCTCACCACTTTCAAGGGTCATGCATTGTATTTTCACTGATTTCTTTACTCAATCCATAACTGACTTACTTACAGCTTTATTTATCTGTTCATTTTTTAGTTTTATTTGTTTACTCGTTCTTTATAATTTATACACCTGGCGGACAATTCTTGACAGCGCACATTGAAAAGGGCAGCTCCATTGTGCCACCTTGTGTCCAAAGCCTGAACTGACGCCTGAACACGGAGGAACAGGTTGTGGGGAGGGACTGTCTGGGACAGGAGCCCACCGCCCAGAACTTTCTGGAGGTCAGCTTGGAAAGTGGGGAGTTCCTTGACTAAGCCATAGAGGTGGGCTCCCTCTGGACACTCCGTTGAAAGGTGATCATGGCTAGAGACAAATAGAGACACATTTGTTGTCTGTTGCCTTTTCTACTCCCGTCACTGAGCTTAATACTTTCAAGGTGCATTCATTTCTTTCATGTATTTCGTTACTTAGCTAACTCCTTTCTTGCTTTCTTACTTACTTCATTATGTACACGTTTACTTATGTATCCGTGTCTGTATGCATGTATTTATGCACGCATGCATTTCACACCTCCTGGACAGTACTTGAGTGTGGAGTTTGAGGATGTGATCCTTTGGCGCCACCCTGTGGCAACAGCCTGAACTGATGCTTGCACACTAAGGAACGGGAAAATGGGAGGGATGGTCCGGGACACGCACCCAGCAGGCAGAGCTTTCTGGAAGTCCCAATGGAGAGTGTGGAATGCTTAGACTAAGCCATATCAGTGGGCTCTGTCTGGACACTACATATCAATGGAGTCCTGCTTACAGACAAAAATACCTATGTATACATATATCTGTGGCCTTTTCCATTTCGGACCCCTTTAAGCTACCTTATCATTTCCAAGGTTCATCCATTCTTTCTTGGTTGATTGATTGATTGATCTACCAAGCTCCTTATTATTCTAGTAACAGATTTGTTTGTCCATTTATGATTTATTTATATACGCATTCATTTATCTATTTTCCACCTTGCCGCCGATTGCGGAAACTGGTGTTTGTCCAAGGGGGTTCAATGGCGCCACCTGGTGGCAAAAGCGCGAACTGCTGCGGGAAATCCTAGGAACAGGTCCTTGAGAGGGACGGTCTGTCTGTGACACAAACCCAGCAGGCAGAACTTTCTGGCGGTCCGTTTGGGAAGTGGGGACTTCCCTGACTAACCCCTGCTGGTGGGGCCCCCTCCGGGACAGAGCATAGACGTGGAATCCTACAACCGGTGGTCTTTACTGCATTTGACTCCTTTCACTTAGCTTAGTGTTTTCAAGGTTCGTACCTTTTATTTATTTCTTTAGCCTGTTACGGATACGGTTACGGTTACGTACTTACTTACTCCCTCCCTCATTCATTCGTTCACTCGTTCATTCACATAGCTAGACATTTTCCATATTTTGGACAATACTGCAGAGTGGAGTTTGTTAGCTTTTAAATTTTATTTATTTAGTCCTGCATGTTCCTGCTTCACGGCTGGCAGGCAGTTCTTGGAGGTGGACGTTGATGATGGTGGCTCTGTGGCGCCACCTTGTGGCAAATGCCCGAACTGCTGCCTGAGAACGAGGGACCAGGACATTGAGAGGGACGGTCTGTCAGTGACACAAACCCACCAGGCGGAACCTTCGGCCGGTCAGTTTGGGAAGAAGGGGCGTCCTTGACAAAACCATGTTGGTGCGCCCCCCCACCCGCCAGGACAGTCCATAGATGTGGAATCATACAATATGTGGTCTTCCCCATTTCTGACTCCGTTCACTGAGCTGAATACTTTGAAGGCTCGCGAACGTCATTAGTTTACTTTCGTCCATATTCATTTGCTCCTTTATTTACGAATTTCACTCTTGCAGATAAGACTGGAGAGTGGAGTTGGACGATCGCGGTTTACATAACTGTATGTAAACTCTCTCACTGCCGTGGGACACCTTGTGGCAAAAGCCTGGCCTAGAGTGTGAAAACTGAGGAAGAGGAAAAGGGGAGGGATGATCTGTGACACGAAGCCACCACACAGAATTTTCGGGAGGTGAAGAAGGAACGTGGGGAATTCCTGGACTATACCACATAGGTGGGCTCTCTCTGGACCCGACAAATAAATGCACTCACTTTTAGAGACAAATGGAGACATCCTGTGGCCTTTTAATTTCTGTCTCCTTTCACTTAGCCTAATAGACGCAGGGTGCTTCCACTTACTTTAGTTGTATGTTACTATCTTTCTTTCTTTCTTTCTTTCTTTCTTCTTTCCTTGCTGATGGACTGACTGACTGATTGATTGCCTGTCTGACTTAGTATGGAAGGGTGCATGTATATGTGTGTATGCCTATTACACATTGCAGGTAATACTCGAGGCGGAGTTTGTTTCAGGGTGGCCCACCTTTGGGGCCAGCTTGTGGCGAAAGCCTGAACTGCTCCTTGAACCCCGAGGAACAGGATAACGGAAGGGATGGTCTCTGACACAAACCCAGCACAGAGAGCCTTCTGCAAGTCAGAACGGAAAGTAGGGAATTCCTTGACTGAACCATAGAGGTGGGCTCTCTGGACATTGTATATAAGTGGAATCATTTTGATAGAGAAACACAGACATGTGTGTGGTCTGTTGCATTTTCTGGTCCCTTCACGGAGCTCACCACTTTCAAGGGTCATGCATTGTATTTTCACTGATTTCTTTACTCAATCCATAACTGACTTACTTACAGCTTTATTTATCTGTTCATTTTTTAGTTTTATTTGTTTACTCGTTCTTTATAATTTATACACCTGGCGGACAATTCTTGACAGCGCACATTGAAAAGGGCAGCTCCATTGTGCCACCTTGTGTCCAAAGCCTGAACTGACGCCTGAACACGGAGGAACAGGTTGTGGGGAGGGACTGTCTGGGACAGGAGCCCACCGCCCAGAACTTTCTGGAGGTCAGCTTGGAAAGTGGGGAGTTCCTTGACTAAGCCATAGAGGTGGGCTCCCTCTGGACACTCCGTTGAAAGGTGATCATGGCTAGAGACAAATAGAGACACATTTGTTGTCTGTTGCCTTTTCTACTCCCGTCACTGAGCTTAATACTTTCAAGGTGCATTCATTTCTTTCATGTATTTCGTTACTTAGCTAACTCCTTTCTTGCTTTCTTACTTACTTCATTATGTACACGTTTACTTATGTATCCGTGTCTGTATGCATGTATTTATGCACGCATGCATTTCACACCTCCTGGACAGTACTTGAGTGTGGAGTTTGAGGATGTGATCCTTTGGCGCCACCCTGTGGCAACAGCCTGAACTGATGCTTGCACACTAAGGAACGGGAAAATGGGAGGGATGGTCCGGGACACGCACCCAGCAGGCAGAGCTTTCTGGAAGTCCCAATGGAGAGTGTGGAATGCTTAGACTAAGCCATATCAGTGGGCTCTGTCTGGACACTACATATCAATGGAGTCCTGCTTACAGACAAAAATACCTATGTATACATATATCTGTGGCCTTTTCCATTTCGGACCCCTTTAAGCTACCTTATCATTTCCAAGGTTCATCCATTCTTTCTTGGTTGATTGATTGATTGATCTACCAAGCTCCTTATTATTCTAGTAACAGATTTGTTTGTCCATTTATGATTTATTTATATACGCATTCATTTATCTATTTTCCACCTTGCCGCCGATTGCGGAAACTGGTGTTTGTCCAAGGGGGTTCAATGGCGCCACCTGGTGGCAAAAGCGCGAACTGCTGCGGGAAATCCTAGGAACAGGTCCTTGAGAGGGACGGTCTGTCTGTGACACAAACCCAGCAGGCAGAACTTTCTGGCGGTCCGTTTGGGAAGTGGGGACTTCCCTGACTAACCCCTGCTGGTGGGGCCCCCTCCGGGACAGAGCATAGACGTGGAATCCTACAACCGGTGGTCTTTACTGCATTTGACTCCTTTCACTTAGCTTAGTGTTTTCAAGGTTCGTACGTTTTATTTATTTCTTTAGCCTGTTACGGATACGGTTACGGTTACGTACTTACTTACTCACTCCCTCATTCATTCGTTCGTTCACTCTTTCATTCACATAGCTAGACATTTTCCATATTTTGGACAATACTGCAGAGTGGAGTTTGATGACGGTATTTCTTTGGCGCCACCTTGTGGCAAAAGACTGAACTGCCCCTTTTAACGCTCAGGAACAGGAAACGGGAAGGAAGGGATGGTCCGGCGCAAAAAACCCACCGCGTGGAACTTCCTGGAGGTGGACATGGAAAGTGAGGAATCCTTCCCCTCAGCTCACTGCTCTCAAGATTCATTCTCTGTATTTTCACTGATTTATTCATTCATCCTTTCATGTATGCGTGTATATATTATTATTTTATTTACATACATATTTATTTGTTAGCTTTTAAATTTTATTTATTTAGTCCTGCATGTTCCTGCTTCACGGCTGGCAGGCAGTTCTTGGAGGTGGACGTTGATGATGGTGGCTCTGTGGCGCCACCTTGTGGCAAATGCCCGAACTGCTGCCTGAGAACGAGGGACCAGGACATTGAGAGGGACGGTCTGTCAGTGACACAAACCCACCAGGCGGAACCTTCGGCCGGTCAGTTTGGGAAGAGGGGGCGTCCTTGACAAAACCATGTTGGTGCGCCCCCCCACCCGCCAGGACAGTCCATAGATGTGGAATCATACAATATGTGGTCTTCCCCATTTCTGACTCCGTTCACTGAGCTGAATACTTTGAAGGCTCGCGAACGTCATTAGTTTACTTTCGTCCATATTCATTTGCTCCTTTATTTACGAATTTCACTCTTGCAGATAAGACTGGAGAGTGGAGTTGGACGATCGCGGTTTACATAACTGTATGTAAACTCTCTCACTGCCGTGGGACACCTTGTGGCAAAAGCCTGGCCTGGAGTGTGAAAACTGAGGAAGAGGAAAAGGGGAGGGATGATCTGTGACACGAAGCCACCACACAGAATTTTCGGGAGGTGAAGAAGGAACGTGGGGAATTCCTGGACTATACCACATAGGTGGGCTCTCTCTGGACCCGACAAATAAATGCACTCACTTTTAGAGACAAATGGAGACATCCTGTGGCCTTTTAATTTCTGTCTCCTTTCACTTAGCCTAATAGACGCAGGGTGCTTCCACTTACTTTAGTTGTATGTTTCTTTCTTTCTTTCTTTCTTTCTTTCTTTCTTTCTTTCTTTCTTTCTTTCTTCTTTCCTTGCTGATGGACTGACTGACTGATTGATTGACTGTCTGACTTAGTATGGAAGGGTGCATGTATATGTGTGTATGCCTATTACACATTGCAGGTAATACTCGAGGCGGAGTTTGTTTCAGGGTGGCCCACCTTTGGGGCCAGCTTGTGGCGAAAGCCTGAACTGCTCCTTGAACCCCGAGGAACAGGATAACGGAAGGGATGGTCTCTGACACAAACCCAGCACAGAGAGCCTTCTGCAAGTCAGAACGGAAAGTAGGGAATTCCTTGACTGAACCATAGAGGTGGGCTCTCTGGACATTGTATATAAGTGGAATCATTTTGATAGAGAAACACAGACATGTGTGTGGTCTGTTGCATTTTCTGGTCCCTTCACGGAGCTCACCACTTTCAAGGGTCATGCATTGTATTTTCACTGATTTCTTTACTCAATCCATAACTGACTTACTTACAGCTTTATTTATCTGTTCATTTTTTAGTTTTATTTGTTTACTCGTTCTTTATAATTTATTCACCTGGCGGACAATTCTTGACAGCGCACATTGAAAAGGGCAGCTCCATTGTGCCACCTTGTGTCCAAAGCCTGAACTGACGCCTGAACACGGAGGAACAGGTTGTGGGGAGGGACTGTCTGGGACAGGAGCCCACCGCCCAGAACTTTCTGGAGGTCAGCTTGGAAAGTGGGGAGTTCCTTGACTAAGCCATAGAGGTGGGCTCCCTCTGGACACTCCGTTGAAAGGTGATCATGGCTAGAGACAAATAGAGACACATTTGTTGTCTGTTGCCTTTTCTACTCCCGTCACTGAGCTTAATACTTTCAAGGTGCATTCATTTCTTTCATGTATTTCGTTACTTAGCTAACTCCTTTCTTGCTTTCTTACTTACTTCATTATGTACACGTTTACTTATGTATCCGTGTCTGTATGCATGTATTTATGCACGCATGCATTTCACACCTCCTGGACAGTACTTGAGTGTGGAGTTTGAGGATGTGATCCTTTGGCGCCACCCTGTGGCAACAGCCTGAACTGATGCTTGCACACTAAGGAACGGGAAAATGGGAGGGATGGTCCGGGACACGCACCCAGCAGGCAGAGCTTTCTGGAAGTCCCAATGGAGAGTGTGGAATGCTTAGACTAAGCCATATCAGTGGGCTCTGTCTGGACACTACATATCAATGGAGTCCTGCTTACAGACAAAAATACCTATGTATACATATATCTGTGGCCTTTTCCATTTCGGACCCCTTTAAGCTACCTTATCATTTCCAAGGTTCATCCATTCTTTCTTGGTTGATTGATTGATTGATCTACCAAGCTCCTTATTACTCTAGTAACAGATTTGTTTGTCCATTTATGATTTATTTATATACGCATTCATTTATCTATTTTCCACCTTGCCGCCGATTGCGGAAACTGGTGTTTGTCCAAGGGGGTTCAATGGCGCCACCTGGTGGCAAAAGCGCGAACTGCTGCGGGAAATCCTAGGAACAGGTCCTTGAGAGGGACGGTCTGTCTGTGACACAAACCCAGCAGGCAGAACATTCTGGCGGTCCGTTTGGGAAGAGGGGACTTCCCTGACTAACCCCTGCTGGTGGGGCCCCCTCCGGGACAGAGCATAGACGTGGAATCCTACAACCGGTGGTCTTTACTGCATTTGACTCCTTTCACTTAGCTAAGTGTTTTCAAGGTTCGTACGTTTTATTTATTTCTTTAGCCTCTTACGGATACGGTTACGGTTACGTACTTACTTACTCCCTCCCTCATTCATTCGTTCGTTCACTCGTTCATTCACATAGCTAGACATTTTCCATATTTTGGACAATACTGCAGAGTGGAGTTTGATGACGGTATTTCTTTGGCGCCACCTTGTGGCAAAAGACTGAACTGCCCCTTTTAACGCTCAGGAACAGGAAACGGGAAGGAAGGGATGGTCCGGCGCAAAAAACCCACCGCGTGGAACTTCCTGGAGGTGGACATGGAAAGTGAGGAATCCTTCCCCTCAGCTCACTGCTCTCAAGATTCATTCTCTGTATTTTCACTGATTTATTCATTCATCCTTTCATGTATGCGTGTATATATTATTATTTTATTTACATACATATTTATTTGTTAGCTTTTAAATTTTATTTATTTAGTCCTGCATGTTCCTGCTTCACGGCTGGCAGGCAGTTCTTGGAGGTGGACGTTGATGATGGTGGCTCTGTGGCGCCACCTTGTGGCAAATGCCCGAACTGCTGCCTGAGAACGAGGGACCAGGACATTGAGAGGGACGGTCTGTCAGTGACACAAACCCACCAGGCGGAACCTTCGGCCGGTCAGTTTGGGAAGAGGGGGCGTCCTTGACAAAACCATGTTGGTGCGCCCCCCCACCCGCCAGGACAGTCCATAGATGTGGAATCATACAATATGTGGTCTTCCCCATTTCTGACTCCGTTCACTGAGCTGAATACTTTGAAGGCTCGCGAACGTCATTAGTTTACTTTCGTCCATATTCATTTGCTCCTTTATTTACGAATTTCACTCTTGCAGATAAGACTGGAGAGTGGAGTTGGACGATCGCGGTTTACATAACTGTATGTAAACTCTCTCACTGCCGTGGGACACCTTGTGGCAAAAGCCTGGCCTGGAGTGTGAAAACTGAGGAAGAGGAAAAGGGGAGGGATGATCTGTGACACGAAGCCACCACACAGAATTTTCGGGAGGTGAAGAAGGAACGTGGGGAATTCCTGGACTATACCACATAGGTGGGCTCTCTCTGGACCCGACAAATAAATGCACTCACTTTTAGAGACAAATGGAGACATCCTGTGGCCTTTTAATTTCTGTCTCCTTTCACTTAGCCTAATAGACGCAGGGTGCTTCCACTTACTTTAGTTGTATGTTTCTTTCTTTCTTTCTTTCTTTCTTTCTTTCTTTCTTTCTTTCTTTCTTTCTTCTTTCCTTGCTGATGGACTGACTGACTGATTGATTGACTGTCTGACTTAGTATGGAAGGGTGCATGTATATGTGTGTATGCCTATTACACATTGCAGGTAATACTCGAGGCGGAGTTTGTTTCAGGGTGGCCCACCTTTGGGGCCAGCTTGTGGCGAAAGCCTGAACTGCTCCTTGAACCCCGAGGAACAGGATAACGGAAGGGATGGTCTCTGACACAAACCCAGCACAGAGAGCCTTCTGCAAGTCAGAACGGAAAGTAGGGAATTCCTTGACTGAACCATAGAGGTGGGCTCTCTGGACATTGTATATAAGTGGAATCATTTTGATAGAGAAACACAGACATGTGTGTGGTCTGTTGCATTTTCTGGTCCCTTCACGGAGCTCACCACTTTCAAGGGTCATGCATTGTATTTTCACTGATTTCTTTACTCAATCCATAACTGACTTACTTACAGCTTTATTTATCTGTTCATTTTTTAGTTTTATTTGTTTACTCGTTCTTTATAATTTATACACCTGGTGGACAATTCTTGACAGCGCACATTGAAAAGGGCAGCTCCATTGTGCCACCTTGTGTCCAAAGCCTGAACTGACGCCTGAACACGGAGGAACAGGTTGTGGGGAGGGACTGTCTGGGACAGGAGCCCACCGCCCAGAACTTTCTGGAGGTCAGCTTGGAAAGTGGGGAGTTCCTTGACTAAGCCATAGAGGTGGGCTCCCTCTGGACACTCCGTTGAAAGGTGATCATGGCTAGAGACAAATAGAGACACATTTGTTGTCTGTTGCCTTTTCTACTCCCGTCACTGAGCTTAATACTTTCAAGGTGCATTCATTTCTTTCATGTATTTCGTTACTTAGCTAACTCCTTTCTTGCTTTCTTACTTACTTCATTATGTACACGTTTACTTATGTATCCGTGTCTGTATGCATGTATTTATGCACGCATGCATTTCACACCTCCTGGACAGTACTTGAGTGTGGAGTTTGAGGATGTGATCCTTTGGCGCCACCCTGTGGCAACAGCCTGAACTGATGCTTGCACACTAAGGAACGGGAAAATGGGAGGGATGGTCCGGGACACGCACCCAGCAGGCAGAGCTTTCTGGAAGTCCCAATGGAGAGTGTGGAATGCTTAGACTAAGCCATATCAGTGGGCTCTGTCTGGACACTACATATCAATGGAGTCCTGCTTACAGACAAAAATACCTATGTATACATATATCTGTGGCCTTTTCCATTTCGGACCCCTTTAAGCTACCTTATCATTTCCAAGGTTCATCCATTCTTTCTTGGTTGATTGATTGATTGATCTACCAAGCTCCTTATTACTCTAGTAACAGATTTGTTTGTCCATTTATGATTTATTTATATACGCATTCATTTATCTATTTTCCACCTTGCCGCCGATTGCGGAAACTGGTGTTTGTCCAAGGGGGTTCAATGGCGCCACCTGGTGGCAAAAGCGCGAACTGCTGCGGGAAATCCTAGGAACAGGTCCTTGAGAGGGACGGTCTGTCTGTGACACAAACCCAGCAGGCAGAACATTCTGGCGGTCCGTTTGGGAAGAGGGGACTTCCCTGACTAACCCCTGCTGGTGGGGCCCCCTCCGGGACAGAGCATAGACGTGGAATCCTACAACCGGTGGTCTTTACTGCATTTGACTCCTTTCACTTAGCTAAGTGTTTTCAAGGTTCGTACGTTTTATTTATTTCTTTAGCCTCTTACGGATACGGTTACGGTTACGTACTTACTTACTCCCTCCCTCATTCATTCGTTCGTTCACTCGTTCATTCACATAGCTAGACATTTTCCATATTTTGGACAATACTGCAGAGTGGAGTTTGATGATGGTATTTCTTTGGCGCCACCTTGTGGCAAAAGACTGAACTGCCCCTTTTAACGCTCAGGAACAGGAAACGGGAAGGAAGGGATGGTCCGGCGCAAAAAACCCACCGCGTGGAACTTCCTGGAGGTGGACATGGAAAGTGAGGAATCCTTCCCCTCAGCTCACTGCTCTCAAGATTCATTCTCTGTATTTTCACTGATTTATTCATTCATCCTTTCATGTATGCGTGTATATATTATTATTTTATTTACATACATATTTATTTGTTAGCTTTTAAATTTTATTTATTTAGTCCTGCATGTTCCTGCTTCACGGCTGGCAGGCAGTTCTTGGAGGTGGACGTTGATGATGGTGGCTCTGTGGCGCCACCTTGTGGCAAATGCCCGAACTGCTGCCTGAGAACGAGGGACCAGGACATTGAGAGGGACGGTCTGTCAGTGACACAAACCCACCAGGCGGAACCTTCGGCCGGTCAGTTTGGGAAGAGGGGGCGTCCTTGACAAAACCATGTTGGTGCGCCCCCCCACCCGCCAGGACAGTCCATAGATGTGGAATCATACAATATGTGGTCTTCCCCATTTCTGACTCCGTTCACTGAGCTGAATACTTTGAAGGCTCGCGAACGTCATTAGTTTACTTTCGTCCATATTCATTTGCTCCTTTATTTACGAATTTCACTCTTGCAGATAAGACTGGAGAGTGGAGTTGGACGATCGCGGTTTACATAACTGTATGTAAACTCTCTCACTGCCGTGGGACACCTTGTGGCAAAAGCCTGGCCTGGAGTGTGAAAACTGAGGAAGAGGAAAAGGGGAGGGATGATCTGTGACACGAAGCCACCACACAGAATTTTCGGGAGGTGAAGATGGAACGTGGGGAATTCCTGGACTATACCACATAGGTGGGCTCTCTCTGGACCCGACAAATAAATGCACTCACTTTTAGAGACAAATGGAGACATCCTGTGGCCTTTTAATTTCTGTCTCCTTTCACTTAGCCTAATAGACGCAGGGTGCTTCCACTTACTTTAGTTGTATGTTTCTTTCTTTCTTTCTTTCTTTCTTTCTTTCTTTCTTTCTTTCTTTCTTTCTTCTTTCCTTGCTGATGGACTGACTGACTGATTGATTGACTGTCTGACTTAGTATGGAAGGGTGCATGTATATGTGTGTATGCCTATTACACATTGCAGGTAATACTCGAGGCGGAGTTTGTTTCAGGGTGGCCCACCTTTGGGGCCAGCTTGTGGCGAAAGCCTGAACTGCTCCTTGAACCCCGAGGAACAGGATAACGGAAGGGATGGTCTCTGACACAAACCCAGCACAGAGAGCCTTCTGCAAGTCAGAACGGAAAGTAGGGAATTCCTTGACTGAACCATAGAGGTGGGCTCTCTGGACATTGTATATAAGTGGAATCATTTTGATAGAGAAACACAGACATGTGTGTGGTCTGTTGCATTTTCTGGTCCCTTCACGGAGCTCACCACTTTCAAGGGTCATGCATTGTATTTTCACTGATTTCTTTACTCAATCCATAACTGACTTACTTACAGCTTTATTTATCTGTTCATTTTTTAGTTTTATTTGTTTACTCGTTCTTTATAATTTATTCACCTGGCGGACAATTCTTGACAGCGCACATTGAAAAGGGCAGCTCCATTGTGCCACCTTGTGTCCAAAGCCTGAACTGACGCCTGAACACGGAGGAACAGGTTGTGGGGAGGGACTGTCTGGGACAGGAGCCCACCGCCCAGAACTTTCTGGAGGTCAGCTTGGAAAGTGGGGAGTTCCTTGACTAAGCCATAGAGGTGGGCTCCCTCTGGACACTCCGTTGAAAGGTGATCATGGCTAGAGACAAATAGAGACACATTTGTTGTCTGTTGCCTTTTCTACTCCCGTCACTGAGCTTAATACTTTCAAGGTGCATTCATTTCTTTCATGTATTTCGTTACTTAGCTAACTCCTTTCTTGCTTTCTTACTTCATTATGTACACGTTTACTTATGTATCCGTGTCTGTATGCATGTATTTATGCACGCATGCTTTTCACACCTCCTGGACAGTACTTGAGTGTGGAGTTTGAGGATGTGATCCTTTGGCGCCACCCTGTGGCAACAGCCTGAACTGATGCTTGCACACTAAGGAACGGGAAAATGGGAGGGATGGTCCGGGACACGCACCCAGCAGGCAGAGCTTTCTGGAAGTCCCAATGGAGAGTGTGGAATGCTTAGACTAAGCCATATCAGTGGGCTCTGTCTGGACACTACATATCAATGGAGTCCTGCTTACAGACAAAAATACCTATGTATACATATATCTGTGGCCTTTTCCATTTCGGACCCCTTTAAGCTACCTTATCATTTCCAAGGTTCATCCATTCTTTCTTGGTTGATTGATTGATTGATCTACCAAGCTCCTTATTATTCTAGTAACAGATTTGTTTGTCCATTTATGATTTATTTATATACGCATTCATTTATCTATTTTCCACCTTGCCGCCGATTGCGGAAACTGGTGTTTGTCCAAGGGGGTTCAATGGCGCCACCTGGTGGCAAAAGCGCGAACTGCTGCGGGAAATCCTAGGAACAGGTCCTTGAGAGGGACGGTCTGTCTGTGACACAAACCCAGCAGGCAGAATTTTCTGGCGGTCCGTTTGGGAAGTGGGGACTTCCCTGACTAACCCCTGCTGGTGGGGCCCCCTCCGGGACAGAGCATAGACGTGGAATCCTACAACCGGTGGTCTTTACTGCATTTGACTCCTTTCACTTAGCTTAGTGTTTTCAAGGTTCGTACGTTTTATTTATTTCTTTAGCCTCTTACGGATACGGTTACGGTTACGTACTTACTTACTCCCTCCCTCATTCATTCGTTCGTTCACTCGTTCATTCACATAGCTAGACATTTTCCATATTTTGGACAATACTGCAGAGTGGAGTTTGATGACGGTATTTCTTTGGCGCCACCTTGTGGCAAAAGACTGAACTGCCCCTTTTAACGCTCAGGAACAGGAAACGGGAAGGAAGGGATGGTCCGGCGCAAAAAACCCACCGCGTGGAACTTCCTGGAGGTGGACATGGAAAGTGAGGAATCCTTCCCCTCAGCTCACTGCTCTCAAGATTCATTCTCTGTATTTTCACTGATTTATTCATTCATCCTTTCATGTATGCGTGTATATATTATTATTTTATTTACATACATATTTATTTGTTAGCTTTTAAATTTTATTTATTTAGTCCTGCATGTTCCTGCTTCACGGCTGGCAGGCAGTTCTTGGAGGTGGACGTTGATGATGGTGGCTCTGTGGCGCCACCTTGTGGCAAATGCCCGAACTGCTGCCTGAGAACGAGGGACCAGGACATTGAGAGGGACGGTCTGTCAGTGACACAAACCCACCAGGCGGAACCTTCGGCAGGTCAGTTTGTGAAGAGGGGCGTCCTTGACAAAACCATGTTCCCCCCCCCGCCAGGACAGTCCATAGATGTGGAATCATACAATATGTGGTCTTCCCCATTTCTGACTCCGTTCACTGAGCTGAATACTTTGAAGGCTCGCGAACGTCATTAGTTTACTTTCGTCCATATTCATTTGCTCCTTTATTTACGAATTTCACTCTTGCAGATAAGACTGGAGAGTGGAGTTGGACGATCGCGGTTTACATAACTCTATGTAAACTCTCACTCTCGTGGCACACCTTGTGACAAAAGCCTGGCCTGGAGTGTGAAAACTGAGGAAGAGGAAAAGAGGAGGGATGATCTGTGACACGAAGCCACCACACAGAATTTTCGGGAGGTGAAGATGGAACGTGGGGAATTCCTGGACTATACCACATAGGTGGGCTCTCTCTGGACCCGACAAATAAATGCACTCACTTTTAGAGACAAATGGAGACATCCTGTGGCCTTTTAATTTCTGTCTCCTTTCACTTAGCCTAATAGACGCAGGGTGCTTCCACTTACTTTAGTTGTATGTTACTTTCTTTCTTTCTTTCTTTCTTTCTTCTTTCCTTGCTGATGGACTGACTCACTGATTGATTGACTGTCTGACTTAGTATGGAAGGGTGCATGTATATGTGTGTATGCGTATTACACATTGCAGGTAATACTCGAGGCGGAGTTTGTTTCAGGGTGGCCCACCTTTGGGGCCAGCTTGTGGCGAAAGCAAGAACTGCTCCTTGAACCCCGAGGAACAGGATAACGGAAGGGATGGTCTCTGACACAAACCCACCACAGAGAGCCTTCTGCAAGTCAGAACGGAAAGTAGGGAATTCCTTGACTGAACCATAGAGGTGGGCTCTCTGGACATTGTATATAAGTGGAATCATTTTGATAGAGAAACACAGACATGTGTGTGGTCTGTTGCATTTTCTGGTCCCTTCACAGAGCTCACCACTTTCAAGGGTCATGCATTGTATTTTCACTGATTTCTTTACTCAATCCATAACTGACTTACTTACATCTTTATTGATCTCTTCATTTTTTAGTTTTATTTGTTTACTCGTTCTTTATACTTTATACACCTGGCGGACTATTCTTGACAGCGCACATTGAAAAGGGCAGCTCCATTGTGCCACCTTGTGTCCAAAGCCTGAACTGACGCCTGAACACGGAGGCACAGGTTGTGGGGAGGGACTGTCTGGGACAGGAGCCCACCGCCCAGAACTTTCTGGAGGTCAGCTTGGAAAGTGGGGATTTCCTTGACTAAGCCATAGAGGTGGGCTCCCTCTGGACACTCCGTTGAAAGGTGATCATGGCTAGAGACAAATAGAGACACATTTGTTGTCTGTTGCCTTTTCTACTCCCCTCACTGAGCTTAATACTTTCAAGGTGCATACATTTCTTTCATGTATTTCGTTACTTAGCTAACTCCTTTCTTGCTTTCTTACTTACTTCATTATGTACACGTTTACTTATGTATCCGTGTCTGTATGCATGTATTTATGCACGCATGCATTTCACACCTCCTGGACAGTACTTGAGTGTGGAGTTTGAGGATGTGATCCTTTGGCGCCACCCTGTGGCAACAGCCTGAACTGATGCTTGCACACTAAGGAACGGGAAAATGGGAGGGATGGTCCGGGACACGCACCCAGCAGGCAGAGCTTTCTGGAAGTCCCAATGGAGAGTGTGGAATGCTTAGACTAAGCCATATCAGTGGGCTCTGTCTGGACACTACATATCAATGGAGTCCTGCTTACAGACAAAAATACCTATGTATACATATATCTGTGGCCTTTTCCATTTCGGACCCCTTTAAGCTACCTTATCATTTCCAAGGTTCATCCATTCTTTCTTGGTTGATTGATTGATTGATCTCCCAAGCTCCTTATTATTCTAGTAACAGATTTGTTTGTCCATTTAGGATTTATTTATATACGTATTGATTTATCTATTTTCCACCTTGCCGCCGATTGCGGAAACTGGTGTTTGTCGAAGGGGGTTCAATGGCGCCACCTGGTGGCAAAAGCGCGAACTGCTGCGGGAAATCCTAGGAACAGGTCCTTGAGAGGGACGGTCTGTCTGTGACACAAACCCAGCAGGCAGAATTTTCTGGCGGTCCGTTTGGGAAGTGGGGACTTCCCTGACTAACCCCTGCTGGTGGGGCCCCCTCCGGGACAGAGCATAGACGTGGAATCCTACAACCGGTGCTCTTTACTGCATTTGACTCCTTTCACTTAGCTTAGTGTTTTCAAGGTTCGTACGTTTTATTTATTTCTTTAGCCTGTTACGGATACGGTTACGGTTACGTACTTACTTACTCCCTCCCTCATTCATTCGTTCGTTCGGTCGTTCATTCACATAGCTAGACATTTTCCATATTTTGGACAATACTGCAGAGTGGAGTTTGATGACGGTATTTCTTTGGCGCCACCTTGTGGCAAAAGACTGAACTGCCCCTTTTAACGCTCAGGAACAGGAAACGGGAAGGAAGGGATGGTCCGGCGCAAAAAACCCACCGCCCGGAATTTACCGGAGGTGGACATGGAAGGTGAGGAATCCTTCCCCTCAGCTCACTGCTCTCAAGATTCATTGTCTGTATTTTCACTGATTTATTCATTCATCCTTTCATGTATGCGTGTATATATTATTATTTTATTTACATACATATTTATTTGTTAGCTTTTAAATTTTATTTATTTAGTCCTGCATGTTCCTGCTTCACGGCTGGCAGGCAGTTCTTGGAGGTGGACGTTGATGATGGTGGCTCTGTGGCGCCACCTTGTGGCAAATGCCCGAACTGCTGCCTGAGAACGAGGGACCAGGACATTGAGAGGGACGGTCTGTCAGTGACACAAACCCACCAGGCGGAACCTTCGGCCGGTCAGTTTGGGAAGAGGGGCGTCCTTGACAAAACCATGTTGGTGCGCCCCCCACCCGCCAGGACAGTCCATAAATGTGGAATCATACAATATGTGGTCTTCCCCATTTCTGACTCCGTTCACTGAGCTGAATAATTTGAAGGCTCACGAACGTCATTAGTTTACTTTCGTCCATATTCATTTGCTCATTTATTTACGAATTTCACTCTTGCAGATACGACTGGAGAGTGGAGTTGGACGATCGCGGTTTACATAACTGTATGTAAACTCTCTCACTCTCGTGGCACACCTTGTGACAAAAGCCTGGCCTGGAGTGTGAAAACTGAGGAAGAGGAAAAGAGGAGGGATGATCTGCGACACGAAGCCACCACACAGAATTTTCGGGAGGTGAAGATGGAACGTGGGGAATTCCTGGACTATTCCACATAGGTGGGCTCTCTCTGGACCCGACAAATAAATGCACTCACTTTTAGAGACAAATGGAGACATCCTGTGGCCTTTTAATTTCTGTCTCCTTTCACTTAGCCTAATAGACGCAGGGTGCTTCCACTTACTTTAGTTGTATGTTACTTTCTTTGTTTCTTTCTTTCTTCTTTCCTTGCTGATGGACTGCCTGATTGATTGACTGTCTGACTTAGTATGGAAGGGTGCATGTATATGTGTGTATGCCTATTACACATTGCAGGTAATACTTGAGGCGGAGTTTGTTTCAGGGTGGCCCACCTTTGGGGCCAGCTTGTGGCGAAAGCCTGAACTGCTCCTTGAACCCCGAGGAACAGGATAACGGAAGGGATGGTCTCTGACACAAACCCACCACAGAGAGCCTTCTGCAAGTCAGAACGGAAAGTAGGGAATTCCTTGACTGAACCATAGAGGTGGGCTCTCTGGACATTGTATATGAGTGGAATCATTTTGATAGAGAAACACAGACATGTGTGTGGTCTGTTGCATTTTCTGGTCCTTTCACGGAGCTCACCACTTTCAAGGGTCATGCATTGTATTTTCACTGATTTCTTTACTCACTCCATTACTGACTTACTTACATCTTTATTTATCTGTTCATTTTTTAGTTTTATTTGTTTACTCCTTCTTTATAATTGATACACCTGGCGGACAATTCTTGACAGCGCACATTGAGGAGGGCAGCTCCATTGTGCCTCCTTGTGTCCAAAGCCTGAACTGACGCCTGAACACGGAGGAACAGGTTGAGGGGAGGGACTGTCCGGGACAGGAGCCCACCGCCCAGAACTTTCTGGAGGTCGGCTTGGAAAGTGGGGAGTTCCTTGACTAAGCCATAGAGGTGGGCTCCCTCTGGACACTCCGTAGAAAGGTGATCATGGCTAGAGACAAATAGAGACACATTTGTTGTCTGTTGCCTTTTCTACTCCAGTCACTGTGCTTAATACTTTCAAGGTGCATTCATTTCTTTAATGTATTTCATTACTTAGCTAACTCCTTTCTTGCTTTCTTACTTACTTCATTATGTACACGTTTACTTATGTATCCGTGTCTGTATGCATGTATTTGTGCACGCATGCATTTCTCAGCTCCTAGACTGTACTTGAGAGTGGAGTTTCAGGATGCGATCCTTTGGCGCCACCCTTTGGCAACAGCCTGAACTGATGCTTGCACACTAAGGAACGGGAAAAATGGAAGGGATGGTCCGGGACACGCACCCAGCAGGCAGAGCTTTCTGGAAGTCCCAATGGAGAGTGTGGAATGCTTAGACTAAGCCATATCAGTGGGCTCTGTCTGGACACTACATATCAATGGAGTCCTGCTTACAGACAAATATACCTATGTATACATATATCTGTGGCCTTTTCCATTTCGGACCCCTTTAAGCTACCTTATCATTTCCAAGGTTCATCCATTCTTTCTTGGTTGATTGATTGATTGATTGATCTCCCAAGCTCCTTATTATTCTAGTAACAGATTTGTTTGTCCATTTAGGATTTATTTATATACGTATTGATTTATCTATTTTCCACCTTGCCGCCGATTGCGGAAACTGGTGTTTGTCGAAGGGGGTTCAATGTCGCCACCTGGTGGCAAAAGCGCGAACTGCTGCGGGAAAACCTAGGAGCAGGTCCTTGAGAGGGACAGTCTGTCTGTGACACAAACCCAGCAGGCAGAACTTTCTGGCGGTCCGTTTGGGAAGTGGGGACTTCCCTGACTAACCCCTGCTGGTGGGGCCCCCTCCGGGACAGAGCATAGAGGTGGAATCCTACAACTGGTGGTCTTTACTGCATTTGACTCCTTTCACTTAGCTTAGTGTTTTCAAGGTTCGTACGTTTTATTTATTTCTTTAGCCTGTTACGGATACGGTTACGGTTACGTACTTACTTACTTAATCCCTCCCTCACTCATTCCTTCGTTCACTCGTTCATTCACATAGCTAGACATTTTCCATATTTTGGACAATACTGCAGAGTGGAGTTTGATGACGGTATTTCTTTGGCGCCACCTTGTGGCAAAATACTGAACTGCCCCTTTTAACGCTCAGGAACAGGAATGGGAAGGAAGGGATGGTCCGGCACAAAAAACCCACCGACTGGACCTTACTGGAGGTGGACATGGAAAGTGAGGACTCCTTCCCCTCAGCTCACTGCTCTCAAGATCATGCTCTGTATTTTCACTGATTTATTCATTCATCCTTTCATGTATGCGTGTATTTATTATTATTTTATTTACATACATATTTATTGGTTAGCTTTTAAATTTTATTTATTTAGTCCTGCATGTTCCTGCTTCACGGCTGGCAGGCAGTTCTTGGAGGTGGACGTTGATGATGGTGGCTCTGTGGCGCCACCTTGTGGCAAATGCCCGAACTGCTGCCTGAGAACGAGGGACCAGGACATTGAGAGGGACGGTCTGTCAGTGACACAAACCCACCAGGCGGAACCTTCGGCCGGTCAGTTTGGGAAGAGGGGGCGTCCTTGACAAAACCATGTTGGTGCGCCCCCCCACCCGCCAGGACAGTCCATAGATGTGGAATCATACAATATGTGGTCTTCCCCATTTCTGACTCCGTTCACTGAGCTGAATACTTTGAAGGCTCGCGAACGTCATTAGTTTACTTTCGTCCATATTCATTTGCTCCTTTATTTACGAATTTCACTCTTGCAGATAAGACTGGAGAGTGGAGTTGGACGATCGCGGTTTACATAACTGTATGTAAACTCTCTCACTGCCGTGGGTCACCTTGTGGCAAAAGCCTGGCCTGGAGTGTGAAAACTGAGGAAGAGGAAAAGGGGAGGGATGATCTGTGACACGAAGCCACCACACAGAATTTTCGGGAGGTGAAGATGGAACGTGGGGAATTCCTGGACTATTCCACATAGGTGTGCTCTCTCTGGACCCGACAAATAAATGCACTCACTTTTAGAGACAAATGGAGACATCCTGTGGCCTTTTAATTTCTGTCTCCTTTCACTTAGCCTAATAGACGCAGGGTGCTTCCACTTACTTTAGTTGTATGTTACTTTCTTTCTTTTTTCTTTCTTCTTTCCTTGCTGATGGACTGCCTGATTGATTGACTGTCTGACTTAGTATGGAAGGGTGCATGTATATGTGTGTATGCCTATTACACATTGCAGGTAATACTCGAGGCGGAGTTTGTTTCAGGGTGGCCCACCTTTGGGGCCAGCTTGTGGCAAAAGCCTGAACTGCTCCTTGAACCCCGAGGAACAGGATAACAGAAGGGATGGTCTCTGACACAAACCCACCACAGAGAGCCTTCTGCAAGTCAGAACGGAAAGTAGGGAATTCCTTGACTGAACCATAGAGGTGGGCTCTCTGGACATTGTATATGAGTGGAATCATTTTGATAGAGAAACACAGACATGTGTGTGGTCTGTTGCATTTTCTGGTCCTTTCACGGAGCTCACCACTTTCAAGGGTCATGCATTGTATTTTCACTGATTTCTTTACTCAATCCATAACTAACTTACTTACATCTTTATTGATCTCTTCATTTTTTAGTTTTATTTGTTTACTCGTTCTTTATACTTTATACACCTGGCGGACAATTCTTGACAGCGCACATTGAAAAGGGCAGCTCCATTGTGCCACCTTGTGTCCAAAGCCTGAACTGACGCCTGAACACGGAGGCACAGGTTGTGGGGAGGGACTGTCTGGGACAGGAGCCCACCGCCCAGAACTTTCTGGAGGTCAGCTTGGAAAGTGGGGAGTTCCTTGACTAAGCCATAGAGGTGGGCTCCCTCTGGACACTCCGTTGAAAGGTGATGATGGCTAGAGACAAATAGAGACATATTTGTTGTCTGTTGCCTTTTCTACTCCCGTCACTGAGCTTAATACTTTCAAGGTGCATTCATTTCTTTAATGTATTTCGTTACTTAGCTAACTCCTTTCTTGCTTTCTTACTTACTTCATTATGTACACGTTTACTTATGTATCCGTGTCTGTATGCATGTATTTATGCACGCATGCATTTCACACCTCCTGGACAGTACTTGAGTGTGGAGTTTGAGGATGTGATCCTTTGGCGCCACCCTGTGGCAACAGCCTGAACTGATGCTTGCACACTAAGGAACGGGAAAATGGGAGGGATGGTCCGGGACACGCACCCAGCAGGCAGAGCTTTCTGGAAGTCCCAATGGAGAGTGTGGAATGCTTAGACTAAGCCATATCAGTGGGCTCTGTCTGGACACTACATATCAATGGACTCATGCTTACAGACAAAAATACCTATGTATACATATATCTGTGGCCTTTTCCATTTCGGACCCCTTTAAGCTACCTTATCATTTCCAAGGTTCATCCATTCTTTCTTGGTTGATTGATTGATTGATCTACCAAGCTCCTTATTATTCTAGTAACAGATTTGTTTGTCCATTTATGATTTATTTATATACGCATTCATTTATCTATTTTCCACCTTGCCGCCGATTGCGGAAACTGGTGTTTGTCCAAGGGGGTTCAATGGCGCCACCTGGTGGCAAAAGCGCGAACTGCTGCGGGAAATCCTAGGAACAGGTCCTTGAGAGGGACGGTCTGTCTGTGACACAAACCCAGCAGGCAGAACTTTCTGGCGGTCAGTTTGGGAAGTGGGGACTTCCCTGACTAACCCCTGCTGGTGGGGCCCCCTCCGGGACAGAGCATAGACGTGGAATCCTACAACCGGTGGTCTTTACTGCATTTGACTCCTTTCACTTAGCTTAGTGTTTTCAAGGTTCGTACGTTTTATTTATTTCTTTAGCCTGTTACGGATACGGTTACAGTTACGTACTTACTTACTCCCTCCCTCATTCATTCGTTCGTTCACTCGTTCATTCACATAGCTAGACATTTTCCATATTTTGGACAATACTGCAGAGTGGAGTTTGATGACGGTATTTCTTTGGCGCCACCTTGTGGCAAAAGACTGAACTGCCCCTCTTAACGCTCAGGAACAGGAAACGGGAAGGAAGGGATGGTCCGGCGCAAAAAACCCACCGCCCGGAACTTACCGGAGGTGGACATGGAAAGTGAGGAATCCTTCCCCTCAGCTCACTGCTCTCAAGATCATGCTCTGTATTTTCACTGATTTATTCATTCATCCTTTCATGTATGCGTGTATATATTATTATTTTATTTACATACATATTTATTTGTTAGCTTTTAATATTTATTTATTTAGTCCTGCATGTTCCTGCTTCACGGCTGGCAGGCAGTTCTTGGAGGTGGACGTTGATGATGGTGGCTCTGTGGCGCCACCTTGTGGCAAATGCCCGAACTGCTGCCTGAGAACGAGGGACCAGGACATTGAGAGGGACGGTCTGTCAGTGACACAAACCCACCAGGCGGAACCTTCGGCCGGTCAGTTTGGGAAGAGGGGCGTCCTTGACAAAACCATGTTGGTGCGCCCCCCCCCCCCGCCAGGACAGTTCATAGATGTGGAATCATACAATATGTGGTCTTCCCCATTTCTGACTCCGTTCACTGAGCTGAATAATTTGAAGGCTCGCGAACGTCATTAGTTTACTTTCGTCCATATTCATTTGCTCCTTTATTTACGAATTTCACTCTTGCAGATAAGACTGGAGAGTGGAGTTGGATGATCGCGGTTTACATAACTGTATGTAAACTCTCTCACTCTCGTGGCACACCTTGTGACAAAAGCCTGGCCTGGAGTGTGAAAACTGAGGAAGAGGAAAAGAGGAGGGATGATCTGTGACACGAAGCCACCACACAGAATTTTCGGGAGGTGAAGATGGAACGTGGGGAATTCCTGGACTATTCCACATAGGTGGGCTCTCTCTGGACCCGACAAATAAATGCACTCACTTTTAGAGACAAATGGAGACATCCTGTGGCCTTTTAATTTCTGTCTCCTTTCACTTAGCCTAATAGACGCAGGGTGCTTCCACTTACTTTAGTTGTATGTTACTTTCTTTCTTTCTTTCTTTCTTTCTTCTTTCCTTGCTGATGGACTGACTGACTGATTGATTGACTGTCTGACTTAGTATGGAAGGGTGCATGTATATGTGTGTATGCCTATTACACATTGCAGGTAATACTCGAGGCGGAGTTTGTTTCAGGGTGGCCCACCTTTGGGGCCAGCTGTGGCGAAAGCCTGAACTGCTCCTTGAACCCCGAGGAACAGGATAACGGAAGGGATGGTCTCTGACACAAACCCACCACAGAGAGCCTTCTGCAAGTCAGAACGGAAAGTAGGGAATTCCTTGACTGAACCATAGAGGTGGGCTCTCTGGACATTGTATATAAGTGGAATCATTTTGATAGAGAAACACAGACATGTGTGTGGTCTGTTGCATTTTCTAGTCCTTTCACGGAGCTCACCACTTTCAAGGGTCATGCATTGTATTTTCACTGATTTCTTTACTCAATCCATAACTGACTTACTTACATCTTTATTGATCTCTTCATTTTTTAGTTTTATTTGTTTACTCGTTCTTTATACTTTATACACCTGGCGGACAATTCTTGACAGCGCACATTGAAAAGGGCAGCTCCATTGTGCCACCTTGTGTCCAAAGCCTGAACTGACGCCTGAACACGGAGGCACAGGTTGTGGGGAGGGACTGTCTGGGACAGGAGCCCACCGCCCAGAACTTTCTGGAGGTCAGCTTGGAAAGTGGGGAGTTCCTTGACTAAGCCATAGAGGTGGGCTCCCTCTGGACACTCCGTTGAAAGGTGATGATGGCTAGAGACAAATAGAGACATATTTGTTGTCTGTTGCCTTTTCTACTCCCGTCACTGAGCTTAATACTTTCAAGGTGCATTCATTTCTTTAATGTATTTCGTTACTTAGCTAACTCCTTTCTTGCTTTCTTACTTACTTCATTATGTACACGTTTACTTATGTATCCGTGTCTGTATGCATGTATTTATGCACGCATGCATTTCACACCTCCTGGACAGTACTTGAGTGTGGAGTTTGAGGATGTGATCCTTTGGCGCCACCCTGTGGCAACAGCCTGAAAGGATGCTTGCACACTAAGGAACGGGAAAATGGGAGGGATGGTCCGGGACACGCACCCAGCAGGCAGAGCTTTCTGGAAGTCCAAATGGAGAGTGTGGAATGCTTAGACTAAGCCATATCAGTGGGCTCTGTCTGGACATTACATATCAATGGACTCATGCTTACAGACAAAAATACCTATGTATACATATATCTGTGGCCTTTTCCATTTCGGACCCCTTTAAGCTACCTTATCATTTCCAAGGTTCATCCATTCTTTCTTGGTTGATTGATTGATTGATATACCAAGCTCCTTATTATTCTAGTAACAGATTTGTTTGTCCATTTATGATTTATTTATATACGCATTCATTTATCTATTTTCCACCTTGCCGCCGATTGCGGAAACTGGTGTTTGTCCAAGGGGGTTCAATGGCGCCACCTGGTGGCAAAAGCGCGAACTGCTGCGGGAAATCCTAGGAACAGGTCCTTGAGAGGGACGGTCTGTCTGTGACACAAACCCAGCAGGCAGAACTTTCTGGCGGTCCGTTTGGGAAGTGGGGACTTCCCTGACTAACCCCTGCTGGTGGGGCCCCCTCCGGGACAGAGCATAGACGTGGAATCCTACAACCGGTGGTCTTTACTGCATTTGACTCCTTTCACTTAGCTTAGTGTTTTCAAGGTTCGTACGTTTTATTTATTTCTTTAGCCTGTTACGGATACGGTTACGGTTACGTACTTACTTACTCACTCCCTCATTCATTCGTTCGTTCACTCTTTCATTCACATAGCTAGACATTTTCCATATTTTGGACAATACTGCAGAGTGGAGTTTGATGACGGTATTTCTTTGGCGCCACCTTGTGGCAAAAGACTGAACTGCCCCTTTTAACGCTCAGGAACAGGAAACGGGAAGGAAGGTATGGTCCGGCGCAAAAAACCCACCGCCCGGAACTTACCGGAGGTGGACATGGAAGGTGAGGAATCCTTCCCCTCAGCTCACTGCTCTCAAGATTCATTGTCTGTATTTTCACTGATTTATTCATTCATCCTTTCATGTATGCGTGTATATATTATTATTTTATTTACATACATATTTATTTGTTAGCTTTTAAATTTTATTTATTTAGTCCTGCATGTTCCTGCTTCACGGCTGGCAGGCAGTTCTTGGAGGTGGACGTTGATGATGGTGGCTCTGTGGCGCCACCTTGTGGCAAATGCCCGAACTGCTGCCTGAGAACGAGGGACCAGGACATTGAGAGGGACGGTCTGTCAGTGACACAAACCCACCAGCGGAACCTTCGGCCGGTCAGTTTGGGAAGAGGGGCGTCCTTGACAAAACCATGTTGATGCGCCCCCCACCCGCCAGGACAGTCCATAAATGTGGAATCATACAATATGTGGTCTTCCCCATTTCTGACTCCGTTCACTGAGCTGAATAATTTGAAGGCTCGCGAACGTCATTAGTTTACTTTCGTCCATATTCATTTGCTCCTTTATTTACGAATTTCACTCTTGCAGATAAGACTGGAGAGTGGAGTTGGACGATCACGGTTTACATAACTGTATGTAAACTCTCTCACTCTCGTGGCACACCTTGTGACAAAAGCCTGGCCTGGAGTGTGAAAACTGAGGAAGAGGAAAAGAGGAGGGATGATCTGTGACACGAAGCCACCACACAGAATTTTCGGGAGGTGAAGATGGAACGTGGGGAATTCCTGGACTATACCACATAGGTGTGCTCTCTCTGGACCCGACAAATAAATGCACTCACTTTTAGAGACAAATGGAGACATCCTGTGGCATTTTAATTTCTGTCTCCTTTCACTTAGCCTAATATACGCAGGGTGCTTCCACTTACTTTAGTTGTATGTTACTTTCTTTCTTTCTTTCTTTCTTTCTTTCTTTCTTTCTTTCTTTCTTCTTTCCTTGCTTTTGGACTGACTGACTGATTGATTGACTGTCTGACTTAGTATGGAAGGGTGCATGTATATGTGTGTATGCGTATTACACATTGCAGGTAATACTCGAGGCGGAGTTTGTTTCAGGGTGGCCCACCTTTGGGGCCAGCTTGTGGCGAAAGCAAGAACTGCTCCTAGAACCCCGAGGAACAGGATAACGGAAGGGATGGTCTCTGACACAAACCCACCACAGAGAGCCTTCTGCAAGTCAGAATGGAAAGTAGGGAATTCCTTGACTGAACCATAGAGGTGGGCTCTCTGGACATTGTATATAAGTGGAATCATTTTGATAGAGAAACACAGACATGTGTGTGGTCTGTTGCATTTTCTGGTCCCTTCACGGAGCTCACCACTTTCAAGGGTCATGCATTGTATTTTCACTGATATCTTTACTCAATACATAACTGACTTACTTACATCTTTATTTATCTCTTCATTTTTTAGTTTTATTTGTTTACTCGTTCTTTATACTTTATACACCTGGCGGACTATTCTTGACAGCGCACATTGAAAAGGGCAGCTCCATTGTGCCACCTTGTGTCCAAAGCCTGAACTGACGCCTGAACACGGAGGCACAGGTTGTGGGGAGGGACTGTCTGGGACAGGAGCCCACCGCCCAGAACTTTCTGGAGGTCAGCTTGGTAAGTGGGGAGTTCCTTGACTAAGCCATAGAGGTGGGCTCCCTCTGGACACCCCGTTGAAAGGTGATCATGGCTAGAGACAAATAGAGACACATTTGTTGTCTGTTGCCTTTTCTACTCCCGTCACTGAGCTTAATACTTTCAAGGTGCATTCATTTCTTTAATGTATTTCGTTACTTAGCTAACTCCTTTCTTGCTTTCTTACTTACTTCATTATGTACACGTTTACTTATGTATCCGTGTCTGTATGCATGTATTTATGCACGCATGCATTTCACACCTCCTGGACAGTACTTGAGTGTGGAGTTTGAGGATGTGATCCTTTGGCGCCACCCTGTGGCAACAGCCTGAAAGGATGCTTGCACACTAAGGAACGGGAAAATGGGAGGGATGGTCCGGGACACGCACCCAGCAGGCAGAGCTTTATGGAAGTCCCAATGGAGAGTGTGGAATGCTTAGACTAAGCCATATCAGTGGGCTCTGTCTGGACACTACATATCAATGGACTCATGCTTACAGACAAAAATACCTATGCATACATATATCTGTGGCCTTTTCCATTTCGGACCCCTTTAAGCTACCTTATCATTTCCAAGGTTCATCCATTCTTTCTTGGTTGATTGATTGATTGATCTACCAAGCTCCTTATTATTCTAGTAACAGATTTGTTTGTCCAATTATGATTTATTTATATACGCATTCATTTATCTATTTTCCACCTTGCCGCCGATTGCGGAAACTGGTGTTTGTCGAAGGGGGTTCAATGGCGCCACCTGGTGGCAAAAGCGCGAACTGCTGCGGGAAATCCTAGGAACAGGTCCTTGAGAGGGACGGTCTGTCTGTGACACAAACCCAGCAGGCAGAACTTTCTGGCGGTCCGTTTGGGAAGTGGGGACTTCCCTGACTAAACCCTGCTGGTGGGGCCCCCTCCGGGACAGAGCATAGACGTGTAATCCTACAACCGGTGGTCTTTACTGCATTTGACTCCTTTCACTTAGCTTAGTGTTTTCAAGGTTCGTACGTTTTATTTATTTCTTTAGCCTGTTACGGATACGGTTACGGTTACGTACTTACTTACTCCCTCCCTCATTCATTCGTTCGTTCACTCGTTCATTCACATAGCTAGACATTTTCCATATTTTGGACAATACTGCAGAGTGGAGTTTGATGACGGTATTTCTTTGGCGCCACCTTGTGGCAAAAGACTGAACTGCCCCTTTTAACGCTCAGGAACAGGAAACGGGAAGGAAGGGATGGTCCGGCGCAAAAAACCCACCGCCCGGAACTTACCGGAGGTGGACATGGAAAGTGAGGACTCCTTCCCCTCAGCTCACTGCTCTCAAGATTCATTGTCTGTATTTTCACTGATTTATTCATTCATCCTTTCATGTATGCGTGTATATATTATTATTTTATTTACATACATATTTATTTGTTAGCTTTTAAATTTTATTTATTTAGTCCTGCATGTTCCTGCTTCACGGCTGGCAGGCAGTTCTTGGAGGTGGACGTTGATGATGGTGGCTCTGTGGCGCCACCTTGTGGCAAATGCCCGAACTGCTGCCTGAGAACGAGGGACCAGGACATTGAGAGGGACGGTCTGTCAGTGACACAAACCCACCAGGCTGAACCTTCGGCCGGTCAGTTTGGGAAGAGGGGCGTCCTTGACAAAACCATGTTGGTGCGCCCCCCACCCGCCAGGACAGTCCATAGATGTGGAATCATACAATATGTGGTCTTCCCCATTTCTGACTCCGTTCTCTGAGCTGAATAATTTGAAGGCTTGCGAACGTCATTAGTTTACTTTCGTCCATATTCATTTGCTCCTTTATTTACGAATTTCACTCTTGCAGATACGACTGGAGATTGGAGTTGGACGATCGCGGTTTACATAACTGTATGTAAACTCTCTCACTCTCGTGGCACACCTTGACAAAAGCCTGGCCTGGAGTGTGAAAACTGAGGAAGAGGAAAAGAGGAGGGATGATCTGTGACACGAAGCCACCACACAGAATTTTCTGGAGGTGAAGATGGAACGTGGGGAATTCCTGGACTATACCACATAGGTGTGCTCTCTCTGGACCCGACAAATAAATGCACTCACTTTTAGAGACAAAGGGAGACATCCTGTGGCCTTTTAATTTCTGTCTCCTTTCACTTACCTAATAGACGCAAGGTGCTTCCACTTACTTTTGTTCTATGTTACTTTCTTTCTTTCTTTCTTCTTTCCTTGCTGATGGACTGACTGACTGATTGATTGACTGTCTGACTTAGTATGGAAGGGTGCATGTATATGTGTGTATGCCTATTACACATTGCAGGTAATACTCGAGGCGGAGTTTGTTTCAGGGTGGCCCACCTTTGGGGCCAGCTTGTGGCGAAAGCCTGAACTGCTCCTTGAACCCCGAGGAACAGGATAACGGAAGGGATGGTCTCTGACACAAACCCACCACAGAGAGCCTTCTGCAAGTCAGAACGGAAAGTAGGGAATTCCTTGACTGAACCATAGAGGTGGGCTCTCTGGACATTGTATATAAGTGGAATCATTTTGATAGAGAAACACAGACATGTGTGTGGTCTGTTGCATTTTCTGGTCCCTTCACGGAGCTCACCACTTTCAAGGGTCTTGCATTGTATTTTCACTGATTTCTTTACTCAATCCATAACTGACTTACTTACCTTTTTATTGATCTCTTCATTTTTTAGTTTTATTTGTTTACTCGTTCTTTATACTTTATACACCTGGCGGACAATTCTTGACAGCGCACATTGAAAAGGGCAGCTCCATTGTGCCACCTTGTGTCCAAAGCCTGAACTGACGCCTGAACACGGAGGAACAGGTTGTGGGGAGGGACTGTCTGGGACAGGAGCCCACCGCCCAGAACTTTCTGGAGGTCAGCTTGGAAAGTGGGGAGTTCCTTGACTAAGCCATAGAGGTGGGCTCCCTCTGGACACTCCGTTGAAAGGTGATCATGGCTAGAGACAAATAGAGACACATTTGTTGTCTGTTGCCTTTTCTACTCCCGTCACTGAGCTTAATACTTTCAAGGTGCATTCATTTCTTTCATGTATTTTGTTACTTAGCTAACTCCTTTCTTGCTTTCTTACTTACTTCATTATGTACACGTTTACTTATGTATCCGTGTCTGTATGCATGTATTTATGCACGCATGCATTTCACACCTCCTGGACAGTACTTGAGTGTGGAGTTTGAGGATGTGATCCTTTGGCGCCACCCTGTGGCAACAGCCTGAACTGATGCTTGCACACTAAGGAACGGGAAAATGGGAGGGATGGTCTGGGACACGCACCCAGCAGGCAGAGCTTTCTGGAAGTCCCAATGGAGAGTGTGGAATGCTTAGACTAAGCCATATCAGTGGGCTCTGTCTGGACACTACATATCAATGGACTCATGCTTACAGACAAAAATACCTATGTATACATATATCTGTGGCCTTTTCCATTTCGGACCCCTTTAAGCTACCTTATCATTTCCAAGGTTCATCCATTCTTTCTTGGTTGATTGATTGATTGATCTACCAAGCTCCTTATTATTCTAGTAACAAATTTGTTTGTCCATTTATGATTTATTTATATACGCATTCATTTATCTATTTTCCACCTTGCCGCCGATTGCGGAAACTGGTGTTTGTCGAAGGGGGTTCAATGGCGCCACCTGGTGGCAAAAGCGCGAACTGCTGCGGGAAATCCTAGGAACAGGTCCTTGAGAGGGACGGTCTGTCTGTGACACAAACCCAGCAGGCAGAACTTTCTGGCGGTCCGTTTGGGAAGTGGGGACTTCCCTGACTAACCCCTGCTGGTGGGGCCCCCTCCGGGACAGAGCATAGACGTGGAATCCTACAACCTGTGGTCTTTACTGCATTTGACTCCTTTCACTTAGCTAAGTGTTTTCAAGGTTCGTACGTTTTATTTATTTCTTTAGCCTGTTACGGATACGGTTACGGTTACGTACTTACTTACTCCCTCCCTCATTCATTCGTTCACTCGTTCATTCACATAGCTAGACATTTTCCATATTTTGGACAATACTGCAGAGTGGAGTTTGTTAGCTTTTAAATTTTATTTATTTAGTCCTGCATGTTCCTGCTTCACGGCTGGCAGGCAGTTCTTGGAGGTGGACGTTGATGATGGTGGCTCTGTCGCGCCACCTTGTGGCAAATGCCCGAACTGCTGCCTGAGAACGAGGGACCAGGACATTGAGAGGGACGGTCTGTATGTGACACAAACCCACCAGGCGGAACCTTCGGCAGGTCAGTTTGGAAGAGGGGGCGTCCTTGACAAAACCATGTTGGAGCGCCCCCCCACCCGCCAGAACAGTCCATAGATGTGGAATCATACAATATGTGGTCTTCCCCATTTCTGACTCCGTTCACTGAGCTGAATACTTTGAAGGCTCGCGAACGTCATTAGTTTACTTTCGTCCATATTCATTTGCTCCTTTATTTACGAATTTCACTCTTGCAGATAAGACTGGAGAGTGGAGTTGGACGATCGCGGTTTACATAACTGTATGTAAACTCTCTCACTGCCGTGGGACACCTTGTGGCAAAAGCCTGGCCTGGAGTGTGAAAACTGAGGAAGAGGAAAAGGGGAGGGATGATCTGTGACACGAAGCCACCACACAGAATTTTCGGGAGGTGAAGATGGAACGTGGGGAATTCCTGGACTATACCACATAGGTGGGCTCTCTCTGGACCCGACAAATAAATGCACTCACTTTTAGAGACAAATGGAGACATCCTGTGGCCTTTTAATTTCTGTCTCCTTTCACTTAGCCTAATAGACGCAGGGTGCTTCCACTTACTTTAGTTGTATGTTTCTTTCTTTCTTTCTTTCTTTCTTTCTTTCTTTCTTTCTTTCTTTCTTTCTTCTTTCCTTGCTGATGGACTGACTGACTGATTGATTGACTGTCTGACTTAGTATGGAAGGGTGCATGTATATGTGTGTATGCCTATTACACATTGCAGGTAATACTCGAGGCGGAGTTTGTTTCAGGGTGGCCCACCTTTGGGGCCAGCTTGTGGCGAAAGCCTGAACTGCTCCTTGAACCCCGAGGAACAGGATAACGGAAGGGATGGTCTCTGACACAAACCCACCACAGAGAGCCTTCTGCAAGTCAGAACGGAAAGTAGGGAATTCCTTGACTGAACCATAGAGGTGGGCTCTCTGGACATTGTATATAAGTGGAATCATTTTGATAGAGAAACACAGACATGTGTGTGGTCTGTTGCATATTCTGGTCCTTTCACGGAGCTCACCACTTTCAAGGGTCATGCATTGTATTTTCACTGATTTCTTTACTCACTCCATTACTGACTTACTTACATCTTTATTTATCTGTTCATTTTTTGTTTTATTTGTTTACTCGTTCGTTATAATTGATACACCTGGCGGACAATTCTTGACAGCGCACATTGAGGAGGGCAGCTCCATTGCGCCACCTTGTGTCCAAAGCCTGAACTGACGCCTGAACACGGAGGAACAGGTTGTGGGGAGGGACTGTCCGGGACAGGAGCCCACCGCCCAGAACTTTCTGGAGGTCAGCTTGGAAAGTGGGGAGTTCCTTGACTAAGCCATAGAGGTGGGCTCCCTCTGGACACTCCGTAGAAAGGTGATCATGGCTAGAGACAAATAGAGACACATCTGTTGTCTGTTGCCTTTTCTACTCCCGTCACTGAGCTTAATACTTTCAAGGTGCATTCATTTCTTTAATGTATTTCGTTACTTAGCTAACTCCTTTCTTGCTTTCTTACTTACTTCATTATGTACACGTTTACTTATGTATCCGTGTCTGTATGCAAGTATTTGTGCACGCATGCATTTCACACCTCCTAGACAGTACTTGAGAGTGGAGTTTGAGGATGTGATCCTTTGGCGCCACCCTGTGGCAACAGCCTGGACTGATGCTTGCACACTAAGGAACGGGAAAAATGGGAGGGATGGTCCGGGACAGGCACCCAGCAGGCAGAGCTTTCTGGAAGTCACAATGGAGAGTGTGGAATGCTTAGACTAAGCCATATCAGTGGGCTCTGTCTGAACACAACATATCAATGGAGTCCTGCTTACAGACAAATATACCTATGTATACATATATCTGTGGCCTTTTCCATTTCGGACCCCTTTAAGCTACCTTATCATTTCCAAGGTTCATCCATTCTTTCTTGGGTGATTGATTGATTGATTGATTGATCTACCAAGCTCCTTATTATTCTAGTAACAGATTTGTTTGTCCATTTAGGATTTATTTATATACGTATTGATTTATCTATTTTCCACCTTGCCGCCGATTATGGAAACTGGTGTTTGTCGAAGGGGGTTCAATGGCGCCACCTGGTGGCAAAAGCGCGAACTGCTGCGGGAAAACCTAGGAGCAGGTCCTTGAGAGGGACAGTCTGTCTGTGACACAAACCCAGCAGGCAGAACTTTCTGGCGGTCCGTTTGGGAAGTGGGGACTTCCGTGACTAACCCCTGCTGGTGGAGCCCCCTCCGGGACAGAGCATAGAGGTGGAATCCTACAACCTGTGGTCTTTACTGCATTTGACTCCTTTCACTTAGCTTAGTGTTTTCAAGGTTCGTACGTTTTATTTATTTCTTTAGCCTCTTACGGATACGGTTACGGTTACGTACTTACTTACTTACTCCCTCCCTCACTCATTCGTTCGTTCACTCGTTCATTCACATAGCTAGACATTTTCCATATTTTGGACAATACTGCAGAGTGGAGTTTGATGACGGTATTCCGTTGGCGCCACCTTGTGGCAAAAGACTGAACTGCCCCTTTTAACGCTCAGGAACAGGAAACGGGAAGGAAGGGATGGTCCGGCGAAAAACCCACAGCCCGGACCTTACTGGAGGTGGACATGGAAAGTGAGGACTCCTTCCCCTCAGCTCACTGCTCTCAAGATTCATGCTCTGTATTTTCACTGATTTATTCATTCATCCTTTCATGTATGCGTGTATTTATTATTATTTTATTTACATACATATTTATTGGTTATACATATTCCTACTTCACAGCTGGCAGGCAGTTCCTACTTCATGTTCCTACTTCACAGCTGGCAGGCAGTTCTTGGAGGTGGACGTTGATGCTTTTGGCTCTGTGGCGCCACCTTGTGGCAAATGCCCGAACTGCTGCCTGAGAACCAGGGACCAGGACATTGAGAGGGACGGTCAGTCTGTGACACAAACCCACCAGGCGGATCCTTCGGCCGGTCAGTTTGGGAAGAGGGGGCGTCCTTGACTAAACCATGTTGGTGCGCCCCCCCACCCCCGCCGGGACAGTCCATAGATGTGGAATCATACAATACGTGGTCTTCCCCATTTCTGACTCCGTTCACTGAGCTGAATACTTTCAAGGCTCGCGAACGTCATTACTTTACTTTCGTCCATATTCATTTGCTCCTTTATTTACGAATTTCACTCTTGCAGATAAGACTGGAGAGTGGAGTTGGACGATCACGGTTTACATAACTGTATGTAAACTCTCTCACTCTCGTGGGACACCTTGTGGCAAAAGCCTGGCCTGGAGTGTGAAAACTGAGGAAGAGGAAAAGGGGAGGGATGATCTGCGACACGAAGCCACCACACAGAATTTTCGGGAGGTGAAGATGGAACGTGGAGAATTCCTGGACTATGCCACATAGGTGGGCTCTCTCTGGACCCGACAGATAAATGCACTCACTTTTAGAGACAAAGGGAGACATCCTGTGGCCTTTTAATTTCTGTCTCCTTTCACTTAGCCTAATAGACGGAAGGTGCTTCCACCTACTTTTGTTGTATGTTACTTTCTTTCTTTCTTTCTTCTTTCCTTGCTGATGGACTGACTGACTGATTGATTGACTGACTGACTTAGTATGGAAGGGTGCATGTATATGTGTGTATGCCTAGTACACATTGCAGGTAATACTTGAGGCGGAGTTTGTTTCAGGGTGGCCCACCTTTGGGGCCAGCTTGTGGCGAAAGCCTGAACTGCTCCTTGAACCCCGAGGAACAGGATAACGGAAGGGATGGTCTCTGACACAAACCCACCACAGAGAGCCTTCTGCAAGTCAGAACGGAAAGTAGGGAATTCCTTGACTGAACCATAGAGGTGGGCTCTCTGGACATTGTATATAAGTGGAATCATTTTGATAGAGAAACACAGACATGTGTGTGGTCTGTTGCATATTCTGGTCCTTTCACGGAGCTCACCACTTTCAAGGGTCATGCATTGTATTTTCACTGATTTCTTTACTCACTCCATTACTGACTTACTTACATCTTTATTTATCTGTTCATTTTTTAGTTTTATTTGTTTACTCGTTCTTTATAATTGATACACCTGGCGGACAATTCTTGACAGCGCACATTGAGGAGGGCAGCTCCATTGCGCCACCTTGTGTCCAAAGCCTGAACTGACGCCTGAACACGGAGGAACAGGTTGTGGGGAGGGACTGTCCGGGACAGGAGCCCACCGCCCAGAACTTTCTGGAGGTCAGCTTGGAAAGTGGGGAGTTCCTTGACTAAGCCATAGAGGTGGGCTCCCTCTGGACACTCCGTAGAAAGGTGATCATGGCTAGAGACAAATAGAGACACATTTGTTGTCTGTTGCCTTTTCTACTCCAGTCACTGAGCTTAATACTTTCAAGGTGCATTCATTTCTTTAATGTATTTCGTTACTTAGCTAACTCCTTTCTTGCTTTCTTACTTACTTCATTATGTACACGTTTACTTATGTATCCGTGTCTGTATGCATGTATTTGTGCACGCATGCATTTCACACCTCCTAGACAGTACTTGAGAGTGGAGTTTGAGGATGTGATCTTTTGGGCCACCCTGTGGCAACAGCCTGAACTGATGTAAGGAACGGGAAAATGGGAGGGATGGTCCGGGACACGCACCCAGCAGGCAGAGCTTTCTGGAAGTCACAATGGAGAGTGTGGAATGCTTAGACTAAGCCATATCAGTGGGCTCTTTCTGGACACTACATATCAATGGAGTCCTGCTTACAGACAAATATACCTATGTGTACATATATCTGTGGCCTTTTCCATTTCGGACCCCTTTAAGCTACCTTATCATTTCCAAGGTTCATCCATTCTTTCTTGGGTGATTGATTGATTGATTGATTGATCTACCAAGCTCCTTATTATTCTAGTAACAGATTTGTTTGTCCATTTAGGATTTATTTATATACGCATTCATTTATCTATTTTCCACCTTGCCGCCGATTGCGGAAACTGGTGTTTGTCCAAGGGGGTTCAATGGCGCCACCTGGTGGCAAGAGCGCGAACTGCTGCGATAAAACTAAGGAACAGGATCTTGAGAGTGACGGTCTGTCTGTGACACAAACGCAGCAGGCAGAACCTTCTGGCGGTCCGTTTTTGAAGTGGGGACTTCCCTGACTAACCCCTGTTGGTAGGCCCCCTGTGGAACAGAGTTTGGAGTGGAATCCTACAACCGGTGGTCTTTACTGCATTTGACTCCTTTCATTTAGCTTAGTGTTTTCAAGGTTCGTAAATTTTATTTATTTCTTTAGCGGGTTAAGGTTACAGTTACTCTTACATACGTACTACTTACTTCCACCCTCATTCATTCGTTCGTTAATTCATTCATTCAAATAGCTAGACATTTTCCACATTTTGGACAATACTGCAGAGTGGAGTTTGATGACGGTATTTCTTTGGCGCCACCTTGTGGCAAAAGACTGAACTGCCCCTTTTAAATCTACGGAACAGGAAACGGGAAGGGATGGTCCGTCGCACAAACCCACCGCCCGGAACTTTCTGTAGGTGGACATGGAAAGTTGGGAATTCTTCCACTCAGCTCACTGCTCTCAAGGGTCATCCACTGTATTTTCACTGATTTATTCATCCATCCTTTCATGTATGCGTGTATTTATTATTATTTTATTTACATACATATTTATTTGTTAGCTTTTAAATTTTAGTTATTTAGTCCTGCATGTACATACTTATGGTGGCAGGCAGTTCTTGGAGTTGGACGTTGATGATGGTGTCTCTGTGGTGCCACCTTGTGGCAAATGCTCGAATTTCTGCCTGAGAACGAGGGACCAGGACATTGAGAGGGACGGTCTGTCTGTGACACAAACCCACCAGGCGGAACCTTCAGACGGGGAGTTTGGGAAGTTGGGCTTCCGTGACTAAACCATGTTGGTGGGGCCCCCCGCCGGGACAGTCCATAGAAGTGGAATCATACCATATGTGGTCTTCCCCATTTCTGACTCCATTCACTGAGCTGAATACTTTCAAGGCTCGGAAATGTCATTAGTTTACTTCCTTTCATATTTATTTGCTTCTTTATTTACATATTTCCCTCTTGCAGATAAGACTGGAGAGTTGAGTTGGACGATCGCGGTTTACATAACTGTATGTAAACTCTCTCACTCTCGTGAGACACCTTGTGGCAAAAGCCTGGCCTGGAGTGTGAAAACTGAGGAAGAGGAAAAGGGGAGGGATGATCTGTGACACGAAGCCACCACACAGAGTTTTCGGGAGGTTAAGATGGAACGTGGGGAATTCCTGGACTATACCACATAGGTGGGCTCTCTCTTGTCCCGACAAATAAATGCACTCACTTTTACAGACAAATGGAGACATCCTGTGGCCTTTTAATTTCTGTCTCCTTTCACTTAGCCTAATACATGGAAGGTGCATCCATTTACTTTAGTTGTATGTTACTTTGTTTCTTTCTTTCTTCTTTCCTTGCTGATGGACTGACTGACTGATTGATTGGCTGACTGACTTAGTATGAAAGGGTGGATGTATATATGTGTATGCCTATTACACAGTGCAGGTAATATGTGAGGCGGAGTTTGTTTCAGGGTGGCCCACCTTTGGGGCCAGCTTGTGGCGAAAGCCTGAACTGCTCCTTGAATCACGAGGAACAGGTTAACGGAAGGGATGGTCTCTGACACAAACCCACCACAAAGAGCCTTCTGGAATTCAGAACGGAAAGTAAGGAATTCCTTGACTGAACCATATAAGTAGGAAACAGGAAATCGGATGGTATGGTGCAGTGCACAAACCCACCACCTGAAACTTTTTGGAGTTCGAAATTGACAGTGTGGATTTCCTCCATTAAACATATAGCTGATCTCCCTCCGGGTAGTGTATATCAATGGAATCATTTTTATAGAGAAAGATAAGACATGTGTTGTCTCTTGCATTTTCTGGTCCTTTTACTCTGCTCACTGCTTTCCAGGGTCATCGACTGTATTTTCACTTATTTATTCATCCTTTCATTTATTCTGGTATTTATTATTTTATTTATATTCTTGTTTATTTGTTAAGTTTTTATTTTATTTATTTACTCATTCATGTACATATTTCTCACCTGGCACACAATTTGACGTTGATTATGGTGGCTCTATTGCGCCACCTTGTGGCAAATGTCCAAACTGCTGTCTGAGAAAGAAGGAATAGGAAATTGAGAATGTTCTGTGTGTGACACGAACCAACCAGGAAAAACTTTCTGGCAGTCAGTTTAGAAAGTGGGGACTTTTTTTCTACTCCTGTCACTGAGCTTAATATTTTCAAGATGCATTCATTTTATTTATATATTTAGTTAGTTAGCTACTTCCTTTCTTGCTTTCTTACTTACTTCCTTATGTACATATTTATTTATGCATCCATGTATGTTTGCATGTATTTATGTACGTATTTTTTGACACTTCATAGACAATACCTGAGAGTGGACTTTGAGGATGTGATTCTTTGGCACACTGAGAGGAGTAGAAAATGCAAGAGAACAAATATGTTTATGTTTGTCTACTGCCGTGATTATGTTTATACACAGTGTCCAATGTCTTTTCTCACAAGATGGCGCCATCTTACCTACCACTTTCCATTTTGACTTCTAGAGCCACCATCATCAATGTCCAGTTTCAAGTGTTGTCTGCTAGGTGTGAAATATGTACATGAATGTGTAAGGACATAAAATTTAAAAATCAACAAATAAATAAGAATGTAAATAAAATAATAAACACACGAATAAATGAAAGGATGAATAAATAAATCAGTGAAAATACAGTGGATGACCCTTGAGAGTAGTGAGCTGAGTGGAAGAATTCCTCACTTTCCCTTTCCACCTCCAGAAAGTTCCCGGTGGTGGGTTTGTGCCCCGCACCATCCCTTTCCGTTTCCTCTTCCTTAGTATTCAAGGAGCAGTTCAGTCTTTTGCCACAAGGTGGCCCCAAAGAAATACCATCATCAAACTCCACTCTGCAGTATTGTCCATAATGTGTAAAATATATAGCTATGTGAATGAATGAATGAACGAATGAATGAGGAAGTAAGTAGGTAAGTACTAACCAGCTAAAGAAATAAATAAAACTATGAACCTTAATAAATAAATAAATAAATAAATAAATAAATAAAACTATGAACCTTGAAAACACTAAGCTAAGTGAAAGGAGTCAAATGCAGTAAAGACCACATGTTGTATGATTCCACTTCTATGCACTGTCCCCGATGGGGCCCACCAACAGGGTTTAGTCACGGAAGTCCCCACTTCCCAAACTGACCACCAGAAAGTTTGGGTTGGTGTGTTTGTGTCACAGACAGACCGTCCCTCTCAATATCCTGTTCCTTCATTTTCTGGCAGCAGTGTGGACTTTTGCCACAAGGTGGCGCCATATAACCACGTTCGACAAACACCAGTTTCTGGAATTATCTGCAAGTTGGAAAATACATAAAGGAATGAATATATGAATAAATAATAACTTAACAAATAAATATGTTACTAGAATAATAAAGAGATTGGTAGATCAATCAATCAATCAAGAAAAGAATGGATGAAACTTGAAAATGATAAGGTAGTTTAAAGGAGTCAGAAATGGTAAAGACCACACACACACACACACACACACACATATATACATATATTTGCCTATAAGTATGATTCCATTGATATGTAGTGTCCAGACAGAGCCCACTGATATGGTTTAGTCAAAGAATTCCCCACTTTCCATTTTGACTTCTAGAAATCCCTGTCTGGTGGGTTGTGTCCCAGACCATCCTTTCCAATTTCCTGTTCCTTAGTGTTCAGGCAGTAGCTCAGGATGTTTATGCCAGGTGGCACCATAGTGCCACCGTCATCAAACTCCCCTTTCTGATCTTGTCTAGAAGGTATAAGATACATACAGAAATACTTAAAAGAGAAGGAGACAAGGTGGCGGGGAAGTAGGAGGAAGTGCTGTTTCAACCTGTACTCTAAAGTGAGTTGATTACCTACCAAAGAACTCCGATCACCCATGAAATCAGCCTGGGATCAGAATTATACACGTGGATCTCTACAGGGGCAGAAGACGCCAGTGGGCAGGTAAAGTGGAGTTGGAACGTTAGACTGATATCAGATGATTTAAAAAAGGGGGAGGGAGCCTCCAGAGGTGACCAACTGGAAAGTAATACACCAATACGAGAGTGTCCTGCATCTGGGGACCAGCATTAACTTGGAGTCTGGTTGAAAGCACTCAAAAAAAGCCAAGGACCACAGGTGGAAATTTTGGGAACCGGGGCGGTTAGGAACAGGGGCTTAAGTCCCAGGACCTTAGACAGCCTCCCCTGGCGCTGAGCCAGAGAGAGTGCGGCAGAGAAACCAGGTCTTGTTCCCTGAGCCACCAGTGTGCCCGAGAACGCATGGGGTCAGGCTCCTGTGAGGGGCTGGGTGCCTCCCCAGATGGCAGAACACCACGCCATGCTATCAGAGCCTGAGACGCTTGCGCCTTACACCCTCCCCTGGGAGAGGTGCATGCAAGGGCCAGCCCGGTGCTCTCAGACCCAAAAAGACCAGGCACTCCCAGCCTGGGCCAGCAGAAAAATCTCACTGTGTGATTGCTGCTTCGAACCTTTCTGGCGGTCTGGAGCTGCCCAGACATCTACTGCTGCCATGGTTTTGGGTACAAGCAGGAGATTCTTCATCCCCAGGGACCACAACTCAGAACCTGCTCTGCCAGCAGCTGAGGGGGATCTTATGTGCTCTGAGCACCCACAGGGGAGCAGACTGAGGCTTCTCTCTGAGAGGGTGCTCCTGGTGCAGTTTGCTTTCCTCTAAACCTCCAAAAACAATCAAAAGCTGTCGAGGTGAGAGAAAAAAAAAAAAGAACAAACAAACATAAAAACCTCCAGAGAACAAAAGCCTGAAAAACCGGTTTCCTCAGAGCCCACCCCCTTGAGGGGGGTGGGAGGAATTAACTCAGGGAATATCATTTACTAAAAATGAAAACCCACGTGGCAGGCCCCTCCCCCAGAAAGCCAACCAGGAAAGAAAAAAAAAAGATGACAAGAGAACAACCACCACTACTTCATAGATACAACTTTTATTTTTAACTCGTCCCCACTATTCTGGTTCATTTTTTTAATAGACAATTTTTAACCTATTTACCATCACAGTGAGATGTCTAGTACATCAAATTCCATAATAACCTTCTAACCTGAACTTTTTGATACATACACCTATGTTTTTCTTTTACTTTTCTATTTTTAAAATTTTTTTAAATTTTAGTTTAGTTTAGTCTAGTTTATTCTTTTTTACTTTTATTTTCTAATATTCATATAGAGTTAAACTTCAAGGTAACCCCCTTTCCTCAATGAATGCTATCCCTATGGGTAAACCAATTTTTAATCCCCCTTTATCTTAGGAAAGTTGAGTCCTTTAACAAAGATATCAAGATACATCCAGGAAGAATCAAAATAACCTTCCTCACCCACTCTGAGAATTTATAACAAATCTCCCATTTTTTTTCTTTCACCAGTGTTTCTGTGTATTTGTGTTTGTCCTGATAGTATATAAATCTTGTACTTGGGGTTCTTTTTGACAAGGTTCTTCCTTTTATTGCTTATGTATATATATTTTTCTCTTGTCATATACTTTTATCAGTCTTTTTGTTTGTCTGTTTTTGTTTGTATACATCATAAATCTTACCTAGGGGCCCACTTGGGCTGAGCCTTCTCTTTTATCTTCCCTTTTTTCCTCTCTCTCTCTCTCTTCTTTCTTTTTCTTTTATTTTTTCTCTCACTTGGGTGGGGAATCCTGATTGCTAAGAAGAATTCCAGGGTGCACCTTGACTGCACCACAGTTGATACATCCAGATACATCCGTTCAGTCATCTCTCACCAAAATGACTGTGAGGAGGAATGCTCAACAGAAGAAAAATACAGAGGATGGACCTTCTGCAACAGAGCTAATGTCTATTGACATAGACAACATGTTGGAAAGGGAATTCAGGCTAACAATTATCCAGGCAATAGCTAGGTTGGAGAAAGCCATGGATGACCAAACGGAATTGATTAGAGCAGAACTGAAAGCCACCAGGGATGATGTTCAAAATGTTAGGGAAGAACCAGGGTGATGTTCAAAATGCTCTCAATGAGTTACAATCTAATCTAAATTCTCTAAAAGCTAGGGTAACTGAGACAGAAGATAAAATTAGTGTTCTGGAGGACAAACAGATACAGAGAAAGGATGAGGGTGAAGCCTGGAACAAATAGCTTAGAAGCCACAAAAACAAAATCAGAGAAATAAATGATGCCATAAAGCGTTCCAACATCAGAATTATTGGAATACCTGAAGGGGAGGAGAAAGAAAGAAGTCTAGAAGATATAGTGGAACAAGTTGTCCATGAGAATTTTCCCAATCTCATGAATGAAACCAGCGTTCATGTACTAGAGGCAAAATGGTTTCCCCCCAAGATTATAGATTCTTGAAAGTCCTCGAGACACCTAATAGTAAGAATGAAGAATTATAATTGTAGGCAGACCCTCTTGAAAGCAGCCAGGACAAAGAAGCCCCTTACATACAGAGGAAAGCCCATCAGAATCACGTCAGACCTGTCCACAGAGACCTGGCAAGCCAGAAAGAGCTGGCAAGATATATTCAGGGCACTAAATGAGAAGAACATACAGCCAAGAATACTTTATCAAGCAAGACTGACATTCAAAATCGATGGAGAGATAAAGAGTTTCCAAGACTGGCGAGGCTTAAAAGACTATGCAACCACCAAGCCGACACTGCAGGAAATATTAAGGGGGATTCTATAAAAGAGGAAAAATCCTAAGAATAGCATTGAACAGAAATATAGAGACGATCTACAGAAAGAAAGACTTCAAAGGTAACACGATATCAATAAAAATGTATCTATCAATAATCACCCTCAATGTGAATGGCCTAAATGCACCCATAAAACAGCACAGGGTTGCAGATTGGATAAAACGACAGGACCCATCCATATGTTGTCTACAAGAGACCCATTTTGAAACTAAAGATACACCCAGACTGAAAATAAAGGGATGGAGAAGCATCTTTCATGAATGGGCCTCTAAAGAAGGCTGGGGTAGCGATTCTCATATCAGATAAACTAGATTTTTTTTAAGATTTTTATTTATTTATTTGACAGAGAGAGATCACAAGTAGGCAGAGAGGCAGGCAGAGAGAGAGGAAGGGAAGCAGGCTCCCCTCTGAGCAGAGATCCCGACGTGGGACTTGATCCCAGGACCCTGAAATCATGACCCAAGCCGAAGGCAGCTGCTTAACCCACTGAGCCACCCAGGCGCCCCATCAGATAAATTCGATTTTAAACTAAAGACTGTAGTCAGAGACACAGAAGGACACTACATCATTCTTAAAGGGACTATCCACCAAGGTGATCTAACAATTGTAAATATCTATGCCCCCAATATGGGAGCAGCCAATTACATAAAAAAACTATTAATCAAGATAAAGAGTCATATTGATATGAATACATTAATAGTAGGAGATATTAACACACCTCTCTCAGTAATAGATCATTGAAGCAGAAAATCAATAAAGAAACAAGAGCATTGAATGACACACTGGACCAGATGGACCCCATAGATATATACAGAACATCCCACCCTAAAACAACAGAATACTCATTCTTCTCAAGTGCACATGGAACCTTCTCCAGAATAGACCACATACTGGGTCACAAATCAGGACTCAACCAATACCAAAAGACTGAGATTATTCCCTGCATATTCTCAGATCACAATGCTTTGAAACTGGAGCTCAATCACAAGGAAAAGTTCAGAAGGAACTCAAACACCTGGAAGCCAACAGCCACCTTGCTTAAGAATGCTTGGATCAACCAGGAGATCAAAGAAGAACTTCAACAATTCGTGGAAACCAACGAGAATGAAGACACATCAGTCCAAAACCTATGGGATACAGCAAAGGCTGTCCTAAGGAGCAAATACATAGCCATCCAAGCCTCCCTCAAAAAAATTGAAAAATTCAGAACACAACAGCTGTCTCCACACCTTAAAGAGCTGGAGAATCAACAACAAATCAAACCAACTCCACACATAAGAAGGGAAATAATCAAGATTAGAGCAGAGATCAATGAGGTAGAAACCAGAGATACAGTAGAACATATCAATGAAACTAGAAGCTGGGTTTTTGAAAGAATTAATAAGATCAATAAACCATTGGCCACACTGATCCAAAAGAAAAGAGAGAAAGCCCAAATTCATAAAATTATGAATGAAAAGGGAGAGATCACAACTAACACCAAGGAAGTAGAAACAATCATCAGAAGTTATTATCAACAGTTATATACCAATAAGCTAAGCAACCTAGAAGAAATGGATGCATTCCTGGAAAACAATAAACTCCCAAATTGAACAAGGAAGAAATTGCCAACCTTAACAGACTGATATCTAGTAACGAGATTGAAGCAGTGATCAAAAACCTCCCAAAAAACAAGAGCCCAGGACCTGGTGGATTGCCTGGGAAATTCTACCAAATTTCAAAGAAGAAATAACACCTATACTCCTGAAGCTGTTTCAAAAAATTGAAACAGAAAGAAAACTTCCAGACTCCTTTTATGAAGCCAGCATTACCCTGATCCCCAAACCAGGCAAAGACTCTACCAAAAAGAAGAATTTCAGACCAATATCACTGGTGAATATGGATGCTAAGATTCTCAACAAGATCCTAGCAAACAGGATCCAACAATACATTAAAAAGATTATCCATCGTGACCGGTGGGACTCATCCCTGGGTTATAAGGATGGTTCAACATTCGCAAATCAATCAATGTGATAGAACAAATCAATAAGAGAAGAGAGAGAGGAACCACATGGTCCTTTCAATTGATGCAGAAAAAGCATTTGACAAAATCCAGCATCCATTCCTGACTAAAACACTTCAAAGTATAGGGATAGAGGGAACATTCCTGAACTTCATCAAATCTATCTATGAAATACCCACAGCAAATATCATCCTCAATGGGAAAAAGCTTGCAGCCTTCCCGTTGAGATCAGAAACACGACAAGGATGCCCACTCTTACCACTCTTGTTCAACATAGTATTAGGAGTCCTAGCAACAGCAGTCAGACAACAAAGGGAAATAAATGTATCCAAATTGGCAATGAAGAAGTCAAACTCTCTTTCTTCGCAGATGACATGATTCTTTATATGGAAAACCCAAAAGGCTCCACCCTCAAATTACTAGAACTCTACAGCAATTCAGTAACATGGCAGGATACAAAGTCAATGTACAGAAATCAGTGGCTTTCTTATACACTAACAATGAAAATACAGAAAGAGAAATTAGAGAATCAATTCCATTGACTATAGCACCAAGAACCATAAGATACCTGGGAATAAACCTAACCAAAGAGGTAAAGGATCTGTACTCGAAGAACTACAGAGCACTCATGAAAGAAATTGAAGAAGACACAAAAAGATGGAAGACCATTCAATGCTCATGGATCGGAAGAATAAACATTGTTAAAATGTCTATATTGCCTAGAGCAATCTATACTTTTAATGCCATTCCAATCAAAATTCCACCGGTATTCTTCAAAGAGCTGGAGCAAATAATCCAAAAATTTGTATGGAATCAGAAGAGTCCCCGAATTGCTAAGGAAATGTTGAAAAACAAAAATAAAACTGGGGGCATCACGCTACCTGATTTCAAGATTTACTACAAAGCTGTGATCACCAAGACAGCATGGTACTGGCATAAAAACAGACACATAGACCAGTGGAACAGAGTAGATAGCCCAGATATGGACCCTCAACTCTATGGGCAAATAATCTTCAACAAAACAGGAAAAAATATCCAGTGGAAAAAAGGCAGTCTCTTCAATACATGGACAGCTATATGTAGAAGAATGAAACTCGACAATCTTACACCGTACACAAAGGTAAACTTGAAATGGATAAAATACCTCAACGTGATACAGGAATCCATCAGAATCCTAGAGGAGAACATAGGCAGTAATCTCTTCGATATCAGCTACAGCAACTTCTTTCAAGATACGTCACCAAAGGCAAAGGAAACAAAAGCAAAAATGAACTTTTGGGACTTCATCAAGATCAAAAGCTTCTGCACAGCAAAGGAAACAGTCAACAAAACAAAGACGAAACCCACGGAATGGGAGAAAATATTTGCAAATGACAGTACAGACAAAAGGTTGATATTCAGGATCTATGGGGAACTTCTCAAACTCAACACACACAAAACAGATAATCATGTCAAAAAATGGGCGGAAGACATGAACAGACAGTCCTCTAATGAAGACATACAAATGGCTATCAGACACATGATAAAGAAACTTATGAATTTCTGAGCAGAACTGGTATCACAGTAAACAAACTCTTTTGTGACTTTTTAACTCTTTGTACCGTGTATTCCTTGCAATTAAAAGAGAACAACAAAAATGTGATGCTACCTGGTGGTCAGACTCGGGATGGCAGCTCAGAGAGGCCCAGACCAGGGAGCTTCATGGGGAGGAAGGAAGATAGAGGTTAGGAACTTGACCTCATGTAATCAGCCAAATATCTGGATTTTCTTTGTTTTTTTTAGATTTTATTTATTTATTTATTTATTTATTTATTTATTTGACAGACAGAGATCACAGGTAGGCAGAGAGAGAGGAAGGGAAGCAGGTTCCCCGCTGAGCAGAGAACCCGATGTGGGGCTCGATCCCAGGACCATGGGATCATGACCTGAGCCAAAGGCAGAGGCTTTAACCCACTGAGCCACCCGGGCGCCCCCAAATATCTGGATTTTCACATAACCGGAACAATTCCTCTGTATCCAACTTGAGATTGGAAGTCCAACTCTGCCCTGAACTGAGAGTGAAAATGCAAATGTGAACATGTATGGAGGTGGTAGAGCTGGAGGGGACGGAGAAATATACAGAGTCAATTAAAAAAAATTAAAGAGAAAACGGGTTGGTTTAAGTTGTAGAGTCAAGACTTGTTTGTTCTTTCTTACAGAATAACTGGCAACTAAGCGCTTTTCTTCAATTCCGTATCCATATGCAATACAAAACCATTGTTTCTCAATAATTTTGAATTATTCTGAATACCAGATCAAAACCTTGCATTAACTAGCCTCTTTTTCATGATCCCAAAGGTGCTCTAGAATCCAGCAGGGCCTCAGGGTCACTGATTATTTGCTGGAGAGTAATAAGAGATATAGATGTTCACAAAGTCTATTCTGGCTCTGTGTATTTACTCTGAAAACAGTTTAATTGAATAAGCCTTTGATACATTTGTTCTGCATGCCATTCTGTAGGCTCAAAATGAACAACACAGGGGGCTTCACTTTGCTGATCCACAGTTGCTACATTCACAGTAATGAAAATATATTATTCGTATAAAGAAAATATTATAGGGGGCACCTGGGTGGCTCAGTGGGTTAAAGCCTCTGCCTTAGGCTCAGGTCATGATCTCAGGGTCCTGGGACTGAGCCCCGCATTGCGCTCTCTGCTCAACAGGGAGCCTGCTCCTTCCCCCCACCCACTGCCTGCCTCTCTGCCTAATTGTGATCTCTCTCTCTGTCAAATAAATAAGCAAAATCTTTAAAAAAAGGAAAGTATAGGAAAAGGCAACAAAAAATTAAAGGTAAAATGCAAGAACTTTGTATCCCATAAAATCAAGAGTTTACTGTGGTTAGAAGTCAGACTAAGTGAACATAGTCTGACTATGTTCAGATTAAGTGAACATAATAATGAGGAATAATCGGTAATGCTTTTTCCATGGACCAAAATTTTGCTAAGTTTTGTACATCATCACTAGCTTCAGTTTTTTCCCCCTTTTATGATTTTCACTACTGGAATTACCAGTCTTTAGCCGTGAGCTCCTCTTCCACATCACCCAGTGCCACTGGGTAATCTGTCAGCTCTGAAGCATCCCACTCTGTCTTGAAATTTTTATTGGTGTCTGAAGGCATGGCCATGTCAGTTTCAGACATCTGCTCTCACACCATTTATGATTGGTCAGTGGCATCATCTTTGCCCAGAATCAGAGCAAATGCCCTGAAACCCAAAGATACTTAGGAAGTATCAGGATTCAGAACTCATGCAGGATGCCTTTCCCGTGAGAAGTTTGGATACTTGCTGAAGCATAGATTTAAAAGGAAGGAACGAACAGTGGCAATAAGATGTTGTTTGTGACAAAGCCTGAAAATGTCATATTGATCTATTCACCAATAAGAAGCATAGTGAGTAGATGTGGTACATAAACACAATAGAGTATTAATCAGCCATTAAAAATGTGTTCTTGCCATTTGTGAGAACATGGATGGACCTATATGGAATTATGCTAAGTGCAATAAGTCAGACAGGAAAAGATAAATACCATTATGGTTTCACTTATATGTGGAATCTAGAAAACAAAAGAAGGGATCAAAGGACAACAACAAAATGGGCCCTTAAGTACTGAGAACAAACTGGTGGTTGACAGAGGGGAAGTGGGTGAAAGAACAAAGTAAATAAAGGGGATTAAGAGTTTTATAAATTTTGGGGGCGCCTGGGTGGCTCAGTGGGTTAAAGCCTCTGCCTTCGGCTCAGGTCATGATCCCAGGGTCCTGGGATCGAGCCCCGCATCGGGCTCTCTCCTCAGCAGGGAGCCTGCTTCCTCCTCTCTCTCTGCCTGCCTCTCTGCTTACTTATGATCTCTGTAAATAAATAAATAAAATCTTTAAAAAAAGAGTTTTATAAATTTTTAGTTATACAATAAGTGATGGAGAAAAAATGTACAGCATAAGGAATATATTCAATAACATTGTAATAATGTATGGTGGCAGATGGTGGCTACACTTATCAGGGTGAGCACTGGGTAATGTATAGAATTCTCTAATTCGTATGTTGTACAAATGAAACTAATGGAACATTCTATGTCAACTCTATTTTACAAAATAATTAAAAATAAATGAATGAATGAATGAATAAATAAAAGAATCATAGGAAGGGCATTTGTTTTTTTCTCTTTATTATGTTCAGTTAGCAAGCATATAGTACATCATTAGTTTTTGATGTAGTGTTCAATGATTCATCAGTTGTGTACAACACCTAGTGCTCATCATCACATATGCCCTCCTTAATACCCATCACCTGGCTACCCCATCCCCCCACACTCCTCCCTTCTGTGACTCTCAGTTTGTTTCCCAGGGTCCAGAGTCTCTCATGGTTTGTCTTCCTCTCTGATTTGGAAGGGCACTTGTTACCATGCCTTTCATCCTGTCTTTGAGCACAGTGGAATGAGTCAGAGGGAAATAGGCACTACCTTCCTTTTAACTGTTAAAAAAAATCCATCCTCTGACTTTTGATGTAATATTTTCTGTCTAGTTGCATGGGAAAAACCACTGTACCTATTATTTGGTTGTACGGTCCCATCAAGAGTATGCTGAGGCTCTAAACCCAGGTACCAATGAATAGGACCTTATCTGGAAATTGCATATCTGCTGGTGTTTCAGGTTATGATGAGGTTATTTGGGTGGGCCATAATCCTATATGACATATGGCATTACAAGAAGTGTAAAATGTCACTGAAGACAGGAACAGTTGGGGAGAACATATGATGGAGACAGAAACTAGAGTGACATTGCTTTAAGCAAGGGACATCAAGGATTGATGGTTGCCACCAGAGGCTTGGAAGAGGCAAGGGGAATTCTCCACGGTGTCCCAATGTGCCAGGCACTGGTGACACCTTGATTTCAGTCTTTTAACATCCACAACTGTGAGAAACCCCTTACATGTTGTTTTCAGCCACTAATTTGTGTAGTTTACTATAGCAGTCAATGGAAACAATGACAGAACCTTAGTTTTGTTTCTTTTCTTGTCATATTGGTTGCTTTGCTAAGATTAACAATAAGGCTGTAATTTATGAAATGGGAAACAGTAGCATATACTGGTTAGATGTATTCACTCAGAAGCCACAGAGCCTGTGTTCACATCTAACTCTTGAAACTTAACTAGCCCTGCCTTCATTGTGCCTCGGTTCCTTGATGTTGAAAGTCAGATATCAATAGCTTCACCTCATAGGTTGTGGTGAGGATTAATGAGTAAATATAGGTTTCACACTTAACAGTATTGGACAAAGGGAAGGTAACAAATATTAATCATGTTATCATTACTATCATGTCAGAATGGACTTTTAAAGTTTTGAGAGCCATTTTTATTATTATGTGCATTCATATTGTATGATGTTAAGTGACCTTCATAATATAATATTTATCATCAAAAAGCAGTTAAAAAAACTATATATTGGAGGCTCCTGGGTGGCTCAGTCAGTTAAGCATTGGACTCTTGGTTTTCGGCTCAGGTCATGATCTCAGGGTCATGAGATTGACTTGGAGATTCAAGAGAATCTGCTTAAGATTTTCTTTCTCCCTCTCCCTCTGTCCCACCCACCCCACTCATATTCACTCTCTTTTGCTCAAAAAAAAAAAAAGCTGTAAGTGGGATATTATTTCACTTCTGTCCTGAAATATGCTACATTTGCACAGTAAAATTTCTCTTTTTAATATTTTATTTATTTATTTGATGAGAGAGAGAGAGAGAGTACAAGCAGGGGGAATGGCAGAGAGAGAGAAAAGCAGGCTCCCACTGAGCAGAGAGCCTGATGTGGGGCTCGATCTCAGGATGCTGGGATCATGACCTGAGCTAAGGGAAGACACTTAACCCACTGAGCCCCCCAGGTGCCCCTGTTCAGTAAAATTTTGAAAAAAGAAACATACATATATATATGTATGTATGTATATATATATATATATATATATATATATATATATATATACACACACACACACACACATATATATATATCTGTTGTATGTATGTATATATATAAATATATATATATACACAACTGTAAATAGTACTTATCCATGAGTAATAGACATTTTTAAAAATTCTAATGATTATTTTCCTTCCTTGTATTTTCCTTTTTTTTTTTCAACAAAAGGACTTGGGTTTAGAAGTGAAATAGGTAACAAGATAGAAATAAATATCCTCAGCCAGGGTGCCTGGGTGGCTCATTGGGTTAAGCCGCTGCCTTCGGCTCGGGTCATGGTCCCAGGGTCCTGGGATCAAGTCCCATATCTGGCTCTCTGCTCAGCAGGGAGCCTGCTTCCCTCTCTCTCTCTCTCTCTGCCTGCCTCTCTGTCTACTTGTGATCTCTGTCTGTCAAATAAATAAAATCTTAAAAAAAATATATCCTCAGCCATTCCGAAAGGAGCCTGAGTTAGGGTCAGATGTAGAATATCTCCAAAGCAAGGATATTAGCTAATAGGGTGGCCACAGCTTTAACTTGTGAGCCTACCACATAACAATCCCAAAGGGCATCTTCAGGGGCACCAGAGATGTCTAAGGAAAGGCAAGCCTGTCTTTCAAATAAACCTTGCATTCCAGGCTCAGGGTTTTAACCTCCCAGTTAGCCAAGCAGGGAACCTACAGTGGAGGGAAAGGGGGAGGGAGCACGAGATGGCCCAGTGCTCTCAGCCCACAGCTTTCAGTGGCAAGATGCTTCAACAGCGGGATTCAGGGGGAAGTTTAGTCACAGGCTCCTTCAGCCCAGGGCCTAGGCAAACAAAAACACGTGGATTAAAATATCTTTGAAGTATCTTCCTTGTACCACTAAATTAGTAAAAGGAAAGAAAAATATACAGATGGCCAACACTTATAATACAAATCAGCTCAAGTTCTAAATGTGGTGTATCCCTCAACCAATCTAGGGATTTCAGCATTATTCTGGACACAGAAAAAACAAAATCCCTGCAATCACTGTTGTCTCTCACCAGCATGGCCCAGATTATGATCTGGATATACCGGCCAGATGAGTAATAGTGTGAATGAAAGCCAGAAAATTAGGCCTGGACAAAGGAAAGTGTTTAGGTTCAGGAGACACCAAGACATTGCATTGTGCTAGCTGAAGCCTGGGAACTCTAAGGCTAAACACAAATGATGAAAAAAGTGACTAAAAATACTATCTGTTTACTCTGTTAGTGTTCCCTACAGCACGCAAAGTGGCAAACTGGGTGCATCCCTTTAAAAATCTCTGAGAGAGAACACACATGGCAAGGAAGCATAAATGGCAGGTCACCCTGTTGGCATGTGATTCTGGAATTGTTCTTGTTTCTTCCGTCCTCCTTTTCTATTAGGTAGCCAGGCATCAGTGAAAAAAAGAAGTAACAAAACAATAGAATATTTCACTGAAGTAGAAATTATTTGTTAAAAAGGTACGAAAATTACAGTCAAACCAGATACCAATGAGTAAAACAATCTTCAACACCACCACTCAATTTTTTTCCAAGTATCATGTTTGTGCATTTCCTCCCTGTGTTAGTCTGCTAGGGCTTTCATAACAAAATAGCAGAGACTGGGTGGCTTAAACAACAGAAATTGTTTTTTTCACAGTTCTGGAAGGTAGATGTCCAAGGTCCAAGTGTCAGCATGTTTCTTGGCGGCTTCTCTCCTGGGCTTTTAGATTGCTACCATGTCACTGTATCCTCGCATGGTCATCCCTAGATCCATCTTTTCTGTGACCAGTTCTCCTTTTATAAAGACACCAGATACATTGATTTAGGTCCACCTGTAGGATTTTTTAATCTTACTTTCTCTTTAAAGGAAATGTGTCCAAACCATCACATTCTGAGATTTCAACATATTAATTTGGGAGGGACGTAATTCTGTCCATAATAGTGCCATTATATTCTCCATGTGTGCACATGTAATACATATACATTACATTACGTGTGGGTTTTGCATATCTGGAGACTCAACATTTCCTAAATATCATGAAACGAGTAGCTAAATGTACCCAGTTTTCTCCCCACTCTAACCATTGGATTATGCACTCTTTTTCTGTTAAGGACTGGGACCAGCACAAGGGAAGTGACTAGCCATGGACCTGTAGGAAGGGACTGATCTTGTATTTGGGACTCGAGCCTCCTGTTTTCAATCTGTTGTGCAACAGTCTCCCCTTTATACTTTGTTATTCTGTACTGTCTCCTTTTAGGGGACCACTTAGAGGATGATATTTTTTAAAAGATTTTATTTGTTCATTTGAGAGAGAGTGAGAAAGAGAGAGTAAGAGTGGGGGGTGTGGTGAGAGGCAGAGACAGAGGGAGAAGCAGACTCCCTGCTGAGCAGGGAGCCTGGTGAGATGCAGAGCTGGATCCCAGGATCATGACCTGAGCCTAAGGCAGATGCTTAACCAATGGAGCCACCCAGGTGAGCGGAGAAGATGATATTTTAATGTCAAAAGAAAAGGTGAAAAAATAGGGTACCTGTGTGGCTCAGTCGGTTGAACATCTGGCTCTTGATTTTGGTTCAGGGTCATGATTTCAGGGTCTTGGGATCCAGCCCTTGACTGGGTCTGTGATCAGTGGGGAGTCTTTCTCTCCCTCTTCCTTTGCTCGTCCCCCTGCACACGCTGTGTATCTTTCTAAAATAAATAAACAAATCTTTAAAAATTGTAGAAGGTGAAAAGACAGAAATCACATCAAATGGAAAGAAACATCTGATAAAGGGTTAAGATCCAAAATATATAAGCAACTCATGCAACTCAATAGCAAAAATAAACCGAACAACCCAGTGTTCAAAAGGGCAGTAGATCTGAATAGAAGTTTTTATGAAGAAAAGATACAGATGGCTGGCCAAAAATGCATGAGAAGGTGCTCAACATCGTAGCTGTCGGGAAAATGCAAAGCAAACCCACAATGTAATATCATGTCATCCATGTTAGAATGTAGATTATGAAAAAGACAAGATATAAGAAGTGTTGGTGAAGATGTGGTGAAAAAAAATAAAACAGCCCTCATCCACTTTTGGTGGTAAATGGGTGCAGCTACAATGGAAAACGATATGAAAGTTCCTCAAAAAATTAAAAATAGAACTACCCTATTTTCTAGCAATCCTGGTTCTGGATTTCTCTGATGAAAACAAAAAACACTCATTTGAGAATATATATGAACCTCAAGTTAATTGCAGATTTATTTATAATAGCCAAGACATGGAAACAACCCAAGTGTCCATTGATGGGTGAACGGATAAAGAAAATAGGAAATATAATACACACACACACCCCCACATGCATGCATGCACAATGGACTATTAGTGTGCCATGAAAAGAATGAAATGTTGCCACCTATAGCAACATGGATGGATTTTAGGGGCTTTATGCTGAATGAAATAAACCTCACAGAGGAAAAAAAAAATACCATATGTCCTCACTTACACGTGGAATCTAAAAAAAACCAAAAACCAAAACAAAACAAAAAAAACAAAAAACAAAAAAAAAGAGCAAACAAACAGAAAAACCAAGTACAGAGATATGGGAAATAGATTGATGGCTGTCTGAGGTGGTGGCTGAGGGCTGGACAAAAGGGTGAAATGAGTCAAAACATACAAGCTCTAGTTATAAAATAAGTAAGTCATGGGGGATATAATGTATGGCACAGTGACTATAGTTATTAATACTGTACTGAAAATGTGAAAGTTGCTCAGAAGTAAATCTTGAGGGTCCACATCACACCCAAAATTTCTGTAACTATACGTAAGGTGATGGATGTTACATAGATTTATTGTGATGATCGTTTCATGATATACATATCAATACCAAATTATTATGTTATACACACACAAATAAAAAGTAGTGGTGATTTGCTTCCTCTTCCTCAACGACATGAGGTAACTCATCCACAAAGGATTGGCACCACATCAAAAAAACCCCGATATCTTGTCATTTGCAATGACGTGGATGGAACTAGAGGATATTATGTTAGGCGGAATAAGTCAATTAGGAGATCATATGATCTCCCTGATATGAGAAGTTTGAGGGGCAGGGCGGGGGTTCATGGGGGGAAAGGAGGGAAAAATGAAACAAGATGGGGCCAGGAAGGGGGACAAACCATAAGAGACTCTTAATCTCAGGAAACAAACTGCGGGCTGCTGGGTGGGGTGTGGCGGGAGGCAGGGATAGGGTGGCTGGGTGATGGACACTGGGGAGGGTATATGTAACAGTGAGAGCTGTGAACTGTGTAAGACTGATGATTCACAGACCATTACCCCTGAAACAAATAATACATCATATGTTAATTTAAAAAAAGAAATGGCACCAAAGCTAATCCAGCAAATAAACATGTGTACACTTCCATTTCTTCTGTGTCAAAGCACAATCATCTCTATGAGATGTTCATAGTCAAGTCATCTCATTTGTTGGGGTGGGAGAAGAACACAAGAAGGACATATACATATGCATATATTTGTTGAAATATTACAGCACTAGAAGTCAGATACTTTTTATTGCTTTGCTCATTTCTCTTCACAACACTCTGTGAGGTAAGTATCAACCTGCCTATTTTACAGATGACCCACTATGAGGTCACACATATCTCTATAGATGCATCATTTTCATTTTCTACAGGTTATATTTTCTCAACGAAAAGACATTATTTTAGATGCAGCAACAAAACTTTTCTTCAAACCAGTTTACGAAACAGTGACTATAGTGTGATCCCAATACTCTCTGAAAAATTCATATGTATGAAAAGAATGAAAGAACATATATAAAGTTGTACATCCTACTTGTGCCCTACATCTACATGTCATGGTTATTAAATGTGAATTAGAGGTCTATTGTGTGCCAGGCACTGTCAGTCCAATTCCACAGCTGCATCCATGTCTTCCTTCTCTTGGTATCTAGATATCTAGACTGGATAACTGGAAATGTCCACGGGCAGCCAGATTGGATGTTAGTGCCCACCATATGCAGTGATGAGGTTTGACCTCAAATGAAATCCATCCCAAGCAAGTTAAGCCAGGGCTTAACCCTGGGTCCTGCAAACCCAGCACCTAAATGCAAAATGATGCAGTTGAATGGGGCTAGATTGTACCTTGGGAAAGTAAGGCAACTTGTAGCCCATACCTTTACCCTCTTGAATAACACTCAGAGGATATAACCTTCTCTGAGGAGACCTTGCTCCCAGGTACAGAGTGAAGGACAAGGTAATACCTGTGTGGCTTCAGCCTTGGTTGTTTTATGGGTGGGAAATAGAAGTTTCACTTTTTAGTCCATGGTCAGGTTGTATGGTAAATTTTGGAAAATATCTTGTGTCTGTTTTATGCCTAGGATATTGGTCTTCCCATTTAGTCCTGAGAGGGGTCCATCTGAGGTGCCGTGGAGTTACTGCTTCATGTAAGACCTTGTCTCCCAGTTGTGGGGGCCTGTACTCAGATCCATAGGGGAGAGGGGAGAAATGAGGTTCTCAAAGACAAACACAAAACCAGGACCTCAACATCTAATTCTCCTGACTTAGTGACACGGTTTTCACAGATTTCTCACAAGAAACTCACCTCCCCCACTGTTCCTCTTAGAGCTAACACCCCAGTATGATCCATCTCTCTCTCATCTCTTTCCTGTTCACAGAACTAGACCCACTGAAATTCCTTTATAACCTAGTGGTACAGTAAGCTTTTCCAATTATGACTAAAACCGCAGAAGCAATTAGGGAAAAGAGTGATATATTTAATTTCACTAAAAAATTGCATGGTGGGGTGCCTGGGTGGCTCAGTTGTTAAGCGTCTTCCTTCTTTTGGCTCAACTCATGATCCCAGCATCCTGGGATCTGCCCATGTCAGGCTCCCTCCTCAGAGGGGAGCCTGCTTTTCCCTCTCTATATCCCCCTTGTTTATATTCCCTCTCTCACTCTCTCTGTCATAAATAAATAAAAATCTTTTTAAAAATTGCATGGCAAAAACAAAAACACAAGCAATCTAAATTGAAAAGATATAAATTTTGAAAAATATTTACAACTTATGTCACAAAAGGTTTGATCCCTTAATATATAGGGACTCATTAAAAAGTAAGGGCAAAAATATCCTCCAAAAATACCAGGAGAAAAATAGAAGCAATAGATATAAACAGGTGTTTGACCAAAAAAAAAAAAAATTCATGACCTCTTCTTAACAATGTGATAACAATATGATAGTCTCTAAGGAAATCATCATTCCCATGCATCACTGGAGGTATTGTAAAATGGTACAAACCCAGTGGATGGGATTTGGGCCATCTAGTAAAATTATATACACATTTCCTCTTGGAACCAGTAACCTCTTTTATAAAAAAATATATCTAAAAAACAAAAACAAAACAACAGAAAAGACATAAAGGGAAAGATACAGGGTGATTCCTTACAGAAAAATTTGTAACAGCAAAACCTAGAAATAAGACAGATGTCCACCAATAAGGGGCTGGATGAATAAGATATGACACATCTACGTCCTAGCTAGAAAAGCAAGAGGGTCTCCCTCTCTGTACGGCTATGGACTGATCTCCAGCATATATATATATACACATATACGTGTGTGTGTGTGTGTGTGTGTGTGTGTGTGTGTGTGTGTGTGTGAAAAAAGAAAAGTGACAAAAATGTGCAGAGATGCTGCTGTCCAATATGGTAGTCAAGCCACACAGCACTATTTACAGTTAAATGAAAAAAAATTAGTTAATCAGTCACAGTAACCATATTTTAGGGGCTCAACACACAGGGATAGGATAATTTCTTTTAATTGAAAGTTTAAACAAAAACAGACAAAAATGATCACCTATAAGGTGACAGAAGAGCAGCCCAAGATGGAAGAAGATGCTGTATATACACTATGGAGTATTATGCCTCCATCAGAAAGGACAAATACCCAACTTTTGTAGCAACATGGACGGGACTGGAAGAGATTATGCTGAGTGAAATAAGTCAAGCAGAGAGAGTCAATTATCATATGGTTTCACTTATTTGTGGAGCATAACAAATAGCATGGAGGACATGGGGAGATAGAGAGGAGAAGGGAGTTGGGGGAAATTGGAAGGGGAGGTGAACCATGAGAGACTATGGACTTTGAAAGGCAATCTGAGGGTTTTGAAGGGGCGGGGGTGGGAGGTCGGGGTACCAGGTGGTGGGTATTATAGAGGGCACGGATTGCATGGAGCATTGGGTGTGGTGCAAAAATAATGAATACTGTTGTGCTGAAAATTAAAAATATACATATAATATCAAAAAAATTATAATACATATTTTTGGGCTCCATGCACTGAAAACCACAAGAAACAATGACCAACTCAGTAGAAATGACCATCTCCAGTTTCCTTGTGACATAATACCTTGGCACTAATCAGAAAATTCCTGACTGACAAGGAAGACAACTTAATTTCTGGAGGAGGTTGAAAATGTGATTATGTTAGGTATTAAGGTCCAGTGTGGTGACTTGGCCCAGCATAAGCGACTGCATTTTTGACCCGTGATTTTCTTTTTGACACCACTGAAGAGTCATGGCCCTGACCTAGTGTCACCCACCATGGGCTAACACAGTTCAATAAATGACTCATTCTTCTTTCAAAGTGTACTGTTTATGAGTGTGAGCTCTGTAGACAGACAGGGCCTAAACCCTAGTTCTCTACTTGGAAGTGGTGGGAGTTTTTATTTTATCTTACATTAACTCAATTGCCCAAGCTCTAAAATTGCACTTATACAGTACTGACTGAAGAAAAGGGTTTAAAACAAAAATGTATCCTTGTGTTTTGAGGTTTACAAGGATGAATGGTGAAGAACCACATTACTTCTAAAATTCTACTGCAGAGACATTGGGGTAACTGGCTCTTTCTGAACCCTGAAAGAGTGAAAGAACTCTGTGCCTCAGTTCCTGCTGTGAAATGGGGAAAACGACTGGACCTTTTTCTTGGGTTGCAGTTTTGGGAGAATCGATCGAATTAATACACGAACACGCTTTAAGCAAAGCAAGCCACACTGTACCAGCTCAATAAATGTCAGGTGTCTTTATACACATACGCAAGTTCAGATTCTTTTAGTTTTGATAGTTTTTATAAAATGTTTTCATGTGTTTTTAAAATCTATTTGTTGAGAGAGAGAGAGAAAGCGAGCGTGTGAGCCGGGGTTAGGCACAAAGGGAGAGAAAAACTCAAGCAGATTCTGTTCTGGGTGCGGAGCCCAACACGGGGCTCAGTCCCATGACCCTGAGATCAGACCTGCGCTGAAACCAGGAGTCCCCACTCAACCAACTGCACCACCCAGGTGCCCCGATTTTCATGTGTTTTGAATAAGTATCAGTAATTTTAAAACTGAATCCTATTCATCAGCTGATGCACATTTGAAATCACCAACTTTCACTATAACCACTGATGGATACCTAACTAACTGTGAGAACATCTCAGAAGAACTTGGAACAAGCAGTCTCAGGGAAGAGCACCACCATTTCTGCACATGAGGAAACAAAATCCAAGGGCTCCTCCTGGATCCAGCCTCCTCCCCACACACCCCCACCCACAGCCACTGCAGGTCCTGCATGTCCTATCTCCAACAGGCTCAGTCCAAGACCATCCTTGTGCCCTGAACACTGCTGCAATACTGAGACAATCCATCCTCATCCCTCCCTCCTTTGACTTCTGGAAGATTCTCCTAATGGTTATCCCCATAGCCATCTTGTCTCTGTCCAGTCCAGTCTTCACACAGTGGCCAGAGTCACCTCCTGAGCACATGAATCATATCATGTCACTCTCATACTGTAACCCCCAACCTTCAGAATGATGCCAGTCTCCTTACACGGCCCAAAAGGTGTGGCTCCTGCATGTCCTGCAACTTCATGTCTTACCATCTACATTTTGTCTACTGGGCTCCAGCTACTTCAGCAGCTTATTGTCTGCTCCTGGAATAACTGGTTCCAGGCACATCACAAACCAAAAGGCCAGGCCAAGCCTGGTTTTCTCTGGGTCATCAGGACTCAGCTCAAATGTCACTTCATGAGAAAGAGTGTCACTGACAACCCCATTTATGAAAATCCAAGTTCCCATCATTTCCTACTCAATGGACTTATTTATTTTTCGTAAAGCACTCATTCCCATATACAACTGTCCTGCTTACTGATTTTCTCACCTGATTCTTGCCAGTTTTCCCAAGCTAGAAACAAAGCGCCAGGGATAATACCTTGTTTTGTTTGTTTGTTTGTTTGTTTGGCTGTGTTGTGACTCCAGCAACTAGTCAGTGGCTGTTATGGTGATAAGGGAAATCTGTGTTCTCAGGTGGCTAACCAATCCAGCAGGGAAATCCCAGTCCCAGCCCCAAGGCCATTCTGGATTTTCCCTCCTGCCTTGCCTGCCCCAGCTACAAAAAATGCCACAGATATGGAAGTAAAAGTGTGTAAACTACTCCCTTTGTTTGTGCTCTGGGCTCAGACCTTGGGAGATTACTCTCCTCTGAGCCTGCTGGCATTAAATTAACCTCCAATCCTCCAAAGTCTCTGAGGGCCGCTTGGTTCTTCCACCAAGACCAAGTCCAGGTTCCCTAACAATAGGTTGAATTGAATCACCCCCCAAAAGACATCTTGAAGTCTTAGCCCCAGAACCTCAGAAAGTAACTTTACTTGATGTATGGTTATTGAAGATGTAATTAATTTGATGTAATTAATAAGATGTAATTGAGATGAGGTCATACTGGAGTAGGGTCTGTCCCTAAACCAAGGTGACTGGTGTCCTTATAAGAAGACAACAATGTGAAGACAGAGCATGGACAACACAATGTGACTACGAATGCAGACATTGCAATCACAGAGCTGTAAGCCAAGAGATGCAGAGATTGCCAGCAAACCACCAGAAAGCATGGATATGATGCCCTGCAGGGATTCTGAGGGAACATGGCCCTAGCAACACCTTGATTTCAGACGTTTAGCTTCCAGAAACATGAGACCATAAATTTCTGTTGTTTAAGCCACATAGTTTGGGGTACTTTGTTATGGGAACTTAGGAAACTACAGCAGCCCCTCCCATATCAAACACTGTATGACTGAAGAGAAAGAATTGTTCCCTTTTTGATCCACTGTATGCAGACACAGATAGTTAAAACTGAGCTGCAAGAGAAATGGATACCACTATAAGACATGAAAGGATTCAAAGTTTTAAGAACGGCTTGCTGCAAGTTCACAGCAGTGCTTTTCAAACTTGCACAAACACCAAAATACACAGGAGAAATTATTCAAAATGCAGATACAGCCAACCCGATTTCTTAGTTAGGGATACGCCAGACCTAGGGTGGGCCCCTGTACCTGTTATTTCGATGTGCGCTTCCTGCTGACTATGACGAGGTAGTCCAGGGACCACAGCTGTAAAACTCCTGACCTAAACATCTGACATTTGTATATCATTAATGTAATGTCTGCTATGCAGAATTCTGTAATTTATGAGGTGTCTCTGTTAGTATAATTATCCAGCGGGACACTGGTTCTTCCCTTCCAACTGTGACCACAGATTGCATTCTCACATAGATTCAAACTTAAATTCCACAATATTCCTATGTTGTTGGAGAATTGTGTGTTGTTCTCCTGTTGTTTAAAAAAAAATACTGGAAAAATGGCAGTGCCTTAACAAAAGTGTCCCAGTGAAGGGACCCTGATATCTTCACTCTTGCTCTAGGAAATTGTCTAGCACCCTGGACAACTTGCTTGATTTTTCTCTATCAGCTCCTATTTCTGGGGCTCAGAGTTTACACCCTTCTCTGCTGGCAAGAGTCAGGGGGTCAGACAGCACATGGGATGGAGAGGAAAGTGAGAGGCAGAACACATGAAACACACGGGAAGATGAGAATGTGCTTGCCTATCCCCACTCAGGTCACTGGAAGCTGTGCAGTGACACACTGCCTCCTCCCCAGCTCCACCCCACAGTCCCTTCCTGCACACAGCAGTGACGCTGAGGCTCTCACATCATAGTGATGGAGGCTCATGCCTGCTTGCTGCTCCATGTCCAAGTATTCTCTTTAGCAGTCATGGTAGAATGTTCACATCCAAAGCAGCACATTTGACAATGATGGAGCCAAAGCTGGAATGGGCAGCTAACATTTTGCCGGCTTTCTGAATGCCACACAGTGTAGATTGCTGTTTCCAGACTTCTCTTTAAATCCTCCAAGCGTTGCTCTCAAGTTTGCAACATTACTTTCTTCCTACAGATTGGGGGATACTCAGGCTCAAAGAGTGAAGTACATGCATAGAGAATTAATGGGCAGTAATAAAGAGACACAGAAGCCCATTTGAAGGGGCTAACACTGGCTAATTCTGTGACAATATAAACATCAAAATACATAGGTAAAATGTCAGATGGCAAGTGTTTGAGCAAAATAGGAATCCAAACATCATACCAATAAAATACATGAATAAATAAATAAATGATGGGGGAGAAGCGGAAAGCTCTATTCAACATTTGAACGCCAATTTTTAAATCTAGAAGGGATGACAGCATTATAAAAGCAACACTTAACAATTACCAGAATAACGAGGGAGTCAGCAAAGAATCATAAATGGATTTTCAGTTTATACCAAGTTTCACAGCAGTCACTGAGTCACCATGGTAACCAAGCTGGCCAAAGAAAGCTGAGATAAAACAAACAGCAACCATCCTGACTTGTCTCCTAACACATGCTCGGAACTGAGGAGCACAGACATAACCCACAGTCATTCACCTCACATATTCCTCACAAGAAATATTCCCCAGAGAGTTGGAAGGGGAGGTGAACCATGAGAGACTATGGACTCTGAAAAACAATCTGAGGGTTTTGAAGTGGCGGGGGCTGGGAGGTTGGGATACCAGGTGGTGGGTATTATAGAGGGCATGGATTGCATGGAGCACTGGGTGTGGTGAAAAAATAATGAATATTGTTGTGCTGAAAATAAATAAAAAATAAATTTAAAAAAAAGTAAAAAAAAAAAAAGAAATATTCCCCAGAGTTTCACCAATGCACACACACATACACACACACACACACACACACTCATGCATGCTCTCTTGCTTTTTCTTTTCTTTTCTTCTCTTTTTTTGCCACCAAAATACTAAGGAATTCACATCGAGGTCCATTTGATTGAGGAAAAATCCCTAACTCCATTTTAACCACACAAACTTGAAAACTATTCAACCATTTCATATTAGTGAGTAATTTTCTGAAGATGACCTGCAGAATTTTCTGTAGGTCATTTTACTCCCTAGATTCAGTACATTGCTAATCATATCTAAAAGCTACTATGAAAGTCTTGGCAAATGAATATTGTGATCAACAATTTTGTGTCAATTTGGTGAGGCCATGGTGGCCAGATATTTGAACAAGCACTACTCTGAATGTTTCTGTGAGTGTTTTTGAATGAGACTTACACTGAAGTGGGTAAACTTTGAGAAGAGCAGTTAGCTCTCCATATGGGTGGGCATCATCTAATCAAGTGAAGCTCTCCTCAAAAAAGAGGGATTATCTTCTTTGAGCCAAAGGGGATTTTTCAAGTGGGTTGCCCTTGACTTCACTACAACATTGGCACCTTTTGGTTCTCTAGAAGATAGTCTTCAGGGTCTGATTGTAACTCTTTCCCAAGTCTGCAAACTGCCAGCCTCCCCCATCAGATTCTGCCAACCCTCCACAATCTTGAGTCAACTCTTAAAAACAAAGCTCCATCTATATGCTCTATGCCAATATCTTCTTTGTTTTGCTTCTCTGGAGAACACTGACTAATACAGGTGTTAAGCAACAAGTATCTTTTCTATACCAGAGTAACTAGTGTTCTCATTTTTTAAATTTTTCTTTTATTTTTTCTGTGTTCCAAGATTCTTTGTTTATGCAGCACACCCAGTGCTCCATGCAATAGTGCCCTCCTTAATACACACCACCAGACTCACCTAACCCCCCACCCTCCAAAACCCTCAGTTTGTTTCTCAGAGTCCACAGCCTCTCATGGTTCCCAGAGTAACTTGTGTGTTCAAACAAAAAGATTCCCCATCAACATTTGGCTACCAGCAGTTCAGTGAAAATACACTCCCTGAAAACTGCAACAAAAATTACTGCCATTGACAATAGCATAAAAAGTATGAACCACACAGAGGTAAACTATATAGAGCATCTAGTCCACAGATGTGCAAGGCCTGTATTCTGAACACTGCAAAACTTCAGTGAAGGAAATAGGACCTAAATGAATGGAAGAACCTACTGTCTTCAGAGGTCAGAAGACTCAGTATTGTTAAGACTCAGTATCATTAAGACTCACTATTCCTCCCAACTCCATCTATACATTCAACCTCATCCTAGTAAAAATTTTAGCATATATATATGTATATATACATATATACATACATATGTATATGTACATGCATACATACACATGTATGTATATACATATATGTATATATGTATATGTACATATATAGAGAGAGAAGGCATATATATACATGTATATACACATGTATATATGTATATGTACATCTACATACATATATGCATATACATATATGTACATATAGATATATGTATGTTATATGTGTGTGTATGCATATATATGTACATCTATACATATATGTATGTTATATATGTGTATATATATACATAATATGTATATATACATATCTTTTATATATATGTATATGTACATATACATATATGTATCTTTTATATGTATATACATATATGTATATGTGCATATATATGTATATATACATATCTGCTATATATGTATATACACATATATATACATACATATGTATATATATGTGTATATACATATATATATATAAAAGAAACTGACAAGCTTCTTGTAAAAGTCATGTGGAAATGTAAAGGGCCTACACTATTAAGATGACTTTGAAAAAGAAGAATAAAGTTGGAGGATAAGCACTACCTTATTTCAAAATTAAATATAAATTTACGGTAACCGAAACAGCATGGGATTGGGATGAAGGTAGAATTGTATATTAGAGGAATGACATAAAGAGTCCTGAAAAACACCCACACATATATGGACAACTGATTTTTTAAAATTTATTTATTTTCAGCATAACAGTATCATTTTTACAAAGCTGCATAGGCAATTCAATGCAGAAAGTACAGTCTTTTCAACAAGTGGTGCTGGGACAAGTAGGTCTCCATATGTACAAACATCAACTGTGATCCATGTATCACACCATATTTAAAAAGTCAGCTAAATATGAGTCACAGACCTAAATATAAAAACTAAAAGTACACTTCTGAAGGAAAACACTGGAAAAAATCCTTATGACCCTGGGTTAGTTGAATATTTTATAGATACGCAAAATCAAAGCATAAATGATAAATAGAAAACTAATTTAAAAACAACATCAACATAAACAAAAACCTTTTGTTCTTCCACAGACTTGAGGGAATTAAAAAACGAGCCACTGACTTGGAAAAAACGTTTGTAAACCATATATCTGATGAAGGACTTGTACCCAGAATAAAAAGGCTCACAAATGTCAATTAGAAGAAAACAGACACTCCAATAAATAAGTGGGCAATATATTTGAAAAGATTCTCTGCTAAAGAAGATATACAAATATGAAATACACAAGAATAGACACCGAACATCCTTAGTCATTAAAGAAAAGTGATTTCACTGTATCCCTGAGAATAGCTAAAATAAAAAGACTGTCCTTACCAAGTCCTGGCAGGGTGTAGAGGATGGAAGTCTCATACACTGCTGGTGGCAATGAATAATGATGTGACCGCTGAGGAAAACAGTTTCCAACACAGTTAATTGTATAACTCCTCTAAGTAAATACCATTAAACATCAGAGAAAGAAAACATAGATCCAGGCAAAAACTTACACCTGAGTGTTAATAGCTCCTGAATTTACAAGAGCCCCAAATTAGAAACAACCCAAATATCCATTAGCAGGCGAATGAAAGACCAAATAGTGACACATCCACAGGTTGGAATATTAGTCAATGGATTAAAAAAAAGAAGAAGGAAATATTCATACATGCAACCAATGGATAAATCTAGAAATAATTGGGCTGAAGGAAAGAACAAAAAAAGGATAAAAAAAGAATATACACTGTAGGCTTCCACTCACATGAGAAGAAAAACTAACCATAGTGAGAGATCAGTGGTTGCCTGAGATTGAGGGTGGTGTCGAGAGGGAGCTAGAGTGAGGTAGCTCTGGGCATTACAGTGGGGCACAAAGAGGCTTTTTTTTTTTTTTAAACTTTTTTTTTTTTTTTTTTTTTTTTTTTTATAAACATATATTTTTATCCCCAGGGGTACAGGTCTGTGAATCACCAGGTTTACACACTTCACAGCACTCACCAAAGCACATACCCTCCCCAATGTCCGTAATCCCACCCCCTTCTCCCAAACCCCCTCCCCCCAGCAACCCTCAGTTTGTTTTGTGAGATTAAGAGTCACTTATGGTTTGTCTCCCTCCCAATCCCATCTTGTTTCATTTATATACACAAAGAGGCTTTTTGAGGGGAAGGATATGTTCATCTAGACTGTAGAACTGGATTGACAGGAACATACACATACCAAACCTTTTAGAGCATCCCCTTTAAATATGTATTGTATTGTATATTGGCTATACCTTGTTGGAGTATTTGACATTTATTATATATTGATAATTCTCTGATGTCATTAAATAAATTGGGTGATGTATTCATATGATTATGTTTTTATAGCATGATCAGACTCACACTATATCTAATCACTGGTTCCCACTACATATAACCAAAGTAGAAATAATTCTTTCCAATTAACTTTATCCAAATATTTAGAGAAAGTTGATTTTCCTTTCCTTCTAAAGTACAGAAATAAAAATATTATATAATAATCATGATGATATTTAAGAGACCTGGTTACTTTATGGAAAGAAGCTGAGTATCATTATAATTGAGCAAATCCTAGGGTGTTAAATATTTTTTAAGATATTAAATTTTAAGAGAGTGGGAGGTCCAGGCTTCCAGGTATGGACTGAATAAGACATAAGGATGAAAAGTACTGCATAATAAGTATAGCCAATGGTATGGTAATAGCATTGTATGTTGACAGATGTCAATTACACTTATGGTGAACATAGCATAACATGTAGTTTTCCAAACACCATGCTGTACACATGAAACAAATGTAACATTGTGTGTCAGCTCAGTTTTATGGAAAGCAATGTGTTAAACTCTAGTCATTTGGGGCTGTTCTGGCCCTTTAAAAGTGTTTATTATATTATAAGGGGTGCCTGGGTGGCTCAGTGGGTTATGCCTCTGCCTTTGGCTCAGGTCATGATCTCAGGGTCCTGGGATCGAGCCCGCATCGGGCTCTCTGCTCGGCAGGGAGCCTGCTTCCCTGCCTCTCTCTCTACCTGCGTCTCTGCCTACTTGTGATCTCTGTCAAATAAATAAATAAATAATATTTTTTCAAAAAAGTGTTTATTATATTATGGAAAGGATCATGGGCACCAGGGAAGACTTTACCTTGTAATGTCAAATTGCTAGGAGGATGTAACAACTGCACATTTCCACACCCACCTAGGAGATACATGGGAATTGCTGATTACTATTTATACAGTGAGAACAATTTAAGTTTATTTATGCAAATGGATATTAAAGACCTACTGCCTTGTTGAACCAGACAATTTATTATATTTCAGCTATGAAAGCCATCTCCAAAATGGGTCTTAAGGGCTACCGTACAGCATGTAGCTACTGATGGAATGGAATTCCACCTGCTAAACCCCTTCTCCCATGATGAGCTCAAGGCAGCTTTTTAAATTTTTGGCTAGTCTATGAACCTCGGTGGAGCTATTCCACATCACGTTTTTGTTCAGATCTATGCATTCGCTTAAGCCAGGATTCATATCCAGCCAGGGATGTGAGGTGCTGGAGTCTCCTGAAGATTGTTGCCCTTGAATCTGGAGTAGAGGTCAGATCCTCAGAACCAACCTCTTTCAGGTACTTGATAGGAGCTGGGCCACCAGCATGAAGAGCTGCAGAAGAAGAGACAGCTCCAGAAACCACTATCCTTTTCTGGTGTAGCTCTATGCCCAGCACCATGCTAGGCACTAAATTAGTGACAATGACTCAGATACGATTGGTCATGATCATAAGAATCACATGTTATAATGGACTTCTCACCTGGCCTTCTTCTCCTTGCCTCATCTATCTTCTAACAACAAAGTTGAAAAGGAGAAAGAAGTGGCTTGAATTCATACAGGCATTTACAACCCCACATTATCCACAGGGCCATGGCCTTGCTCATGGGTATCACTGACTGGTCTCAGCAGTCCTGTGATGAAGCATTCTCAACCCCATGTAATTTACAGAGGGGCTAGCTAGGGCTCGGAAGAGGCCATTACCTGTCTTCCCTCCCAGGCCCAGGCTTTAGATTAAAACAGCTCCAGGACACCCCTGAAGGAGAACCCATGCTCACCAGGGCAGGGCAAGACCCCAACGGCTTTACCTAGAAGACTGCCTGGGCACCAACCCCCACAGCTGGAAAGAGGAAACCTGAATCCGGATGCCTTTGTGTCCCCATGCCCCAGGGAGATTCAGCCCCACCACAGGGACCCAGACCCTCAGCTGAGACCCAAACACCCAAAGGCTGGACCCTGCAATCCCTGCCAAGCACATTTGTCTCCAAAAAAAGTCCTTAGGACTGCAATGCTGACTTCTGGTTTCTACGGCAACCGTGAAGCACAGGCTGCCCCTCCACACAGCAAATGCCTCTGCATAATTATTCATGCCCCGGCCTTTCCCTAACAGCAAAACACCTTAGCTCTTCAGGCCACCACATTATGAAGCATGGTAATTAGAATCTCTAGCCTGAGACCCATGCAACTGAGCCAACTCTGCTGATGTTGATGGCACAAAGAGTAGCCCTGTCATCCTCAGGAATTTTGATTAAGGGAAAGCAGGCAGCAACCTCTTTGATCAAGACTGCAGCAACTCCTTTTTTGTTTGTTTGTTTGTTTGTTTGTTTGTTTGTTTTTTAAGATTTTATTTCTTTATTTGAGAGAGAGAGACCACATGAACAGGGGAGGGACAGAGGGAGAAGCAGACACCCTGCTGATCAAGGAGCCCAATGCAGGGCTCCATCCCAGGACTCTGGGATCATGACCTCAGCTGAAGGCAGATGCTTAACCGACTGAGCCACTTTGGCACCCCTTGCAGCAACTTGTTACTACACACGTTTCTAGAGGCAAGGGAAACAAAAGCAAAAATGAACTATTGGGACCTGATCAAGATTAAAAGTTCTGCACAACAAAGTAAACAATCAACAGAACTAAAAGGCAACAGAGAGAATGGAGAAGATATTTGCAAATGGCATATCATATGAAGGGTTAGTATCCACAGTGTATAAAGAATTTATCAAACTCAACACCCCAAAACCAAATAATCCACTTAAGAAATGGATGGAAGACATGAATAGATACTGTTCCAAAGAAAACGTCCACATGGCTAATAGACATATGAAAAGATGTTCAACGTGACTCATCATCAGGCAGATACAAATCAAAACTGTAATGAGATACCACTTCACACCTGTCAGAATGGCTAAAACTAACAACTCAGGAAACAACAGATATTGGTGAGATGTGGAGAAAGGGGAACCCTTTTGCACTGTTGGTGGGAATGCAAACTGGTGCAGCTACTGTGAAAACCAGTTTGGAAGTTCCTCAGAAAGTTATAAATAGGACCACCCTATGGCCCAGTAATCATACTACTAGATATTTACCCAAAGGATGCAAAAGTAGTGATTTGAAGGGATGCATGCACCCTGATGTTTATAGCAGCAACAATAGCCAAATTATAGAAAGAGCCCAAATGCCCATCAACTGATGAATGGATAAAGAATTTTTGAGATACACACACACACACACACACACACACATATACATGCACACAATGCAACAATGTGGTTGGAACTAGAGTGTATTATCCTAAGCAAAATAAGTCAGCCAGAGAAAGACAAATATATGATTTCACTCCTATGTGGAATTTAAGAAACAGAACAGGTGAACATAGGGGAAGGGAAGGAAACATAAATTGAGATAAAAACAAACATAAGAGACTCTGAACTCTAGGGGAGACAGGGTGGCTCAGTTGGTTCAGTGTCTGACTCTTGGTTTTGGCTCAGGTCATGATCTCAGTGTCCTGGGTAAAGCCCTGCACTGAGGTCTGCACCCATTTCGGAGTCTGCTGGAGATGCTCGCTCTCACTCTCTCTCCCTCTGTTCTTCCCCCAGCTCTCTCTCTCTCTCTCTCTCTAAAATAAAAAAAAAATGAATAATATAATTTGTTTGTTTGTTTGTTTGTTTGTTTGTTTTTTTAAAGAGACTCTTAAATATAGAGAACAAACTGAGGGTTGCTGGAGGGGAGGTAGGTGGGGGAATGGGCTAAATCAGTGATGGACATTAAAGAGGGCAATTGTTGGGATGAGCACTGGGTGTTATATGTAAATGAAGAATCACTAAATTCTACTCATGAAACCATTACTGTATTATCTGTTAACTCGAAAAAAGAGTTTTGATTAAGAGACACTAGGGTGTGGTATTATCAGTGCACAGATTTCCCTGGGAGGTATCCTAGTTTTCTTGGAGATGAGCTGGTCCTTGCAGGGTCACCATAAAATCATGGCCATGCTGAGCAGCTATCCATCTGTGCCAGAAAACTAAGAAACTGTTTATAATCATGAGACTGAATGATCTAGGTTCATATACTACAAATGTCATTTAAGAAGTCTCAGAGTTACCTCTGGAAAACAGTATGAGGTTCCTCAAAAAGTTAAAAACAGAACTACTTGGGGCATCACGTTACCTGATTTCAAGCTTTACTACAAAGCTGGGATCACCAAAACAGCATGGCACTGGCATAAAAACAGACACATAGACCAGTGGAACAGAGTAGAGAGCCCAGATATGGACCCTCCACTCTATGGGCAAATAATCTTCAACAAAGCAGGAAAAAATACACAGTGGAAAAAAGACAGTCTCTTCAATAAATGGTGCTGGGAAAACTGGGCAGCTATATGTAGAAGAATGAAACTCAACCATTCTCTTACACCGTACACAAAGACAAACTCAAAATGGATAAAAGACTTCAACGTGAGACAGGAATCCATCAGAATCCTAGAGGAGAACATAGGCAGTAATCTCTTCGATATCAGCCACAGCAACTTCTTTCAAGATATGTCTCCAAAGGTAAAGGAAACAAAAGCGAAGATGAACTTTTGGGACTTCATCAAAATCAAAAGCTTCTGCACAGCCAAGGAAACAGTCAACAAAACAAAGAGGCAACCCACGGAATGGGAGAAGATACTTGCAAATGACAGTACAGACAAAAGGTTAATATCCAGGATCTAAAATGAACTCCTCAAACTCAACACACACAAAACAGACAATCATATCAAAAAATGGGTAGAAGATATGAACAGACACTTCTCCAATGAAGACATACAAATGGTTATCAGACACATGAAAAAATGTTCATCATCACTAGCCATCAGGGAGATTCAAATTAAAACCACATTGAGATACCACCTTACACCAGTTAGAATGGCCAAAATTAACAAGACAGGAAACAACATGTGTTGGAGGGGATGTGGAGAAAGGGGACCGTCTTACACTGTTGGTGGGAATGCAAGTTGGTGCAGCTTCTTTGGAGAACAGTGTGGAGATTCCTCAAGAAATTAAAAATAGACCTTCCCTATGACCCTGCAATTGCACTACTGGGTATTTACCCCAAAGATACAGATGTAGTGAAAAGAAGGGCCATCTGTACCCCAATGTTCATAGCAGCAATGTCCACGGTCGCCAAACTGTGGAAAGAACCAAGATGCCCTTTAATGGACGAATGGATAAGGAAGATGTGGTCCATATACACTATGGAGTATTATGCCTCCATCAGAAAGGATGAATGCCCAACTTTTGTAGCAACATGGACGGGACTGGAGGAGATTATGCTGAGTGAAATAAGTCAAGCAGAGAGAGTCAATTATCATATGGTTTCACTTATTTGTAGAGCATAACAAATAGCATGGAGGACATGGGGAGTTAGAGAGGAGAACGGAGTTGGGGGAAAGTGGAAGGGGAGGTGAATCACAAGAGACTATGGACTCTGAAAAACAATCTCAGGGGTTTGAAGTGGCGGGGGGGTGGGAGGTTGGGGTACCAGGTGGTGGGTATTATAGAGGGCACGTATTGCATGGAGCACTGGGTGTGGTGAAAAAATAATGAATACTGTTATGCTGAAAATAAATAAAAAATAAATTTAAAAGGAAAACAGAACTACCCTACAATCAGCAATTTCCCTACCAGGTAGTTACCCAAAGTAAGCAAAAATACTAATTCAAAGGGATAGCTGCACTCTGATGTTTATAGAAGCATTTTCTACAACAGCTAAATTATGGAAAGAGCCTAAATGTCCATTGTTTGACAAATGGATAAAGAATATGTGGTGTGTGTATGGAATATTGCTCAGCTATAAAAAGAATGAAACCTTGCCCTTTGCAATGACATGTATGGAACCGGAGAGCATTATTCTAAGCAAAATAAGAGAAAGACAAATACATTCAGAATTTAAAAAGCAAATCAGAGGATCCTAGGGGAAAGAAAGAGGCAAACCAAGAAACCGACTCTTAATTATAGAGAACAAAATGATGGTTCCCCGAGGCGAGTGGGGTGGGGAATGGGTGAAAGAGGTGATGGGGATTAAGGAGTGCACTTCTGATGAGCACTAGGGTGTTGCATGTAAGTGTTGAATCACTTAAATGTACACCTGAAACTAATATTATATTGTATGCCAACTAAGTGGAACTTAAATAAAAACTAAGAAAGAGAGAGAGAGAGAGAGAGAGAGAAGTCACAGAGTTATCTTAGGGAGGCAAACCTAAACTATTACAATCATTTAGTAGGCAGAAACCTAGTCAATTAAAAGACAAATTGGTTTGTCAAAGATTAGTTGGCCATAGAGTTGAGGGTCTATTTCTGGGCTCTCTATATGATCTCTCTGATATGAGGAAGTGGTGATGCAACATGGGGGCTTAAGTGGGTACGAGAAGAATAAATGAAACAAGATGGGATTGGGAGGGAGACAAACCATAAGTGACTCTTAATCTCACAAAACAAACTGAGGGTTGCTGGGGGGAGGGGGTTTGGGAGAAGGGGATGGGATTATGGACATTGGGGAGGGTATGTGCTTTGGTGAGTGCTGTGAAGTGTGTAAACCTGGTGATTCACAGACCTGTACCCCTGGGGATAAAAATATATGTTTATAAAAAATAAAAAATTAAAAGTGAAAAAAAAAGACAAATTGGTTTGTCCTGAGGAATTCTTACCCTCCATTCCTGATATTTTCTTCCTAGTGTATGGACATTCATAAAAAAAAAAAAAAAGACATCCAATCTCTTCATATACTCACTCCCCTATCTAGACAATGAATCACTTACCTGATTAGTGAGGGTGGGGGACACAGCCCAGGAACTCCCTTCAAAGCTCTTGTAGAAAGCTCTCCCTATGGAGCAGATATTTTCCTCTGAACTCAAGGGTGGGTCTAAAAATATGTCCACAGCTCTTCTAATCTTTTCTTTGTCTTGCTAGATCCCAACAATTCCTATGGTCTTGCTCTAATATGCTTGGACCTTTAAGGGAACCCCCTCCACCAAAATACACATTTTCTCCATATTTAGGCTCTGAAGCAACTAAGAAATAAGACAAAGGAATAAAGAGAAGAATACATCAAATTTATTCATTATAAAAATGATGTCGGAGAATGTGGTTTACATTTATCTCAAGGCAGGTGGGATTCCTATAACTAAACCCCAGAACTGGACAGATGTTTCCACTCAGCAGTGCTGCATGGGGACAATCAGTAAGTTCAAGAACTGAAATGCATATGTATCTGCTATCTGATGAAGGCATCCTGGTTATGGGTAGTCAAGAAAAGTGGCTTCTTTGCAAGGCTATCTCTGTAGCAGAAGAAATTACTTCAGGACACTTTTTAGATAACTTTTCAAAATTAATAATATTCCTTGTTCTGATTGTACATTCATCCACCTTCTGAGGAAATGACTTTTTATGTGCCTCAAGGAGCAGTGTGTAGAAATATGCATTCATTGCCTTATAAAGCATAATCACAGTAGAGGCTCATCATGTGAAAGATGATTGGAATAAATTTCTAAATTGGAGGAATAGGATGAAATTTACATACATCATTCTAAACTTCTCCTAGAAATCCCTTCAAGAAACAATTAAGTCTTCAAAATCTATACCCACACAAAAGCTCAAACACAGACTATAGCCAGACAAGTATAGATAAAACAGGCAAGAGAATAGTAGCATATGGGGTGATGGGGATTAAGGAGTGCACTTCTCCTGATGAGCACTAGGGTGTTGCATGTAAGTGTTGAATCACTTAAATGTACACCTGAAACTAATATTATATTGTATGCCAACTAAGTGGAACTTAAATAAAAACTAAGAAAGAGAGAGAGAGAGAGAGAGAGAGAAGTCACAGAGTTATCTTAGGGAGGCAAACCTAAACTATTACAATCATTTAGTAGGCAGAAACCTAGTCAATTAAAAGACAAATTGGTTTGGGGTATACACATATGTAACAAAACTCTGAAGAAATGTATGAAGAATGAAAAATCCAAATTCTTGTTGTGGTTACCCTTTGATAAGAAGGAGGCTAATGCAGTCAGAAAAGTACTTTTTTTTTGAGAAACATACTTTAAATGAGTTACAGCTGTATATGTAGTATTTTATCACTTAATAGGAATACACAGAAGTATGCTATTTTTATAATTTCTGTCTAAAATATTTTATACTAAGCATTGTTTCTGTGAGCCTATATTTCATATTTACATGATTCATATTAATTTACAAATTGTGAGGAGAAAGTTCAGAATAGAATGAATTATATAATTAATTAGCAATCTTACCATTCATTGTGTATATATGCATATATATACACACATACATATGTATATATATACATATACACACATGTATACACACATACATATGTATATATACATAGAGAGAGAGAACAGAATATCGTGTTTGTGTATTTCCTCCCATTACACTCTCCTTGCATGCATCTATAATGTGTATTTACTACATGTGAGTTTCACACGTGACTCAATATTTGCTAAACATCATGAAACTGGTTATTAAATATCCTAAAGTTGACAAGAAACTATATGTGTCCAAAGCCCACATCACTAACCATTAAGTTTACAATCTTCTCTGTGTTAAAGCCAAGTTCAGCATAGGGCAAGTGACTACCTATGATGCTGTAGGAGGGGCCAATGTGGTATTTGGGACCCAGACCTCTTGATTTCCGTCTGTTGTACAACAGAGCCATCTTGATACTCTGTTATTCTGTACTGTCTCCTTTCCGAAGCTCAAAGGAAAGTGCTATTCCATTGTCAACATGGAAGGTTAGAAACCTCAGAAACATTAAAAACAATAAAGAGCCAGTTTTGCTTCATCATTTCTACCATCTTCAGGTATTTTGTCCTATAGAGATATATCAGCCAAACTTATCCATTGTGTCAATATGTATGCATTTTCTTTCCTTCTGCTTAATCAAAAAAATCCCTCTGAGATGTTCATTAATTTCAAGATATCTCTTCTGTGAGTGGAAGAACATAGCAAAGTTCATACATATATTTGCTGAAATATTATATATCAGATGCTTTCTAAAGCCTTGCTCATTTCTCATAACAGCTCTCTGAGCTTAATATCATTATGCCCATTCTAAAGATGAGCAAGTTCAAGCTCACAAAGGATAATTCACAATTCCACTATCCCACACATCTTTAGAAGCAGGAATGAGGCACCTGGGTGGCTCAGTGGGTTAAAGCCTCTGCCTTTGGCTCAGGTCATGATCCCAGGGTCCTGGGATCAAGCCCCACATTGCGCTCTTCGCTCCACAGGGAGCCTGCTTTCCCCCTCTCCCTCTGCCTGCCTCTCTGCCTACTTGTGATCTCTGTCTGTCAAATAAATAAATAAAATCTTAAAAAAAAAGAAGCAGGAATGTGGTTCTACAAAATATGTTCATTACACATATTTTTGCCCCTACTATTACATTTTACTTATTTTTTATTAACTTATAATGTATTATTAGCCCCAGAGATACAGGTCTGTGAATCACCAGGTTTACACACTTCACAACACTCCCCATAGCACATACCCTCCCCAATGTCCATAACCCCACCACTCTCTCCCTGCCCCCCCCACAACCCTCAGTTTGTTTTGTGAGATTAAGAGTCTCTTATGGTTTGTCTCCCTCCCGATCCCATCTTGTTTCATTTATTCTTTTCCTACCCCCCCAAACCCCCTATGTTGCATCTCCACTTCGTCATATCAGGGAGATCATATTGGGGTGCCTGGGTGGCTCAGTGAGTTAAGCCTCTGCTTTTGGCTCAGGTCATGATCTCAGGGTCCTGGGATCGAGCCCCATGTTGGGCTCTCTGCTCGGTGGGAAGCCTGCTTCTCCCTCTCTCTCTGCCTGCCTCTCTGCCTACTTGTGATCTCTCTCTCTGTCAAATAAATAAATAAAATCTTTTTAAAAAATTGAAATAAGGGTGTGTGTGTGTCTGTGTGTCTGTGTGTATTACGACTTGCCAATAACAAGAAAGAAGGGATTATAATCTTGGTATTTGAGAAAGTAGAATTGAGATTAAAATGAGTTTAAAAGGACAAAAAGGTAGTTTCTAATGTTAACAGCTAAGTATCACAAAGAAGATTTGTGATATTTACACTCATATACCCAATCACACAGCAAAATATTTATAGGGCAAAAGACTACAGTAGGCACAAGGGGAAGGAGAAAGAAACACACTAATAGTAGATGAATCTAACACACTTCTCTTAATCCAAAAATGGTCTAATGGAGAAATATTTTGTCACTGTAGAGAAGAAATAATAAACATAATCCCAAGGGCAGATGTTAGAGATACTAAATTGAGATCCCTGTTAGACAAAACAATTTTCAGAAGAGCATGGAATATTCATGAGAATTGATTCTATTTAAGATAGTTAAACAAATCTTTTGGACCCAAATGGAAATACATATTGAAATTGCCAAATTATAGGAGGATAATGATAATGAAAACACGATATTTCAGAATCAAGCTAAAGCAACTGTCAGAGGAGTTTTGAAGCATTAAATACCTACATCAGGAGTGCTGATTGGGGAAAACGAGTGACAGAGTCAAAAGGTACAAACTTCCAGTTATAAAATAAGTAAGCCATGGGGATGGAATGCTCAGCAATGTGACTATAGTTTGAGAGTTAATGATACTTTCTTACATATTTGAAAGTTAATGAAGAGAGTACATCTTAAAAGTTCTTATCACAGAAATAAAACTTGTAACAATGTGAAGTGACAGGTATTAGCTAAACTTATTGTAGAAATCATATGGCAATATATACATATATCGAATCCATTATGTTGCACTCCTTGAACTTACACCATGTTGTATGTCAATTATATCTTAACAAAACTAAAGAAAAAATAAGAAATATCTATGTCAATAAAAATGAAAATAAATGATTAAAGATTCAATTCAGAAAGCATGATAAAGACCCACAATGTGAACTGTAAGAATGAGATACAAAAACAGTTAAAATTAAGGAAGAAAATAATGAGTTAAGAAACAACATCCTTGTTAAAGCTCAGAGCAGTTGGGATGGAAAGGCAGCAAAAGTTGACGTTGTGGGTGATGCAGCAAATGCTATGCCGGAAAGTGGAGGGAGATTCCCCCTTGTCCTCTTCACAATGCTCCCTTGAGGGTAAAGTTCAAATGTGTGTGTGTGTGCATGTGTGTGTGTGTGTGTGTGTGTATACACACTGCACATACACACATTATATACATACATGTACACATTATACATATACATATTGTATCTATAAATGTATTTATGGACACACAATGTTAAATTAGCAAGTTGGAGGATGAGGGGACACCTGTTATGTTTACAGGTATACATGTGTTTGCATGTCCGTGTGTAGTGAAAACATACAAAACAATACCATATGTTGTTTAAAAGGAATAAGAAAGTATTTCTTCAAACTGCTTCCTGAAACACATGGAAAGTCATTTCCTCAGAAGATGGCTTTCTGAGTATGCAATCAGAACAGGTATATTATTCATTTTGGGAAATGTTCTCCAAAAGTGTCCTGAAGTTCTTTCTTCTGATTGATACAGGGATAGCCTTGCAAGGCAGCCACTTTTCTTGAGTACGCATAGACAAAACTCCTTCGTCAGACAGCAGGTAACATATGCACTGCAGTCCTTGATGTTTCTGACTGTCCCAGTGCAGCACTGCTAATTGGAAATCTTTGCTCAGTTCTGGGGTTCATCAATAGGAAGCCCACCTGCTTGTGGCAAATCTAAGCCACATGCTCCAACAGCACCTTTATAAGAAATATAGTCAATGCATTTTTCTTCCTTCCTTCTTTTTGCCCTACTTTTTAGTTGGCCTAGAGCCCAGATGTGGAGAAGGAGTGTATTTGGCAGGGGTGGGAGGACTCTTAAAGGTCAAAACATTGTGCAGCAAGAGCATAGGAATAGTGTGGGAGTAAACAAGACATAGAAAAGTGGAGAGGAGCTGTAAATGTATTTTCAGACCCACCTCTGAGGTCAGAAGAAAAAACATGTGCTCCATGAGGGCAGCTTGCTACAAGAGTTTTGAAGAGAGAGGACTAGGCGGTGCGATACATTTGTCCTCCCCCCCCCTTTTTTTAAGATTTTTAAAATTTATTTATTTATTTATTTATTTATCTATTTATTTGACAGGCAGAGATCACAAGTAGGCAGAGAGGCAGTCTTGGCGGGGGCGTGGGGGGTGGCAGGCAGCAGGCTCTCTGCTGAGCAGAAAGCCTGATGCAGAGCTCCATCCCAGGACCCTGAGATCATGGCCTGAGCCAAAGGCAGAGGCTTAACCCACTGAGCCACCCAGGTGCCCCAATCCATTTGTTTTTCTAACCTCACTAATCAGATAAGTGATTCTCTAGGTAGAGAAGCAGGTGTGTAGAGCAATTAGATGTGTTTGCTTGTGCATGTCTCTATACCTGGGAGAACATATTGGGAATGGAGGGTAAGAATTACCCAGGAAAAACAGTAATATAGTTTAATTGACTAGGTTTCTGCCTACTGACTGTAATAGTTTAGGACTGCCTCACCGAAATAACTGAGATTTCTTAAATCACGTTTTCTGTGTATGTATCTAGATGATTCAGTCGCATGACTATAGACAATTTCTTAGTTTTCTGTCACAGATAGCTAGCTGGTTAGCATCGCTTCAATTATCCATGTTCATCCTCCATGGGATGGCTCATCTCCCAGAACCCTATGATATTTCTTTGGGGCTCTGTGTACTGATATTAGTCCCCAACTGTTTATTTCTTTTTTATTATCATTATTATTATTATCATTACCATTAATGTTTTGTTAGTCCCCATACAGTATGTCATTAGTTTTTGATGTAGAGTTCCAAGATTCATTGTATACATACAACACCCAGTGCTCCGTGCAATACATGTCCTCCTTAAAACTCATCACTGGGTCAAGCCATCACCCCAATCCCTCTCGCCTCTAAAACCCTCAGTTTGTTTCTTGGAGTCCACAGTCTTTCCTGGTCCATCTCCTCCTCCAGTTTCCCCCTCTTCAGTTTCCCCTTCTTTCTCCTAATGCCCTCAAGTTGTTCCTCTTAATGCCCTCCTAATACCTTCCTAATGTTCCACAAGTGAAACCATATGATAACTGACTTTCTCTGCTTGACTTATTTCACTCAGCATAGTCTCCTCCAGTCCCATCCATGATGATGCAAAAGTTGGGTATTCATCCTTTCTGATGGCTGAGTAATATTCCATTGTGTATAAGGACCACATCTTCTTTACCCATTCATTTGTTGAAGGGCATCTCGGCTCTTTCCACAGTTTTGGCTATTGTGGACATTGCTGCTATGAACACTGGGGTACATAGGAACCTTCTTGTTACTAAGTCTGTGTCTTTGGGGTAAATACCCAGTAGTGCAATTGCCAGGTCAAAGGGTAGCTCTATTTTTAACTTTTGGAGGAACCACCATACTGGATTCCAGAGTAGCTGCACCAGCTTGCATTCCCACCAAGAGTGTAGGAGGATTCTCCTTTCCCCGCATCCTCTCCAAAATTTCTTGTTTCCTGCCTTGTTGATTTTTGCCATTCTAACTGGTGTAAGGTGGTATCTCATTGTGGTTTTGATTTGAATTTCCCTGATGGTTAACGATGCTGAGCCCATTTTCATGTGTCTGTTAGCCATTTGTATGTCTTCTTTGGAGGTTGGTCTGCTCATGTCTTCTGCCTGTTTTTTGACTTCATTATTTGGGTTTTTTTTTGGGGGGGGTGTTGAGTTTGAGAAGTTCTTTATAGATCTTGAATATCAGCCCTTTGTCTGTAGTATCATTTGCAAATAACTTTTCCCATTCCCTGGGTTGCCTCTTTGTTTTGCTCACTGTTTCCTTTGCTGCACAGGAGCTTTTCATCTTGATAAAGTCCAAATAGTTCATTTTTGGTTTTGTTTCCCTTGCCTTTAGAGATGTGTCTTGTGGGAGTGCCCGAGGTCAAAGAGGTTACTTTGACACATGGCCAAGATCAAAGAGGTTACTGCCTGTGTTCTCCTCTAGGATTTTGATGGATTCCTGTCTCACATTGAGGTCTTCCAGCCATTTTGAGTTTATCTTTGTGTATGGTGTAAGAGAATGGTCTGGTTTCATTCTTCTGCATGTGTCTGTTCAATTTTCCCAGCACCATTTATTGAAGAGACTGTCTTTTTTCCATTGGATATTTTTTCCTGCTTTTCCAAAGATTAGTTGACTGTGGAGTTGAGGGTCCGTGTCTGGGCTTTCTACTCTGTTCCATTGATCTATTTGTCTGCTTTTGTGCCAGTACCATGGTGTCTTGATGATCACAGTTTTGTAATATAGCTTGAAGTCAGGCACTGTGATGCCCCAGCCTTGGTTTTCTTTTTCAACATTTCCTTGGCGATTTGGAGTCTTTTCTGGTGCCATACAGATTTTGGGCTTGTTTGTTCCAGCACTTTGAAACATTCCAATGGTATTTTGATCGGGATTGCACTGAAAGTGTATATTGCTCTGGGCAGCAGCAGAGATATTTTAACAATGTTTATTCTCCCAGTTGATGAGCATGGAACGTTTTTTCCATCCCATTGTGTCTTCCTCAATTTCTTTCACAAGTGACGTCAGGATTCTATGGCAACCAGGAGCCTAGACTGATCTTTCACACCAGAAAAGCCTCCATACACACATCCACTGAAACCCATTTTCCTGAAAAAACAATGCCTTACCTCTTTAGGTCACACATAAAAAATCAAGTAATTAGAGGCACTAAACTGGGACCCAAGGCAGTTGGCAAAATTCAGCCCTGGTTGATGGAACAAAGAATTTCTCTGTTCTCAGGAATCTTGTTTGCCTTAAAGAGACAGTAGAGGGGACCCAGACAAGATGGAAGAGGAGTAGGGGACCCTATTTAAACTGGTCCCCTGAATTGAGCTGAATATCTGCCAGACCACTCTGAACACCCACAAAATCATCTTGAGATGTAAGAAGATATATCAGGATCTATACCAGCAGAATATCTCTGGAAGCCAGTTTTGAGGTATGAAGTGGGGAGCCACAATTCTGTGGGCAGATATGGAAGATAAATGGAAGGCCACGATAAGCGCTGGTGCTAGGAAGGTGAAATAACACAGGAGCGCAAAAGCGTCCTCCACTGGGGCCCGGGCACAGACTCACAGACCAGTAGTCATGGAGAATGGACTTTAGGGCAGCCCCCCTCCCCACGCTGAAACCTGGAGTTGCAGGGGCACACTGTGAACTAGGGTTGGCTGGTGGTTTTAGAAGCATAAAGAACAGAGACATGCCTGGATCTGGAAGTGAGGGCTGGGTGTGCTGCTCTGGGGCACACAACCCAGGTCACTGTGGTTTTTAGCAACAAAGACGAAAACAAGAGTCAGAGTGGCCTGGAGGGCTTTCTGGAGAACAACCTTCAATCTCTCTGTTGTGAGACAGAAGTTTGGGCACAGTCGCTTCTGCTCTGACTCTTGGAAGGGACACAGAAACGTTCCAGGGAAAGCCGCCAGAGAAAAAAGCCCCCCAAAACTGGTTTTCGCTGAGGCCATCCCCCACCAGAGGGTGCAAGGCAATTCTGCCCAAACAGGGTTCCCTGAATAACAGTGCAGCAGGCCCCTACCCCCAGAAGACAGGCTGAAAGAACAAGAGGCCAAGAACCCTAACACCCCTATAAAAAAAGGTGCATCTTGGGCTGCCTGGGTGGCTCAGTGGGTTAAGCCTCTGCCTTCAGCTCAGGTCATGATCTCAGGGTCCTGGGATCGAGTCCCACATCAGGCTCTCTGCTAGGCAGGGAACCTGCTTCTGCCTACTTGTGATCTCTCTCTGTCAAATAAATTAAATCTTTTATAAAAAAAAAAAAGGTGCATCTTGCTTGGATTGTGGTCAATAGTTTTGACTCTATACATTCCCTCAACCACCTCTCACCAGAATGACTGGGAGGAGGAACCTGAACTTTTCCAACACAGGAAAAGTTCAGAGACTATGACCTCTGCCACAAAACTAATGGATATGGACATAAGCAAGACCTCGGAAACAGAATTCAGGGTAATGGTTATCCAGACAATAGCTAGGTTGGAGAAAACCATTCCTGGCAACATAGATTTTCTAAGGGCAGAAGTGAGCACTGAGCTGGCAGAACTTATCAATGTTATCAATGAGATCCAATCTCATCTAGATACTCTATGAGATGGGGTAAATGAGGCAGAAAAATGAATTAGTGATCTAGAAGACAAACTGATAGAAAAGAATGATCAGGAGGAGGCCTGGAACAAACAGCTTAGAATCCATGAAAACAGAATAAAGAGGAATAAATGATGCCTTGAAACATTCCAATATCAGAATTATTGGGTTCTCCGAGAGGGGATGGAGAGAGAGAGAGAGAGGACTAGAAGATATAGTTGAGCAAATCCTAGCTGAAAATTTCCCTAATCTGGGGAATGTAATAAGTGTTCATGTCCTAGAGGAAGAGAGGACACCCCCAGGATCAACGAGGGTAGAGTGACCACCTGGCATATGATAGTGAAACTCACGAATCTTAAATCCAGAGAAAATATCTTAAGGGCAGCAGGAGAAGAGATTCCTTCCATACAGAGGGAGGAACATCAGAATAACATCAGACCTGTCCACATAAACCTGGCAAGCCAGAAATGGCTGGCAAGGCATATTCAGGGCACTAAATGAGAAACACACGCAGCCAAGAATACTTTATCCAGCAAGGCTGTCATTTAGAATGGATGGAGAGATAAAGAGCCTTTAAGACTGGCAAAGACTGAAAGAATATGTGACCACCATGCTGGCCCTGCAAGAAATATTAAGGGGGGGTTTCTATAAAAGAAGAAATACCCCAAGAGTGATACAGAACAGAAATTTACAGAGACTATCTATAGAAACAAGAACTTCACAGGCAACATGATGACAATAAAAACATATCTTTCATTAGCCACTCTTAACGTGAAAAGCCTAAATGTTCCCATAAAACGACACAGGGTTGCAGATTGGATAAAATGACAGGGCCCATCCATATGCTTTCTACAAGAGCCTGATTGTGAACCTAAAGATACATTCAGACTGAAAGTGAAGGGATGGAAACCCATCTTTCATGTCAACGGGTCTCAAAAGAAAGCTAGGGTAGTGATTCTCATATCAAAAAAAAATAGATTTTAAGCTAAAGACTGTAGTCAGAGCTACAGAAGGACACTACATCATTCTTAAAGGGTCTATCCAGCGAGAAGACCTAACAGTTGTAAATAGCTATGCCCCCAACATGGTAGCAGCTGATTACATAAGCCAACTGTTAGTCAAAATAAAGAGACATATTGCTAAGGAGATTATGCTGAGTGGAATAAGATTATGCTAAGTGAAATAAGTCAATTATCATATGGTTTCACTTACTGGTGGAACATAAGGAATAACATGGTGGACATTAGGAGAAGGAAAGGAAAAGTGAAGGGTGGGGGGAGTCAGAAGGGGAGACAAACCATGAGAGACTGAGGACTCCGAGAAACTAGCTAGGGTTTTAGAAGGGAGAGGCATGGGGGATGAGTGAGCCTGGTGGTGGGTATTAAGGAGGGCACATATTGCATGGAGCACTGGGTGTTATACATAGACAATGAATCTAGGAACACTACATCAAAAAGTAATGATACGTTGTATGGTGACTAACATAACATAATAAAAATTAAAAATAAAATAAAATTCACTTCCAAATAAACAATATGTTAATTGTAGGGCATCTTAACATGCCACTCTCAGCAATAATATATAGATCATCCAAGCAGAAAATCAATAAAGAAACAAGAGTTTTGAATGACACACTGGACCGGATGGACCTCATAGATATATACAGAACATTCCACCCTAAAACAACAGAATACCCATTCTTCTCAAGCGCACTTGGGACTTTCTCCAGAATAGACCACATACTGGGTCACAAGTCAGATCTCAACCAACCGCAAAAGACTGAGATTATTCCCTGCATACTCTCAGACCACAATTCTTTGAAACTGGAACTCAAGCACAAGAAAAAGTTTAGAAGAAATTCAAACATTTGGAAGCTAAAAACCATCCTACTCAAGAATGTTTGGGTCAACCAGGAAATCAAAGAAGAACTTAAAACAATTCATGGAAACCAATGAGAATGAAAACACATCGGTCCGAAACCTATGGGATACTACAAAGGCAGTCCTGAGGGGGAAATACATAGCTATCCAAGCCTCGCTCAAAAAAAAAAAAAAAAAAGAAAGAAAGAAAAAAGAAAAACCCCAAATACACAAACTCTCTTTTTTTACACCTTAAAGAACCGAAGAATCAACAACAAATTAAGCCTACCTCAGGCACAAGAAGGGAAATAATTAAGATTAGAGTAGAGGTCAATGAATTACAAACCAGAAATACAGTAGAACACATGAATGAAAGTAGAAGCTGGTTCTTTGAAAAAATTAATAAGATCGATAAACCACTGGCCAGACTAATCCAAAAGAATAGAGGAAAGGACCCAAATTAATAAAATTATTATGGGGAGTTAGAGAGAAGGGGGTTGGGGTAAATTGGAAGGGGAGGTGAATCATGAGAGACTATGGACTCTGAAAAACAATCTGAGGGGGTTGAAGTGGCCGGGGTGGGGGGGAGGTCAGGGTACCAGGTGGTGGGTATTATAGAGGGCATGGATTGCATGGAGCACTGGGTGTGGTGAAAAAATAATGATACTGTTATGCTGAAAATAAATAAATGAAAAAAAATTATGAATGAAAGGGGAGAGATCATGACTAGCACCAAGGAAATAGAAACAATTATCAGAAATTATTATCAACAACTATATGCTAATAAATTAAGCAAGCTGGAAGAAATGGATTCATTCCGGGAAACCTATAAACTACCAAGACTGAATCAGGAAAAAATTGGCAACCTGGGTAGACCAATAGCCAGTAACGTGATTGAAGCAGTGATCAAAAACTTCCCCAAAAAACAAGAGTCCAGGGACCTGATGGATTCCCTGGGGAATTCTACCAAAAATTCAAAGAAGAAACAATCCCTATTCTCCTGAAGCAGTTTCAAAAAACAAAAACAGAAGGAAAACTTCCAGACTCTTTGTATGAGGCCAGAATCACCTTGAACACCAAACCAGGCAAAGACCCCACCAAAAAGGAGAATTTCATACCAATATCCCTGATGATATGGATGCCAAGATTTCCAACAAGATCCTAGCTAATAGGATCCAACAGTACATTAAAAAGATTATCCACCTGACCAGGTAGGATTTATCCAGGGGATGCAAGGGTGGTTCAACATTCACAAATCAATGTGACAGAACAAATCAAAGAGACAAGAAACACATGGTCCTCTCAATTGATGCAGAAAAAAGCAATTGACAAAATACAGCATGCTCTCCTGATTGAAACTCTTCAGAGTATAGAGATAGAGGGAACAACTTCATAAAATTCATCTATGAAAAACTCACAGCCAGTATCATTCTCAATGGGGAAAAGCTAAGGGCCTTTCCCTTAAGATTAAGAACACGACAAGGATGCCCACTCTCATCACCATCATTCAACATACTAGAAGTCCTAGCAACAGCAATAAGACAACAAAAAGAAATAAAAGGTATTCAAGTTGGCAAAGAAGTCAGACTCTCTCTCTTCTCAGATGACATAATACTTTATGTGGAAAACCCAAAAGACTCCACCCCCAAACTTATAGAACTCATACAGCAATTCAGTAATGTGGCAGGATACAAAATCAATGCACAGAAATAAGTTGCTTACTTATACACCAACAATGAAACTGCGGAAAGGGAAATTAAAGAATCGATTCCATTTACAATAGCACCAAAAACCATAAAATACCTTGGAATAAACCTAACCAAAGAGGTAAAGGATCTATACTCGAGGAAGGACAGAACACTCACGAAAGAATTTGAAGAAGACACAAAAAGATGGAGAAACGTTCCATGCTCATGGATCAGATGAATAAACATTGTTAAAATGTCTATGCTGCCCAGAGCAATCTGTACTTCCAATGCCATCCCAATCAAAATACCACTGGAATGTTTCAAAGTGCTGAAACAAACAAGCCCCAAATCTGTATGGCACCAGAAAAGACTCCAAATCGCCAAGGAAATGTTGAAAAAGAAAACCAAGGCTGGGGCATCACAGTGCCTGACTTCAAGCTATATTACAAAACTGTGATCATCAAGACACCATGGTACTGGCACAAAAGCAGACAAATAGATCAATGGAACAGAGTAGAAAGCCCAGACACAGACCCTCAACTCCATGGTCAACTAATCTTTGGAAAAGCAGGAAAAAATATCCAATGGAAAAAAGACAGTCTCTTCAATAAATGGTGCTGGGAAAATTGAACAGACACATGCAGAAGAATGAAACTGGACCATTCTCTTACACCATACACAAAGATAAACTCAAAATGGCTGGAAGACCTCAATGTGAGACAGGAATCCATCAAAATCCTAGAGGAGAACACAGGCAGTAACCTCTTTGACCTTGGCCATGTGTCAAAGTAACCTCTTTGGCCTCAGGCACTCCCACAAGACACGTCTCTAAAGGCAAGGGAAGCAAAACCAAAAATGAACTATTTGGACTTTATCAAGATGAAAAGCTCCTGCACAGCAAAGGAAGCAGTCAGAACTTCTCAAACTCAACACCCCAAAAACAAAAAAAAAACAAACAAAACAAATAATGAAGTCAAAAAACAGGCAGAAGACATGAGCAGACACTCCTCCAAAGAAGACATACAAATGGCTAACAGACACATGAAAAGGGGTTCATCATTGTTAACCATCAGGGAAATTCAAATCAAAACCATAATGAGAAGATGTGGTATATATACACAATGGAGTACTATGCAGCCATCAAAAGAAATGAAATCTTTCCATTTGCGACAACATGGATGGAATTAGAGCATATCATGCTTAGCGAAATAGGTCAAGTGGAGAAAGATAACTATCATATGATCTACCTGATATGAGGAAGTGGTGATGCAACATGGGGGCTTAAGTGGGTACGAGAAGAATAAATGAAACAAGATGGGATTGGGAGGGAGACAAACCATAAGTGACTCTTAATCTCACAAAACAAACTGAGGGTTGATGGGGGAAGGAGGGTTGGGAGAGGGGGGTGGGGTTATGGACACTGGAAAAGGTATGTGCTTTGGTGAGTGCTGTGAAGTGTGTAAACCTGGCGATTCACAGACCTGTACCCCTGGGGATAAAAATATATGTTTAAAAAAATTAAAAAAATATTAAAAAGAAAAACCACAACAAGATACCACTTATACCAGTTAGAATGGCCAAAATGAACAAGACGGGGTAACGACAAGTGTTGGTGAGGATGTGGAGTGAGGGGAACCCTCTTACACTGTTTTTGGGGATGCAACCTGGTATAGCCACTCTGGAAGCCAGTATGGAGTTTCCTCAAAAAATTAAAAATAGAGCTACCCTATAGCCCAGCAATTACACTACTAGGTATTTGCCCCAACAACACAGATGTAGTGAAAAGAAGGGGGTACCTGCATCTGAATGTTCATAGCAGCAATGTCCTCAATCACCAACCTGTGGAAGGATCCTGGATGCCCTTCAACAGATGAATGGATAAAGAAGATGTGTTCATATATGCGACAGACTATTACTCAGCCATCAGAGGATGAATACTTACCATTTGCATTGACATGGATGAAACTGGAGGGTATTATGCTAAGTGAAATACGTGCATCAGAGAAAAACAGTTATCATATGGCTTCACTAATATGTGGAATATAAGGAATAGTGCAGAGGATCATAGGGAAAGGGAGGGAAAACTGAAGGGGATGAAATCAGAGGGGGAGACAAACCATGAGAGACCCTTGACTCTGGAAACAAACTGAGGGTTACAGAAGGGAAGGGGGTGGGGAAATAGGGAAACTGGGGGATGGGCATTAAGGAGGGCACGTGATGTGATGATCACTGGGTGTTACACGCAACTAATGAATCACTAATGAACACTACATCAAAAACTAATGATGTACTATATGTTGGCTAATTGAACTAAAAAAAAAAGAATCCTGACATCAGTACGGTGGTTGTGAGGTTAATAGAGACACACTTGCCTTGGTGGGGTTTGCAGGGGTGCAGTTCAGTTGTCTGGATCCTAGCTGAGGTCATGGGTTACCGTGGTGCGGGGAGACAAAGGGATCCAGATCCGAGGCACCTCTTTTCTGTCTTGGGGCTCCATGCCCAGGCAGTGTCATAGGTAAAGGCATTGCCATTCTGCCTGTCCTTAGTGAGTATGCGTCCTGCTCCAGGAGTGTCCTGGAGCTACTTTTTTCTAAAGGCAGTGGTGCTGCTGGAGGTAAGACAAGTAACAACTCTGTGCCCCAGCTTCCCTCTCTGCAAAATGGTGATGAGAATGCTTCACCCACAGAAGCACTGAGAATAGTCAGTGATACACATGAGCAAGCCCATGGCCCTGTGGCTACCACAGGATCATGAAAACCTGTTTGAATTCAGGTCACATCTATTCCTTTTCATCTCTGTTGTTAGGGGATAAATGAGAAGAGAAGAAAAAGGCCAGGGAGAAGTCTATTGTAACACATGGTTTTGGGATCACAACCTCTTGTATCTGTGTCATTGTCATTACCTACTACCTAGCCTGGTTCTGGGCACATAGTTACACTGGTAAAAGCATAGTGATTACTGGATGTGTCCCTCTTCGTGTGAAGATCTTCATGCTGGTGGCCCAGCTCATATCAGGTGTCTGGAGGAGGCAAGTTCTGAGGATCTGAGTCCTGATGGCTGTTGAAACTTCTTCTCCAGATTCTAGAGCAGCAGTTCTCAGGAGTTGTTAAGAGTTCACATCCCTGCCGGTGTATAAATCGTGGCTGAACTGAGTTCATAGATCTGAACAAAAGACTGTTGTGGAATAGCTCCTGTGAAGTTTACAAACTAGCTTAAAATGAGAGAAACTGCATTGATCCCATTATGCGTTAAGGGGTCTAGCAGGTGGAATGTCATTCCATAGCAGCTAGAGCCTGTGTAGTAGCCTTTGAGGCCCATCTTAGAAATGACTCCCCCCACCCTTAAAAAGTAATAAATTGTCCAGCTGGAGAAGGAAGGTGGTCTTTAATTGCATTTGGGATAAATAGACCTAAATTATCCTCGCTGCATAAAGAATAATTGGCAATTCCCATGTATCTCATAAATGGAGATCGATGTGCTGTTGTTAGATCTTTCTTGCATTTTCACATTTTAACACAACAGGTTTCTACCTTGTTCCTATGTGTTCTTTTTTTCCATTATATAATACTTTTCTGAAAGAGCTAGACATTTTCCAAACGTTAGTTTGAAATGTTAGCATCTAGAATTTCATACATTTTTTAAAATTGAGGTGCAGTTGACAAACAATGTTACACAAGTTTCAGGGGGATAGCATAGTGATTCCAAAAGACTTTAAGTTATGCTCTGCTCACACATGTAGCTATTGTCATCACCAAGTGCTATTACAATACCATAGACTCAATTCCCTTGGTTTTTATTCCCATGACTCTGTTCAGTTTATAACTGGAAGTCTCTGCTACTCACTCTGCTTTGAAATTTAAGTTGTAGAGAATATTTATTATTCTACAGTTTGTCCAATGATATGGAACCTCCTTCTTCTATAAAATAACCAGTCCTCTTAAATATAATTGATTGCATTCCTAACATATAATATTTTTATTTCTGTACTTCAGAAGGAAATGGGCATTAACTTTCTCCTAGTATTTGGAGAAATTTCATTGCAAGGGACTATTTATACTTTGGTTATATGCAGTATGGGCCAATTTGATTAGATAGAGTGTAGGTCTGTTTTTTTTTTTTTTTTTTTTTTTTTTTTTAACTTTTTATTTTTTATAAACATATATTTTTATCCCCAGGGGTACAGGTCTGTGAATCACCAGGTTTACACACTTCACAGCACTCACCAAAGCACAACATGGATGGAACTAGAGCGTATCATGCTTAGCGAAATAAGTCAAGCAGAGAAAGACAACTATCATATGATCTCCCTGATATGAGGAAGTGGTGATGCAACATAGGTCTGTTAATAGTATGAAAACATAACTGTGCGAATCTTCGACTCATTTTTTGGAATTGTACCAGAGAATTACAAATATATGTCAAACACTTTTTGATGTTCGACATCCAGTGTCACCCAATGTGGATGACCTACAATGCACTCTACATATTTAATGCATATGCTCTAATAAGTTTTGATATATATATATATACACCTATGAGTCCAATTCTACAGTCAAGATCACGAAAGTATCCATCACCTCTAAAAGCTTCTTTGTCTGTACTGTCATTTGCAAATATCTTCTCCCATTCAGTGGGTTGCCTCTTTGTTTTGTTGACTGTTTCCTTTGCTGTGCAGAAGCTTTTGATCTTGATGAAGTCCCAAAAGTTTATTTTCGCTTTTGTTTCCTTTGCCTTTGGAGACATATCTTGAAAGAAGTTGCTGTGGCTGATATCAAAGAGATTACTGTCTATGTTCTCCTCTAGGATTCTGATGGATTCCTGTCTCACATTGAGGTCTTTTATCCATTTTGAGTTTATCTTTGTGTATGGTGTAAGAGAATGGTCGTTTCATTCTTCTACATACAGCTGCCCAGTTTTCCCAGCACCATTTATTGAAGAGACTGTCTTTTTACCACTGTATATTTTTTCCTGTTGTGTCAAAGATTATTTTCCCATAGAGTTGAGGGTCCATATCTGGGCTCTCTACTCTCTTCCCCTGGTCTATGCGTTTGTTTTTATGCCAGTACCATGCTGTTTTGGTGATCACAGCTTTGTAGTAAAGCTTGAAATCAGGTAACATGATGCCCCCAGTTTTATTTTTGTTTTTCAATATTTCCTTAGTGATTTGGGGTCTCTTCTGATTCCATACAAATTTTTGTACTATTTGTTCCAGCTCTTTGAAAAATACCGGTGGAATTTTGATCGGAATAGTATTAAAAGTATAGATTGCTCTAGGCATTATAGACATTTTAACAATGTTTATTCTTCCGATCCAAGAGCATGGAATGGTCTTCCATGATTTTGTGTCTTCTTCAATTTCTTTCATGAGTGTTCTGTAGTTCCTCGAGTGCAGATCCTTTACCTCTTTGGTTAAGTTTATTCCCAGGTATCTTATGGTTCTTGGTGCTATATTCAATGGAATTGATTCTCTAATTTCCCTTTCTGTATTTTCATTATTAGTGTATAAGAAAGCCACTGATTTCTGTACATTGACTTTGTATCTTGCCACGTTGCTGAATTGCTGTATGAGTTCTAGTAGTTTGGGGTGGAGTCTTTTGGGTTTTCCATATAAAGAATCATGTCATCTGCAAAGAGAGAGAGTTTGACTTCTTCATTGACAATTTGGATACCTTTTATTTCCCTTTGTTGTCTGACTGCTGTTGCTAGGACTTCTAATACTATGTTGAACAAGAGTGGTGAGAGTGGGCATCCTTGTCTTGTTCCTGATCTCAACGGAAAGGCTCCAAGCTTTTTCCCATTGAGGATGATATTTGCTCTGGGTCTTTCATAGATAGATTTGATGAGGTTCAGGAATGTTCGCTCCATCACTATACTTTGAAGCGTTTTAATCAGGAATGGATGCTGGATTTTGTCAAATGCTTTTTCTGCATCAATTGAGAGGACCATGTGGTTCTTCCCTCTTCTCATATTAATTTGTTCTATCACATTGATTGATTTGTGAATGTTGAACCGTCCTTGTTGCCCATGGGGGTGGATAATCTTTTTAATGTGCTGTTGGGTACTGTTGGCTAGGATCTTGCTGAGAATCTTAGCATCCATATTCACCAGTGATATTGGTCTGAAATTCTCCTTTTTCGTAGGGTCTTTGCCTGGTTTGGGGATCAGGGTAATTCTGGCTTCATAGATAGAGTCTGGAAGTTTTCCTTCTGCTTCAATTTTTTGAAACAGCTTCGGAAGTATAGGTGTTATTTCTTCTTTGAAAGTTTGGTAGAATTCCCCAGGGAATCCTTCAGGTCCTGGGCTCTTGTTTTTTGGGAGTTTTTTGATTACTGCTTCAATCTCGTTATTAAATATTGGTCTATTCAGGTTGTCGATTTCTTCCTGGTTCAATTTTGGGAGTTTATAGTTTTCCAGGAATGCATCCATTTCATCTAGGCTGCTAAGCTTATTGGCATATAACTGTTGATAATAACTTCTGATGATTGTTTATACTTCCTTGGTGTTAGTTGTGATCTCTCCCTTTTCATTCATAATTTTATGAATTTGGGCTTTCTCTCTTTCTTTTGGATTAGTGTGGCCAATGGTTTATTGATCTTATTGATTCTTTAAAAAAACAGCTTCTAGTTTCATTGATACGTTCTACTGTATCTCTGGTTTCTACCTCATTGATCTCAGCTCTAATCTTGATGATTTCCCTTCTTATGTGTGGAGTTGGTTTGATTTGTTGTTTATTCTCCAGTTTTTAAGGTGTAGAGACAGCTGGTGTATTCTGGATTTTTCAATTTTTTTGAGGGAGGCTTGGATGGCTATGTGTTTCCCCCTTAGGACAACCTTGGCTGTATCCCATAGGTTTTGGATCAAAGTGTTCATTCTCATTGGTTTCCATGAATTGTTTCAGTACTTTTTTGATCTCCTGGTTGATCCAAGCATTCTTAAGCAAGGTGGCCTTTAGCTTCCAGGTGTTTGAGTTCCTTCTGAACGTTTCCTTGTGATTGAGCTCCAGTTTCAAAGCATTGTGATCTGAGAATATGCAGGGAATAATCTCAGTCTTTCGGTATCGGTTGAGTCCTGATTTGTGACCCAGTATGTGGTCTATTCTTGAGAAGGTTCCATGTGCACTTGAGAAGAATGAGTATTCTGTTGTTTTAGGGTGGGATGCTCTGTATATATCTATGAGGTCCATCTGGTCCAGTGTGTCATTCAATGCTCTTGTTTCTTTATTTTCTGCTTCGGTGATCTGTCTATTTCTGAGAAAGGCGTGTTAAGATCTCCTACTATTAATGTATTCATATCAAAATGACTCTTTATCTTGTTTAACAGATTTTTTATGTAGTTGGCTGCTCCCATATTGGGGGCATAGATATTTACAATTGTTAGATCATCTTGGTGGATAGTCCCTTTAAGAATGATGTAGTGTCCTTCTGTATCTCTGACTACAGTCTTTAGTTTAAAATCTAATTTATCTGATATGAGAATCACTACCCCAGCCTTCTTTTGAGGCCCATTTGCATGAAAGATGCTTCTCCATCCCTTCACTTTCAGTCTGGGTGTATCTTTAGGTTCAAAATGGGTCTCTTGTAAACAACATATGGATGGGTCCTGTCGTTTTATCCAATCTGCAACACTGTGCCATTTTATGGGTGCATTTAGGCCATTCACATTGACAGTGATTATTGATAGATACGTTTTTATTGACATCGTGTTACCTTTGAAGTCTTTCTTTCTGTAGATTGTCTTTATATTTCTGTTCAATGCTCTTATTAGGATTTTTCCTCTTTTATAGAACCCCCCTTAATATTTTCTGCAGTGTCGAGTGGTGGTTGCATAGTCTTTTAAGCCTTGCCGGTCTTGGATAGTCTTTATCTCTCCATCCATTTTGAATGTCAGTCTTGCTTGATAAAGTATTCTTGGCTGTATGTTCTTCTCATTTAATGCCCTGAAAATGTCTTCCCAGCCCTTTCTGGCTTGCCAGGTCTCTGTGGACAGGTCTGATGTTATTCTGATGGGCTTTCCTCTGTAAGTAAGGAGCCTCTTTGTCCTAGTGGCTTTCAAGAGATTATACCAACAATAATAGATTCCTCAATTTGACTATCAGGTGCCTTGGTGTTTTTTTGGAATCTATAATCTTGGGTGGAGACCTTTCGGCCTCTAGTACATAAATGCTGATTCCATTCACGAGATTGGGAAAATTTTCATGAAGAACTTGTTCCACTATATCTTCTAGACTTCTTTCTTTCTCCTCCCCTTCAGGGATTCCAATAATTCTGACCTTTGAACGTTTCATGGCATCATTTATTTCCCTGATTCTGTTTTCGTGGCTTCTAAGCTGTTTGTTCCAGAATTCCTCCTGATCCTTTCTCTCTATCTGTTTGTCCTCCAGATCACTAATTCTATCTTCTGTCTCAGTTATCCTAGCTTTGAGAGAGTTTAGATTAGATTGCAACTCATTGAGAGCATTGTGAACCTCCTCCCTGGTAGCTTTAAGCTCTGCCCTAACATTGTGAACATCATCTCTTGTCGCTTTCAGCTTGTCCCTAATCAATTCCGTTTGGTCATCCATGGCTTTCTCCAACCTAGCTATTGCCTGGATAATTGTTAGCCTGAATTCTCTTTCCAACATATTGTCTATGTTGATAGCTGTTAGCTCTGTTGCAGAAGGTCTATCCTCTGTATTTTTCTTCTGTTGGGCATTCCTCCTCCTAGTTATTTTGGTGAGAGATGACTGAACTGATGTAGCTGGATGTATCGACCATGCAGTCAAGGTGCACCCTGGAACACTTCTGAGCAATCAGGATTCCCTACCCAAACGAGAGACAAAAGAAAAGAAAAAGAAAAAAAGATAGAGAGAGAGGGACAGGAAAGAAAGGGAAGATGAAAGCGAAGGTTCAGCCCAAATGGGCCCCAATGTACAATTTATGAAGTATACAAACAAAAACAGACAAACAAAAAGACTGATAAAAGTATATGACAAGAGAATAAAATATATATATGCAAATAAAGGAAGAACCTCATCAAAAAGAACCCCAAGTGTAAGATTTATATACTATCAGGACAAACACAAAAACACAGAAACACTGGTGGAAGAAAAATATGGGAGAGTGGTTATAAATTCTCAGTGTGGGCGAGGAAGGTTGTTTTGATTCTTCCCGGATGTATCTTGATATCTTTGTTAAAGGACTCAACTTTCCTAAGATAAAGGGGTATTAAAAATTGGTTTACCTATAGGGGTAGTATTTATTGGGGAAAGGGAGTTACCTTGAAGTTTAACTCTATATGAATATTAGAAAATAAAAATAAAAGGAATTAACTAGACTAAACTAAACTAAAATTTTTAAAAAAAGAAATTCAAAACACAGAAATGTAAAAGAAAAACACAGGTGTATGTATCAAAAAGTTCAGGTTAGAAGCTTATTATGGAATTTGATGTACTGGACAGCTCACTGTGATGGTAAATAGGTTAAAAAATTGTCTATATAAAAAAAATGAACCAGAATAGTGGGAACGAGTTAAAAATTAAAGTTGTCCTATGAAGTAGTGGTGGTTGTTCTCTTGTTGTCTTTTTTTTTTCTTTCTTTCTTGGTTTGTTTTCTGGGGGAGGGGCCTGCCACGTGGGTTTTCAGTCAATGATGTTCCCTGAGTTAAGTCCTCCCACCCCCCTCAAGGGGGTGGGCTCTGGGAAACTGTTTTTTTTTCAGGCTTTTGTTCTCTGGCGGCTTTTATGTTTGTTCACTTTTTTTTCCTCTCACCTTGACCGCTTTTGATGGTTTTTGTAGTGTTAGAAGAAAACAAACTGCACCCTGACCTCCATCTCAGAGAGAAGCCTCAGTCAGGCTGCAGAGCCCAAATAAGTTCCCCCTTGGCCACTGTCAGAGCAGGTTCCGAGTTGTGGTCCCTGGGGATGCAGGATCTTTTGCTTGTACCCAAAACCACGGCAGCGGCAGCTGTCTGGGAGCTCCAGACCACCAGAGAGGTTCCAAGCAGTGATCGTACACTGAGATTTTCCCGCTGGCCCGGGCTGGGAATGCCTGGTCTTTCTGGGTCTAAGAGAACCCAGTTTGCGCACACCTCTTTCAGGGGAGGCTGTGGGTCGCGCGTGCATCTTAGGCTCTGAGAACGGGCTGCAGGTCCAAAAGCACCAGGCTGGGCTTTCGCACACCTCTATCAGGGGAGAGATTGGGGCGCGCATCTTAGGCTCTGAAACAATGGCGCGAGTCAAAGAGCGCCGGTGGAGTCTTTGTACCTCTCTCAGGGGAGGATGAGGGGCTCACATATCTCGGGCTCTGTAGCAAGGCTCACGCATTCTGCCATCTGGTGTGGCTCCCATCCCCTCACAGGAGCCAGAACCCACGCATTCTTGAGCACGCTGGTGGCTTAGGGACCAAGACCTGGTTCCTCCACCGCACTCTCTCTGGCTAAGCGCGAGGGAGGCTGTCCTGGGACCAGTGACTTAAGCCCCTGTCCCTAGCCACCCCGATTCCCACAATTTACCCCAGCAATCCTTTGCTCTTTTGGAGTGCTTTCAACCAGACTCCAAGTTAATGCTGGTCCCCAGACGCAGGGCATTCTCGGATTGGGGTATTACTTTCCAACCGGTCACCTCCGTGGCTCCCTCCCCCTTTTGTTTATCTTCTGATATCAGTCCGCTGTTCCCACTCCGCTTTACCTGCCCACTGGCATCCTCTGCCCCTGTAGAGATGCAGACGTGTATAATTCTGATCTCAGGCTGATTTCATGGGTGATCGGAGTTCTTTGGTAAGTAATCAGTTCACTTTAGGGTACAGGTTGAAAAGGCGCCTCCTCCTACTTTCCCACCATCTTGTCCAAGATTTTTTTATTATTATTATTCCGGATACAAGTCCTCTAACAAGGCACATGATTTGAAACCATTTTCTCCCAGTCAGTGGCTTGTCTTTTAATTCTCTCAACAGTGTCTTTGGAGGAAGAAATATTGTTATTTTGAGGAAGTCTGGTTTTTCAGTTTGTTCATTCACGATTTAATTTCATATTTGAGGTTGTGTCTAAGAAAGTTTCAGCTACCCTAGGATAACAGGACTATTTATTTATGGTTTTCTTCTAGATGTTTAGTACTTTTAGTTTTTACAATTAGTTCTGTGATTGATTTTGATTTGACTTTTGTGTATGGAGCAATACATGGATCACAGCTGATGTTTGTGTATACGGAGACCCACTTGTCATAGGACCATTTTTTTCTTTATTGAATTGCCCTTGTAGCTTTGTCAAAACTCAGTTGTCCAAACATATTTGGGTCTATTTGTAGACTCTTCATGTTGTTCCTTTGCTACACATTGTACTTTCATCCCAATGCCACATTGTCTTAATTACTTTGAATTTGTAATTAGTTTTGAAATAAAATAGAGCTTACCTTCCAATTTTATTCTCCTATTTCAAAGTTTTTTTTTTTTTTCATAGTGTAGGCCCTACCCATTTTTACATGACTTTAGAATAAGACTGTTAGTTTCCTCTTAAGTATATATGCTACGGTTTTTTGGTATTTCATGTAACTTACAGATCTGTCTGTGGAGAATAGAAATTTCAACAATACTGAGTCTTCTGATCCCTGAAGAAGGTACATCTCTCCATTTATTTAGGACAAGTTTAACTTCTCGTAGCCATGTTTTTCAGTGTTCAGTATACAGACTTGCACATCTGTAGACATGGATATGCTATCTCCATAGATTATCTGTATGTATGTATTTTTAAGTTTTTATTTAAATTCTAGTTAGTTAACAGATGGTACAATATTAGTTTCAGGTGTATAACATAGTGATTCAACACTTCTATACATTACCCAGTGCTCATCATAAGTGCACTCCTTAATCCCCACCACCTATTTCAATCATCCCCCTACCCACCTGCCCTCTGGTAACCATCGGATTGTTCTCTATAGTTAAAAGTCTGTTTCTCAGTTTGCCTCCCTCTCTCTCTCTCTTTTTATTTTCCTCTTTAGTCATTTGCTTTGTTTATTAAATTCCATATATGTGTGAAATCATGTGATATTTGTCTTTCTCTGACTAATTTTGCTTAGCATAATACTCTCTAGCTCCATCCATGTCATTTCAAATGGTGAGATTTCATTCTTTTTTATGGCTGAGTAATATATATATATATATATATATATATATATATGTATATGTACACATATATACATATACATACATATAAATACATATTAGATAATATATATTATTATAATATATTACATATATACCTATATATGTATAAATACATATACCACATCTTCTTCATCCATTCTTCTGTCAATGAGCACTGGGGCTGCTTCCATAATTTGACTACTACACATATTGCTGCTATAAAAATTAAGGTGCCTGTATCCCTTTCAATTAGTATTTTTGCATTCTTTGGGTAAATACCCGGTAGTGCAATTGCTGGATTTTAGAGTTAGTTGTAGGGTTAGTTCTATGTTTAACATTTGGGGAACCTCCATACCATTTTCCAAAGTAGCTGCACCAGTTTGCATTCCCACCCACATTCAGGAGGGATACCTTTTCTCCACATCCTTGCCAACATTTGTTGTTTCTTCTGTTATTGATTTTAGCCATTCTGACAGCGTGAAGTGATATATCATTGTAATTTTTTAAATTATTATTTAATTCAATCAATTAGCAAACATATAGTAAGTAAATGATCAGTTTCAGAGGTAGAGTTCAGTTATTCCTCACTTGCACATAACACACACTGTTCCTCACATCATGTGACCTCCTTATTGCCCATCACCCAGTTACCCATCCACCCACCCACTTCCCCTCCAGCCACTTTCAGTCTGTTTCCTATAGTTAAAATTGTAGCTTTGATTTGTGTTTCCATGATGATGAGTGATGTTGAGCATCTTTTCATGTGCTTGTTAGCCATCCATATTAGCCTTTACATGTGATTGGCAATGTACTGAATGTAGGGACTGAAATGTGCCTCGCAAAATTCTAAAGGTTGTCTTCAGAAAAGCAGTCAGTAATGTGAAATAGTTAAGGTGGATTCTTGGGTGGTAAGAAAAAGAGGGAAAGAACATGTATGAGTGTGTGTGTGTGTGTGTGTGTGTGTGTGTGTGTGTGTGTGAAGATGTAAGGAATATTTCTTGTGAGGAATATGTGAGGTGAGGTACTGTGGGCTATGTTCGTCCTCCTGAGGCGAGCACATGTTAGGAAACAATTTCAGGATGGTTGCTCTTTGTTTTCTCCCAGCTTTCCTTGGCCAGCATGGTTACTATGGTGACTCAGTGACTGCTGTATGATTTGGTGCAGACTGAAAATCCATTTATGATTCTTGCCTGAAACACTCAACTCTGATAGTTGTTAAGTGTAAGTTGGGGGTTGTCCCTCCTCCCATTTCAATTATTTGCTTGTTCATGGGTTTATTTCATGAGTCTGACTCATGGATTCCTACTTTGATGAAAGGAATACCATCCAAACATAGTACTTACGTATATTTTGATGCTGACATTGTCACAGAATTGGCCAATGTTAGCTTTTTTTTAAATTAACTGCTGTTTCCATTTGTCACCTTCTTAGAATTCTTTGAGTATGACCTTGCTCTGTCGCCTGATAATCTCCCAATCTGTAGAAAGAAAGTAATGTTGCCAACCTCACAGCAGTGATTTGAGTACTTAAAAAGAAAAAATCTGAGAACAGCAGAATAACAATGCACAATTCTCCAACCACCCAGAAATGTTTTGAACTTTAGGTGTGATACCCTATGGGAAAGCAATCTGTGGTCTTGGGGGGTGGGGGGAAGACCAGTGCCCTTTTGAGTAATTATATTCACAGAGACTCCACACATATCACAGAATTCTGCACGGTAGGCATTACATTAATGGTACACAAACATCAAGATGTAGAATATAGGATTTTTCCAAGTTTGGTCTATGGACTCCCTCATCAAAGTCATCAAGGTGCTTGCTACAACATCAGGCATGTTGGCCCAACAAACGTCTGCTCTGTCCAAAACAGGGACGTGAGGTGGGAAGTATCTATATTTTGAACGATTTCTCCTGTTTATGGTGGTATTCACCCACAGTGGTGTATTTCACCCACAGTGAAAAACACTGCTGTGGATTTGCAAGAGGTGTTCTTAAAATATTGAATCCTTTTTTTTTCATTTATTTATTTTCAGCATAACAGTATCATTATTTTTTTACCACACCCAGTGCTCCATGCAATCCGTGCCCTCTATAATACCCACAACCTGGTACCCCGACCTCCCACCCCCCCGCCACTTCAAACCCCTCAGATTGTTTTTCAAAGTCCATAGTCTCTCATGGTTCACCCCCCCTTCCAATTTACCCCAACCCCCTTCCTTTGCAACCGTGGCCATTGCTGCTATAAACATTGGGGTACAGATGGCCCTTCTTTTCACTACATCTGTGTCTTTGGGGTAAATACCCAGGAGTGCAATTGCAGGGTCATAGGGAAGCTCTATTTTTAATTTCTTGAGGAATCTCCACACTGTTCTCCAAAGAAGCTGCACCAACTTGCATTCCCACCAACAGTGGAAGAGGGTTGCCCTTTCTCCACATCCTCTCCAACACATGTTGGAGACATGTCTTGTTAATTTTGGCCATTCTAACTGGTGTAAGGTGATATCTCAATGTGGTTTTAATTTGAATCTCCCTGAGGGAGATGATGATGATGAACATTTTTTCATGTGTCTGATAGCCATTTGTATGTCTTCATTGGAGAAATATCTGTTCATATCTTCTGCCCATTTTTTGATATGTTTGCCTGTTTCGTGTGTGTTGAGTTTGAGGAGTTCATTATAGATCCTTTTGTCTGTACTGTCATCTGCAAATATCTTCTCCCATTCCGTGGGTTGCCTCTTTGTTTTTTATTATTTTTGCACCACACCCAGTGCTCCATGCAATCCGTGCCCTCCATAATACCCACCATCTGGTACCCCAACCTCCCCCCCCCGCCACTTCAAACCCCTCAGATTATTTTCAAGGGCTATTATTACACTGAGCTTATAGCTGCTGACAGAATGAAATTCCACCTGCTAAACCTCTTCTCCCATCATGAGATCAAAGTAGCTTCTCTACATTCAGCCTAGTTTGTGAGCCTTACAGGAGCTATTACACTACACGATATTCTTCATATCAATGAGCCCACCTGATCCAGGGTTCATATCCCACCAGGGATGTAAAATTTGGGGGTCTTCTGAGGACTGCTGCCCTTGAGTCTGGGATAGAAGCTTCAGCAGCCATCAGGACTCAGGTCCTCAGAATCTATCTCTTTGAGGCAACTAATAGGAGCTGGGCCACTGGCGTGAAGAGCTGCATAGGGAGAGGCAGATCCAGAAATCACTATATGGGTTTTACGAGAGTACCTACGTGCTTGACACTATGCTAGGCACTAGTTTAGTGACATGACACTGATGCAATTGGATAACAACCACATAGTCTGTTATAATAGACTCCTCACTGGGGCCTTTTTCTTTTCCTTTCCTCCTTTATCCTCTAATGACAAAATAGAAGAGGAGTAACAAGTGGCCTGAATTCATATAGGCATTCATGATCCCACAGTAGCCATAAGGCCATGGGCTTGCTCATGTATATCACTGAGTGTTCTCAGCAATCCTGTGGATGAAGCATTCTCATCTCCATGTGACAGATGAGAAAGCTCAGAGTCCTTATCTGGCTTCCCTTCTGCACTCCTCCCAGCCTTTAGAGGAAAACAGCTCTAGAAAACCCCTGAAACAGGACCCACACTCACTGGAGTTTGCAGGAACCCATGACTACCTTTCAGACCTCCAGGGCACTGAGCCCCAAAAGTGGAAAGAGGAGACTTGGCTTTGAATTCCTTTGATTTCCCACACCTCAGGAGAGGCCAGCACCCCCATCCAGGGTCCACACCCTCAGCTGAGTCTCAAGCACTAAAAGGAAGTACTTGCTCTTCTTCACAGGCAGTGATTGTGTCTGTAACAATGTCATCATAATCCTCACAATGACATCAGTTCTCCTTGGTGACACTCCGCCTACTCTGGCACATCTTCAGTGCCTTCCATCTTGAAGCCATCAGTTCCAGTGCCCTGAGAAACTGCATCCTCTTAACCACGGAACACCATGGGTTCATCAACTTCATGAAGAACTCTGCTTTGGCACATAAAAGTCTGTGATTTCCCAGCACCTCTTAGACATTTCCTATATCCATTCATCTAGTCATTCATCCATTTACCTAATTAGCAGACATCAAGACGAACCTCCACACCATCTGGTTATGTTTAGGGCTTCTCCAGAATGGGAACGAGGACGCCAAGTGTGGATAGGGTAGTGTAGGCCATTTAGATGTTGAATCTAAGAAGGAATGGCTCCTTCCCCTTAGTATTTCAATCTGAAGCAGTCTCTTAAAATAATGATTTTAAAATTTGCTTGAATCCCTGGGAGTCTGCCTACAACTCTAGTTACAGTCCCTTTTATACATATTCTCACCTTTGAACCAAAATTCTAAGAATTCTCAATGCTCAGTTCATATTTCCCTGCATCTGTGTAACCGTCCCTCAGAACAACATACTGCTTAAAATATAACCCATAAAAAATTATACTAGTTACCAAGCATGCTTAGATATAGCCTTAAGAAAAACATGTACTGGCAACAGGCCTCTGGGGGAGAGGACGATATACATCCTTGAAGCCAGCAGCTGGGGATGTCCGGCTCGCTTAGGGCAGAATGCCACCTGCTTCATTTTCTCGTTATCTCCCCTTCCCCAGACAGCATCAGCAGTTAGTCAGACAATCTTTTAGTTTGGGCTTGTTCACTGTAGGTCATGTACTACGTGACCAGACATACTTTGCCTTTCTTCTTACATATCTACAAGACTCATGGTCAATGTGTAATTTACTCCAGCTTCTTTCTTGGTTGTTACTCGCTTTCTAATAAATATGAGACTGAGGAGTTGCTTGGAGCAACAGTCTTTTCTACTGTCATCCCTCCTCCCTTTCTCTTGCAGCTGACTTGTTTGTGCCTCATTCTTCTCCCATGCACCGTCAGGAGGCGGCAATAACAATGAAAAATATTTATTGTTGCCTTCCTTTTACCCAGTACTGCTAAGTGCTATACCTATACTTATTCATTAATCCTCACCACAGCTTATGAGGAGTAATGATTATTGCCTGACATTAGATATCAGGGAAGTGAGGCACAGCAAGGGTAGGGCTAGCAAGTTAAAGGCTTGGGTTTGAATGCAGGAGCCACTCAGCCTCCCGAGTGAAAACATGTAACCAGTATATGGCACTGCTGACCATAGTATAAAACACAGTATTTTTTAATTTTATCTACATTCAATTCACCAACATCTAGCACATCATTAGTTTCAGATGTAGAGTTCAGTGATTCATCAGTTACATATAACACCCTGTGCTCACCACATCACATGCTCTCCTTAATGCCCATCACCCAGTTACCTCATCCCCCACACCTCCCCTCACCTCCAGCAAATCTGTTTGCTTTCTGGAGTCCACTGTGTCTCGTGGTTTGCCTCCCTCTCTGATTTCTTCCCATTCAGTGTTCCCTCCCTCCCTCTATGGTCCTCTGTACTGTTTCTAGTATTCCACATATAAGTGAAATATAGCCTTATTTTTCATCCAAGCAAACCAACAAAATACAAGGAAAGAAACAAAACCAAGGTAGTGTATTAGTTTCCATGGACTGCTCTTATTATATACTATAAACTAATGGCTTAAGACAACAGAAATTGAGTTTGTCTTAGTTTGGGATGATACGAGTCTGAAATCAAGGTGTCAGCAGAGCTTTGCATATTAAGACACTAGGGAGAATACAGCTTGGCATTTCCTGGCCTCTGGAGCTGACCAGCGTCTATCCTTGATGTTCCTTGCTTGCAGCAACATCACTCTAGTCTCTGCCTCTGTCGTCACATGTTCTCCCATCATGTCTTTGCCTTCAATGGCATTTTCACCTTCTTAGGATACCATAAATCACTCCCTAGTAACTTTACCTTGCTTAACCAGAGTACATCTGCAAAGATCCTATTTCCAAATGAGGTCCCACTCATAAGTACCTGGGGTAGAATCTCAATATGCATCTAGGAAACAATACAACAAAATAATAAGTACAATGATTTTCTCCCCAGGTAATGACAGAGAATATTACTTCAACAACTTGAGAATGGATTTTCCAAAAAAAAAATCAAAAGGAAAATAGTGCCTATTCCTCTGGCTCATCCCACTATACTCACAGACATGATGAAAGGCAATATAACAAATGTCCTTCCTATGGTTATTGGTGAATAGTTCAATGTGACATTTTTAGGCTCTATCACAAACAAGGTCCTGTTTCCACTCACCATTGATTTTAAACCTATGCTATAACAAAGAATCCATCTACTCACATTATATGCATCTGAGTCAGGCTTCCATCCTGGTCAGTGACACTTGATGAAATCAAAGTGGAGCTCATGGACAAAGACCTCCACTTGGAAGGCATATTTAAGAAGGAATTGCATACCTCCAGTTTTCTGAAGACCCACAAGGCACTAGTTATGTCAAAAATCAGAGAAGCACTTCACCTTGTAACTTTCATGAAAGCTGGAACTTCTCAACATAAAGAGGGGAATGCATGAACTGGTGGGTGTGCAGCAAGGATTGTTCTCTGAGATGAAATCCCCTTTATGTCTGAAACTAGAAGAAATATGAGAAGGGTGTACTGGGTGACTTACCTGGAAATAGTTATTATTGATATGTTTTAAATTTTCCAGCTATTGGGGCACCTGGGTGGCTCAGTTGGTTAAAGCCTCTGCCTTCGGCTCAGGTCATGATCCCAGGGTTCTGGGATCAAGCCCCGCATCAGGCTCTCTGCTCAGCAGGGAGCATGCTTCCTCCTCTCTCTCTCTCTCTGCCTGCCTCTCTGCCTGCCAAATAAATAAATAAAATCTTTTTTAAAAAATTTCCAGCTATTGATTATAGTAATGAAAATCAGAGAAGGAGGCAAAACTGAGGTTAATGATAATATACAACACTTGGCAAAAATGCACTCTATTCAAAAAACACTGTCAATTACACCTAATTCTATGAGTCGTCATTCTGACTTTTACCACAGTAAATCCATGTTTTCATGAGATCCAAATGTGCTGCACTTTACCTTTAATCGTGTGTTAGTGTTTTTATAGTTCTACACAAATAATACATTTTCTTTGCCGAAATCTAGCAGCTATGGATCATCAAAGCGAAGTTCCCCGTGTTGTTTATTTTATGCCTACAGAATGACATACAGAGCAACTGCGTCAAAACCTTATTCAAAGAAATACATTTCAGTGCTAGGAAAGATTATATCACTTAATACTGTCCGTCAAAAACCAGTGACCTTGAGACCGTGTTGGATTCTAAAGTGTCTTTTGGGTCATCAAGGACAGGTTATACAATGTGAGGTCTTGATCTGAATATACCAAATCCATTGATATATCAATGATGCTGCACTGTATCTGGATAGTCAGTTGAAGAAAAGACCTCATTTCCCAGTTATTCTGGATAAGAGAGTTCACATATCTATATAAAAAGGGAGAAAGGGCAATTGCTGGTGGACACACAGTTATCTGACCCTGACTCTATGGAAGGTATTTTACAACTCTAACTTTTGGTTAACTGACTGCATTGAAATACAATCCCTGTCTTACTCAAGCAATCGTATTCTGTCCTGGATGAAGCAAATCCTTTCCCTATAGGAAAACACTTTTCCTTCATTTGCACAATCATTTCAACATTGCTGACCTCTACATGTAAAAGAGAGATGATAGTTGACTTGGTCAAGGTAATTCCTATGGAAGCAAGGGAGAACATGGCCTGGTTACATGAGGGATGAAGACTGAGTTGGAGGGCAGGTGTGACGGCACGCAGGAGAAGAATGAGGCACAAACAAGTCAGCTGCAAGAGAATGCAAGCAGGGGGTGACAGTTATTACTAATATCATTTAAGTTTTGACTGCTATTCTTATTATATGTGAAAGGTCTTCCAATAACGGGTCTGTGATTAAAGGAGCGAGACTGATATAAAGCAAAGGTCAAGCAAAGCTTTATCTCGCAGCAAGCATCGAGAATCAAAGCGACCATTCGGGACTGTGCCTCTTACAGAGAGGGCGACCCCTCTCTGCCTTACAGACTAGCTTTTAAGGGCAAAGGCCATGTGGTTGGGCCTGGGCATGCACAGGTGACCAATGAAATTGTAACACACAGAGAAAGCTGCACAGTCATGCTAGGTCACACATAAGTGACCAATTGAATCAATTGAATTACAATTTACCCTATAGTAGATATTTGAACTATCCTACCACCTTGGTCAGAATTGGTGCCCAAAAGGCACCCAAAGTGTGGGGCCCATACTCCTTGGTAGCTAGGGAGACAGTATGCGCCCCCACTGATTGGATACCTCCACCTGGCCTGAACCACCCACCCTTGTATTTGGGCTTTGTTACCTGGGACTGGTTTCCCAGGCTTGCTTCTAAGTAAGTCCCCTGGGTGGGGGGGCAGGGTCAGTTTAAGTTTTACTGCATAAACAACAAAATGACTGTTTAATCCATCCAAGATGGAATCTCTCTGGCTAAATAGGCCCTTACAATATGCATTCATATTGTAGGACATTTATTAACCTTCATAATATGGTAAATATGTATTGAAATGGAAACAGTGGCTCTTCATGAAGAATAGACATTTAACGGTTTGCAGTGATTGTTAGCTTCCCTGTATTTTTTGTTTTTAGTCACAAAAAAAGTAGTTGCAAAAAAAAAGCAGTTGCATTTAGAATTTTAAAAATAATAGGGAAAAAGTCTGCACCCATTTCCATAAGAAAATGAGTCAGTGTCAGATGCACAATACCCTAAAGCAAGGGAATTAGGTAATAAGGTGGTCACAGCATTCATTTTTTAATCTATCATATGATAGTCCCAATTGGGTGACACCAAGACATTACAGAGGCCTAGGGAAAGGATAAGCACTTCACTCAAATAAACTTTACATTATTCAGTCCTGGAACATCTCTGTACCTCAGTCATAGAATATCTCTGTACCCCAGAATTTAGTGAAGGTCGTGAGATGAAAGCACTTTCACAACACCCTTATCTGTTCTCTCAAAATAAAGCCCCTTCAACTGAAGGCAGGCTCATGGATGAACCACTCCGTTAGCCAAGCAGGGAACCCACAGGGGAGGGAAAGGGTCAGGCTGCATGATATGGCCCAGCACTCATCCCACAGCTTCTAGAGGGGATATATTTCAACAGCTTCAATGGCAGGATTCAGGAGGGGCATTTAGTCACAGGCTCCTTTCAGCCCAGGGCCAAGCCCAACCAACACACATGGATTGAAACAGCTCTGAAGTATTTTCTTTGTGCAACTAAAACACTAGAAGGAAAGAAAAATATACACGTGCCCAGCACTTGTCATACAAATTAGTTCAAGTTCAAAATGGGATGCATCCATGAGTAACAGTGTGAATGAAAGCGAGAATATTAGGCCTAGACATAGGAAGATGTTTCGTGTTCAAGAGACACTGAGGCACTGTTTTGGGCTAGCTGGAACTTTGGAACTCTAACACTGAATACAGCTGATAAATAGGAAAAAAGTGTCTGAGCATAGTATCTGCTGATTCTATTACAGCATGGAAAGTCAGAAATGGGTGTGTCCCTTTTAAAATCTCTAAGAGAAAACACACATGGCAGGGAGGCATAAATGGCAGGTCACTTTGTTGACATGTGAATGTAGATTTGCTCTGTTTCTGTTTTTTCCTCCTTTTCCATAATATAACCAGCTATAAACAAGTCATGAAACCATACTATATTTCACTTAAAGAGAAACTATACAGAAAGATTTCAAGTGCATAAAACCCCAATCCCTGATGGTCATCACCTCCAGGATATCATAGAATAATACAATGTGAGGGTCATCTCTCTATGTAATGTTTTACTTAAGAATACCAGCACATAGCAATCATATATAATTTTTGTTTAACCATCGCGTGTCTATAATATTTCATATCAACTTCAGTTTTATATGCTTTAATTATAATTTAAAAAATGATACATACTAATTTAGAGAAGGTTAAAATTTTGGTCAAAGCCAGGTACAAATAAGTAATTAGTCTGCAACCTACCACTTATGAATACTTTTTACATATTGTGTTTGTGCATTTCCTCCCTGTATTAGTTTTCTAGGAAAGTGCCGTAGACTGAGTGGCTTAAACAAGGGAAATTTATTTTCTCATGGTTCTGCAAAGTAGAAGTTCAAAGACAAAGTGTCAGCAGGGGGGTTCTTTTGAGGCCTCTCTCCTTGGCTTATAGATGACCAGCTTCTCATTGAATTCCCACATGGTCATTCCTAGGTCTGTCTTTTCTGAATTTATTCTCCTTTTATAAAGATACCAGGTACATTGGTTTAGGGCTCACCCAAATGTTTTCTCTCACTTTATTTTCTCTTTAAAGGCCCTGTATCCAAAATCAATCACATTGTGAAGTACTGGCAGTGAGGATTTCAGTATGTGAATTTTATGGGGACACAATGCAGTCCATAACACTCCCATCATATTCTCCATGTGTGCTCATGTAATACACATATGTTACATGTGGGTCTCATATATGTGGAGACTCAACACCTGCGAAAGATTGTAAAAAAACAATCATTAAATGTGCCCAAGTGTTCCCCCGATTCTAATCTTTGGGATATGCAATCTTTTCCCATGTGAGGGTTGAGGCCCCCACTGGAGAAGTCACTACCCGTGATCCTGTAGGGAAGGACCACCTTATATTCCAGATCAGGCGTTCTGTTTTTAGTTTGTTGTACATAGCAGACCCATCTTTATACTGTTACTGTGTACTGTCTTTCTTGGGGGGATCAATGAGAGACTGCTCTTCCAGTGTCAAAATGGAGAGTAAATAACAAGATCAGAAATCACATCAGATAAAAAGCAATATCTGATAAGGGGTTATTATCCATAATATATAAACAACTCATACAACCCAATCAAAAAATCTGATTCATTAATTTTTTATTTTTTATAAACATATATTTTTATCCCCAGGGGTTAAAAAAAAGAAATTAAAAAAATAAAAAATAATAATAATAAAAAAAAATCTGATTCAAAAAAGTATGCAGTAGATTTGAATAGGCAATTTTCTTTTTTTTTTTTTTTAAGATTTTATTTATTTGTCAGAGAGAGCGCGAGCGAAAGTGAGCACAGGCAGACAGAGTGGAAGGCAGAGTCAGAGGGAGAAGCAGGCTCCCTGCGGAGCAAGGAGCCCGATGTGGGACTCGATCCCAGGACGCTGGGATCATGACCTGAGCCGAAGGCAGCTGCTTAACCAACTGAGCCACCCAGGCGTCCCTGAATAGGCAATTTTCTAAAGACATACACATGGTAATCAATACATGAAAAGGTACTCAACATCATTAATCATCAGGGAAATGTAAAACGAAACCACAAGGAGATATCACTTCTCATCTGTTAAAATACCTATCATCAAAAAATCAAGAGAGGAAACAAAAGCGAAAATGAACTTTTGGGACTTCATCAAAATCAAAAGCTTCTGCACAGCAAAGGAAACAGTCAACAAAACAAGGAGGCAACCCACGGAATGGGAGAAGATATTTGCAAATGACAGTATAGACAAAAGGTTGATATCCAGGATCTATAAAGAACTCCTCAAACTCAACACACACAAAACAAACAATCATATCAAAAAATGGGCAGAAGATATGAACAGACACTTCTCCAATGAAGACATACAAATGGCTATCAGACACATGAAAAAATGTTCATCATCACTAGCCCTCAGGGAGATTCAAATGAAAACCACATTGAGATATCACCTTACACCAGTTATAATGGCCAAAATTAGCAAGGCAGGAAACAATATGTGTTGGAGGGGATGTGGAGAAAGGGCAACCCTCTTACACTGTTGGTGGGAATGCAAGTTGGGGTTGCCTCTTTGAAGAACGGTGTGAAGATTCCTCAAGAAATTAAAAATAGAACTTCCCTATGACTCTGCCATTGCACTCCTGGGTATTTACCCCAAAGACACAGATGTAGTGAAAAGAAGGGCCATCTGTACCCCAATGTTTATAGCAGCAATGGCCACGGTTGCCAAACTATGGAAAGAACCAAAATGCCCTTCAACGGACGAATGGATAAGGAAGATGTGGTCCATATACACTATGGAGTATTATGCCTCCATCAGAAAGGATGAATACCCAACTTTTGTAGCAACATGGACGGGACTGGAAAAGATTATGCTGAGTGAAATAAGTCAAGCAGAGTCAATTATCATATGGTTTCACTTATTTGTGGAGCATAACAAATAGCATGGAGGACATGGGGAGATAGAGAGGAGAAAGGAGTTGGGGGAAATTGGAAGGGGAGGTGAACCATGAGAGACTATGGACTCTGAAAAACAATCAGAGGGTTTTGAAGGGGCGGGGGGTGGGAGGTCGGGGTACCAGGTGGTTGGCATATAGGAGCACTGGGTGTGGTGCAAAAACAATGAATACTGTTATGCTGAAAATAAAAAAAAAATTTAAATCAAGAGATAACAAGTGTTGGAGAATGTGGACAAAAGGGGACCCTTGTATTTTGTTGGTGGGGATGGAAATTGGTGTAGCCACTGTGGAAAACATTATGGAGTTTCCTCAAAGACACAAAAGTAGAGCTACTATATGGTCCAGTAATTCCATTTCTGGGTATTTATCTGATGAAAACAAAAACAATAACTTGAAAAGATATATGAACCCCTATGTTAGTTATAGCACTGTTAACAATACACAAGCTATGGAAACAACCTAAGTGTTCATCCATGGGACAATGGGGAAAGTGGAATATTACTCAGTCATAAAAAAATTAAATAGTTTCATTTCTGAAAACATGAATGAGCCTCGAGGGCATTGTGATAAATGAAATAAACCAGACAGAAAAAGACAAGCATTGTATCATATCAGTTAGATGTGGTATCTAAACAAACCAACAAATGAGCCCATGGGTATAGAGAACACATGGGTTGTTTCATGAGGCAGGATTGAGAGATGGGCCAAATGTGTGAATGGAGTAAAAAAGTTCAATGTCCTCATTAAAAAATAAGTCATGGGGATGTCAAGTACAGTATGGTGACTATAGTTAATACTGTATTGCATGTTTGAAAGTTGTTAAGAGAGTGGTTCTTAAAAGTACTCATCACAAGAAAGAAAATCTATCACTATTTAAGATGATGGACATTAGCTAGCCTTATTGTGGTGATTATGTTTTGATACAGATATAAATATCAAATTATTATGTTGTATACACACACACACACACACACACACACACACATACAACAGAGAAACACACAAAAAGAAATGAGGGGATGATTATCTTCCTCTTCCTCACCATAATCAGGTAATTCATCTACAAAGAAATGGCACCAAAGCCAATTCAGCATATAAATAAATGCATTTCCTCTCCTGCTGTGTCAAATCCCATTGATCACTGTGAGTTTTCCTGGTTATGTAACCTCTTTTGTTGGGGAGGGAATACAGGATAGATCTGCATATAGGTGTTTATGTTTTGCCTATTATGTGCCAGATACTTTCCACTGGTTTGTTCATTTCCTCTCACAACAGCTCTGTGAGATATCAACCTGCCCATTTTACAGACGGCCCATCACAGGGTCATTCACATCTATGTAGAAGCATCTTCTTCATTTTCTACATGTTAATTTTTTCCCTAGGAAAACACATAGCTTTTAGAGACAGAAATAAAAAGTTGTCTTCATACCAGATAATGAAACAATAACTTTCATGATCCCAAAGCTCTCTAAAAAATTCACTTGTTATAAAAGGACTGAAAGAACATATACATAATCTTATATTTATACCTATATCTACATCTCATGTCTATTAAATGTAAATTAGATGTCTACTGTGTGCCAGGCACTGTCAGTCCAATTCCACATCTGCACCCACATCTTCCCTTTGTATCTAGATGTGGATAACTGAAAATATCCACAGGCAGCAGCAAAATGGGTGTTAGTGCCCACTCAGTGGAGTGGTGAAGTATAACCTCAAATAGACTGCATTTGACAAAACTTGCCCTTGAATCCTGGAAAGCCAGAAAGTAATCTGGTTGAAAGGGGTGGTTGTACCTTGGGAAACGGACACAATTTGTAATCCAGACTTTCATCGTCTCGCATAGCACTCAGAGACTAGTATTTTCTCCTAAGACTTCACTCCCAGACAGAGAGTGAAGGACACGGTAACACGTGTGTGCTTCCAGTCTTGGCTCTCTTATGGGTGTCAATTAGAGGTTTTACTTTCTCTTTGGTCCTTGATCAGGTTATATGGTAGATTATGGCAATAAGTTTGTGTCTGCCCTATCCCTAGGATGGTGGTCACTCCCATTTAGTCCTCTGGGGGATCCATCTGAGGTGACATGGAGTTTCTGCTTCATTTAAGATCTTGTCTTCCAGTGGTGAGCACCTGGACCCACATCCACAGCAGAAAGAGGAGAAGGTTGACTTCTCAAAGTCAAGCACAAGATCGGGACTGTGATCACAACATCTAACTCTCCTGACTTAGAGACCTGGTTTTCAAACATTTCTCACAATGTGCTCACCTTCTTAATTGTTGTTTTTGTCCCTGGCACCCCAATATGATCCAGCTCTCTCCTCTCCATTCTGTCAACAGAAGCAGATCCTGTGAAATTCCTTGATATACCAGAAGTGGAGGAAAATTGTCCAGCTATTACTAAAAATCCAGAAGCAATTAGGAAGTGAAATTTTAAAATTTGACTGAGTAAATTATAAAGTTCTAAATAGCTTTCTTAAGTGATTCATGAATTGGGAAGCATCCCTTCAAGCAAATAGAGGGATGCTCCTAGGAGATGTACAGAATGGAAGGTTTTTATGGAAGGAGGCTGGGGCTTCCTTCTACTAAAAAAAAAAATCTTATTGCTTTATTAGCAACAGAAGCATTGTTTCAGGCAAGGTGGTTTTCCTTTACTGGGTAAAATCAAGGGGTCTTATGCTGATTGCCTCAGTTTGGGGGGGAGATGAAGGGGGCACACATGGCAAAGTAACTAACACTGATTGAAAAATTCCACATTGACTAGTTAAGAATACATTTCTGGGAGTGGTTGAGGTGATAATTAGATTAGGTATTAAGCCCCAGTTTGGAAACAGGGTCTAAATGACATGATATGGGGCCTGCAGTATTCTTTTTCTTTTTATTCTTTTTATTTAAAAAAACAAAAGATGTGTTTATTTATTTGAGAGAGAGAGAGGCAGGGAGGGGAAGAGGGAGGGGGACAGAATGTCTTTTTTTAATTCTTTTTTTAAAATTTATTTTTTATTTATTTTCAGCATAATAGTATTCATTATTTTTGCACCACACCCAGTGCTCCATGCAATCCGTGCCCTCTATAATACCCACCACCTGGTACCCCAACCTCCCACCCCCCCGCCACTTCAAACCCCTCAGATTGCTTTTCAGAGGTGAACCATGAGAGACTATGGATTCTGAAAAACAATCTGAGGGACAGAATGTCTTAAGCAGACTCCAGGCTGAGCCTGGAGCCATAGGTGGGGCTCGATCTCAGGACCCTGAGATCATGACCTGAGTTGAAACCGAGAGTCAGGTGCTTAACTGACTGCGCCATCCAGGCGCCCCTCACAGTTTTCTTTTTAAAAATGGAAAGAGTGATGTATTTAGTTTCTTTTCTTTTAAATTCAATTTAGTTAACATGTAGTGTATTATTAGTTGCAGGGGTAGAATTTGTGATTCATCAGTATTTCATTTAAAAATTACATGGCAAGGTAGGGGAGGGTGGTTGGATTATGTATGGACATTGGGGAGGGTATGTGCTATGGCGGGTGCTGTGAAGTGTGTAAACCTAGCGATTCACAGACCTGTACTCCTGGGGCTAATAATACATTGTATGTTAATAAAAAATTAAAAATTAAAAAAATTACATGGCAAAAAGCAAACAACATAAGCAAAGTAAAATGAAAAAGTACAAATTGTAATAGTTTAGATTTGCCTCCCTGAAATAACGCTGAGGCATGTTAAATGACATCTGTATGTGTCATGTGTATCTGGATCATTTTGTCACTTGTTTGTAGACAGTCTCTTAATTTTCTGTCACAGACAGCTAATTGCTTAGCATGGCCTTGATTTTCACGTTCACCCTCTGAGGGCTACCTCATCTCCAAGAAAGCTAAGATATTCCCCCTGGGAATATGATAATATTCCCGTACTGTCTTTCAAGCAAACAAAATTCCTGACAACAGAGACATTCTTTGTTCCATCAACCTGGGCAGAGTTCCATTAATTGCCTGGGCCCCAGTCTAGAGCCTCTAACTACTATGCATTCTGATGTGGCCACCTGAAAAGTGAAGGTACTTTGCTTCTGGCAAAAGCCCAGGCTGGCTGAGGGAATGCATTTCTGGTGTAGGGAACCTGCCCTTGCTTCCCAGTTGCCATAGAAACCTGATGTTATTACGGTGATCCTGTGAACTTCTCAGTAGAGATAGCCACTTTGACATGAAGAACAGGTTCCACTTCAGGTGTTTGGACTCAGATGAAGGTGTGGGCCTCAGTGGTGGTGGGGCTGAACCACCCTGCTGTGTGGGGAGAAGAAGGGTCCAGATTCTAATCTCCTCTTTCTGTGGGACTCTGTGCCCAGGCTTTCTCTTAGGTAAATCCACTGGGGTCCTGCCTGACCACAGTGAATGTGGGTCCTACTCCAGGGAGTCCTGGAGCTGCTTTTCTTCTAAAGGCAAAGATGCAGTAGGGAAGACAGGTAAGGACTCTGAGCCCCAGCTTCCTCCTCTGTACAACGGGGATTAGAATGTTTTACTTACAGGATTGCTGAGAATAGCCAGCGATACACATGAGCAAGCCCATGGCCCTGTGGTTACTGCAAGATCATGAATGTCTGTATGAATTCAGGACCCTTCTTACTCCTTTTCTTTGTCATTAGGGGACAGATGAATAAAGGAGAAGAAACAGGCCCTGTGAGAAGTTCATTATAACATGTGGTTGTTACGATCATTACCAAATTGTATCAGGGTCATTGTCACTAACCCCGTGCCTAGCATGGTGCTGAACACTTACATGGTTACCCCAGTAAAGCACAGTGATTATTGGATCACTCACCATGCCACTTTCAGGCCTTTGGCTCACATAATATGTGGTGCTGGTGGGGCAGCACCTGAGTGGCTCAGCTGGTTAAACGTCTTCCTTTGGCTCAGGTCACGATCCCAGGGTCCTGGGATGGAGCCCACTAGGGAACCTGTTTCTCCCTCTCTCTCTCTGCCTATCCTCCCCGCTTGTTCTCTCTCTTTCAAATAAATATATAAAATCTTCAAAAAAAGTATGTGGTGCCTGAGGATGGCGGATTTTGAGGAACTGTATCCTGATGACTGCTGAAGTTTTTAATGCTAGATTCAAGGGCAGCAGTCATCAATAGACCTTATAACTTCACATCCTTAATGGGATATGATGTCTGACACAAAAGAGTTGATAGATTTAAACAAAAGCATGTTGTGAAATAGCTCCTATGTGGTTCACAAACTAGCGTAAAAGTAGAGAGGCTACTTTGATCTCAGCAATGTGTGAGAGTTTCATCTTCCACAACCTTGCAAGGATTTGTTATGGCCTATTGTTTACTTTGAGCTTTCTGGGGGGGGGGGGGCGGTATAGTGGCATTACATTTCCCTGATGTAATGATGCTTAGCACCTTTTCATGTCTTTATTTGAAATTTATATATTTATTTTGGTGAAGCATTTTTTTCAAGTATCTTTTTTCCATTTATTTACTAGAGTGTCTGTTTTTCTTCTAATTGAGATTTTATTTTTTTTTTTAATTTTTTATTTTTTATAAACATATATTTTTATCCCCAGGGGTACAGGTCTGTGAATCACCAGGTTTACACACTTCACAGCACTCACCAAAGCACATACCCTCCCCAGTGTCCATAATCCCACCCCCTTCTCCCAAACCCCCTCCCCCCAGCAACCCTCAGTTTGTTTTGTGAGATTAAGAGTTGTCTCTTAATTTTGAGGAAGTCTAGTTTGTCAGTTTCTTCATTAATACTTCTGATTTTGCCTTTGATGTCATATCTAGAACATCTTCAGCTGACCTAGGGTCACAATCATATTCTGTATTTTCTTCATGATGTTTTGAATGCTGACTTTTATAATTAGGTCTGCAGTCATTTTGAGTTCACTTTTGTAAATGGTGTGCTACCTGGATCACAGTTGCTGTTTATGCATATGGAGAACCAGTCGTCTCAGCACCATTTATGGAAGAGACTATCTTTTCTTCGGTGAATTGTCTTTGGAGCTTTACCACAAATCAATTGTCTATATATGTATGGGTCTGCTTTTGGACTCTTCATGCTGTTTCTTTATGTAGTTCTACTTTCATCTCAATGCCATACTGTCTTAAATATTGTGGATTTATAATAAGTCTGGAAATAAGGTAGTGCTTATCCCCTAACTTTTTTTCTTCTTTTTCAAAGTTGTTCCTATAGTCTTGGACATTTATATTTCCACACAACTTTTAGAATAAGTCTGTTAAGTTCCTTTTTTTAAGATTTTATTTTTTATATTAAAGAGAGAGAGAGAGCACACAAGCAGGGCAAGCAGCAGAAGGAGAAGGAGAAGCAAATTCTCTGCTGAGCACGGAGCCTGATACAGGACTCGACCCCAGGACCCTTGGGTTCATGACCTGTGCTGAAGGCAGGCACTTAACCAACTGAGCCACCCAGGTGCCCCAAGCCTGTGAATTTCTTTTGCAAAAATGTCTGCTAGGAATTAATTGGGATTGTACTGAATCTATAGATCAGTTTGGGAAGAAAGGCATCTTAACAATACTGAGTCTTCTGACCCAAGTAGATGATATATCATTATTATATAACATATAATGTATTATTTGCTTCAGGGGTACAGGTCTGTGAATCATCAGTCTTACACAATTCACAGCACTCACCACCTCACATACCCTCCCCAATATCCATCACCCAGCCACCCTATCCTTTCCTCAACCCCCCAGCAACCCTGTTTGTTTCCTGAGATTAAGAGTCTCTTATGTTTTGTGTACTTCCCCCATCCCATCTTGTTTCATTTTTTCACTCCCTAACCCCCAAGATCCTCTGACCTGCCTTTCAAATTCCTCATATCAGAGAGGTCATATGATAATTGTCTTTCTCTGATTGACTTATTTCATTCAGCCAAATACCCTCTAGTTCCAGCCACATTGTTGTGGATAGCAAGCTTTCATTTTTGATGGCTGCCTAATATTCCACTGTATGTATATGTGTGTGTGTGTATATATATATACACACACACACATATATATTGATGGACATCTAGGTTCTTTCCATAGTTTGCCTATTGTTGACATTGCTTCTATAAACATTCAGGTGGATGTGCCCCTTCAGTTCACTACATTTGTATTTCAGGTAAATACCCAGTAGTGTGATTGCTGTCGTAGGATAGCTCTATTTTTAACTTTTTGAGGAACTTCCATACAGTTTTCCAGAGTGGTTGCACCAGCTTGCATTCCCACCAATACTGTAGGAGGGTTCCCCTTTCTCTGCATACCCGCCAACACCTTTCATTTCCTGACTGTTTAATTTTAGCCATTCTGACTGGTGTGAGGTGATATCTCACTGTGGTTTTGATTTGTATTTTCCTGATGCCAAGTGATAAGGAGCACTTTTTCATGTGTCTGTTGGCCATTTGGACGTCTTCTTTGCAGATATGTCTGTTCATGTCTTCTGCCTATTTCTTGATTGGGTTGCTTGTTCTCTGGGTGTTGAGTTTGATAAGTTCTTTATAGATTTTGGATACTAGCCCTTTATCTGATATGTCATTTGCAAATATCTTCTCCCATTCAATGGGTTGTCTTTTGGTTTTGTCAACTGTTTCTTTTGCTGTGCAATAACTTTTTACCTTGATGAAATTACAGGAATTCATTTTGCCCTTGCTTCCCTTGCCTTTGGCAATGTTTCTAGGAAGAAGTTGCTGTGGCTGAGGTTGAAGAGGTTGCTGTCTGTGTTCTCCTCTAGGATTTTGATGGATTCTTATCTCACATTAAGGTCTTTTATCCATTTTTTGTGTCTGGTGTAAGGAAATGATTCAGTTTCATTTTTCATGTGGCTGTCCAATTTTCCCAACACCATTTGTTGAAGAGACTGTCTTCTTCCATTGGACATTCTTTTCTGCTTTGTCAAAGATTAATTGACCATAGAGTTGAGGGTCTATTTCTGGGCTCTCTATTCTGTTCCACTAGTCTATGTGTCTGTTTTTGTGCCAGTACCATACTGTCTTGATGATTACAGCTTTGTAATAGAGCTTGAAGTCTGGAATTGTGGTGCTGCCAACTTTGGTTTTCTTTTTCAACATTACTCTGGCTATTCGGGTTATTTTCCATATCTTCTTTAGTGAAGTATCTTCTCAATTGCTCACTTATTTATTAGAGGGTTTGTTTTCTTCTTACTGACTTTGTGAGATTTTTTTCTGGATACAAGCCCTTTATCAGATATATGATTTTCAAATATATTCTCCAAGTCAGTGGTTTGTGTTTTAATTCTCTCAACAGTGTCCTTGGAGGAACTATTTTGTTTTAATTTTTAGGAAGTCTGGTTTTTCAGTTTATTTATGGTTTGATTTTGGCATTGATGTCATATCTACAAAATATTAAGTTAAACTAAGGTCCCAAGATTTTTTTTCCCCCTTGAGTTTTCCTCTAGAAGTTTTATGCTTTTAGCCTTATATTAGGTCTGTAATTCATACTGACTTGATTTTCTATATGGTGCAATACATGGATCAGAGTTGGAATTTGTGCATATGGAGATTCAATTGTCCCAGCAGTATTTTGTTGAAAAGTCCATCATCCATGCACTGAATTGCTTTTTTGCCTTTGTCAAAATCCAGTTTTCCATATATGTGTGGGTCTCTTTCTGAACTCTTTATTTTGTTCCTTTGACACACATTTTTACCTTCATCCTAATACTATACTGTTTTGGTTGTTGTGAATATATAATTAGTCTTGACATAAAGTAGTATTTGTCCTTCAGCCTTATTCTTGTTTTTCAAATTTGTTTTCATAGTTTCGGCCCTTTGTGTTTTCACATGACTTTTACAATAAACCTGTCATTTTTTTTTACTATATGATAGGATTTTTACTGTGATGGCATTGAATCTATAAATCAGTTTGGGGAGAATTGACATCCTAACAATATTGAGTCTTCTCATGCTTTAAAGATGGTATTTCCCTTCATTTATTTAGGTATTTTAAATTTCCCTCAGCAATGATTTGCAGTGTTCAGAATACAAGCCTTGCACTCATAGATGTGATACATAGATTACCTCTGCATTGTTCATGCCTTTTATATTATCATCAATGGCACTAATTTTTATTATGATTTCCAGGTATTATATTTTCACTGAACTATGCCAAATGTTGCTGTGAATCTTTTTGTTTGAAGACACAAGTTATTCTAGGATGGAAAAGATAATTGCTCCTTAAAACCTGTATTAGTCTGTGTTCTCCAGAGAAACAAAACCAATAGGATGTTGCCGTATAGATAGAGATTTATTTAGTTGTCTCTAGAGATTGTGGAGAGTTCGCAGAATCTGATAGGGAAGGCTAAGCATACTGAAGACTTAGGAAGGACTTACAGCTGGACTCTGAAAGCCATTTGCTAGACAACCACAGGGGCTGATGTTGTAGTGGAGTCAAAGACTGGAGGAGACTATGCTGAGTGAAATAAGTCAAGCAGAGAAAGTCAATTATCATATGGTTTCACTTACTTGTGGAACATAAGGAATAACATGGAGGACATTAGAAGGAGAGGAGAAGTGAAGTAGGGGAAATCAGAGGGGGAAACAAACCATGAGAGATTGTGGACTCTGAGGGAAAAAAAAACAACAGGATTTTAGAGAGGAGGGGTGGAGGATGGGCGAACCTAGTGGTGGGTATTAAGGAGGGCACATATTGCATGGAGCACTGGGTGTGGTACATAAACAATAAATCTTAGAACACTAAAAAAATTAAATTTTAAAAAAAAGCAATCCGCAGGGAGTGCGGGTCGGGTCTGTGAGCATTGCGGGACGAGGCTCCTGCAGCCGATATACCCACGCTCCACCCGGTAGCCCGGCCGGGATCCTGGTAGCTAATGTCAGAAGAAATTGACTATCTGCGAACCAGCCCCTCTGCAGCCTCGCTCTCAGAAAATGAGCTGCTACCGCCGGCCGAGCCTCCCGGCTACGTGTGCTCACTGACAGAGGACCTGGTGACCAAAGCCAGGGAGGAGCTGCAGGAGAAGCCGGAATGGAGACTTCGAGACGTCAGGCCCTCCGTGACATGGTGCGGAAGGAGTGCCCGAACCTGAGCACCTCCCTGGATGACGCCTTCCTGCTGCACTTCCTCCGGGCCCGCAAGTTTGGTTATGACTGAGCCCTGCAGCTCCTGGTCAGTTACCAAAGCTGCAGGAGAAGCTGGCCTGAGGTCTTCAACAACCTGAAGCCCTCGGCCTTAAAGGATGTTCTCGCTTTGGGATTCCTCACCGTGCTGCCCCACACCGACCCCCGGGGCTGCCACATCCTGTGAATGCACCCAGACAGATGGATACCGAGCAACTACCCAATTACCAAAAACATCCGAGCTATATACTTGACGTTAGAAAAACTCATTTAGTCTGAAGAAACCCAAGTGAATGGAATCGTGATTCTTGCGGACTACAAAGGAGTGAGCTTATCAAAAGCATCTCACTTTGGCCCTTTTATAGCCAAAAAGGTGATTGGCTTCCCCATTCGGATAAAAGCAGTCCATGCAGTGAATGAACCTCGAATATTTAAAGGCATTTTTGCCATCATAAAACCATTTCTGAAGGAGAAAATAGCAAACAGATTTTTCCTCCATGGGTCTGACCTGAACTCTTTCCACACAAGTCTTCCCAGAAGCATTCTCCCCAAGGAGTATGGGGGCACGGTGGGAGAGCTGAACATCAGCGCCTGGAATGCAGTGCTGCTGGCCTCGGAGGAGGACTTCATGAGGGAGTTCTGCCAGCCGGTCTCTGTGTGCGACAGCATCCTGGGTCAGGCCCTCCAGCCTGAGGGGCTGACCTCGGATGCACAGTGTGATGATTCCCTGCGGCCGTGAAATCCCAGTTCTACTCCTGCTATTAGCCAGTGCCCTGTGAGTGCCATCCTCTTGAAATCCTTTCCTTTTTCTTTGGAGAGGCGCAAGGAGAATTTGAGGTGCCATGGAGTCTGTCTTGCTCTTTGTAATTAAATTAAAGCCTGTAGAGTCTGAGGGTGAGCCATGGGGTAAGCCCTTGGTGACTTGAATTAATCCATGGAAGACAAGAAAGATGTCCCCAGTGATTCTCAAACGTTTGGAATCCTAGTTTGCAGCCACTAACCTGGAAGCTGTATCTGGTTTTTGGAGATCTTGGAACAAGAGAAATCAGGATCAAATCACTCTGGTCTCCCATTCCGGTAGAAAACCACCTGACTGGCCAGTCAGCACACTCCTGTGAAAGAACCTGGCTGTGCCTACAAGATGGCCACACAGGAGACTTCAGGAGTTTGTGTCTTTCACCTGAACCCTAACGACAGACTTGGGTTGCTCACTAGGAAGTTTCTAGTTGGAGGCCCAGGCCCCAGCTGCTACACTGGGTTTAGAAAGCACCTTAATCGAATCATGGGAGCATCAGGACATAAGCAGCACCTCCTGATCAAATTTGGGAGCCAGAGGCATCAGAGAACCTCTGGGATTCATTGACTGACTCTTGCAATAGAAACAGAAGTTTTCCCAAACCCACAAAGCCTTAGCCCTGGTTCTCAATACAATCATACAGGATCCTAGAGGGATGTGATTCTACTTAACCTAAAATGCTAGATGCCAGGCCCGAGGAGCTGAAAGAATTCTGGCCCAAAAATGAAGAGAGCAGGGCTCCAGCCTCAGAAGTATGGACTATAGACAAGACCTGGACCTCTGTGGCCCTCACCCTTCTCATCTGTAAAATGAAGCTGGATGAAATGACGCCTAGGGCCTTGGCTGACGTTCTGGGATTTGGTTTAGTAATTGAATGCTAGGCATTCGTTTTCTGCCTAGATGGCTCTCAAATGGCTCTCCCATGGCTCTCAAAGAGGCAAGTGGTTGGATCCCGCTTTTTTTTTTTTGTACACCTGGGCCTTTCCAAGAGACATGTGTCACCATCTGGCCCTGCCTTTAAGGAAAGTGTATGTGTATTCTTGGGACCTGGTGATAACCAACTTCTTTTTGTAGGGAGGGTTAAACTGGAAAGGGCAGATGAGATGACTTAGGTTTGTGTGAATTCCTTCTATCCCTGAGGCTCTGGCCATATACTGGAAACCTGGCAGCAGGGAATGGCTAATTACTTGGGATTCTTAGATTTTGGTCTCTGGAAACGAATGTTAAGTGCGTGCTATCGCCAGATCACTTCTGGGGCCCCCATCCTCCCAGACACACTTGCATTTCTCTCTCTCTGGTATGGGTGGACAGACTTGTCTAGCCAGCAGGACCAAATGTTAGCTCTGCATTTCAGCACCTCAGACCCTTCCTGTCAGAACTTCAGCCTTAGCCCAACCATTGAACTAGGTGGTTCTTCTGGTGGCTTTTGACTATTTCCTTTCATATTAATTCCTTAAAAATTCATGCATTTCTGAAACCAGCAGGCAAGGGGACCATCTGTGAGGAGGAGGGCAGTGCTCTGAAAGGCAAAGGCCCATCTACTGTGAATAAGCTCGTCACCTTCATACACTGTTTAAAATGCCTGGAGAGGGCGCCTGGGTGGCTCAGTGGGTTAAGCCGCTGCCTTCGGCTCGGGTCATGATCTCAGGGTCCTGGGATCGAGTCCCGCATCGGGCTCTCTGCTCGGCAGGGAGCCTGCTTCCTTCTCTCTCTCTCTGCCTGCCTCTCCATCTACTTGTGATTTCTCTCTGTCAAATAAATAAATAAAAAATCTAAAAAAAAAATAAAAAATAAAATGCCTGGAGAATGTGGAAATGACTCACCTCATCAGTGCCAAGTCCAGGGAACACTCTGCCCTGTGGGTACCAACCCTGGATCCTCTAGGGGCCACGCCGAGCTGGAAGTGCCAGCAATGCAGGCCCTTGGCAGCACCCCCTTCCGTCTGCCAGGAACAGCGTGACCGGCTCTGCTGAAAAGATCTTGACAGCACCAGCAGGATGGCTCAAGCAGAAGGTTCAGAACCCAACTGCTTGGATGTGGGAAGTGGTTAGAGGTGTTCTCAGACCTCAGAGAGGAAGGAGAGATTCCCCCACCACCCCCAAGCTAGACAGAGGGAGAGAGGGACTGGTCAGCCCCACCAAGTTTCCCGTTTACACACTGTACTGCATTCCTGGCCCGTGTGGCCCAGGTCCCTTGACTTGAAAAGCTTGCATGTGTGTAAGCTCACCTAGACAAGGATCTCCAAGACAGGGACATTGCCCGTTTCCCAGGCCCTTCTAGGTGGCCCAGGGAGCAGTTTCATTCAGCTTCTGAAAGGAGTCAGAGCCAAGATCTGTTTGCCTTCTGCAGCTGCTGGGCTTGGTTTTGGTTCCAGAGGGAGATCAAATAGTTTGGACACCTCAGGAGGATTGGACCAGGCTATGAAAGCAGAAGCTCCCTGGGTGGTTTCTGTGCAGCTTTACCAGGTGTCTGTATAGAGCCACCCCAGCAGGGTGGTGGGATGATCAAGCGAGTACACGGTGAGCCTGGCTCAGGAGCAGAGCACACGGTTTGCCTGGCTCGGGAGCGGAGGTGCACCAGTGGGGCAAACAAGCCAGCATTGGGAGAACCGGGAGTGTTTTCCTTCAGGGAGAAGGTCTGGCCCATTTCATGAAAACCTGGAAAGTAACTTTTCCCTAAATTCATGGTACTGTGGAACAGGAAAGGGAAAGGAGTCAACCAGGAGACCGGAGTTCTGGCTTTACACTACTGTGTGGCCTTGAATAACCCACTGACCACCCTGAATTACATGCTAAAGGAATCCTCACTCTGAGCTCCGAACCCTCTGTTTTAGGCATCATTTGGCTTTACTGCCACAAGGACACTGTACTCTATCTTTTAGAGGCCTGTTTCTCCCCCACTTCCCCCCAATCTGGGTTATTTTGTAGGTGATGTAGGTCTGAATGAATTGCTCCCAAGTGAATCTGTAAGCTTAGGTAATATGGTGGTTTTCTCCCTCTTCTCTTGTACAGAATCTGGCAAATTGTGCCTCTTCCTGGAATCCTGTTCTACCTTCACAGGGACAGGCCGGAAGAAATGTACAGAAACATCTGTGCAACCCTGGCTTCCTCTCCTGAGCTTACTTGCTTTGGGCAGAGGTGGCTTTAGCTTCATCTTGCTTTCACAAGGACCCACTTGTCTCTAGAGGTTTAAAAACACTTCAGCTTGTAAGATACTACATTTTTGCTGAACTTGAGAAGACAATGAAAGGTATTTTCCCCAAATTCCTATGAGACACTGAGTCATTCTGAATTCTCCCAGAGGGCAGTTTCTTTAAAGGCCACTGGATTCTCAGACCAGTCATGGGATTACTTTTCCACTTGGGCAGGCAAAAGCTGTGGCATTATTATAATACTTCATTGTAAAGTTTTTAGCTTTTAAGATTTACCTTTGAAGCCTTTTCTTTCATCGAGGCAGTGAAGTGTTAGCAGAGGTCACGGTGCAAGTGTAGCTGTTCTGGGGTTCTGTAGAGACACCGAACAAAAGCATCTCAACTCTTCGGGAGGGAAGTCCATCTGGTGATGTCTGTCAGTATTGGGGCCTATTAACTTCGTAAATCTAAAGTAAATTGCTTTCTGCTTTCCCGATTCAGAATTGGTTTGTTTGAAATCCAAGTGACAGGAATCGTCAGTCAGAGATTCCTTAACAGAGCTTGTGCCACAGGCAGGCCCTGTGTGACTCATGGAAAGAAAACTCCTAAGAATAGCATTGAACATAAATATAGAGACAATCTACAGAAAGAAAGACTTCTTAAGTAACTTGATGTCAATAAAAACGTATCTATCAATAATCACTCTCAATGTGAATGGCCTAAATGCATCCATAAAATGGCACAGTGTTGCAGATTGGATAAAACGACAGGACCCATCCATATGTTGTCTACAAGAGACCCATTTTGAACCTAAAGATACACCCAGACTGAAAGTGAAGGGATGGAGAAGCATCTTTCATGCAAATGGGCCTCAAAAGAAGGCTGGGGTAGCGATTCTCATATCAGATAAATTAGATTTTAAACTAAAGACTGTAGTCAGAGATACAGAAGGACACTACTTCATTCTTTTTTTTTTAATTTTTTATTTTTTATAAACATATATTTTTAGTCCCCAGGGGTACAGGTCTGTGAATCACCAGGTTTACACACTTCACAGCACTCACCAAAGCACATACCCTCCCCAATGTCCATAATCCCACCCCCTTCTCCCAAACCCCCTCCCCCCAGCAACCCTCAGTTTGTTTTGTGAGATTAAGAGTCACTTATGGTTTGTCTCCCTCCCATTCCCATCTTGTTTCATTTATTCTTCTCCTACCCACTTAAGCCCCCATGTTGCATCACCACTTCCTCATATCAGGGAGATCATATGATAGTTGTCTTTCTCTGCTTGACTTATTTCACTAAGCATGATACGCACTAGTTCCATCCATGTTGTCGCAAATGGCAAGATTTCATTTCTTTTGATGGCTGCATAGTATTCCATTGTGTATATATACCACATCTTCTTGATCCATTCATCTGTAACATACAATGGTAAAATACACTACTTCATTCTTAAAGGGACTATCCACCAAGATGATCTAACAATTTTAAATATCTATGCCCCCAATATGGGAGCAGCCAACTACATAAGAAAACTGTTAATCAAGATAAAGAGTCATATTGATATGAATACATTAATAGTAGGAGATCTTAACATGCCTCTCTCAGAAATAGATCACCGAAGCAGAAAATCAATAAAGAAACAAGAGCATTGAATGACACACTGGACCAGATGGACCCCATAGATATATACAGAACATCCCACCCTAAAACAACAGAATACTCATTCTTCTCAAGTGCACATGGAACCTTCTCCAGAATAGACCACATACTGGGTCACAAATCAGGACTCAACCAATACCAAAAGACTGAGATTATTCCCTGCATATTCTCAGATCACAATGCTTTGAAACTGGAGCTCAATCACAAGGAAATGTTCAGAAGGAACTCAAACACCTGGAAGCCAACAGCCACCTTGCTTAAGAATGCTTGGATCAACCAGGAGATCAAAGAAGAACTTCAACAATTCATGGAAACCAACGAGAACGAAGACACATCAGTCCAAAACCTATGGGATACAGCAAAGGCTGTCCTAAGGAGCAAATACATAGCCATCCAAGCCTCCCTCAAAAAAATTGAAAAATTCAGAACACAGCAACTGTCTCCACACCTTAAAGAGCTGGAGAATCAACAACAAATCAAACCAACTCCACACATAAGAAGGGAAATCATCAAGATTAGAGCAGAGATCAATGAGATAGAAACCAAAGATACAGTAGAACGTATCAATGAAACTAGAAGCTGGTTTTTTGAAAGAATCAATAAGATCAATAAACCATTGGCCACACTAATCCAAAAGAAAAGAGAGAAAGCCCAAATTCATAAAATTATGAATGAAAAGGGAGAGATCACAACTAACACCAAGGAAGTAGAAACAATCAACAGAAGTTGTTATCAACAGTTATATGCCAATAAGCTAAGCAATCTAGATGAAATGGATGCATTCCTGGAAAACTATAAACTCCCAAAATTGAACCAGGAAGAAATTGACAACCAGAATAGACCGATATCTAGTAACGAGATTGAGGCGGTGATCAAAAACCTCCCAAAAAACAAGAGCCCAGGACCTGACGGATTCCCTGGGGAATTCTACCAAACTTTCAAAGAAGAAATAACACCTATACTCCTGAAGCTGTTTCAAAAAATTGAAGCAGAAGGAAAACTTCCTGACTCTTTCTATGAAGCCAGCATTACCCTGATCCCCAAACCAGGCAAAGACCCTACCAAAAAGGAGAATTTCAGACCAATACCACTGATGAATATGGATGCTAAGATTCTCAACAAGATCCTAGCAAACAGGATCCAACAGCACATTAAAAAGATTATCCACCATGACCAGGTGGGATTCATCCCTGGGCTACAAGGATGGTTCAACATTCACAAATCAATCAATGTGATAGAACAAATCAATAAGAGAAGAGAGAAGAACCACATGGTCCTCTCAATCGATGCAGAAAAAGCATTTGACAAAATCCAGCATCTGTTCCTGATTTAAACGCTTCAAAGTATAGGGATAGAGGGAACATTCCTGAACTTCATCAAATTGATCTATGAAAGACTCACAGCAAATATCATTCTCAATGGGAAAAAGCTTGCAGCCTTCCCGTTGAGATCAGGAACAAGACAAGGATGCCCACTTTCACCACTCTTGTTCAACATAGTATTAGAAGTCCTAGCAACAGCAATCAGACAACAAAGAGAAATAAATGTATCCAAATTGGCAATGAAGAAGTCAAACTCTCTCTTTGCAGACGACATGATTCTTTATATGGAAAACCCAAAAGACTCCACCCCCAAACTACTAGAACTCATACAGCAACAGCAATTCAGCAACGTGGCAGGATACAAAGTCAATGTACAGAAATCAGTGGCTTTCTTATACACTAACAATGAAAATACAGAAAGGCAAATTAGAGAATCCATTCCATTTACTATAGCACCAAGAACCATAAGTTACCTGGGAATAAACCTAACCAAAGAGGTAAAGGATCTGTACTTGAAGAACTACAGAGCACTCATGAACAAAATTGAAGAAGACACAAAATCATGGAAGACCATTCCATGCTCTTGGATTAGAAGAATAAGCATTGTTAAAATGTCTATACTGCCTAGAGCAATCTATACTTTTAATGCCATTCCAATCAAAATTCCACCGGCATTCTTCAAAGAGCTGGAGCAAATAGTCCAAAAATTTGCATGAAATCAGAAGAGACCCCAAATCGCTACGGAAATGTTGAAAAACAAAAATAAAACTGGGGGCATCACGCTACCTGATTTCAAGCTTTACTACAAAGCTGTGATCACCAAGACAGCATGGTACTGGCATAAAAACAGACACATAGACCAGTGGAAGAGAGTAGAGAGCCCAGATATGGACCCTCAACAATATGGGCAAATAATCTTTGACAAAACAGGAAAAAATATACAGTGGGAAAAAGACAGTCTCTTCAATAAATGGTGCTGGGAAAACTGGGCAGCTATATGTACAAGAATGAAACACAACCATTCTCTTACGCTGTACACAAAGATAAACTCAAAATGGATAAAAGACCTCAATGTGAGACAGGAATCCATCAGAATCCCAGAGGAGAACATAAGCAGTAATCTCTTCGATATCAGCCACAGCAACTTCTTTCAAGATATGTCTCCAAAGGCAAAGGAAACAAAAGCGAAGATGAACTTTTGGGACTTCATCAAAATCAAAAGCTTCTGCACAGCAAAGGAAACAGTCAACAAAACAAAGAGGCAACCCACGGAATGGGAGAAGGTATTTGCAAATGACAGTACAGACAAAAGGTTGATATCCAGGATCTATAAAGAACTCCTCAAACTCAACACACACAAAACAAGCAATCATATCAAAAAATGGGCAGAAGATATGAACAGACACTTCTCCAATGAAGACATACAAATGGCTATCAGACACATTAAAAAATGTAAACCTGGTGATTCACAGACCTGTACCCCTGGGAATAAAAATATATGTTTATAAAAAATAAAAAATTTTAAAAATTTTTTAAAAATTAAAAAAAATATGTTTATCTATTTTAAAAAAACATTAAAATTTTAAAGATTCATTTGATAGTAATAATGTCATCAAAGCAAATGATGTTAATACTCTAATTAAAAGGCAGTAATTGTCTGATTAACCAGATACAAATATAAGAACCAAGTATATGCTGTCTATAAGAAATACATATTCAATGTAAAGACACATGTAAGTTAAAAATAAAAATATTATAAATGAAAAAAAAAAAAAAAAAAAAAAAAAAAAAAAAAAATATGTTTATCACCACTAGCCCTCAGGGAGTTTCAAATGAAAACCACATTGAGATATCACCTTACACCAGTTAGAATGGCCAAAATTAGCAAGACAGGAAACAACATGTGTTGGAGGGGATGTGGAGAAAGGGGAACCCTCTTACACTGTTGGTGGGAATGCAAGTTGGTGCAGCCTCTTTGGAGAACAGTGTGGAGATTCCTCAAGAAATTAAAAATAGAACTTCCCTATGACTCTGCCATTGCACTCCTGGGTATTTACCCAAAGATACAGATGTAGTGAAAAGAAGGGCCATCTGTACCCCAATGTTTATAGCAGCAATGGGTCGCCAAACTGTGGAAAGAACCAAGATGCCCTTCAACGGACGAATGGATAAGGAAAATATGGTCCATATACACTATGGAGTATTATGCCTCCATCAGAAAGGACGAATACCCAACTTTTGTAGCAACGTGGACGGGAATGGAAGAGATTATGCTGAGTGAAATAAGTCAAGCAGAGTCAATTATCATATGGTTTCACTTATTTGTGGAGCATAACAAATAGCATGGAGGACATGGGGAGTTAGAGAGGAGAAGGGAGTTGGGGAAATTGGAAGGGGAGGTGAACCATGAGAGACTATGGACTCTGGAAAACAATCTGAGAGGTGGCGGAGGGGTGGGAGGTTGGGGTACCAGGTGGTGGGTATTATAGAGGGTACGGATTGCATGGAGCACTGGGTGTGGTGCAAAAATAATGAATACTGTTATGCTGAAAATAATTTTTTTTAAAAAAGCAATCTACTTGAAAAACTCCCTTTGATTTAGGGGAGATAATCCCTCTCTCCTAATAAAATCTTCACATGGTAAGATGAGGTCCACCAATATAGAGACCTAACTCCTTTCCTCAAAATCTACACATTTGAGTGTAAGTCTCATCCAACAACACTCTCACAGAAATATACAGAATAATGTTTGATCAAATATCTGGGTGCTGTGGCCCTGACGAAAAGATGTATATAATTTATCATTACAATATTCACTTGCCATGACTTTAGATATGATTGCCATTATACTACATCTAGGGATTAAAATGACCTACAGAAAATTCTATAGGTCATCTTCAGAAAACCACTCATTAGTATGTGATTGTTTAGTAGCTTTCATCTTTGTGTTGTTAGAATTGAATTAGGGATTTTTCTTGTTTATTCTTAAACAAATGCACCTCAATGAATTCCTAGATTTTTTGGTGGTAAGAAAGATTGAGAGAGCACACATAAGTGTGTGTGTGTGTGTGTGTGTGTGTGTGTATTGGTAAAAGTAGCTCTTGTGAGGAATATGTGAGGTAATTTACTGTGGGTTATATCTATCATCCTCAGTTCCAAGCACATATTAGAAGACAAGTCAGGATGGTTGCTGTTTGCTTTCTCTCAGCTTCCCTTTGCCAGTATGGTTATCATGGTGACTCAGTGACTGCTGTGAAACTTGTTACAAACTGAAAATCCATTTATGATTCTTGCCTTACTCACCCATCATTCTGATAGCTGTTAAGTGTTGCTTTTATAACACCATCATTCCTTCTGGATTTAAAAATTGACATTCAAATGTTGAATAGAGCTTTTCACTTCTCCCCTATCATTTACTTATTTATTCATGTGTTATTTTATTGGTATGATGCTTGGATTCCTTTTTTGCTCAAATATTTACCATCTGACATTATACCTATGTATTTTGATGTTTGAATTATAACAGACAAGTGGTATACACCCACACACACAATATTCATTTGCCGTGACTTTAGATATGATTGGCACTATACTAAATCCAGAGATGAAAATGACCTACAGAAAATTCTACAGGTCATCTTCAGAAAAGCAGTCACTAATATGTAGTAGTTTAGGAGACAAGTCAGGATGGTTGCTGCTTGTTTTATTTCAGCTTTCCTTGGCCAGTATGGTTACCATGGTGACTCAGTGACTAATTTGGGACTTGGTACAGACTGAAAACCCATTTATGATACTTGCCTGAATCACTCATTACTCTGATAATTGTTAAGTGTTTCTTTTTTATAATGGTGTCATCATTCCTTCTAGATTTATTCATTGGCATTCATGTTGGATAGAGATTTTGCTTTCTTCCATATCATTTATCTATTTTTTCTTGTATTTCCTTTTTTAAAGTTTTTATTTAAATTCCAGCTAGTTAATATACAGTGTAATATTAGTTTAAGGTGTACAACATAGTGATTCAACACTTCCAAACAACACCTGATGCTTATCACAAGTGCATTCCTTAATCCCCATCACCTATTTCACCCATCCCCCACCCACCTCCCCTCTGGCAACCTATGGTTTGTTCTCTGTAGTTAAGAGTCTGTTTCTTGGTTTGCCTCTCTCCTTTTTCCCTTTGCTCATTTGTTTTGCTTCTTAAAGTCTATGTATTTCTTTTATTAGTATGACTCATGGATTCCTACTGTGCTCAAATAGTTATCATCTGACACTATGATTATGTATTTTGATATTCAAATTGTTGCAGGATTAGCCAGTATTAGCCCCTTCAAATTGGCTTCCATTAGCATCCATTGTCACCTCCCTAAAATTGTTTGAGCGTGTACTTTCCTCTGTGAGCCTGAGTATCCCTGAAACTGTATGAAGAAAGCAATGTTGTGAGCTTCAGAACAATGCTTTGAGTATATAAAAGAAAAAAGTCTGAAAATAGAAAATTACATTGTGTGGCATCTAGAAAGCCCTCAAACTGTTAGTTGACCATTCTAACTTTGCTTCCTTAATTCTGTCAATGTGATGATTCCTCTGACATGAACATCATAGCATTACTACCAGAGAGAATACTTGGACATGGAACAGGAAGCAGGGATGAGCCCCCATCTCCATGATGTGAGAGCTTCGGTGTCACTGCTGTGTGTGGGAGGGGGTTGTGGGATGGAGCTGGGGAAGAGGCACAGCATCACTGCACAGCTTCCAGTGACCTGAGTGGGGACAAGCAAGCACATGCTGACCTTTTTCCCCTGTGTTTCATGTGTTTTTCCTTCCTCTTACTTTTTCTCTGATCCACATGCTGTATGATCTTCTGACTGTCCCTTGTAGTAGAATAGCAGAGAAGATGTGCACCCAAAGCCTTAGAAATGAGCCAGTAGAAAACCAAGCGTGATGTTCAGTGTGTTAGACATTTTCATCAAGTAAGAGTGAAGAAATCAGGGTCCCATCGTGTAAGTCACTTCCCTTTTTCCAGTGGGGATACGAAGGGCTAACAACACCCAGTTCTCTAACAACACAGGGATATCATGGAGTTTAGTATGAATCCACATAGGAAAGCAATCTTTGGTCATAGTGGAGAGGTTAGAACATGAGACTTCTTGATTAATGATATTAACAGAGACATCCCACATATCACAGAACTCTGCATGATAGACATCAAATTAAGAGTGCACAAACTACAGATGCTTAGATCAGGAGTTTTCCAAGTGTGGTCCTAGGAACACTTCATCAAAATTACTAGGGAGTGCTTCTTTAAACTGCAGCTACATGGTCCACATTAAGTCTGCTCTACCCAAAGCTGGGAGGTTCAGTAGGAGGTATTCACATTTTGAATGATTTCTCCTGTGTATGGTGGTATCCATGCAAGTTTGAAAATCACTGCTGTGAATTTGCAATGAGGTCTTCTTACTATTTTAAATCATGTAATGTCTTATTTTTGTGTCAATTTGTCCTGCAACTGAACTTTAAGTATCTATGTCTATTCCCAGTAGATCAAAAAGGAATTAATCTTTTCTCTTCAGTCATACTCATTTACTGTTTGATTTTGGAGGGATTTAAGTAATTTCCTAAGGGTCCCATAACAAAGTACTACAAACTAGGAGACTTAAATAATAGAAATGTATTGTCTCACATTTCTGAAGTCTTGAAGCCTCAAATCAAGGTGTTGCCAGGGACATCCTCTCTCAGAATATTATTGGAGTATCTATACATACTTCTCCCTAACTTCTGGTGGTTGTCTGGCAATGTTTACATTTCTTGGCTTGCAGATGTTTGAATCCAATATCTGCCTTCATTGTCACAAGCCATTATCCCCTGTTCTGATTTCACATGACTGTATTCTTATAAAGACAGGAGTCACATTGGTTTAGGGACACACCCTACTTCAGTATGACCTTATCTTAATTCATTACATCTGCAGTAATAACTCTCCAAATAAGGTTTCTGATGTAATGAAGGATAAAACTTCAAGATATCTTCTTTGCAGTGGTACAATTCAACCTATAGCAGTCACTGAACTAGTTCCTGGGGACCCAACACAGTGAACAAGACAAGGTAATATCCATGGCACTTTGTTTCTAACATGGGAAAACTGGCAGTAAGCATGTAAGCAAATCAGTACTCATGATAACTGTATATAAAAATGAGTGCTTTAAAGTAAGTGAATCCACTGAGTAGAAAATAATGGAGATGAGATTATTTTTGTTTCAGAGAGAGAGAGAGAGAAAGCACAACTGGGGGGAGCGGCAGAGGGAAAGAGAGAGATGCAAACTCCCTGCTAAGTGCAGAGCCCAACATGGAGCTCAATCTCAAGACCCTGAGCTCATAACCTGAGCCAAAACCAAGAGTTGGGTGTTTAACTGACTGAGCCACCCAGGTGCCCCAGAATGGGACTATATTATGTGGGATTGTCAGTGAAGCTCTTTCTCAGGAAGTAACATTTCAGCTGAGCTATGAAGATCAAGAGGAAACCAGGTCTGGGATGGCCTTTGGTTTGTTATGAGGCTTGACATCATTTTTTCCAGGAACAGACTGGAGTCCAGCAGACAACGTGCAGATGGTAGGAGCTGAGGTCAAAAAGTCAGACAGGAACCACATCATTCTGGAGATATTCTGAGGTTGGAGAGTTGCATTATGAGAGTGACATGATCTCATTCATGTGCTCAGAAGATGACTCTGGCCACTGTTTGGAGAATAGAATGGACAGGGACAAGATGGCTGCAGGAATGACCATTAGGAGAATCTTGCAGAAATCAAGGGAGGGATAAGAGTTGATTGCCCCAGTGCTGCAACAGTGTGCAGGAGACAGAAGTGACCCTGGACTGAGTGTGATGTAGGTAAGACAAGCAAGAACTGCAGTGATGGATGGTAGTGGTTTGTGATAATGAAGTGAATCCAGGATGAGCCCTTGGCCTTTTCCTTAGTCAGGTGCAGATATGGTGGTTTTGTTTCCCAAGATCTGCTGTTTTAAGTGTCTTTGAGATGTTCTGATGAGAATTAGTTAAGATTAAAAGGTGGTTGCTGTGATAGTGACTGAAATATCCATCAGTGGGCAGCAGAAAGATGGTTGTAGAGTAGAAGACCCTAGGCTCTCCTGGTCCCACAAAAATAACAATATAACTATCAAATTATCATAACACTCCATAAATTGGTTTGAAAACTGAAAGAACTAACTCCACAACTAAACAGAGAAAAGAAACAACAACCAAGAAGGTAGGAAGTGTGGAGGCGTGATTTAAGGGAGAAATGTATCATGGCTGCTAAGGAAGAAAGGAAGCCATGATCACAGAGAAGAGTGAAAGAGAGAGAAGCACATGGGGAATGCACAAGGAGAAAATTAACACAAAGCCTTTGGCTTTGAAAAGCAGAGGGGTTGAATTTCATGAGTTCTTGCAATGAGTGGCCTTAAAGACTAGATTTCTAAAGGTCAGAAGACTTGACCGGGCTAGAGCCTAGAGGAGACTGCACTGCTCCTGGAGATAATCAAGGGGCAGATAACATGAAAACAGCAATCTGAAGAGCACCTGGGGCACGCAAAGGGGGAGATTACTCACTCTTCATGGAGTGCATCCCTGATAGGGAATATCCAATAGAAAAAAGACAGTCTCTTCAACAAATGGTGTTGGGAAAACTTGACAGCAACCTGCAGAAGAATGGAATTGTCCTGCCTTCTTACACCATGCATACTTCCATACTGTTTTCCAGCTTGCATTTCCACCAACAGTGTAAGAGTGTTCCCTTTTCTCCACATCCTCACCAACATCTATTGTTTCCTGAAGTTAATTTTAGCCATTCTGACAGAGGTGAGGCTGTATCTCATTGTGGTTTTGAGTTTTATTTCCCAGATGATTAGTGATGTTGAATATATTTTCATGTGTCTGTTAGCCATTTGTATGTCTTCTTTGGAGAAATATCTGTTCATGTCTTTTGCCTATTTTTAAGTAGATTATCTGGGGGATTTTGGTGTTGAGTTGTAAAAGTTCTTTATATATTTTGGGTACTAAGTCTTTATCAGATATGTCATTTGCAAATATCTTCTACCATTGCATAGGTTACCTTCTAGTTTTGTTGACTGTTTCCTTTGCCTTGCAGAAGCTATTTATTTTTATCAAGTCCCAATATTTCATTTTTGCTTTTGTTTCCCTGCCTTTGGAGATGTGTCTTGAAAGAAGGTGTTGTGGCCGAGGTCAAAGAGGTTCCTGCTTATATTCTCCTCAAGAATTTTGATGAATTACTATGTCACATTTAGGTCTTTCATCCATTTTGAGTCCATTTTTGTGCATGGTGTAAGGCAATGATCCACTTTCATTCTTCTTCATATGGCTGTCCAATTTTCACCATTTGGTGAAGAGACTGTCCTTTTTCCATTGGATCTTTTTTCCTGCTTTTTCAAAGATTACTTGAGTAATTAATGGACCCAAAGTTAAGGGTCTGTTTCTGGGTTCTCTATTCTGTTCCATTGATCTATGTGTCTGGTTTTGTGTCAGTACGATACTCTTTTGATGATTACAGCTTTGTAATATAGCTTGAAGTCTGACATTGTGGTCAGACTTTGGTTTTCTTTTCCAACATTTCTCTGGCTACTTGGGGTCTTTTCTTGTTCCATACAAATTTTAGGATTATTTGTTCCAGCTCTGTAAAAAAGATGTTGATGGTATTTTGATAAGGGTTGTACTGAATGTGTAGATTGCTCTGGAAGCATAGACTTTTGTTTTGTTTTGTTTACTTTTAATTTTTTATTTTTTATAAACATATATTTTTATCCCCAGGGGTACAGGTCTGTGAATCACCAGGTTTACACACTTCACAGCACTCACCAAAGCACATACCCTCCCCAATGTCCATAATCCCACCCCCTTCTCCCAAACCCCCTCCCCCCAGCAACCCTCAGTTTGTTTTGTGAGATTAAGAGTCACTTATGGTTTGTCTCCCTCCCAATCCCATCTTGTTTCATTTATTCTTCTCCTACCCACTTAAGCCCCCATGTTGCATCACCACTTCCTCATATCAGGGAGATCATATGATAGTTGTCTTTCGCTGCTTGACTTATTTCGCTAAGCATGATACACTCTAGTTCCATCCATGTTGTCGCAAATGGCAAGATTTCATTTCTTTTGATGGATGCATAGTATTCCATTGTGTATATATACCACATCTTCTTGATCCATTCATCTGTTGATGGACATCTAGGTTCTTTCCATAGTTTGGCTATTGTGGACATTGCTGCTATAAACATTCGGGTGCACGTGCCCCTTTGGATCACTACGTTTGTATCTTTAGGGTAAATACCCAATAGTGCAATTGCTGGGTCATAGGGCAGTTCTATTTTCAACATTTTGAGGAACCTCCATGCTGTTTTCCAGAGTGGCTGCACCAGCTTGCATTCCCACCAACAGTGTAGGAGGGTTCCACTTTCTCCGCATCCTCGCCAGCATCTGTCATTTCCTGACTTGTTGATTTTAGCCATTCTGACTGGTGTGAGGTGATATCTCATTGTGGTTTTGATTTGTATTTCCCTGATGCCAAGTGATATGGAGCACTTTTTCATGTGTCTGTTGGCCATCTGGATGTCTTCTTTGCAGAAATGTCTGTTCATGTCTTCTGCCCATTTCTTGATTGGATTATTTGTTCTTTGGGTGTTGAGTTTGCTAAGTTCTTTATAGATTCTGGACACTAGTCCTTTATCTGATATGTCGTTTGCAAATATCTTCTCCCATTCTGTCAGTTGTCTTTTGATTTTGTTAACTGTTTCCTTTGCTGTGCAAAAGCTTTTGATCTTGATGAAATCCCAATAGTTCATTTTTGCCCTTGCTTCCCTTGCCTTTTGCGTTGTTCCTAGGAAGATGTTGCTGCGGCTGAGGTCGAAGAGGTTGGTGCCTGTGTTCTCCTCAAGGATTTTGATGGATTCCTTTCACACATTGAGGTCCTTCATCCATTTTGAGTCTATTTTTGTGTGTGGTGTAAGGAAGTGGTCCAATTTCATTTTTCTGCATGTGGCTGTCCAATTTTCCCAGCACCATTTATTGAAGAGGCTGTCTTTTTTCCATTGGACATTCTTTCCTGCTTTGTCGAAGATTAGTTGACCATAGAGTTGAGGGTCTATTGGGGGTGGAAAAGAATTTACCATGCTAATGGACATCAGAAGAAAGCAGGAGTGGCAATCCTTATATCAGATCAATTAGATTTTAAGCCAAAAACTATAATAAGAGATGAGGAAGGACACTATATCATACTCAAAGGGTCTGTCCAACAAGAAGATTTAACAATTTTAAATATCTATGCCCCCAACGTGGGAGCAGCCAACTATATAAACCAATTAATAACAAAATCAAAGAAACACATCAACAATAATACAATAATAGTAGGGGACTTTAACACTCCCCTCACTGAAATGGACAGATCATCCAAGCAAAAGATCAGCAAGGAAATAAAGGCCTTAAATGACACACTGGGCCAGATGGACATCACAGATATATTCAGAACATTTCATCCCAAAGCAACAGAATACACATTCTTCTCTAGTGCACATGGAACATTCTCCAGAATAGATCACATCCTCGGTCCTAAATCAGGACTCAACCGGTATCAAAAGATTGGGATCATTCCCTGCATATTTTCAGACCACAATGCTCTAAAGCTAGAACTCAACTACAAAAGGAAGTTTGAAAAGAACCCAAATACATGGAGACTAAACAGCATCCTTCTAAAGAATGAATGGGTCAACCGGGAAATTAAAGAAGAATTGAAAAAAATCATGGAAATAAATGATAATGAAAATACAACGGTTCAAAATCTGTGGGACACAATAAAGGCAGTCCTGAGAGGAAAATAGATAGTGGTAAAAGCCTTTCTCAAGAAACAAGAAAGGTCTCAGGTACACAACCTAACCCTACACCTAAAGGAGCTGGAGAAAGAACAAGAAAGAAACCCTAAGCCCAGCAGAAGAAGAGAAATCATAAAGATCAGAGCAGAAATCAATGAAATAGAAACCAAAAAAACAATAGAAAAAATCAACGAAAGTAGGAGCTGGTTCTTTGAAAGAATTAATAAAATTGATAAACCCCTGGCCCGACTTATCAAAAAGAAAAGAGAAAGGACCCAAATAAATAAAATCATGAATGAAAGAGGAGAGATCACAACTAACACCAAAGAAATACAAACTATTATAAGAACATGCTATGAGCAACTCTACGGCAATAAATTTGACAATCTGGAAGAAATGGATGCATTCCTAGAAACATATAAACTACCACAACTGAACCAGGAAGAAATAGAAAGCCCGAACAGACCCATAACCAGTAAGGAGATTGAAACAGTCATTAAAAATCTCCAAACAAACAAAAGCCCAGGGCCAGATGGCTTCCCGGGGGAATTCTACCAAACATTTAAAGAAGAACTAATTCCTATTCTCCTGAAACTGTTCCAAAAAATAGAAATGGAAGGAAAACTTCCAAACTCATTTTATGAGGCCAGCATCACCTTGATCCCAAAACCAGACAAGGATCCCACCAAAAAAGAGAGCTATAGACCAATATCCTTGATGAACACAGATGCGAAAATACTCAACAAAATACTAGCCAATAGGATTCAACAGTACATTAAAAAGATTATTCACCACGACCAAGTGGGATTTATTCCAGATCTATTCTTTTTTAAAAAACTGGATTGTTTACTTTTATTACTGAGTTGCACAAGTTTAAATATTTCGGTTATTAACCCTTATTGGATATTGTTTTTCAATTTCTGTGCTCTCCTTCTCCTTCCACTTTGATACTAAAATATCAGCCTCCTACTGATCCCAAAATAGACACAGTATAGAATAACGGAGTATAAAGATGTGACTGCTATACAATAGACTGAAAAGAGGAAACTTGAGCCACAGATACCAGATCATTCCTGTCCTATAGTATCATGGGTAGTCACTTCCCCTGCATTGACTGCAGGCCTAACACAGAAAAATACTGCATATTTCAATGGTTAGAGTGGGGAGAAAACAGAACACATTTAGTTACTCATTTTATGATCTTTAGCAAATGTTAAGTCTCCAGATATATGAGACCCCCATGTAATGATATGCATTACATGTGTGCACATGGAAAGTATGATGGGAGTGTTGTGAACTGAATTGTGCTCTCACAAAATTTATATATTGAAATCTTCACTCCCAGTACCTCACAATGTGATTTTTTTTTTTTTTTTGGAGATGAGGCTTTTAAAAAGAAATTAAGGTGAAATTATCTCCTATGGATGGGCCCTAAACCAATGTAATTGGGTCTTAATAAAGAAGCATAGGTCACAAAAAATACAGACCTAGGGATGACCACATGAGGATACAGGGAGCAGGTGTCCATCTGCAAGCCAAGGAAAGAAATCTCGGAAAAAACCAAACCTGCTGACACTGACCTTGATCTTCTAGCTTCCAGAAATGTGAGAAAATAAATTTCTATTGTTTAAGCCACTCGGTCTGTCTTATTTTCTTATGAAAGTCCTGGATCTAGCCACCAGATGCCATCACATTTCTCTTCATTTTCATTGTTATCTTTTAATTGAAAGGAGTATATGTTACAAAAGAGTAAAAAAATATATCATGAAATGGTTTGTTTACTATAATACCAAATCTGCTGCAACTTCATATGTATATAAAAGCAGTTCCATTTGCTATTGACCCCAAACCTCATCATGTTCACTGATTTATCTCTTCCCTCATCACTGTCAGCTGATGTTCAGTGTGGACTGTACAGAGGGTCTCTACCAGAAAACAGGGCTTTCACCGTCCCTTATCCTACCCCTGTACCGGCTGCCTAGACCTTCTCACACACGCCGTTTGTCATCCCCTGTCCATGACACAGGACACAGCTTCCCATATCCTGCTCTGATGGCATATCCTCTCTCAGCCACTTATCCCCTGTTCTGGTATACACTGCCTTCACAAACTGGCCTCTTGATGCCAAGGCATGCCACTGGCACCTGGAGTTTCATCGTCTTCAGGATCTAAAGTATGTTTTCACAATCTTTTTTTTCTATCCAACCATTTCTTCAGACAGCGTTAGAACCATTCTGTATACATAAAAATCCTGGGGTTAAAGGAGTTTGTTTGGTTCTTTTGGTTTTGGTTTTGTTTTTCTTTCGCTGCTTGCACACAGTTCTTGCGAGCAGTGTTTAACGACGGTGATACTTTGGTGCCATCTGGTGACAAAAATCTGAACTGCTGCTTGAACAATATGGAACAGGAAAATCGGAGGCGGGGTCTGTGACACAAACTCACCAGACGTAGATTTATAGAAGTCAGGGTGGAAAGTGAAAATCTCCTTGAGTAAAGCATATTGGTGAACTCTCCCTGGAAATTTTAAATGAAATCATACAATATGTGGTCTTTGCATTTTTGGCCCTTTTCACCCAGCTTAACATTTTTAAGTTTCATCCATATTGTAGCACATATAAGTACTTCTTTTCTTTTTATTGCCAAATAATATACCGCATTTTTCTTTTTTCACTTTTGAATTGGCGGATATTTAAGATGTTTCCACTTTTGTCTATTCTCAGTAATATGCTATGTGCATTTGTGTACAAGTTTGTTTTTATGTAGACATATGTAGTGGTTTCTTCTGGTTGTGTACCTAGGAGCAGGATTGCTGTGTCATATAATAATTCTGTTGAAATGTTTGAGGAAATGCCAGATTATGGTCATGACCCTGAGAGTGCTGAGGAATGCAGGCATAGTCTGTTACTTCTCTCCTTATTAGATTGTAGCTACGAATTTTAAGGAAAAAAATGATAGAATTGAGGTGCCCTTCTAATTACCTCATATCGAGAGGACATGATACCCACGAGACATCACTGGATTTCTGGAAACGTTGACCCTCATGGCAGGGTTAAGGCCGTTTTTGTCTACTTTCTCCAATTTACAGTGACTATTACTCAATCACCTACTCTATTTTTTAGAAGTGAAATACAGTCTGCCTTGGGCTCAAGTGCAGGAGATGGAATTAGAGTTCACCTCATAGGGGCATGGTATATACATGTATTATTTGGAATTATTTGAAAAGACAGTTTGTCTCTTATCACCCATTTTTATTAATTCATTTTTTACATTTATATTTATTTATATATTTAGATTCATGCATACTGTTCTGTAGATTTTTTTTTTCATGGATACATACCACAAGAAAGTCTAGCATCAGGGTTTTATTATGCATTAAAGGAATTTTAACCAAACACTCATAAAACTGCAGAAGATCTTTATCTCCGCCACTATGTATCACCATTGTTGTACCGTCTAAATATGGTATATTAGAAAATACACTTAGGCAATATATTTAACCATATAGAGTTTGGAAAAACATAATTTCACATGACTTTATTCTGTACTTGGTAATTCCTTGAGAAACAAATAAGCAAACAAAAACAAATAGATAAGCCAGGTATTCCTGAAGTGACAATAAAAAATTATTGCTAACATGAAAATAAAATTTATAAAATCCTTTTCAAGTGAAAAAAAAAGTATGAAATATGTCGGAGAACAGGCTTCATTGAAAGCCCGTTGTCTACAGCAAAGCCTCCAGTTATGAGACTCTGACTCTACGGAAGATATTTTATAACTCTTTCCTTTTTTTATTTTTGCTTTTTAAAACTTTATTTCAACATAACTATGCTTACAGAAATACACTCATATTGGCCAATAAAAAGCAATTTAAGTTTAACTTATCCTACACAATTTGGACCAAAGACTCGGTACATGCTTTAAGCTCTTATTTAAAAAAAAAAGGGATTTGAAATCTGGTTTATTTTTCATCTATTACAAATGTATATAAAAGATCCTCCCATCAAATGCTGCTAAAGCAGGCAGCAAGAACCTTGAGAATTTAAACTTTGGTTTTTCTCAGAAAAATAACACGTATTGCACCATAAAAGTTAATAAAATTGTAATGTTTCAATGCCAGTTTGAAAAGATCAATTAACTAATGGATGTTGAAAAGGGTGGGGAGAGCCTATGTACACATGTGAAAATGTAAAAGCTATCTGACTTAGTTAAAATTGCATGTACATTGCAAGTCTACACAAACCAAGATTCAGATAATTTATTGAATCTGAATTAACACTGTCAGCTCAGTTCATCTGCTGAGGTCAACAAGGAAACTGCATACCAGTTGTTTTTCTGGTTTATGCAAAAAATAAAATTAAGTTTCTTCCCCAGCTTTTTAGTCCAGAGCTGATATTATACTACTAACTTTTATGTAACTCATCACACTATTACAATCCTTGTCTATTCTCAAGAAATTAAATTCTGTTCTGGGGGCAAGGAATTCTTTCTTGTGGAAATGCTTGTTTGTCTTCATTTGAATAATAACTTCAACATTTCTGATCTGTACATGTGACAAAGAAATGGCTGTTGAGCTGGCAAGTATAATTTTCAATGAAGCATGGGGAACATGGTCTTCTTAGATGAGGGATGAAGACTGAGTTGGAAGGGGATGTGAAATGAGCACCTAGAATTCTTAGTATTTTGGTGCAAAGGTGAGAATATATGTAAAAAGGACAGTAATATGGAGATGTTTGATGTTAGAGATGTGGAGAGTGGCCCAGGGTTTTAAAGCATATTTTAAATGATTAATTATAAAAGACTTGAGCAGATTGAAATCTTCATGGCAAGGAGTCATCTCTCCTTCCATTTAACTTCTGAATATACCACCCCACCCTATCCATACATTATGTCCTTCTTTCTATTTTGGAGAAACCTAAATCTTAACCAAAGGTATGGTGTAGAGTTTGGTCGAAATGCACGTTAACTGGATGGTTGTATGGATTTAGGAGGTGTCAAATATGCCCTGAAAAGTCATGGATTTTTATGTCACAGAGCAAAGCTCTTCCTACAGCTGACTAAAGCTGTATGTTCCTGAAAGGACTCCGCTGCTCAGAACTCAACAACAAGTGGCTAAATGTGGAGGGCATTTCAAGTGTGGAAGACAGGCATGAGAGTCGCCTTTACCATAGAAATCTGACATCATCACAGTGACCTTGGTGACTTTTTAGTAGAGACAAATGCAGCCTGGGAGGAAAAGCAACCTTCAAGTATTTGAGACTCAACTGAGGGTGTGGGCACCACATTGGGAGCTGAACCACTCTAGGGTGTCAGGATACGAAGCGATGAATATCCTAGTCACCTTTTTCATGCCTTGGAAGTCTGTGCCCAGGTAGTCTCCTAGGTAAAGACATGGAGGCCATGTCCTGCCCCTGTGATTGTGGGTCTTGCTCCAGGAGGTTTCTGAAACTGTTTTCATCTAAAGGCAGGGGCACTAGAGGTATGACAGTTAAGGACCCTCTCTAAGCCCCAGCTTTCCCATCTGTACAATGGGGATGAGAACGCTTCACCCAGGATGTGTGAGAACAGTCAGTGATACACATGAGTGAATCCAAGTCCCTGTGGTTACTGTGGAATCATGAATGTCTGTATGAATTCAGGCCACTTCTTACTTCTTTCAACTTTGCTGTTAAGGGATAGACTTGGAAAGAAGGTTTAAGAAGACCTGTTGTAAAGCCCATTGAGACATGTCGTTTCAACCATGATGGAATTGTATCAGTCTGTCACTAACACTGGTGCCTAGCATGGTGCCAGGCACATAGTTACTCCAGTAAATCATAATGATTCCTGGATCTGTTTTCACAGTGCATCTTTTCATGCTGGTGACTGAGCTTCTATCAGGTGCCTGAAGGAGGCAGATTCCATGTATCTCTGTTCTCATCAATGCTGAAATGTTTACTTCAGATGCAAGGGCAGCAGTCCTTAGGAAACACCAGCACTTCACATTCCTGGTGGAATATGATACCTGACACAAGTAAGTTAACAGATCTGAACAAAAGCATGTTGTGGAATAGCTCCCTTGAGGTTCACAAACTAACATAAAAATAGACAAACTGCTATGATCTCATCATGAGAAAAGATATTTAGCAGATGGAATTGCAACCCTTGAGCATGTGCATGTTGTGTAATAGCCCTGAGGCCCATGTTAGAGAAGTCTGCTTATATGTGAAAGCAATGAACAGTTCAGCTCAACATGGACTTGATCTTCAACAGACACTTGTAATAAATACATATTTATATTCTGAACACATAAACAATAATAAATCATATGTTCTCTCAGAAGGATGTGAAAATATGCAGTTAGAAGGGTTCCTAGTAATTTGAGATTGTAACATGGATTTGTTCCTGGTAATCATGTTTTTATCCATTCTACAATGAACATTTTTAAAAGCCTAAATTTTTCTAGGTGATGGGGATTAAAGAGGGCACTTGTTGCAATGAGCACCAGGTACTGTATGGAAATGTTGATAAAGCAATGCATGATAATGATAATCACCTCATTCCAAAGATCAGTGGTTGCTTGGGGACAGGTGAGGAAATGAGTGGTTGAAGAGTATAGGTTTAAAGTATGATAGCCCAGGAATACAGTAAAAATTATATTTACCTACCAGGTAACAGACATTTTTAATTAATACTTGTAAAATGATTATCATTTCCCCATCACCTACCTCCCCTTTGGTAATATTCAGTGTGTTCTCTATAGTTAAGAGTCTGTTTCTTGGTTTGCTTTTCTCTCTTTTTCCCTTTCCTCATTTGTTTTTTTTTTTTTTTCTTAAATACCACAATGGAGTGAAAGCATATGGTGTTTGTCTTTCTCTGATTGACTTATTTCACTTAGCATAATATTCTCTAGTTCCATCCATGTCATTTTAAATGGCAAGATTTCATTCTTTCATAATATTCTACTACTACCTCTTCTGTATCCATTCATCTATCAGTGGATGCTTCGGCTCTTTCCATAATTTGGCTATTGTAGTTAATGCTGTTATAAACATGCAGATGTATGTATCCATTTGAATTAGTATTTTGTATTATTTGGACAAATACTTGGTCGTGCAATTGCTGGATAAAAAGCTTGATCTTTTTTTTTACATTTTTGAGGAATTTCCATACTGTTTTCCACAGTAGCTGTACCAGGTTGCATTCCCACCAACAGTGCAAGAGAATTCCCCTTTCTCCACATCCTCACCAACACCTGCTATTTCTCCTTTTTTTTTTAACCCTTCTGACAGGTGTGAGGTAATATCTCATAGTTTTGATTTGTATTTCCCTGATAATGAGTGATGTTGAGCATCTTTTCATGTGTCTGTTAGAGCGGTATGTCTTCTTTAGAAAAATGTCAATTTATGTCTTCTGCCTATTTTTAATTGGATTATTCACTTTGTTGGGTGTTCGGTTTTATAAGTTCTTTATATATTTTGGATACTAACCCTACAAATATCTTCTCCCATTCCATAGATTGCCTTTCAGTTTTGTTGATTGTTTTCTTCACTGTGTGGAAACTTTTAATTTGGGTGTTGTCCCAATCATTTATTTTTCCTTTTGTTTCCATTGCCTCAGGAGACATATTTAGAAAGAAGTTGCTAAGGTCGATGTCAAAGAGGTTACTGCCTGTGTTATCCACAGGACCTTTATGGTTTCAGGTCTCATATGTAGGACTTTAATCCATTTTCAATTTGTTTTTTGTTTTCTGTAAGAAAGAGTCATTCTCTTTCCTTTTTTGTGGTCCAGTGTCATTCTTTTTAATATGACTATCCAGGTTTCCCAACACAATTTGTTAAAGAAATTGTCTTTTTCCATTGGATATTCTTTCCTGCTTTGTCAAGGATCAATTGACCATATAGGTGTGGGTTTATTTCTGAATTTTCTAGTCTGTTCCATTGATCTATGTGTCTACTTTTGTGCCAGTACCTCACTGTCTTGATCACTACAGCTTTGTAACATAACTTGAAATCCATAATTGTGATGCCTCCAGCTTTTCTTTTTTTAAATTTTTAAATATTTATTTATTAATTTGAGAGAGAGAAAGAACACACAAGCAGGAGGGAGAGGGAGAAGCAGGCTCCCTATGGAGGAGGAAGCCCGATGCAGAACTTGATCCAAGAAACTGGCAAAGGAAGATGCTTAACCATCTGAGCCAGTCAGATGCCCCAAGTGCATTTTTTTTAACTATTCCGACACCCTATGTTTTTTGATTGAAGTATTTAGTCCATTTACATTCTAAGTAATTATTGGAAGTTATTTTTGATAGATATGTATTTATTGCTATTTTATTATTTGTTTCGTCTTTGTTTCTAGACATTTTCCCTGATCCTTTCTTGTCTGTCACTTTTGGTTTCTCCTTTGCCGTGAGTCCCCTTTAATATTTCTTGCAGGGCTGGTTTAGTGGTCACGAACTCCTTTAGTTTTGTTTGTCTGGGAAACTCTTCATCTTTCCCTCTACTCTGAATGATAGCACTGCTATCTATTCAGCATTGCTGAATAGAGTATCCTTGGCTGCAGAGTTTTCCTATTCAGCACATAAAATATACCACACCAATTTCTTTTGGGAAATCTCCAGCTAGCCTTATGAGTTTTCCCTTGTAAGTTAAGGATTTCTTTTGTCTTTCTTTTTAAGATTTTTTTCTTTATCACTATATCTTCCCAGTATATCTTGGTGTTGGCCTGTTTTTGTTGATTTTGATGGGAGTTCTCTGTGCCTTTTGGGTCTGAATGTCCATCTCCTTCTCCAGATTAGGAAAGTTTTTTGCTACTATTTTTTGAGCAAATTTTCTGCCCCCTTTTCTCCCTCTTCTCCTTCTGGGACTCTTATGATATGAATGTTATTACATTTGAAGGATTCACAACAGGCCCCTCGACCAGAAAATCAGCAAGAAATCCAGCCAAGAACAAGCTCACATATCAAGAACAGCAGAATTCCAGAGGAGGAGAAAGCAAAGAGTGGAATTCATGGTTTTCTCCCCATGATTCTTTAGTCTTGCAAAGTTAGTTGATTTTTTTAATTATTTTATTCTAATTTTTTGAACTTTTACTCTTTCCTCTTTTAACTTTTTTCACTAGTTTATCTTAACAATACCTTTCATTTAAAAAAAGTCTTTTGAAACTTCATTACTATAGTCCTATTTTATCCTTCATTGTTTTATTTGTTGTACACACCTAGGATTTTTTTCTTATAAAAAGCTGTATTTTGGGATACAGCTTCTTCTAATGTATCAAAATATACGCTAAATCTAGCACAGGGCTTTGTTCTAGTCTCCAACCTGAGCAAATTCTCTCCACTCTCTTTTTCTTTCTTTTCCCAACCAACATATCTTATCAACTCCTTTTTTAGAATTTTTTTAAATTTCTCATCTTTATAGTCATATTCCAAGTTTCAATACCAAGGAGAGCAGCGGAATTCCAGAGGAGGAGAAAGCAAAGCATGGAACTCATGGCTTTCTCCCCATGATTCTTTAGTCTTGCAGTTAATTTAATTTTTTTTCTTTTTCATTTTTTTCTCTTCTTTTGCTAAATTTTTTTTAAACTTTTACATTTTTCTTTTCCTAACGTTTTTAAACTAGTTTATCTAATATATATATTTTTTCTTTCTTATACTTTTTCTTTATTCGTTTTCTTTTTTTAATTGTTTCTTTTCTTTGCTTTTTTTTTTTCTTTATGAACCTCTTTTTATCCCCTTTCTCCCCTCTCATGATTTGGGGATCTCTTCTGATTTGGTTAAAGCATATTTTCCTGCGGTTGTAGCCACCCTTTTAGTATTTTACTTGCACCTTCATATACTCTTATCTGGACAAAAAGACAAGGATGAAAAACTCACCACAAAAAAAAAAGAACAAAAGGCAGTACTGAAGGCTAGGGACCTAATCAATACAGACGTTGGTAATATGTCAGATCTAGAGTTCAGAATGACAATTCTCAAGGTTCTAGCCAGGCCCGAAAAAGGCATGGAAGATATTAAAGAAACCCTCTCGGGAGATATAAAAGCCCTCTCTGGAGAAATAAAAGAACTAAAATCTAACCAAGTTGAAATCAAAAAAGCTATTAACGAGGTGCAATAAAAAATGGAGGCTCTCACTGCTAGGATAAATGAGGCAGAAGAAAGAATTAGCAATATAGAAGACCAAATGACAGAGAATAAAGAAGATGAGCAAAAGAGGGACAAACAGCTACTGGACCACGAGGAGAGAATTTGAGAGATAAGTGACACCATAAGATGAAACAACATTAGAATAATTGGGATTCCAGAAGAAGAAGAGAGAGGGGAGCAGAAGGTATACTGGAGAGAATTATTGGAGAGAATTTCCCCAATATGGCAAAGGGAATGAGCATCAAAATTCAGGAGGTGCAGACAACGCCCCTCAAAATCAGTAAGAATAGGCCCACACCCCGTCACTTAATAGTAAAACTTACAAGTCTTAGTGACAAAGAGAAAATCCTGAAAGCAGCCTGGGAAAAGAAGTCTGTAACATACAATGGTAAAAATATTAGATTGGCAGCAGACTTATCTACAGAGACCTGGCAGGCCAGAAAGTGCTGGCATGATATATTCAGAGCACTAAGTGAGAAAAACATGCAGCCAAGAATATTATATCCAGCTAGGCTATCATTTAAAATAGAAGGAGAGATAAAAAGATTCCAAGACAAACAAAAACTGAAAGAATTTGCAAACACCAAACCAGCTCTACAGGAAATATTGAAAGGGATCATCTAAGCAAAGAGAGAGCCTAAAAGTAGTAGATCAGAAAGAAACAGAGACAATATACAGTAACAGTCACCTTACAGGCAATACAATGGCACTAAATTCATATCTCTCAATAGTTACCCTGAATGTTAATGGGCTAAATGCCCCAATCAAAAGACACAGGGCATCAGAATGGATAAAAAAACAAAACCCATCTATGTGTTGCCTACAAGAAACTCATTTTAAGCCTGAAGACACCTCCAGACTTAAAGTGAGGGGGTGGAAAAGAATTTACCATGCTAATGGACATCAGAAGAAAGCAGGAGTGGCAATCCTTATATCAGATCAATTAGACTTTAAGCCAAAGACTATAGTCATATTCCATCCCTTCATCATGTTTACCCTTATTTTTGTGTATATATATAGATGTATATGTGTGTGTGTGTGTGTGTGTGTGTGTGTGTGTGTCTGTGTGTGTGTGTGTGTGTGTTTCATTCTTTGAAATATGGGGAGGTAGTTTTTCTAAGAGACCAAAACTCTCCCAAAAATATGGACCCTCAACACTATGGTCAAATAATCTTTGACAAAACAGGAAAAAATATACAGTGGAAAAAAGACAGTCTCTTCAATAAATGGTGCTGGGAAAACTGGGCAGCTATATGTAGAGGAATGAAACTCGACCATTTTCTTACACCATACACAAAGATAAACTTAAAATGGATAAAATACCTCAACGTGAGAGAGGAATCCATCAGAATCCTAGAGGAGAATATAGGGAGTAACCTCTTCAATATCAGCCACAGCAACTTCTTTCAAGATATGTCTCTAAAGGCAAAGGAAACAAAAGCGAAAATGAACTTTTGGGACTTCATCAAAATCAAAAGCTTCTGCACAGCAAAGGAAACAGTCAACAAAACAAAGAGGCAACCCACGGAATGGGAGAAGATATTTGCAAATGACAGTACAGACAAAAGGTTGATATCCAGGATCTATAAAGAACTCCTCAAACTCAACACACACAACACAGACAATCATATCAAAAAATGGGCAGAAGATATGAACAGACACTTCTCCAATAAAGACCTACAAATGGCTATCAGACACATGAAAAAATGTTCATCATCACTAGCCCTCAGGGAGATTAAATTAAAACCACATTGAGATACCATCTTACACCACTTAGAATGGCCAAAATTAGCAAGACAGGAAACAACATGTGTTGGAGGGGATGTGGAGAAAGGGCAACCCTCTTCCACTGTTGGTGGGAATGCAAGTTGGTGCAGCCACTTTCGAGAACAGTGTGGAGATTCCTCAAGAAATTAAAAATAGAACTTCCCTAGGACCATGCAATTGCACTACTGGGTATTTATCCCAAAGATACAGATGTAGTGAAAAGAAGGGCCATCTGTACCCCAATGTTCATAGCAGCAATGTCCACGGTCACCAAACTGTGGAAAGAACCAAGATGCCCTTCAACGGATGCATGGATAAAGAAGATGTGGTCCATATACACTATGGAGTATTATGCCTCCATCAGAAAGGATGAATGCCCAACTTTTGTAGTAACATGGACGGGACTGGAAGAGATTATGCTGAGTGAAATAAGTCAAGCAGAGAGAGTCAATTATCATATGGCTTCACTTATTTGTGGAGCATAAAAAATAGCATGGAGGACAAGGGGAGATGGAGAGGAGAAGGGAGTTGGTTAATTGGAAGGGGAGGTGAACCATGAGAGACTATGGACTCTGAAAAACAGTCTGAGGGTTTTGAAGGGGTGGGGGCTGGGAGGTTGGGGGAACCAGGTGGTGGGTATTGGAGAGGACACGGATTGCATAGTGCACTGGGTGTGGTGCAAAAACAATGAATACTGTTACACTGAAAATAAATTTTAAAAAATATAACTGGAAAAAAATTAAGTAGGTGGCTCTGTTCTATTCACCAATCTAATATGTATATTTTCTTTTTCCCTCTTTTTTCTTTTTTCTTTAATTTTTTAACTTCTTTTTTCCCCCCATGATTTCGGGTCTCTTCTGATTTGGTTAACATACATTTTTCTGGGGTCTTTGCCATCCTTTTAGTACTTTATTCTCTCCTTCATATATTCTTATCTGGATAAAATGACAAGGCTGAAAAACTCACCACAAAATAAAGAACAATAGGTGGTACTAAAGGCTAGGGACCTAATCAATATGGACATTGGTAATATGTCAGATCTAGAGTTCAGAATGATGATTCTCAAGGTGCTAGATGCCTCAAAAAAGGCATGGAAGATATTAGAGAAACACTGTCTGGAGAAATAAAATCCCTTTCTGGAGAAAAGAACTTAAATCTAACCAAGCTGAAATGATAAAAGCTATTAATGAGGTGCAATAAAAAATGGAGGCTCGGGGCGCCTGGGTGGCTCAGTGGGTTAAGCCGCTGCCTTCGGCTCAGGTCATGATCTTAGGGTCCTGGGATCGAGTCCCGCATCGGGCTCTCTGCTGAGTGGAGAGCCTGCTTTCCTCTCTCTCTCTCTCTGCCTGTCTCTCTGTCTACTTGTGCTCTCTCTCTGTCAAATAAATAAATAAAATCTTAAAAAAAAATGGAGGCTCTTACTGCTAGGATAAATGAGGCAGAAGAGAGAATTAGTGATATAGAAGACCAAATGATGGAGAATAAAGAAGCTGAGCAAAAGAGAGACAAACAACTACTGGACCATAAGAGGAGAATTTGAAAGATAAGTGATACCAGAAGACAAAACAACATTAGAATAATTGGGATTCCAGAAGAAGAAGAAAGAGAGAGGGGAGCAGAAGGTATATTGGAGTGAATTATTGTAGAGAATTTCCCTAATATTGCAAAGGGAACAAGCATCAAAATCCAGGAGGCGCAGAGAACCCTACTCAATATCAGTAGGACTAGGTCCTAATAGTAAAACTTACAAGTCTAGTGACAAAGAGAAAATCCTGAAATCAGTCCGGGACAAGAAGTCTCTAACATCAGGGAAGTAGGAGGAGGCGCCCTTTCAACCTGTACCCTAAAGTGAGCTGATTACCTTCCAAAGAACTCCGATCACCCACGAAATCAGCCTGAGATCGGAATTATACACGTCTGGATCTCTACTGGAGCAGAAGACGCCAGTGGGCAGGTAAAGCAGAGTGGGAAAGTCGGACTGATATCGGAAGATAAACAAAAGGGGGAGGGATCCACCAGAGGCGACCCGTTGGAAAGTAATATCCCAATACGAGAGTGCCCTGTGCCTGGGGACCAGCATTAACTCGGGAGTCTGGTAGAAAGCACTCAAAAAGAGCAAAGGATCACCGGGGGGAAATTGCAGGAATTGGGGTGTTAGGGTCAGGGGCTTAAGTCCCCAGACCCAGGACAGCCACCCCTGGCGCAGAGCTAGAGAGAGTGCAGCAGAGATACCAGGTCTCGGTCCCTGAACCACCAGCGCACCTGAGAGCGCATGGCGCCCGGCTCCTGTGAGGGGCTGGGAGCCTCACCAGCCAACAGAAGCACAGCCTTTTTGCAGTCCCCACGCGAGTGCCCTGTCCTGCCATCAGAGTCTGAGTTGTGCCCCATGCCCTCCCCTGAGAGAGGTGCACACAGGCGCCAGCTGGGTTCTCTTGGACTGGAAATACCAGGGACTCCCAGCCCGGGCCAGTGGGAAAATCTCAGTGTGCAATTGCTGCTTGGAACTTCTCTGGCAGTCCGGAGCTGTCCAGACAGCCATGGCTGCCATGGTTTTGGGTACAAGCAAAAAATCCTGAGTCCCCAGGGACCGCGACTGGGAACCTGCTCTGCCAGCGTCCAAGGGGGGATTTATTTGGGCTCTGCAGCCAGACTGAGGCTTCTCTCTGAGAGGAAGTTCAGAGTGCAGTTTGCTTTCCTCTAAACCTACAAAAACCATCAAAAGCGGTCAAGGCGAGAGAGAAAAACAAATATAAAAACCTCCAGAGAACAAAAGCCGGAAAAAAAACAGTTTCCTCAGAGCCCACCCCCTTGAAGGGGGCGGCAGGACTTAACTCAGAGAAGATCATTGACTGAAAACCCACGTGGCAGGCCCCTCCCCCAAAAAACCAACCAGGAAAGGAAAAAAAAAAAAAGACAACAAGAGAACAACCACCACTACTTCATAGGACAATTTTTATTATTAATTTGATCCCACTATTCTGGCTTATTTTTTTATATAGATAATTTTTATTATTTTTTTTAAAGATTTTATTTATTTATTTGACAGACAGAGACAAGTAGACAGAGAGGCAGGAAGAGAGAGAGGGGGAAGCAGGCTCCCTGCTGAGCAGAGAGCCCGATGCGGGGCTCGATCCCAGGACCCTGGGACAATGACCCGAGCCGAAGGCAGAGGCTTAACCCACTGAGCCACCCAGGCACCCCGATAATTTTTATTATTATATAGATAATTTTTAACCTATTTACCATCACAGTGAGATGTCCAGTACATCAAATTCCATAATAACCTTCTAACCTGAACTTTTTGATACATAGATCTGTGGGGTTTTTTTGCATTTCTATTTTTTAAATTTCTTTTTTTTATTTTAGTTTAGTTTAGTGTAGTTTATTCCTTTTTTAATTTTTATTTTCTAATATTCATATAGAGTTAAACTTAAAGATAATCCCCTTTCCCCAATCAATTCCACCCCTATAGGTAAACCAATGGTAAAAATATTAGATTGGCAGCAGACTTATCCAGAGACCTGGCAGGCCAGAAAGAACTGGCATGATATATTCAGAGCACTAAACGAGAAAAAAATGCAGCCAAGAATACTATATCCAGCTAGGCTATCACTGAAAATAGAAGAAGAGATAAAAAGCTTCCAGGACAAACAAAAACTAAAGAATTTATAAACACCAAATGAGCTCTACAGGAAATATTGAAAGGGGTCCTCTAAGCAAAGACAGAGCCTAAAAGTAGTAGACCAGAAAGGAACAGAAACAATATACAGGTAACAGCACCTTATAGACAATACAATGGCACTAGATCCATATCTCTTAATAGTTACCTTGAATGTAAATGGGCTAAATGCCCCCAACCAAAAGACACAGGCTATCAGAATGGATAAAAAAACAAAACCCATCAAGAAACTACAAGAAACTCACTTTAGACTCAAACACACCCTCAGATTTAAAGTGAGGGGGTGGAAAACAATCTACCATGCTAATGGACATCAAAAGAAAGGTGGGGTGGCAATCCTTATATCAGATCAATTGGATTTTAAGCCAAAGACTATAATAAGAGATGAGGAAGGACACTATATCATATTCAAAGGGTCTGTCCAACAAGAAGATCTAACAATTTTAAATATCTATGCACCTAATGTGGGAGCAGCCAACTATATAAACCAATTAATAAGAAAATCAAAGAGAGACATTGACAATAATACAATAATAAGGGACTTTAACACCCCCCTTACTGAAATGGACAGATCATCCAAGCAAAAGATCAACAAGGAAATAAAGGCCTTAAATGATACACTGGACCAGATGGACATCACAGATATATTCAGAACATTCCATCCCAAAGCAACAGAATACACATTCTTCTCTAGTGCACATGGAACATTCTCCAGAATAGATAACATCCTGGGTCACAAATCAGGTTTCAATCAGTACCAAAAGTTTGGGATCATTCCCTGCATATTTTCAGACCACAATGCTCTGAAGCTAGAACTCAATCACAAGAGGAAAGTTGGAAAGAAACCAAATACATGGAGACTAAACAGCATCCTTCTAAAGAATGAATGGGTCAACCAGGAAATTAAAGAAGAATTGAAAAAATTGATGGAAACAAATAATAATGAAAACACAATGGTTCAAAATCTGTGGGACACAATAAAGGCAGTCCTGAGAGGAAAATAGATAGTGGTACAAGCCTTTCTCAAGAAACAAGAAACGTCTCAAATATACATCCTAACCCTACACCTAAAGGAGGTTGAGATAGAACAACAAAGAAAGCCTAAACTCAGCAGGAGAAGAGAAATAAAGGTCAGAGCAGAAATCAATGAAACAGAAACCATGAGTGAAACCAGAAATCAATAGAACAAATCAACAAAACTAGGAGCTGGTTCTTTGAAAGAATTAATAAGGTTGATAAACCCCTGGCCAGACTTATCAAAAAGAAAAGAGAAAGGACCCAAATAAATAAAATCATGAATGAAAGAGGAGAGCTCACAACCAACACCAAAGAAATACAAACAATTATAAGAACATATTATGAGCAACTCTATGCCAGAAAACTTGACAATCTGAAAGAAATGGATGCATTCCTAGAGACATATACACTACCACAACTGAACCAGGAAGAAACAGAAAACCTGAACAGACCTACAACCAGTAAGGAGATTGAAGCAGTCATCAAAAATCTCCCAACAAACAAGGGCCCAGGGCCAGACGGCTTCCCAGGAGAATCCTACCAAGCATTTAAAGAAGAATTAACTCCTATTCTCCTGAAACTATTCCAAAAAATTGAAATGGCTTCGGGTAAATTTTTTTTTTTTAACTGTTACCTTTTTCTTTTTTAACGATTTTTTACTAGTTTATCTAATATATATATTTTTTCTTTTTTACATTTTTCTCAGGTGTTTTCTTTTTTTAAAAAAAAATTTTTTTTCTTTTTTTCTTCTCGCCTTCGGGTAAATTTTTTTTTTTTAACTGTTACCTTTTTCTTTTTTAACGATTTTTTACTAGTTTATCTAATATATATATTTTTTCTTTTTTACATTTTTCTCAGGTGTTTTCTTTTTTTAAAAAAAATTTTTTTTTCTTTTCTTTTTTTCTTCTTTCTTTCTTTTTGAACCTCTTTTTATCCCCTTTCTCCCCACTCACGATTTTGGATCTCTTCTAATTTAGTTAAAGCATATTTTTCTGGGGTTGTTGCCACCCTTGTAGTATTTTACTTGCCCCTTCATTAACTCTTATCTGGCCAAAATGACAAGACGTAAAAATTCAACGCAAAAAAAAGAACAAGAGGCAGTACCGAAGGCTAGGGACCTAATCAATACAGACATCGGTAATATGTCAGATCTAGAGTTCAGAATGACAATTCTCAAGGTTCTAGCCGGGCTCGAAAAAGGCATGGAAGATATTAGAGAAACCCTCTCGAGAGATATAAAAGCCCTTTCTGGAGAAATAAAAGAACTAAAATCTAACCAAGTTGAAATCAAAAAAGCTATTAATGAGGTGCAATCAAAAATGGAGGCTCTAACTGCTAGGATAAATGAGGCAGAAGAAAGAATTAGTGATATAGAAGACCAAATGACAGAGAATAAAGAAACTGAGCAAAAGAGGGACAAACAGCTACTGGACCACGAGGGGAGAATTCGAGAATTAAGTGACACCATAAGACGAAACAACATTAGAATAATTGGGATTCCAGAAGAAGAAGAAAGAGAGAGGGGAGCAGAAGGTATACTGGAGAGAATTATTGGGGAGAATTTCCCCAATATGGCAAAGGGAACGGGCATCAAAATTCAGGAGGTTCAGAGAACGCCCCTCAAAATCAATAAGAATAGGCCCACACCCCGTCACCTAATAGTAAAATTTACAAGTCTCAGTGACAAAGAGAAAATCCTGAAAGCAGCCCGGGAAAAGAAGTCTGTAACATACAATGGTAAAAATATTAGATTGGCAGCGGACTTATCCACAGAGACCTGGCAGGCCAGAAAGAGCTGGCATGATATTTTTAGAGCACTAAACGAGAAAAACATGCAGCCCAGAATACTATATCCAGCTAGGCTATCATTGAAAATAGAAGGAGAGATTAAAAGCTTCCAGGACAAACAACAACTGAAAGAATTTGCAAATACCAAACCAGCTCTACAGGAAATATTGAAAGGGGTCCTCTAAGCAAAGAGAGAGCCTACAAGTGGTAGATCAGAAAGGAACAGAGACCATATACAGTAACAGTCACCTTACAGGCAATACAATGGCACTAAATTCATATCTCTCAATAGTTACCCTGAATGTGAATGGGCTAAATGCCCCTGTCAAAAGACACAGGGTATCAGAATGGATAAAAAAACAAAACCCATCTATATGTTGCCTCCAAGAAACTCATTTTAAGCCCGAAGACACCTCCAGATTTAAAGTGAGGGGGTGGAAAAGAATTTACCATGCTAATGGACATCAGAAGAAAGCAGGAGTGGCAATCCTTATATCAGATCAATTAGATTTTAAGCCAAAGACTATAATAAGAAATGAGGAAGGACACTATATCATACTCCAATGGTCTGTCCAACAAGAAGATTTAACAATTTTAAATATCTATGCCCCCAACGTGGGAGCAGCCAACTATATAAACCAATTAATAACAAAATCAAAGAAACACATCAACAACAATACAATAATAGTAGGGGACTTTAACACTCCCCTCACTGAAATGGACAGGTCATCCAAGCAAAAGATCAGCAAGGAAATAAAGGCCTTAAACGACACACTGGGCCAGATGGACATCACAGATATATTCAGAACATTTCATCCCAAAGCAACAGAATACACATTCTTCTCTAGTGCACATGGAACATTCTCCAGAATAGATCACATCCTTGGTCCTAAATCAGGACTCAACCGGTATCAAAAGATTGGGATCATTCCCTGCATATTTTCAGACCACAATGCTCTAAAGCTAGAACTCAACCACAAAAGGAAGTTTGGAAAGAACCCAAATACATGGAGACTAAACAGTATCCTTCTAAAGAATGAATGGGTCAACCGGGAAATTAAAGAAGAATTGAAAAAAATCATGGAAACAAATGATAATGAAAATACAACGGTTCAAAATCTGTGGGACACAATAAAGGCAGTCCTGAGAGGAAAATATATAGCGGTACAAGCCTTTCTCAAGAAACAAGAAAGGTCTCAGGTACACCACCTAACCCTACACCTAAAGGAGCTGGAGAAAGAACAAGAAAGAAACCCTAAGCCCAGCAGAAGAAGAGAAATCATAAAGATCAGAGCAGAAATCAATGAAATAGAAACCAAAAAAACAATAGAAAAAATCAACGAAAGTAGGAGCTGGTTCTTTGAAAGAATTAATAAAATTGATAAACCCCTGGCCCGACTTATCAAAAAGAAAAGAGAAAGGACCCAAATAAATAAAATCATGAATGAAAGAGGAGAGATCACAACTAACACCAAAGAAATACAAACTATTATAAGAACATGCTATGAGCAACTCTACGGCAATAAATTTGACAATCTGGAAGAAATGGATGCATTCCTAGAAACATATAAACTACCACAACTGAACCAGGAAGAAATAGAAAGCCTGAACAGACCCATAACCAGTAAGGAGATTGAAACATTCATTAAAAATCTCCAAACAAACAAAAGCCCAGGGCCAGATGGCTTCCCGGGGGAATTCTACCAAACATTTAAAGAAGAACTAATTCCTATTCTCCTGAAACTGTTCCAAAAAATAGAAATGGAAGGAAAACTTCCAAACTCATTTTATGAGGCCAGCATCACCTTGATCCCAAAACCAGACAAGGATCCCACCAAAAAAGAGAGCTATAGACCGATATCCTTGATGAACACAGATGCGAAAATACTCAACAAAATACTAGCCAATAGGATTCAACAGTACATTAAAAAGATTATTCACCACGACCAAGTGGGATTTATTCCAGGGCTGCAAGGTTGGTTCAACATCCGCAAATCAGTCAATGTGATACAACACATCAATAAAAGAAAGAACAAGAACCATATGATACTCTCAATAGATGCTGAAAAAGCATTTGACAAAGTACAGCATCCCTTCCTGATCAAAACTCTTCAAAGTGTAGGGATAGAGGCCACATACCTCAATATCATCAAAGCCATCTATGAAAAACCCACCGCAAATATCATTCTCAATGGAGAAAAACTGAAAGCTTTTCCGCTAAGGTCAGGAACACGGCAGGGATGTCCATTATCACCACTGCTATTCAACATAGTACTAGAGGTCCTCGCCTCAGCAATCAGACAACAAAAGGAAATTAAAGGCATCCAAATCGGCAAAGAAGAAGTCAAATTATCACTCTTCACAGATGATATGATACTATATGTGGAAAACCCAAAAGACTCCACTCCAAAACTGCTAGAACTTATACAGGAATTCAGTAAAGTGTCAGGATATAAAATCAATGCACAGAAATCAGTTGCATTTCTCTACACCAACAGCAAGACAGAAGAAAGAGATATTAAGGAGTCAATCCCATTTACAATTGCATCCAAAACCATAAGATACCTAGGAATAAACCTAACCAAAGAGACACAGAATCTATACTCAGAAAACTATAAAGTACTCATGAAAGAAATTGAGGAAGACACAAAGAAATGGAAAAATGTTCCATGCTCCTGGATTGGAAGAATAAATATTGTGAAAATGTCTATGCTACCTAAAGCAATCTACACATTTAATGCAATTCCTATCAAAGTACCATCCATCTTTTTCAAAGAAATGGAACAAATAATGCTAAAATTTATATGGAACCAGAAAAGACCTCGAATAGCCAAAGGGATATTGAAAAAGAAAGCCAACGTTGGTGGCATCACAATTCCGGACTTCAAGCTCTATTACAAAGCTGTCATCATCAAGACAGCATGGTACTGGCACAAAAACAGACACATAGATCAATGGAACAGAATAGAGAGCCCAGAAATAGACCCTCAAATCTATGGTCAACTCATCTTCGACAAAGCAGGAAAGAATGTCCAATGGAAAAAAGACAGCCTCTTCAATAAATGGTGCTGGGAAAATTGGACAGCCACATGCAGAAAAATGAAATTGGACCATTTCCTTACACCACACACAAAAATAGACTCAAAATGGATGAAGGACCTCAATGTACGAAAGGAATCCATCAAAATCCTTGAGGAGAACACAGGCACCAACCTCTTCGACCTCTGCCGCAGCAACATCTTCCTAGGAACAACGCAAAAGGCAAGGGAAGCAAGGGAAAAAATGAACTATTGGGATTTCATCAAGATCAAAAGCTTTTGCACAGCAAAGGAAACAGTTAACAAAATCAAAAGACAACTGACAGAATGGGAGAAGATATTTGCAAACGACATATCAGATAAAGGACTAGTGTCCAGAATCTATAAAGAACTTAGCAAACTCAACACCCAAAGAACAAATAATCCAATCAAGAAATGGGCAGAGGACATGAACAGACATTTCTGCAAAGAAGACATCCAGATGGCCAACAGACACATGAAAAAGTGCTCCATATCACTCGGCATCAGGGAAATACAAATCAAAACCACAATGAGATATCACCTCACACCAGTCAGAATGGCTAAAATCAACAAGTCAGGAAATGACAGATGCTGGCGAGGATGTGGAGAAAGGGGAACCCTCCTACACTGTTGGTGGGAATGCAAGCTGGTGCAGCCACTCTGGAAAACAGCATGGAGGTTCCTCAGAATGTTGAAAATAGAACTGCCCTATGACCCAGCAATTGCACTATTGGGTATTTACCCTAAAGATACAAATGTAGTGATCCAAAGGGGCACATGCACCCGAATGTTTATAGCAGCAATGTCCACAATAGCCAAACTATGGAAAGAACCTAGATGTCCATCCACAGATGAATGGATCAAGAAGATGTGGTATATATACACAATGGAATACTATGCAGCCATCAAAAGAAATGAAATCTTGCCATTTGCGACAACATGGATGGAACTAGAGCGTATCATGCTTAGCGAAATAAGTCAAGCAGAGAAAGACAACTATCATATGATCTCCCTGATATGAGGAAGTGGTGATGCAACATGGAGGCTTAAGTGGGTAGGAGAAGAATAAATGAAACAAGATGGGATTGGGAGGGAGACAAACCATAAGTGACTCTTAATCTCACAAAACAAACTGAGGGTTGCTGGGGGGAGGGGGTTTGGGAGAAGGGGGTGGGATTATGGACATTGGGGAGGGTATGTGCTTTGGTGAGTGCTGTGAAGTGTGTAAACCTGGTAATTCACAGACCTGTACCCCTGGGGATTAAAATATATGTTTATAAAAAATAAAAAGTTAAAAAAAAATTGAAATGGAAGGAAAACTTCTAAACGCATTTTATGAGGCCTGCATTACCTTGATTCCCAAACCAAACAAAGATCCCGTCAAAAAGAAAATTACAGACCAATATCCTTGATGAACACAGATGCAAAAATTCTCACCAAAATACTAGCCAATAGGATCCAACAGTACATTAAAAGGATTATTCACCACGACCAAGTGGGATTTATTCCAGGGCTGCAAGGTTGTTGGTTCAACATCTGCAAATCAATCAATGTGATACATTAATAAAAGAAAGAACAAGAACCATATGATACTCTCAATAGATGCTGAAAAGCATTTGACAAATACAGCATCCTTTCTTGATCAAAAATCTTCAACATGTAGGGGTAGAGGGTACATACCTCAATATCATCAAAGCCATCTATGAAAACCCCACTGCGAATATCATTCTCAATGGAGAAAAACTGAGAGCTTTTCCACTAAAGTCAGGAACACGGCAGGGATGTCCATTATCAACACTGCTATTCAACGTAGTACTAAAACTCCTAGCCTCAGCAACCAGACAACAAAAAGAAATTAAAGGCATCCAAATCATCAAAGAAGTAGTCAAACTATCACTCTTTGCAGATGATGTGATCCTTTATGTGGAAAATCCAAAAGACTCCACTCCACTCCAAATCCAAATCTGCTAGAACTTGTATAGGAATTCAGTAAAGTGTCAGGATATAAAAATCAATGCACAGGAATCAGTTGCATTTCTATACACCAACAAGACAGAAGAAAGAGAAATTAAGGAGCCAATCCAATTTACAACTGCACCCAAAACCATAAGATACCTAGGAATAAACCTAACCAAAGAGGCAAAGTATCTGTACTCAGAAAACTATAGAAAACTCATGAAAGAAATTGAGGAAGACACAAAGAAATGGAAAAATGTTCCATGCTCATGGATTGTAAGAACAAATATTGTGAAAATGTCTATGCAATCTACACATTTAATGCAACCCCTGTTAAAATCCCATTTTGTTTTTCAAAGAAATGGAACAAATAATCCTAAAATTTATATGGAATCAGAAAAGACCTCAAATAGCCAGAGGAATGTTGAAAAAGAAAGCCAAAGTTGGTGGCATCACAATTCCAGACTTCAAGCTCTATTACAAAGCTGTCATCATCAAGACAGTATGGTTCTGGCACAAAAACAGACACATAGATCAGTGGAACAGAATAGAAAGCCCAGAAATAAACCCTCAACTCTATGGTCAAGTAATCTTCGACAAAGCAGGGAAGAATGTCCAATGGAAAAAAGACAGTCTCTTCAACAAATGGTGTTGGGAAAATGGGACAGCCACATGCAGAAAAATTAAACTGGACCATTTTCTTACACCACACATGAAATAGACTCAAAATGGATGACAGACCTCAATATGAGAAAGGAATCCATCAAAATTCTTGAGGAGAACACAGGCAGCAACCTCTTTGACCTCAGCAACAGCAGCTTCTTCCTAGGAATGTCGCCAAAGGCAAGGGAAGCAAGGGCAAAAATGAACTATTGGGACTTCATCAAGATCAAAAGCTTTTGCACAGCAAAGGAAACAGTCAACAAAACCAAAAGACAACTGACAGAATGGGAGAAGATATTTGCACATGACATATCAGATAAAGGGCTAGTATCCAAATTCTATAAAGAACTTCTCAAACTCAACACCCTAAGAACAAATAATCCAATTGAGTAATGGGCAGAGGACATGAACAGACATTTCTGCAAAGAAGACATCCAGATGGCCAACAGACACATGGAAAAGTGCTCCACATCACTCGGCATCAGGGAAATACAAATGAAAACCACAATGAGATACCACCTCACACCAGTCAGAATGGCTAAAATTAACAAGTCAGGAAATGACAGATGCTGGCAAGGATGTTGAGAAAGGGGAACCCTCCTACACTGTTGGTGGGAATGCAAGCTGGTGCAACCACTCTGGAAAACAGCATGGATGTTCCTCAAAAAGTTGAAAATAGAGCTACCCTACAACCCAGCAATCACACTACTGGGTATTTACCCAAAAGATACAAACGTAGTGATCTGAAGGGGCACGTGCACCCAAATGTTTATAGCAGCAATGTCCAAAATAGCCAAACTATGGAAAGAAGCTAGATGTCCATCAATAGAAGAATGGATAAAGAAGATGTGATGTGTGTGTGTGTGTGTGTGTGTGTGTGTGTGTGTAATGTAATACTATGGAATTTCTTTTGATGGTATATATATATATATATATATATATATATATATATATATATATGATTAGTATTCCATAGTATTCCATTATGTATAATGGAATACTATGCAGCCATCAAAAGAAATGAAATCTTGCCATTTGCAATGACGTGGATGGAACTATTATGCTCAGCGAAATAAGTCAATCGGAGAAAGACAATTATCATATGATCTCCCTGATATGAGGAATTTGAGAGGCAATGTGGGGTGTTTGGTGGGTAGGGAAGGAAAAAATGAAACCAGATGGGATCAGGAAGGAGAGAAACCGTAACAGACTCTTAATCTCACAAAACAAACTGAGCGTTGCTGGGGGAGGGATGGGTAGGGAGAGGGTAGTTGGGTTATGGACATTGGGGAGGGTATATGCTATGGTGAGTGCTGTGAAGTGTGTAAACATGGCAATTCACAGACCTGTACCCCTGCGGCTAATAATACATTATATGTTAATAAAAATTTAAAAATTAATTTAAAAAATTTAAAAATTTTTAAAAGATAAAATTAAAATATAAAGTTATATAAATTTAAGGAGTACAACATAATAATTTGATATATGTATATATTGCAAAAAGATTACTACAAGAAATTTAGTTAATATCCATAAATTCAAATCGTTTTTTGTTTTTTGTGATAAGAACTTTTAAGATCTACTCTCTTAGCTACTTTCAAATATACAATACACTATTGTTAACTATTGTCACCATTACACCTCCAGAACTGGTTTGTCTTATAACTGGAAGTTTGTAGCTTTTGACCATCTCTACCCATTTCTATTTTCTTTACTGAGGTATAACTGACATATAGCAGTATATTAGTATATAGTATACCATAATGATGCTATATTTGTATATTTTGTCAAATGATCACTACAATAAGTCTAGTTAACATCTATCGCCATACATAAATATGAAACTATTTTTAATGATGAGAATTTTAAGATCCACTCCCTTAGTAACTTTCAAATATGTAAATAGTATTATTATGATCACCATGCTATACATTATATCACCATGTCTTATTTATTTTATAAGTGGAAGTTGGTACATTTTGACTCCTCACACCCATTTCACTCACTTCCCACCCTAATGTAGGTATTTAATGCTTCTTACAGTTGCTTTGGATAGATTCTGATATGTTTTGTTTTCATTATCACTATCCTCATCAAATTCAGCAGTTTTAATCTGTATTTCCATTGGGGCTCAAGATTAGTTTAACAACCTCTGACAGAATCCATTTATATGAACGTCTCAGGCTTTTCTGAAAAGCAAGTTGTTTTGTCTAATAGGCATCACTGTTCTGTATCTCTGTCCTTAAGATCTGCCCTTGGGATTCTGTTGTTTAGATATTCTCTAAAATAATTGAATATTTCTCCATTTTGATATTTACCTCAGAGAGCTATTTTAAGAAATGAGCAAAATTTGGGGTGCCTGGATGGCTCAGTGTGTTAAACCTCTGCCTTCAGCTCAGGTCATGATCTCATGGTCCTGGGATAAAGCCCCACATCGGGCTCTCTGCTCATCAGGGAACCTGTTTCCCCCTCTCTCTCTACCTGACTCTCTGCCTACTTGTGATCTCTGTCAAACAAATAAATAAAATCTTTTTTAAAAAGGAAAAAAAGAAATGATCAAAACTTTAGAAGCATCTGATACATAATATCAGTCAACATATGTATGGTATTTTCAGAGTTCTTCTATCCACAAAAGAGAGGTCTTACAAATAAATCTTCCAGTGATCCTTCAACTGAAACAGAAGGAAAGAAAATGTATACATATTTGAATGATGGATAAGCTTTGGTGGAATATCTTTAAAGGATGAGTTACCTAAAGGTGGAAGAAATGAAGAAGTGAATTAAATAACAAGGCCATGATTTACTATTTATTTGCACTAACTAAGCAAAATTTTTAATGTTTTTAATGATCCTTTTACCTTCCATTTAACATTGGAATAGCAGCCTCCCAATGATCCCCAGAAAGAAGACAGTACAAAATAACAGAGCACCAAGATGGGTCTGCTGTACAAGGTACTAAAATCAGGAAGCCCAGGACCCAAATATCAAATGGGTCTTTGTCTGTAGTACCATGAGTCACTTCCCATGTCCTGGCCTCAGCCCTAACACAGGAAAAAGATTGCAAACCCACCGGTTAGCGACAAGGACTTTTTTTTAAAAAGATTTTATTTATTTATCTGTCAGAGAGAGTGAGCACAGGCAGAGGCAGAGGGAGAAGCAGGCTCCCCGCTGAGCAAGGAGCCCAATGTGGGACTCGATCCCCAGACGCTGGGATTATGACCTGAGCCGAAGGCAGCCGCTTAACCAACTGAGCCACCCAGGCGAGGGACAAGGACTTTTGAACCTAAAAGAGTTGCTTAACAATTTGGGAAAAGTTAATAACTGGTTTCATGATCTTTTGCAAATGTTGAGTCATACATGAAACTCACATATAGTAAGTATACATTATATATGCATGCATAGATAATATAAGGGGAGGAAATGCACAAACATGAAAAGATTTCCAAGAGAAATTTTCATGACATGATGTTCATCCTCCTCTTGGAATTTAGAAATTTATTCCAACTCCCTTCCAAAAGAAGATCCTGCACTTTAATCATGTATCTTCAGGGAATGAGAAGGTATTTCTTCAAACTGCTTCCCAAGACATCTGGGAAACCATTCCCTCAGAAGGTGGCTTGGTAAATATGCAGTCAGATGCTTTTTTATTTTAAGAAGTCTCCTCCCAAAAGGTGTACTTAAATACTTTCTGCTGCTACAAGGATAATCTTGCAAGGAAGCCACCTTCTTGAGGACACATAGACAGGACGCCTTCATCAGACAATGGATACATATGGATTGCAGTCCTTGACCTTTCTGTTCTGTACAGTTCTGGGGTTCATTCATAGGAAGTGCACCTGCCTTGTGGCAAATCTAAGCCACTTTTTCCAACATCACCTTTAATACAACTAAAGTCAATGAATTTTCTTCTTATTCTTTTGTCTTATAGCTTAGTTGGTTCAGATCCCAGATATGGAGAAGGGGTGTATTTTGGGAAACCCTAAGTCTTAAGCATTTTTGAGCAAGACCATATAAGTAGTTTGGGATCCAGCAAGATGTAGAAAAGGGTAAAAAAGCAGTGGATGTATTTTTAGACACGCCCCTGAGGGCAGAGGAAAACATATGCTTCATAAGGACAGCTTACTATAAGAGTTTTGAAGGGAAAAGCCTGGACAGGGCAACTCATTTGTCTTTTTTAACCCCGCTAATCAGGTAGTTGATTCCCTAGCTAGAGAAGCAAGTGTGTAGAGAGGTTAGATGTGTCTGGTTGTGGGTGTCCTTACACCAGAAAGAAATTAGCAGGAATGGAGGATAGGAATTCTCTGGGAATATCCAATGTATGGTTCAGTTGACTAGGTTTCTGCCTTCTAAGTCATTGGAATAGTATTGCCATTCTTCCCTGAAATAACTGAGAATTCTTTTTTTAAGATTTTATTTATTTATTTAAGAGAGCGAGAGAGCACATGAATGGGGAGGGGCAGAATGGGAGGCAGAAAGAGTCTGAGGCAGACTCTGCACTGAGCATGGAGCCCAACACAGGGCTCGATCCCACGACTGCCAAGACCATGACTTGAGCTGAAACCAAGAGTCAAAAGCTTAACTGACTGAGCTACTCAGGTGTACCAATAACTGAAACTTCTTCAATAACTTTTTGTGTGTATGTATCTAAATTATTCAGTTACATAATTATAGACCATCTCTTAGTTTTCTTCCACAGATGCCTAATCACTTAGCATGTCTTTAATTTTACATGTTCATTCTCCAAGGACTAGCCCACCCCCAAGAACTTTAAGATATCACCCTGTATCTCAATATACAGATACTTCCCTACTGTCTCTTTAAGGCAAACAAAATTCCTGATGACCAAGACATTGTTTTGTTCCATCAACTTGGGCATATTTCTGAAATAGAACAGGGCATTCACCCTCCACTAACCTACCCTTGTATAGGTTACTGAGACCTCCCACCCCTATCTATCATTTCCTGTCCATGACAAAGAACACAACTGCCCAGACCTAGATCTGATGCCCCAGCCTCTCTCAGTCACCTACCCCATCTTTTGCTCTACACCACTTTCACACATCTGCCACTAAATACCACAATACACCACTCACACCATTTGTTTCATGGTCGGGAGTTCCCAGAATATATGTGTTCAGAATCTTCTTTTACATCTAATCATTCTTTAGACAGAATTAGAATCATTCTTTTTTATTTTATTTTATTTTATTTTATTTTATTTTATTTTATTTTATTTTATTTTATTTTATTCATTTGTCAGAGAAAGAGTGCGCACACAAGGAGGGGGTGTACCGGGCAGAGGGAGAAGCAGACTCCCCACTGAGCAAGAAACCTGATGTAGGACTCAATCCTAGGACCCTGGGATGATCACCTGAGCCAAAGACAGATGCTTAACTGACAGAGCCACCCAGACATCCCTAGTACTATTCTGCATAGGTCCAAGTCCTTGTTTTAAGGGAGATTATTGTGGTTTTTTTTGTTATTGTTTTTTTCTCGTTGCAGACAGTTCTTCAGTGTGGAGTTTGATGAAGGTGGTACTCTGGTGGCACCTTGTGACAAAAGCCTGAATTCCAGCTTGTAATAAAAGGAAAGAGAGAGGGAGAATCTGTGACACAAACCCACTAGATCTTTCTGGAAGTCGCTGAAAGGAAAATACTTTAACACTTTAGGCCATCACGTGAGAAAGCATACTAATTAGATGCACTAGACTGGGACCTGGGCAACTGAGGGAACTCTGCTCAAGTTGATGAAACAAAGAATATCCCTGTCATCAGGAACTGTGTTTGCTTTAAAGAGACAGTGGGGGAATATTATCAGTATGCAGAGATTCAGGGAGTTACTCTAGGGTTCTTATAGATGAACCTGCCTTCAGAGGGTGCACATATAAAATCAAGGTTATGGTAAGCAGTCAGCCATCTGTGGCAGAAAACTAAGAGACTGTCTCTAACCATGTGACTGAATGACCTAAATACATACATACACAAAAAAATGTCATTCAAGAATCTCAGAGTTACTTCAGGGAAACAGGCCTAAACTATTACAGTCACTTAACAGGCAGAAACCTAGCCAGTTGAACCATACATTGTCTTTCCTGGGGAATTCTTTCTTTGGGGGAGGAGAGTTTCTGTTATTATTATTATTATTATTATTATTATTATTATTATTAAAGTTTCAGTTAGCCAACATGTAGCACATCAAAAACAGTAGATTTTGATGTAGTGTTCAGTGATTCATTAGTTGCATATAACACCCAATGCTCATCATATCACATCAAGTGACTAATATCCCATTATGTTACCACATCCTCCCAACGCCCCTCCCTTCTGCAACCCTCAGTTTGATTCTTGGAGTCAAGAATCTCTCATGGTTTATCTCCCTCTCTGATTTCCTCTCATTCAGTTCCCTCCTTCCCCTATGGTCCGCCATACTATTGCTTATGTTCCACATATAAATGAAACCATATGATAATTGTCTTTCTCTGCATGACTTAATTCACTTAGCGTAATCTCCTCCAGTTCCATCCATATGGATGCAAATGTGGGTATTCATCTTTTCTGATGGCTTAGTAATATTCCATTGTATATATGAACCCTGGGGAATTCATATCCTCCATTCCTGATATTTTCTTCCAGGTGTGGGCACATCCTCCACCTGCACTCACTCCTCTATCTAGAGAGTCACTTACCTGAATAGTGGGGTTGAAGGACAAATGAGTTGCACAGCACGGGCCTCTCCCTTTAAAACTCTTGGCAAGCTCCCCTTATGAAATACATGTTTGTCCTCTGCCCTCAGGAGTTGGTCTAAAAATACATCCACAACCATTTTCTTCTTTTCTGTCTTTCTGGCTCCCAAATTATTCCTGTGGTCTTACCAAAAAATTCTTGGACCTTGGAGGGCCCCCCAAATATGCCCCTCTTCCATATTTCATCTTGAACTAAGAAACCACTGAAAAGCTAAGAAATAGGACAAAAGAAGGAGAAAAATGCATTGACTTTAATCCTTACAAAGATAATATTGAAGAATGTGGCTTAGATTTGCTGCAAGGTAGCTGGGCTTCCTCTTAATAGACCCCAGAACTGTATAGATCCTTCCACCCAGCAGGGCTGCATAAGACAATCAGGGACTTCAATACTTAAGTATCCTTTCTCCAGTAAAGGAGTCCTGTCTATGTGTACTCAGGAAAAGTGGCTTCTGTATACCCGATGTATACCTGATGTATACACCTAATGTAACACTGTGTATTTACTATACTTCAATAAAAGAAAATTGGCTTCCTTGCAAGTCTCTCCCTGTGGCAATACAAATTATCTCAGGAGAACGTCTTTGAAAAAACTTCTCAAAGTGAATAAACATCCCTTGTTCTGACTACATACTCACCAAGTCACTGTCTGAGGAAGTGGCTTTCCATGTATCTCAGTCAGCAGTATGTGGCAACACCTCTCATTCTCTTATAAAGGAGCATAGCAGTGGAGTCTCTTCTTGTGGAAGGGGATTGTAATGAATTTCAAAGTTCAAAGAGCTGGATGAAAATCAGACATCATGCAAATTTCTTTTGGAAATCCTTTCAAGAGTGAATTGAGGAAATGTTCAAAATCCATAGGCACATATGAACCCACACACAGACAAGACCAGGCGACTATAAATAAAACATGAAAGAAAGATTATAGACTTCAAAAAAAATGAAAGAAAACAATAGCATATTTCACATAGGAATATATAAATGTGATATATATATATATATATATATATATATATATATATATATATATACATTGAAATTTTTAAAGTCCAAATTCTTGTTAGTGATTACCCCTGGATGAGAAAGTATCTAATAGAGGGTGCCTGGGTGGCTCAGTCATTAACTCTCTGCCTTGGGCTCAGGTTATGAACCCAGGGTCCTGGGATCAAGTCCCACATCAGCCTCCCTGCTCAGCAGGCAGCCTGCTTCTCCCTCTGCTTGCCGCTCTCCCTGCTTGTGGTCTTTCTCCCTCTCTTTCTCTCTGTCAAATAAATAAAATCTTTAATAAAAAAAAGAAGATATCTAATACAGTAAGAAAAGTAGTTCAAATGAGTTACAACCATATATGTAATATTTAATATTTATAAGAAAAATGTGGAAATTTGCTCTATTATTTTTATAATGTCTGTCTAAAAATTATATAACCAATGGTGCTTGTTTCTATGCACTTTCATTCTGATTTTTAAAATATTCCATACTAATTTAGAAATTGTGGAAAAATTATTAAGTCCAGAATGAAATATATAATTAAGAAGCAATCCTAGGGGCGCCTGGGTGGCTCAGTGGGTTAAGCCACTGCCTTCGGCTCGGGTCATGATCTCGGGGTCCTGGGATCGAGTCCCGCGTCGGGCTCTCTGCTCGGAAGGGAGCCTGCTTCCTCCTCTCTCTCTGTCTGCCTCTCTGCCTACTTGTGATCTCTGTCAAATAAATAAATAAAATCTTTAAAAAAATTTAAAAAAAAAAAAAAAAGAAGCAATCCTAACATGAATTAATTTTTTTTGAGAATACCATATTTGTGCATTTTCTCCTACTATCTTCTCTATGTATGCATCTGTAAATTCATTACATGTGGGTTTCATGTATTATTCAATATTTGTTAATGATCATTAAACCAGTTATTAAGTTTTCCCAAGTTGACAACTCTATCTGACCCCAAATCTTCATCACAAGTTATTGAGAATTGCAAGATTTTTTTCTGTGTTAGGGCTAAGGCTAGCACAGGGAAAGTGATTACCTATAGCACTATAAGAAAAAACTGATCTGGTATTTGGGACCAAAGCTTCCTCGTTCCAGTCTTTCTACAGCAAAGACTGTACAATGTCTTTGTACTCTGTTCTTCTGTACTGTCTCTTTTCTTGTACTTGAAGTACTCTATTATTCTGTACTGTCTCTTTTCTGTGACTTAAAGGAATCTTGCTTCTCCAGTGTCAAATGGAAGGCAAAAAGATCAGAATGGACAAAATAATAAAGAGATGTTGATTTGTTTCTTCGTTTACACCATCTTTAGGTAATTCATCCTATAAAGAAATACCACAAAATCTTATCTCTCATATAAATATGTATACATTTCCTTTTCTTCAGCTTCAATCTGATAGATCTATATGGATGATTAATTTTCAACCATCTGTTTTGTGAGTGGAAGAACACATTGAAGACCATACATATATTTGCTGAAATATTATGTATCAGATGGTTTCTAAAGTTTTCCTCATTTGTCATAACAGCCCCTTGAGGTAAATACCAATACCCCCATTTTACAGATGAATAAGTTCAAGGTCACTACTACTCCAGTGTCAAACACATCTTTAGAGGCAAGAATGTAGATAGATATAGATACAGCTACACACACATATACCCACATACACACATACTTATAAAACAAAATATGTTCATTTACATATATACTCTGGTCAAATTATATTATAACAAATTTTAAGCAACTTGTCTTTTTTAAGCATTTTTTTTAAGTAGTCTCCACACCCCTCATGGCGACCAGCATGGGATTATGAGCTCACACTCCTGAGATCAAGACCTGAGGTGAGATCAAGAGTCAGATGCTTAACTGACTGAGCCACCAAGGTACACCTAAGCAACTTGTCTTTTTTGCATGATAGCTCAGGATATTAATTTGCATTCCTTTATGTATTACAACATAACATATTTTTAAATTTCAATGAGTATGTAAATTGCTTGTTATATGAATTATCTATTTATATCATTTAACCATTTCTCTATTATTAGTAAGACTTTATTACATACCAAGGATAATTAAGTAGGATACTTAAGAATTTAGTATAAAAGAACCACTAGAACAAAACAAGAACCATTCTAAATACTAAATAAAAAGAGAAAGTGCAACACACCATGTAGTATAAGAGTATATCATAAGTTTTTAAACAATTGGTTGGAACTGAATATAAATAATCAAGGACATTGATTATATCAGTAAATGTAAATGTATTTAACTCACTTAGTAAAAGAAATAGTTTCCAAATTGTCTATTAAAGGAAAATACAGAACAAAAATTTTACAGACATATACCTAAAACAAAAATTTCAGATTAGTTAAAAATTTCCCTTTCCCTCCCCTGTTGGTTCCCCACATGGCTAACCAGGAAATTAAACACCTGAGACTGCTTTCAGGTCAAGAAGCTTTGGAGAGAGAGGAGGGAGGAGTCAAGATGGCGGAGAAGTAGCAGGCTGAGACTACTTCAGGTAGCAGGAGATCAGCTAGATAGCTTATCTAAAGATTGCAAACACCTGCAAATCCATCGGCAGATCGAAGAGAAGAACAGCAATTCTGGAAACAGAAAAACAACCACTTTCTGAAAGGTAGGACTGGCAGAGAAGTGAATCCAAAGCGAGGGGAAGATAGACCCCGGGGGGAGGGGCCGGCTCCCGGCAAGCGGCGGAGAAACAGAGCACAAAATCGGGACTTTTAAAAGTCTGTTCCACGGAGGGACATCGCTCCAGAGGCTAAACTGGGGCAAAACCCACACGGGGTCAGCGTGGCCTCAGGTCCCGCAGTGTCACAGAAGGATCGGGGGTGTCTGAGTGTCGCAGAGCTTGCGGGTATTGGAACGGGAAAGTCGGCTACAGAGACAGAGCCGACAGTAAGCTCCCAGCTCGGAGGTTACCTTGAACCAGCTGCAGGCTCGGTGAGCTCGGAGCGTGGCGGAGGTCAGGCAGACGGGAGTAACTGGGCGCTGTTCTTTGAGGGCACACTGAGGAGTGGGGCCCCAGGCTCTCGGCTCCTCTGGGCTGGAGATCAGGAGGCCGCCATTTGTATTCCCGTCCTCGGAACTCTACGGAAAGCGCTCAGGGAACAAAAGCTCCGGAAAGCAAACCCAAGCGGACTACTCAGCCCGGCCCCTGGTAAGGGCGGTGCAATTCTGCCTGGGGCAAAGACACTTGAGAATTACTACACCAGGCCCCTCCCCCAGAAGATCAACAAGAAATCCAGCCAAGACCAAGTTCACCTACCAAGGAGTGCGGTTTCAATACCAAGGAGAGCAGCAGAATTCCAGAGGAGGAGAAAGCAAAGCACGGAACTCATAGCTTTCTCCATGTGATTTTTTTAGTCTTGCCGTTAATTTAATTTTTTTTTCTTTTTTTCTCTTCTTCTGCTAAAATTTTTTTTAACTTTTACCCTTTTCTTTTTTAAGGTTTTTTAACTAGTTTATCTAATATATATATATTTTTTCTTTTTTATATTTTTCTTTATTCATTTTTTTTAATTCTTTTTTCTTTTTTTTTTCTTTATTTCTTTTTGACCCTCTTTTTATCCCCTTTCTCCCCCCTCACGATTTGGGATCTCTTCTGATTTGGTTAACGCATATTTTCCAGGGGTTGTTGCCACCCTTTTTGTATTTTACTTTCTCCTTCATATACTCTTATCTGGACAAAATGACAAGGTGGAAAAATTCACCACTAAAAAAAAGAACAGGAGGCAGTACCGAAGGCTAGGGACCTAATCAATACAGACACTGGTAATATGCCAGATCTAGAGTTCAGAATGACAATTCTCAAGGTTCTAGCCAGGCCCGAAAAAGGCATGGAAGATAGTAGAGAAACCCTCTCGGGAGATATAAAAACCCTCTCTGGAGAAATAAAAGAACTAAAATCTAACCAAGTTGAAATCAAAAAAGCTATTAACGAGGTGCAATCAAAAATGGAGGCTCTCTCTGCTAGGATAAATGAGGCAGAAGAAAGAATTAGCGATATGGAAGACCAAATGACAGAGAATAAAGAAGATGAGCAAAAGAGGGACAAACAGCTACTGGACCACAAGGAGAGAATTTGAGAGATAAGTGACACCATAAGATGAAACAACATTAGAATAATTGGGATACCAGAAGAAGAAGAAAGAGAGAGGGGAGCAGAAGGTATACTGGAAAGAATTATTGGAGAGAATTTCCCCAATATGGCAAAGGGAAGGAGCATCAAAATTCAGGAGGTGCAGACAACGCCCCTCAAAATCAGTAAGAATAGGCCCACACCCCATCACTTAATAGTAAAATTTACAAGTCTTAGTGACAAAGAGAAAATCCTGAAAGCAGCCTGGGAAAAGAAGTCTGTAACATACAATGGTAAAAATATTAGATTGCCAGCAGACTTATCCACAGAAACCTGGCAGGCCAGAAAGTGCTGGCATAATATATTCAGAGCACTAAGTGAGAAAAACATGCAGCCAAGAATATTATATCCAGCTAGGCTATCATTTAAAATAGAAGGAGAGATTAAAAGCTTCCAGGACAAACAAAACCTGAAAGAATTTGCAAACACCAAACCAGCTCTACAGGAAATATTGAAAGGGGTCCTCTAAGCAAAGAGAGAGCCTACAAGTGGTAGATCAGAAAGGAACAGAGACAATATACAGTAACAGTCACCTTATAAGCAATACAATGGCACTAAATTCATATCTCTCAATAGTTACCCTGAATGTTAATGGGCTAAATGCCCCAGTAAAAAGACATAGGGTATCAGAATGGATAAAAAAACAAAACCCATCTATATGTTGCCTCCAAGAAACTCATTTTAAGCCTGAAGACACCTCCATATTTAAAGTGAGGGGGTGGAAAACAATCTACCATGCTAATGGACATCAGAAGAAAGCAGGAGTGGCAATCCTTATATCAGATCAATTAGATTTTAAGCCAAAAACTATAATAAGAGATGAGGAAGGACACTATATCATACTCAAAGGGTCTGTCCAACAAGAAGATTTAACAATTTTAAATATCTATGCCCCCAACGTGGGAGCAGCCAACTATATAAACCAATTAATAACAAAATCAAAGAAACACATCAACAATAATACAATAATAGTAGGGGACTTTAACACTCCCCTCACTGAAATGGACAGATCATCCAAGCAAAAGATCAGCAAGGAAATAAAGGCCTTAAATGACACACTGGGCCAGATGGACAACACAGATGTATTCAGAACATTTCATCCAAAAGCAACAGAATACACATTCTTCTCTAGTGCACATAGAACATTCTCCAGAATAGATCACATCCTCGGTCCTAAATCAGGACTCAACCGGTATCAAAAGATTGGGATCATTCCCTGCATATTTTCAGACCACAATGCTCTGAAGCTAGAACTCAACCACAAGAGGACATTTGAAAAGAACCCAAATACCTGGAGACTAAACAGCATCCTTCTAAAGAATGAATGGGTCAACCGGGAAATTAAAGAAGAATTGAAAAAAATCATGGAAACAAATGATAATGAAAATACAACGGTTCAAAATCTGTGGGACACAACAAAGGCAGTCCTGAGAGGAAAATATATAGCGGTACAAGCCTTTCTCAAGAAACAAGAAATGTCTAAGGTACACAACCTAACCCTACACCTAAAGGAGCTGGAGAAAGAACAAGAAAGAAACCCTAAGCCCAGCAGGAGAAGAGAAATCATAAAGATCAGAGCAGAAATCAATGAAATGGAAACCAAAAAAACAATAGAACAAATCAATGAAACTAGGAGCTGGTTCTTTGAAAGAATTACTAAGGTTGATAACCCCCGGACCAGACTTAACAAAAAGAAAAGAGAAAGGACCCAAATAAATAAAATCATTAATGAAAGAGGAGAGATCACAACTAACACCAAAGAAATACAAACTATTATAAGGACATACTATGAGCAACTCTATGCCAACAAATTTGACAATCTGGAAGAAATGGATGCATTCCTAGAAACATATAAACTACCACAACTGAACCAGGAAGAAATAGAAAGCCTGAACAGACCCATAACCAGTAAGGAGATTGAAACATTCATTAAAAATCTCCAAACAAACAAAAGCCCAAGGTCAGACGGCTTCCTGGGGGAATTCTACCAAACATTTAAAGAAGAACTAATTCCTATTCTCCTGAAACTGTTCCAAAAAATTGAAATGGAAGGAAAACTTCCTAACTCGTTTTATGAGGCCAGCATCACCTTGATCCCAAAACCAGACAAGGATCCCATCAAAAAAGAGAGCTATAGACCAACATCCTTGATGAACACAGATGCAAAAATTCTCACCAAAATACTAGCCAATAGGATTCAACAGTACATTAAAAGGATTATTCACCATGACCAAGTGGGATTTATTCCAGGGCTGCAAGGTTGGTTCACATCCGCAAATCAGTCAATGTGATACAAAACATCAATAAAAGAAAGAACAAGAACCATATGATACTCTCAATAGATGCTGAAAAAGCATTTAACAAAGTACAGCACCCCTTCCTGATCAAAACTCTTCAAAGTGTAGGGATAGAGGGCATATACCTCAATATCATCAAAGCCATCTATGAAAAACCCACCGCAAATATCATTCTCAATGGAGAAAAACTGAAAGCTTTTCCCCTAAGGTCAGGAACACAGCAGGGATGTCCATTATCACCACTGCTATTCAACATAGTACTAGAAGTCCTAGCCTCAGCAATCAGACAACAAAAGGAAATTAAAGGCATCCAAATCGGCAAAGAAGAAGTCAAATTATCACTCTTTGCAGATTATATGATACTATATGTGGAAAACCCAAAAGACTCCACTCCAAAACTGCTAGAACTTGTACAGGAATTCAGTAAAGTGTCAGGATAAAAAGTCAATGCACAGAAATCAGTTGCATTTCTCTACACCAACAACAAAACAGAAGAAAGAGAAATTAAGGAGTCAATCCCATTTACAATTGCATCCCAAACCATAAGATACCTAGGAATAAACCTAACCAAAGAGGCACAGAATCTATATTCAGAAAACTATAAAGTACTCATGAAAGAAATTGAGGAAGACACAAAGAAATGGAAAAATGTTCCATGCTCCTGGATTGGAAGAATAAATATTGTGAAAATGTCTATGCTACCTAAAGCATTCTACACATTTAATGCAATTCCTTTCAAAATACCATCCATCTTTTTCAAAGAAATGGAACAAATAATTCTAAAATTTATATGGAACCAGAAAAGACCTCGAATAGCCAAAGGGATATTGAAAAAGAAAGCCAACGTTGGTGGCATCACAATTCCGGACTTCAAGCTCTATTACAAAGCTGTCTTCATCAAGAAAGCATGGCACTGGCACAAAAACAGACACATAGATCAGTGGAACAGAATAGAGAGCCCAGAAATAGACCCTCAACTCTACAGTCAACTAATCTTTGACAAAGCAGGAAAGAATGTCCAATGGAAAAAAGACAGCCTCTTCAATGAATGGTGTTGGGAAAATTGGACAGCCACATGCAGAAAAATGAAATTGGACCATTTCCTTACACTACACACGAAAATAGACTCAAAATGGATGAAGGACCTCAATGTGTGAAAGGAATCCATCAAAATCCTTGAGGAGAACACAGGCACCAACCTCTTCGACCTCTGCCGCAGCAACATCTTCCTAGGAACAACGCCAAAGGCAAGGGAAGCAAGGGCAAAAATGAACTATTGGGATTTCATCAAGATCAAAAGCTTTTGCACAGCAAAGGAAACAGTTAACAAAATCAAAAGACAACTGACAGAATGGGAGAAGATATTTGCAAACGACATATCAGATAAAGGACTAGTGTCCAGAATCTATAAAGAACTTAGCAAACTCAACACCCAAAGAACAAATAATCCAATCAAGAAATGGGCAGAGGACATGAACAGACATTTCTGCAAAGAAGACATCCAGATGGCCAACAGACACATGAAAAAGTGCTCCATATCACTCGGCATCAGGGAAATACAAATCAAAACCACAATGAGATATCACCTCACACCAGTCAGAATGGCTAAAATCAACAAGTCAGGAAATGACAGATGCTGGCAAGGATGCGGAGAAAGGGGAACCCTCCTACACTGTTGGTGGGAATGCAAGCTGGTGCAACCACTCTGGAAATCAGCATGGAGGTTCCTCAGAATGTTGAAAATAGAACTGCCCTATGACCCAGCAATTGCACTATTGGGTATTTACCCTAAAGATATAAATGTAGTGATCCAAAGGGGCACATGCACCCGAATGTTTATATCAGCAATGTCAACCATAGCCAAACTATGGAAAGAACCTAGATTTCCATCAACAGATGAATGGATAAAGAAGAAGTGGTATATATACACAATGGAATACTATGCAGCCATCAAAAGAAATGAAATCTTGCTATTTGCAACAACATGGATCATGCTAGAGCGTATCATGCTTGGCGAAATAAGTCAAGCAGAGAAAGACAACTATCATATGATCTCCCTGATATAAGGAAGTGGTGATGCAACTTGGGGGCTTAAGTGGGTAGGAGAAGAATCAATGAAACAAGATGGGATTGGGAGGGAGACAAACCATAAGTGACTCTTAATCTTACAAAACAAACTGAGGGTTGCTGGGGGGAGGGAGGTTGGGAGAAAGGGGGTGGGGTTATGGACATTGGGAAGGGTATGTGCTTTGGTGAGTGCTGTGAAGTGTGTAAACCTGGCAATTCACAGACCTGTACCCCTGGGGATAAAAATACATGTTTATAAAAAAAATTAATAAAAAAAAGTGAAAAAAAAAATCAGACCAACCAAAAAAAAAAAAGACTGCCACTAAAAGCCGTCAGTGGCAACACATTTGGGACCCCTCTCACTCTAGAGAGTTTTTTTCCTTTCCTTTCAGCTCTCACCTTCACTTAATAAACTTACCCTTTTGTGTCCACGAGATTCATTCTTCAACTAGTGAGACAAGAACTCTGCCATCCTGCAATAGGGTGAGCATGGTGACTTTTACAGAGATAAATGTGCCTTAGTGAGGAGAGCAGTTCTCTTCCTCAGATATCTGGGAATCAGCTGAGGGAGTGGGCCCCTGCTGTGGAGGCTAAACCACTCTGGGGTGTGGAGAGACAAAGGGATCCAGATCCAGCTCTTTCCCACTTTGAGGCTCAGTGCCCCAGCCATCTTATAGGTAAAGCCATTGGGGTCCTGCCCAGCTCCAGGGAGTGTGGGTCCTGCTACAGGGGTGTCCAGGAGCTACTTTCCTCTAAAGGTAGAGGCACAGGAGGGAAGACAGGTAATGACTCTGTGCCCCAGCTTCCCCCTCTGCAAAATGGGGATAATAATGCTTCACCCATAGGATCACTGAGAATAGCAACTACAGAAACCAGAGCGAATTCAGAAAACTCATCCTTAAGTTACTGTTCCCTTAGTACCACTTTCAGTACAAAAAGCTTATTTCAGGATTCTCCACAGAAATGGAACGAATAGGTCATATATAAAGGATGTAAATATAGATATATAGATATATATACATACATAGATCTATTTTAAGGAACTGGCTCATGTGATTATAGAAGCTGAGAAATCCCAAGACCTGCAGTCGGCAAGCTAGAAACCCAAGAGAGACTTTGGTGTAGTTCCAGTCCATTTCCAAAACTGAGACCCAGAAAAGCCTATGGTGTAAACTTCAGTCCAAATTTAGCAAGCTCGAGATCCAAGAGCTTATTTCTCAGTTTGAGTCTAAAGGCAGACAAGAACTGCCTTTTTGCTCCCTCAAGCCTTCAATTGATTAGATGTGGCCACCCACATTAGAGAGGAGAATCCACTTTACTCAGCCTCCCCATTCAAATGTTGATCTCGTCCATAAATAACCTCACAAACACAAGAATAATGTTTGCACAACATTACATACTGTGTCTCAATCAACTTGACACATGAAATTAACAACCACACCTTTCAATTAATTTGCTTAAGAAACTGCCTTTTATTTTTGTCCTGTGGTGTTTTTATTCTGGATTTTGTTGATCATATCCCTCTTGTATTGTTTATGTTTTTTTGCTTCCCTCCCCTATTTCTATTAAGCTGGTGATTAGATTCAGAGCCTTGATCCAATTCATATTTTTTTGGCAAAATTACCTCAGATGTATTGTTGTTTATCCTCACAGTATTACACCAGGAGGCTCATTGTGTCTAGTTGTCTTCCACCTTGTGATGCTGAGATTAGTCACTTGGTTCAGATGTTGTCAGCCTGATCTGTCCATTATAAGATTTCCCATCTGCTTTTCACCTCAAGTTTTTTGCAGCATGTAAAGATTGTTGCCTATGATGTGGATGGAATTAGAGGGTATTATGCTAAGCAAAATAAGTCAATCAGAGAAAGATAATTATCATATGATCTCACTCATATGTGGAATTTGAGAAAGAAGACAAATAATCATAGGGGAAGAGAGTAAAAAATGAAGCAAGACAAAACCAAAGAGGAAGACAAACCATATCTTAATCTTGGGAAACAAACTGAGGGTTGCTAGAGGGAAGGGGAGAGGGGGTAACTGGGTGATAGACATTGGGAAGGTTATATATTGTAATGAGCACTGGGTACTACATAAGACTGATGAATCACAGACCTGTATTCCTGAAAGCAATAATACACACATATATGTTAAACAAATAAATAAACAAATAAATAAAGATTGTTGTATAGATCTACATTTCATTAGAGATCACAAAATGGTGATATTCTAATCTTACAATCTCTTCTACATTTATTAGCTGGAATTCTCCCATAAAAGGAACTTCCCCTAATCTCCTGTTAGGTTATGCTGTGGTATGGTTCACACAGGAAGGATGAATGTTTAATTCTTTTGCAATATTTCTGTTTTCAAATTTTTTAAAGATTTTATTTATTTATTTGACAGACAGAGATCACAACTAGGCAGAGGGGTGGGGAACAGGCTCCCTGCTGAGAACAGAGCCTGATGTGGGGGTCCATCCCAGGACCTTGGGATCATGACCTAAGCCGAAGGCAGAGGCTTTAACCCACTGAGCCACCCAGGTGCCCTTTATATTTGTTTTCAAAATAATAAATTATTTCCCTAGGATCCTTCGAAAGTGAGCAATAAGTTGGTTTTGTTGCTTTTTTTCTTTCAAAATGTCATCATGAGCTCTTGATTCATTTATATTTTGATGAGTTTTAATACATTGCAGTCATTATTTTATTTGACAATCAAATGATTTTATCTTTCATCAGTGAACGCCCTTTCAGGTTGACTTCTCTGTCTTTGACATGCTTTCTGGTATGAGAGTTTGGTCCAGGCTCACCTGGAACAATTCCTACCCAGACCTGGAATGAACCATTTCTCCAAGAAAGCTGAATTCCTTTCAGTAGAGAATGCTTCAGAGGATTCAGTTTGAGGACTAGGGGTGCTCACTGCTACTGGGTTGTTCACTGTTTCCCTGCCCTCTTCAGTATATAGAGCTCATAAATCTGTATAGTATTTTTAAGAGAATACATATCATAACCTTCCATCCTGGGCTCTTTCTCTGTCCTCTTACAGATAATAATCTTTATCTGTTTTTGTTTTGTTTTGTTTTAACCTTTAAGTTCTTAAATATACAAACAAATATATTTTAATTGTCTTTCCTTTCATAGGTAAAAGGTGGTATATTCTACATTAGCATTATCTAATAGAAATTTCTGCAGAGATAGAAATACTCTGTGTTTTCATTGTCCAACACAGTAGCTAGCTGCTTATAGCTGTGGAACATCTGAAGTGTGGTAAATGCGACTGAGGAATTGAATTTTTAATTTCATATAAATTTAATTATCTTCTATTTAAATAGCCACATGTGTCTGTGCCTACCATATTGGATAGCAGCAAGTTTACACATTTTCCTGCACCTTGCTTCTTTCACTGAACAATATATCCTGGAGATCATGCCATAACAATATAGGGAGGAGTTCCTTTTTGCTCCTTATAGCTGCATAGTACTCTAGTATTAGATGTCCTTAGATTATCATTTAACCTTATTGGTAAACATATGTCTTATTTCTTGTCTTTTGCTGTTATGATTTGTTCTGTGAAGAATTGCTTTGTGCTAATGCCTTTTTGTCTTTTTACGTGGTATCTCCTATACAAAGTCTAAGAAGAGATTCCTGGATCCAAGAGAAAACACCTTTGTCTCATAAATAGAATGCAAATTTTGGTCCCCTGTCATCATTCCCTTCATTCCATGTATCTTCTGGTCTCTTATTTTCTTTCTAGTTTGACATCGGTAAAGCAGTTGCTTACTGAGCTCCAAGAAGTAGAACAGAATAGTAAAGAATAATAATGGGTGATCTAGACAAAAGATGGGAATCATCAAATCTCTATCCCACTGGCAAGACACTCTGACTGGCACAGGATACAAATCACTTAGGCAAAGATGATGTAAGTGACAGAAACAGTCTACACAAGCATGTGTAATTTAGAAGGTCATTAAATGTAATACTCAACATGTTAAAATATTTATATAAAATATCTAGACCCTAGTGACAAAGAGATGGCTTGTGACCTTGGTGTGAGAAAGCAAGGGTTCATTGCAATCACAGGGGCAGAAGCTATAGTACAACTGAAGAACGAGTCTTTGTGTTGTGGAACGTCATGAAAAAGACGCAACCTCTGATTGACCTGTGAGCTTGGACCCAGGCACTCAAAAACTTCTCACCCCCTCTCCTGTTCTTGGAATGTGAGTTTTTCTTGCCTTTCCTGTTCCCAGGGGCTGCCCCAAGAACATAGTGTTGAGATGTTGATGTGGTATTGAAAACACCTGTACAGTATAAATGACTGAGCCCGGTTAGGGCATCTTTATAAAAACTTTAAAGATTTGGAGGGCTGGTGCAGGGATCCCTTCATCTTGCTGTTGCCCAAGACAAGTTTTATATGTAAGTTCCCTTTCCTTATTAAAACTGCCACTTACCAACCTGGAGTGGCCTGTTCTTTCTTCAGTCTCTCCCTGCCTTCGAAGTACAGGATCCAGTTTCAGATAACATCGGGAAGCTCCTGGGAGGGTTTCAAACCAACACTGTAGGAGATGGAAAAATGTTAACAGGGCATGTTTAAAAAAAAACTCTGGAAATTTTATTTTGAGGGAGGAGAGAGAGAGTGAGGAAGACTTGTGACTATATGGGGATGAGGGGTCCAAGGAGGGATTTTTTAAAATCTCCAGTTCCCTGAAAGTTTAAAAGTTCGTGTGAAGAGTCGTTTCTTCTCCGGTTTAATTCTTGAATTTCCCCATATACTGACTTTCCTTCTTACCATTCTCACTTCCACTGAAGATTTAGTGAGACATCTCCCGTGGAACAGCATGGGTTTTGAGCTCAATATATTTAGTGAATGGAAGAACAGATAATTGCATGTCAAAAAAAAAAAAAAAAAACTAGGCTTTGTGGATTTTTTGCCTCTCGGGGAGGCAGCAGATGGCAGGAATCCTAGTGTGGCGTTATTGGATAATGCATGATCTGAGCACGCTTGCACTGGTGACTGCATGACGGGTCCAGAATTTTCCTATAAATATGTTAGAATATAGAGTAGTCCAGGCATAACAGTTAAGAAACACAACAGCTTGCTGCCTAGTGCCATCCTCCACTGAGCTCACCAGGTGAGTCAAAGACAAGCCTGTCTTCCTAGCATGGGGAACTGCTTTAAGGTTTTCTCAGGGGCACAATGTTGAACAGCTCTTATGAGATTCTGAATAGCCCAAGAAAGTGAAGAATCTCTCTGTCCAAAACTTTGAGTCAAGGCATATCAGAGAGATAATTGCCTCCCTCCTCTACCTTTCTGTAATCTCATTAAGAGAAACAACTTTTCACGGTGCCTGCCTTATCCTTGAGGCTCAGCCAGCACAGACTGTGTGTTCTAGCTCAACATTTAAAGGGCCCCTTAAGTCCCACTACATGCATATAATATAGGCAACTTTTCTCATTTACTCTTTGAAACAGTTCTGTACAAAGGTATGGTGAGTACTGCTTCACAGGTGTCCAGGTTCAGATTGACAAAGCCTACTTAAGTTACCTCTCTAGATCAGTGGAGATGGGAATGAGGTTTCATCCTACCCCTCCCTAGGGGACACAGAGCAGTCTCCCTTTTTGAAGATGGGCTTCCAGGGATGGAGAAGTCATTGGATCACAAACCCCCTGCCATTGTGGCCCCTCAGGTATTCACTCAGCAACCCCTCTGGGTGATAAAGATAACTAAGGAAATGAAATACGGCCTTTATGCAAAGAGACTTGGGTGTCAGACCACATCTGTTGGCTGATCTCTAGGGAGAAGTGGGGTTCAGGCAGAAACTCAGGTGTTACCCTTGGAACAGATGATCTAGAGGGAAAGAAAGTGATATGTACAGGGCCACATTAAGCAAATATATATTTTATCACCTTTGATCCTAACAGCTATGCAGGTTACCTATCATTATGACCAACACTTTTACCAAGGTACTTCTTTTAGAGAAGTTTAATCAATCAATGAGCCAACTCTGTTATCTCCTGATCAGCAGCTCACTCTGGAATTACTCAAGCTTTTTTTTTTTTTTTTCCTTCCGCTTGTCTTGATGTCTTGATGCCAGGATTCTAAATGCTATAATCTTCCTGAGGCTAACAATACATGCTCCCCACATTTTTCCTTTTTTAATTATACTGTTGTTTCTAAGTCACATTATTGAAATTTAAAATACTTCCTTTTTTCAAAAACAATTTCTAAATGAAAAAAACACTAAGTGTTGTGTTTTTAAAAGGGAAAAACATTTATAAACTGCACCTCAGATACTGGGTAAATAGTCATGATTAGTGAAGTGCACTCAGTAACAAAATGATCGACAACTCCTCTGCTTCCCTGGTCAGCTCAATGCTGACCTCCACAAGCTAACAGTCAACATGGTGCGCTTCCCACATCTTCACTTCTTCATGTCTGGCTTTGCACCTCTGACCAGCCTTGGAAGTCAGCGGTATTGAGCGCTCACTGTGCCTGAAATCAATGAGCAGGTCTTTGATTTCAAGAACATGATGCTGCCTGGGATGCCTGCCACGCCATTACTTCACTGTAGTTGCTGTCTTCCGTGAGCAGATGTCCATGAAGGAGGAGGATGAGCAGACCCTCAATGCGCAAAACAAGAACAGCAGCTACTTTGTGGACTGGATCCCCCAACAGTGTCAAAACAGCTGTCTGAGATATCCCACCCCGTGGCCTCAAGATGGCAATCACCTTCATTGGAAATAGCAGAGTCATCTGGGAGCTCTTCAAGAGCATCTCAGAGAAGTTCATGGCCATGTTCCAGCCAAGGCCTTCCTCTACAGGTACAAAGGTGAGGACATGGACGAGATGGAATTCACTGAAGCTGAGAGCAACACGAATGACATTGTCTCTGAGTACCAGCAGTACCAGGATGCCACCACAGAAGAAGAGGAGGATTTTGGTGAGGAGGCCAAAGAGGAGGCCTAAGGCAGAGCACCATCACCTAAGGCTTCTCTGTTCCTTCAGCCTTCCTCCTCAGTTGCCCTGGTTCTCTCCCTCAGACTTTGCATTTTCTGCCTCTGTCTCATCTTGTTTTGTTTTGCTTTGCTTCCTTTTTTGGAAGGGGGGTCCTAGAACAGTGCCTGGTACATAATAGGCACTCAATTAGTATTTGTTGGGTGTTGAATGTTTCTTCTCTTCCACTCTGGGAAACCTAGATTTTCTGCCATTCTGGGTAACCCTGTATTTTGTTTTGCTGTCCATTTCTCCTATCTGTTAAGTTGATATTTCTCTTTGTTTTTTAAGATAATTCTCCAAGAAGCTAGGTAATCATATCTCATTTAGAACCACATACTAAAAACCCAGTTGATGGACACTATCCTAAGCCCATGTGGTATACCAGGGGAAAGGAAACCAAGCTACCTCATAGTAGTAGCGGTAGCTGTAAGGAAGGGGTAGAGTTTTCTATTCTAGAGCAGTTTTGGAGAAGGATATCCAGGTTATTGAGTCCTAATTTCCATGAATTTTCCTGCTCCTCTCTCAGCTTCACGGGAGGTGTTGACAATATTAGTTCTATTTTTAGTCTTCTTCCAAGCTCTGTCCTGAAATGTTCCTTTTGCAGGGGTCTGCCCCGCTCTGTTAAGCAAGATCCTTCCCTCTCCTCTATAACCTCCTTCACATGTTAGATTCCTTCTTTTTCTCCTGGTTGGAGAAGGCAGGGCAAGAAACTAACCTTGACCCCTAAAGTATCCAGAAAGGCCCTCCCTTGATCCCTAAAGCCTCCAGAAAGGCCATCCCCACCTTTTCTTAGTCGAAACCCAGCTCTACTGTGTACATGTGGAAAGGTGTGTATTGGCACCTAAATCTTTTGAATCATTCTTCCAGACAGGGGACAAGGAGACCCTCCACCTTTTGGCAACATCTCAGTTCTTCCTTTTGCTATTACCTACCCACTCTCCTCCCTTGATTTCATCCTGCCCTACTCTTCAAATTTCTATTTTGTGTTGAATTTGCTTTTTTTCATACTGAAAAATAACATTGCTCCAAGAGCCAAAAATAAATGACAACTGAAAGAAATGATTAGCAACTAATTTCAGCAAGAAATTCAAATAAATATATATAGGAAAAATAAGTATTGGGGTGCCTGGGTGGTTCAGTGGGTTAAGCCTCTGCCTTCGGCTCAGGTCATGATCTCAGGGTCCTGGGATCGAGCTCCACATCGGGCTCTCTGCTCAACAGGGAGCCTGCTTCCCCCCTCTCTCTCTGCCTGCTTCTCTGTCTACTTGTGATCTCTCTCCCTGTCAAATAAATTCTTTTAAAAAAATAAGTATGTTAGAACATACTTAAAGCAGTAGTGTCTTAGGGTTTTCCAGAGAAATGGAAACAGGACGTGCATATATGTGTGTATATATATATATATATATGTATATATGTATATATATACATATATATATATATAGAGAGAGAGAGAGAGAGAGAGAGAGATTTTGATTTATTTACGAGGAATTGGCTCATGCTTTCATGGAGGATGAGAGGTCTCACAGTCTGCCATTTGCAAGCTGGAGACCCAGAACAAATAGTGGTAACATTCAGCTTGAGTCCATAGACCTGAGAACCTGGGAAGACAATGGTTTAAATCCCAATGTGAGAGCCAGAGAAGATGAGATGTCAAGCAGTGCTGCAGGCAGGAAAAAGGGGAAAATTCTTCCTCTTTACACTGTGTTCTATTCAGGCTTTCAACGAGATTAGGTGAGACTCAGCTGTCCTAGGGATGACAATCTACTGAGTCCACCAATTCAAATACTAATCTCATACAGAAGCAGTCTCACAGGCACACCCAGAAATAATGTTTAAACTGGGCACCCCATGACCAGTCAAATAGACATAAAATTAACCATCACTACTGAACTAATAAGATGAAAATATAAACCCCAAGAAGAATATTAACTGGAAAAAAAACAATATGAAAAAGATTAGAAATGTGATTCTTGTTTGAGAGACACTGTGTGTGTGCAGGTGTCTATGTTCATGTAACCCTTACCTACAAGGACACATCTTACTGACAATAGACCCCTTCGGGTCAAAGGGTGGAAGTTGGGTTGATGAGAGATGCAGACTAATTTATAATATACTTTCATATATTGTTTGAAATGTAGTATTGAGGGGAAAAGTATTTGGATAAAAATTTGAACACAATATATTTGTGGACAAATTGACAGAAGTAATATGCACATATATTTCTTACTTTGAAAAACTTTCACTGTATTCAATTATGGGGTAATTAAGCCAATAAAAATTGAATTGACAGTGTATCTGTGGGCGTGGGGGGAGTATGTGTGGTCTTGTGTTTGTCTCTTCCAGCTGGATCACCCCTCAAATACAAACTCACAAGTACAGCTTTATCTTCCGTTTGACAAAGGTTGGACAAACAAATTAAGGTTTAGAGATCCCAGAAATGATAGCTTCAGAGGAGTTATTCCCTTTGAAGAATAATTCCAGAAACCTGGCTGATACCATTAAACTAAGATCCTAAACTCCACCGCCGCACTTTGCTTATCCCCCAGGCGGGACTCTCTGAGCTGCAATCCTGGATATGGCCACTAGGTGGGAGCCCGCTCCAATTTTTAATGAAAAGGAGCACATTTTACAAAGAATAACATGTCTTGTGTTAGATAACAAATAACAAAAAACAACTAAGTACATTTTTTTAAGATTTTATTTATTTATTTGAGAGAGAGTGAGCGAGAGAGAGCACGAGCAGGCTGGGGGGCAAAGGGAGAAGCAGCCTTCCCTGCCGCTCCCCTCCCCCCCGCCCAAACGACCATCAGGGAGCTAGATGTGGGGTTACATGTGGGGCTCAATCCCAGAACACTGGAATCATGGCCTGAGTAGAAGGCAGATACTTGACCAACTGAGCCACCAAGGCGCCCCTCAACCAAGTAAATTTTAAAGATCTAACTGGCTTTATTAATCCGTTCATGAATCAGGCAGCATCCCATCTAGCAAATAGAGGGAAACTCCAAAGGACTATAAAAAAAGAGTGAGAGAGAGAAAGGTTTGTTAAAGGGAGAGAGCGAGAAAGCAGAAAAAAGGAAATTATTAGAGAAAAAATGTACTGTTGGGATGCCTGGGTGGCTCTTTCAGTTTAGAGTCTGCCTTCAGCTCAGGTCATGACTCCAGAGTCCTGGGATGGAGTCCCACATTGGGCTCCTTGCTCAGTGGGAAGCCTGCTTCTTCCTCTGCCTGTGGCTCTCTCTGCTTGCTCTCTCTCTCTCTCCCTGACAAATAAATAAAATCATTTTTTTAGAAAAGAAAAATGTATTGTTTTAGGCAAGGTCGTGCTCCTAAGGGAAGAGGAGGGGTCTACCAATAAATTCCTAGTGCTGACTGAGAAATTCCCATGTTCACTGGTTAAAGCTTACCTTTCTGGGAGGTTGGAAATGCAGTTAGGTTGGGTATTAGGTCTTGGTTTACTGACTTGGGGCCTTAACCTAGTGACACCACCTGGGGCCTGTGGTTTACTTTTTAACACTTGGAATGGTTTCTTTAGTGTAATACCAATTCTGTGTAGAAAAATCACATGTTTATCATAGCAATTCCATCTGCTGTTGACCCCAAATCTACATCACACTTACTGATTTTGCTCTTCCCTCATCAGTGTAGGATGACTGATCCATACTGTAGAGGCAGTTACCTCCAAGAGGACAGGGTATTCATCTTTCATTATCCCATCCCTCTACAAACTGCCCATTTCTTCTCCCAGCCCCCTACCATTCCCTGTCCAGGACACTAGACACAGAACCCCAGATCACACTTCAATGCCCCATCTTTTTTGGCACCTCCTGCCTGCCCTGCCCTGCTCTTCACCTACCTGCTGCCCATTGTCAAGGAGCACTATTTCATCTTCTCAGGTCCTGAAGTATATGTTTTTACAGTCTTCTTTTACATCCATCAGTTTTTTTCAATCATTCGACACATAAGTTCATAGGCTGTGTCTTAAGGCAGTTTCCTTCCTTCCTTCCTTCCTTATCTTCCTTCTTTCCTTCCTTCTTTCTGTTAAAGATTTTATTTATTTATTTACTTACTTACTTACTTACTTACTCCTTGCAGGCACAGCTTAGAAATTTGATGACAGTGGTGCGTTGGTGCCATCTTGTGACAGAAACCTGAACTGCACACACATTTCCACTTTTGGCTAATACTCCACACATTCATGTACAAGTTTTTATGTAGGCATATGTTGTCTTTTCTCCCAGGAATGGCATTGCTGGGTCATTTGATAACTCTCTGTTGAACCATTTGAGGAACTGTCAGACTGTTTTCATGCCTGTGACAGTGTTGGGGAGTACATGCATAGTCTTATTTTTCTCTTGATTGGACCGTAATTTTTGGTTTTGAGAAAGAAAACCAGAGTTGAAGTGCCCTTCTCATCACATATTTAGGAGAATGTAATATTCATGTAACATCGCTGTGGTCTGCCTCCCACCCAGAGCCTGCAGCCTATCACATGCTCAGGGATGCCCTGCCATCAACCACTGGGCCAGAAAGCCTGGGGTTTGGGGCCTAGTGCTGTGACTGAGCCAACAGTGGGCTCCTCCAGGAATGGGCTCATCTGACCTAGTCATCAACCTTCTCCAGCTGAGCATCTGTCGCATGGGAAGCTTTGCATCCTTTTAGTCTTTGCTAGCTATTGTGTGTGTATGTGAAATGTTTTTATGGGGGTTGGGGTGGGGGCTCACTGGGTCCCGATTTTGGTGGTTTTATTTTTGTAGTTTACATCTAATAAATTTCATGCTCTCTTAAAAAAAATCAGAGGGGTACGTGGGTGGCTCAGCAGATTAAGCATCTGCCTTCAGCTCAGGTCAAGATTCCAGGGTACTGAGATCAAGCCCCACATTGGGCTCCCCGCTTGGCGGGGAACCTTCTTCTCCCTCTCCCTCTGCCTGCTGCTCCCCCTGCTTGTGCTCTCTCTGACAAATAAATAAATTTTTTTTTAAAAAATCGGAGATGTTCACCTTCATCGCTGGGCTAAGATGGTACTTGTCTAGTTTCCCCATTATACAGTATGCATTTTTCATTCACCTGCTCTGTTCCTTAGAAGTGAATCACTAAGTCTTCCTTGCCCTCAGGTGCAGGAGGCAGAATGTTTCAACTCATGGAGGGAAGGTATTATTTTGAGCTATCTGCTAAAGAAAATGTATCTCCAGTAGCAAAAGGGAGTAACAAATAATCTGATTAAAAATGGACAGAGGACCAAAAAGCCATTTTTCCAAAGATGACATCCAGACATCCATGCCAACAGACACCTAAAAAGATGCTCAACATCATTAATCATTGGGGAAATGCAAATCAAAACCACAATGAGATATTATCTCAAACCAGAATAGTCATAAAAGATAAGAAATAGCAAGTGTTAACAAGGATATGGGTAAAAAGAAACTCCTGTGCACTTTTGGTGGGAATGTAAATTGATGCAGCCATTGTCCAAAACAGTATGGAGGCTCCTCAAAAAATTAAAAATAGAAATACCACACAACCCAGTTATTCCACTTCTTGGTAAGTAGCTGAAGAAAATGAAAACACTAACTTGAAAAAATTCATGCACTCCTGTTTATTGCAGAATTATTTATGATACCCAAGATTTGAAAGCAACTTAGGTGTCGATAGTTGAATGAATAAAGATGTGGCATGTGTATATATAATGGAATATTACACAACCATAAAGAAGGACTAAATCTTGCCATTTGCTACAACACGGATGGACCTAGAGGGTATTATGTTAAGTGAAATTAGTCAGACAAAGACAAATATTGTATGACTTCATGTATATGTGGAATCAAACAAATGAACAAACAAGCAAAAAAAACAAACAAACAAATACAGAAAACAAACTGTTGATTGCCAGAGTGTTGTATGGGGGGAGTGGTATGGGCAAAACAGGTGAAGGGGATAAAAAGACACAAACTTCAGTTATTTTTTTAAATATTTTTTTATTTGAGAGTAAGTGAGAGAGAGAGAGAGAGAGAGTATGCACATGAGCAGGAGGAGGGGCAAAAGGAGAGGGAGAAGCAGACTCTCCACTAAGCAAGGAGAGAGCCCAGTTTGAGACTCCATCCCAGGAAACAGAGATCATGACCCGAGCTGAAGGCAGATGCTTAACTGACCAAGCCACTAGGCCCACAAACTTCCAGTTGTAAAATAAATAAGTCACAGGGATGAAAAGTACAGCACAAGAAAAGGTTCAATAATATTGTTATAACTTTTTATGGTGACAGGTGGTAACTCACTTATTGTGGTGAGCATTTCATAATGTATAGAATGGTCAAATCACTGTTGTACACCTGAAACTAATATGTCAACTATACCTCAATAAAAAAGAAATTTTTTAAATCTCCTCTCCTATTTATTAATTCACTTATATTAATATGAATTCATGTATATTTTTATTATAAAGGTATTATTTTACTGGAAGGATATATCCCAAAAATGTTATTTCTGTGGTGAGATGTAAGTATTTTAGAGTCAGGAACCTACAAAAGATTTATCACCACTATTACATTTCAGAACCATTATACTGTCTAATTGTGGTATACCAATGTTTTTAGACAATACATTTAAGCATGGCAGAGTCTGAGACATAATTTTAGATTATTTTATTGCATACTTGGAAATCAGTGGAGAAAGAAATAACAGATAAGACAGTTTAATAAAGTGACCATAAAAAATTGTAACATATACTAAATTTATTTACAAAATCTATTTTAATGAAACAAAAATACAGGATGTAAGAAGTGTGAAAAGCTTTTATTTGAAAGCCTGCTGTCCAAAGCACAGCATTCACATTATCTAACTCTATAGAAGGTATTTTACAACTTTTTTTGGTAACTAGTAGCACTGCAACATAATCCTTGTCTATACACAAGTAAATGAATTCTGTCCTTAGGACAGAAATACCTCCTGGAGAAGTAGCTACTTGTCTCCTTTGAACCTTCATTTCAACAACTTTGTTCTATAAATGTGACAAAGAGGTGGCTTTTGACCTTGCCAAGGTTAATGTCCATGGAAGCATGGTGGAACAGAGCTCTGTTAGATGAAGGATAAAGACTGAACTGGAGAAGTGTGGGGCATATAAGTTGAGTATCATGAATTCTTTATAGGGTGGGCACCTGGTGGCTCAGTCCATTAAGTGTCCAACTCTTGATTTCAGGTCAGGTCACAATCTCATGGGATATGGGATCAAGCTTCGAGTCGGGTTCCATGCTCAGCATGGAGTCTGCTTGAGACTCTCTCCCTCTCCCTTTGTCCCACCCTGCCATGCTTGTACATGCACTCTCTCTCTAAATAAATTCTTTAATATTTTATTTATTTGTTTGACAAGAGGAAGAGATCACATGTAGGCAGAGAGGCAGGCAGAGAGAGGTGGAACCAGGCTCCCTGCAGAGCAGAGTCCGATGCGGGGCTCCATCCCAGGACCCTGAGATCATGACCAAAGTAGAAGGCAGAGGCTTAACCCACTGAGCCACCCAGGTGCCCCTCTCTAAATAAATTCTTTAAAAAAAAAAGAATTCTCTATAAGACTTTGGGGCAAAGGGGAAAATCTATGTAAAGAGGACAGAAACTAGAGGAATAGAGAAGGGTTCATGGTATTAAACTGCATTTGAAATTGTCAACTAGAGGAAACTTGAGCAGACTGAAAGCTTACTGGGAAGGAGCCATCTTTTCTTATTTACCACCTAAAGGGGCGCCCAGGTGGCTCAGCTGGTTAAGTGTCTGCCTTTCGCTCAGGTCAAGATCCCAGGGTCCTGGGACTGAGCCCTGCACTGGGCACCCTGTTCAATGGAAAGCCTGTGTCTCCCTCTACCTCTGCTGCTCCCACTGCTTGTGCTTTCTCTCATTCTGTCATATAAATAAAATCTTTTTTTTAAAATCTACTATCTGAATTTACCACTTGACCCTTTCCACATTTTATTTCCTTGTTTCTATTCTGGAGCAGCCTGAAACTTAACCAAAGCAATGATGTAGTTTGGTGCTAATGCCTGTTGATTGGATGCATGGATGGATGCAGGAGATGTCAAACATGTGCTGGGAAGTTAGAGATTTTTGCATCAGGATAGAACTCTTCATTCAACTGACGAACTGGTAGTGTTGAGTAGCTGAGAAAACACAGCTTCTCAGGACTCTGCAAGTGAGGGCTGTAAGATGGGAGCCCTCAACTTCAGGGTTCATAGGCAGATTTAGGCAGACTGCCACACAGGTCCTGGAGGGATCCTGCCCCAAGCAGGAAGACAGTCTTGCCATCCTTCAAGGGTGTGGGATTACAGTCTGCTCAGAAACATGCTGTGGTTCAGTTCTTGTGTCATTCAAAGTCTCAAGGAAGAGCAGCTCCAGCTCCTCCCCAAACTTGAATTCAAAATGTATCACAGAGAGATTTTCTCAATCTCCTTCTAGGCATACATACTGTAATTAGGAACCCCCAGAGGCTACACAAACACTCACACACAGATCCTGGAGCCTACTAGCCAACAGTAGTACTAGGAGAACCTGCAGGCCTTTGTGGCTGTTGCTCATTGTTAGGCTGCATATGTAACTGGACCCCTTTGCATGGAAAAATAATGACAATAATGGTTAACAGAGTCTTTTGTATAGTAGGAAAGCTTTTTAAATAATCTTAATATTCAGTCAAATATGATGATGATAGATTTTCTACTTATTATGTCAGCAAAGTATAACAAACTGTTGAGGATTCCCAATGTGGGTGTGCGTGTGGGGAAGCCTGCAGTCCTGTTATTGCTGGTGGGGATGTCAATAACTACAACCTCTTTCTAGGTTGAGTTGTCAGTGTTTACCAAAAGTTTCTGTTCTCCCAGTCTCTACATATTTGGGGCTTGCTCCTTCAAGTGTTCATCCTCAGCATGACCCTCATCCCTCTCAGAGAATCCATATTCCTTGAATCATGTTGCCTGAGCCCCCTACCTTCAAAAATATCTTAAACATATTCTCTTGGGTTTTTTAGCTTTATTAAGGTATAAATGATACATACAAATTTACACACATTTAATGTGTACATTTTCATGAGCTTGGACCTATGCATATACCCATAGCACAAACACCACAACCAAGGTCCTCAACATATCCAGCACTTCCAAAAATTTCCCTGTGTTCCTTTCACACTCCCTGTTTTTACAGAATAGAAAATTGTGGTTGAAACAGCTTCACTGACTTGCATAAATACAGACAGCACCAGCATCTTGGAATCAGAAACAAAAATACAGGTTTCAGAAGTGAAAGAGATGAACAGGAAACCAAGATTTTCTTCATTGTGTGATGTGCAGCTGAGTATCATGTAGTCTACATTTGAACATATAAGGTTGCAGTCTCTGCTTTTAGTCTCAGTAGCAGTGTGACCTCCAACCAGGTTCCTCAACCTCTCTGTACAGTGTCATTTTACTAGATCTAAAATGGTGGGGCAATCACATCCTCTGCGTCGCTAGAATTTTGTGGGAAACACATGAGACAAAATGGTAGCTTGAATTCAGGGACATCGAGTCCTCCCGGGTTTCCTGAGGTCAGGAGTCCTGCTTTTTGCGAGAGTTTTAAATTCCAACCACTCTATGACCATGCACAAATGATCGTTCAATTATAAAACATTCTAAAAACTTACTAAGTTCACCTAATACAGAGTATGACAACAGCTGCAGTGAAGACTGGAAATAATTACCTGGAAATCACTGCTCCTTCCCTCCCAACTAAGGTCTCAAAAGTGCTTTCTTTCTTTTTTAAGATTTCATTTATTTATTTGGCAGAGAGAGAGAGAATACGTACATACAAGCAGGGGGAGCAGCCGGCGGAGGGAGAAACTGGTTCCCCTCTGAGCAGTGAGCTGGATGTGGGACTCAATCCCAGGACCCTGGGATCATGACCTGAGCTGAAGGCAGCTGCTTAACCGACTGAGCCACCCAGGTGCCCCAAAAGTGCTTTCCTAAATGGAATTCCATTTACCTCTAGTCTTGTCTGAAAGCTTTTATCCAAAAAACATGAGCACAGGGAAAAGGACTTACCCAGAGTGTTCCCAGTGTTCTATTACAGGGTCCTTTTGCAGAGCCTCTTCTCTCAGAGTTATGCTGTACATACTATTTTTGAGAGACTAACACAGAAGATTAAAAGTGGGATGGAAGGGGCACGGGGGTGATTCAGTCAATTAAGCATCCAACTCTTGATTTCCATTCAGGTCATGATCTTGGGGCTGTGAGATCAAGCCCTGCATTGGGCTCCGCACTGGTTGTGGAGTCTGCTTAAGATTCTCTCCCTCTTGGGGCGCCTGGGTGGCTCAGTGGGTTAAGCCTCTGCCTTCAGCTCCAGTCATGATCCCAGGGTCCTGGGATAGAGCCCCACATCAGGCTCTCTGCTGAGCAGGGAGCCTGCTTCCCGCTCTCTCTCTGCCTGCCTCTCTACCTACTTGTGATCTCTGTCTGTTAAATAAATAAATAAATAATAAATATTTTTTTAAAAAAGATTCTCTCCCTCTCCCCTCTGTCACTCCCCTACTTTCCCTCTCTAAAAAAAAAAAAAAAAAAAAAAGGTGGGATGGGAAAGTATATGAAATAAAAGTGAAATGGGGTGATAGTTTTGATTTTGCTTTTTTTCCTCAACAGTTATCTCATATCAACTATAAAGGGTTTCCGTTTTATAAATGAGAAAAGGCAAACTAAGAAATATTACATAGTTTTTAAAAATCTTGCCCTAAGTGTAAAGATCACAGAAATCCTAATCCTGAGGCGGTATTCTCCTCATATAACACAATGCATCCTTCTTACTTTGTAGCCATGCAAAGCTTAGAGATAAGTGTTTCTGAATTGTCTGCACATGCTCTTCTTGACAAGCTGTGCATGTATGGACACTAGTATACTTTCTCCAAGTGGACCTTTTCAGCAAATGAAAGCATTTAGGTCTCAGATGAGGGATCTGGGACATGGATTTTCACTGGAATTTCTGGCAAATAGTACCCACCCAATAAAAACTGATTGAAATCACAAATCCATGAATCAGTAGAGTATTACCATTAATGCATGTAGAGCTCCTATAATAAAACAGCAAAATGGACAAAATGTATAAAGAGTTCACAGTTGAAGAAAAGCAAATAAATGGTCAATAATCACAAGAAAATATGTTCTAAATCACTAATAATTTAAAGAATGCAAATGAAATCATCTAAATATCCTTTTATTACCTACCATCTGATATATATTAAATACAGAAAAAAAAATTGTACCTCTTAATTCCCTTCATCTATTTTGTCCACCTCCCCATTCACAGTTATGAAACTTCCAGTTACAAAATACCCTAAATGTGAGGCAGGAAATCATTAAAATCCTAGAGGAGAACACAGGCAGTAACCCCTTTTACATTAGCCATAGCAACTTCTTGCAAGACATGTTTCTAAAAGCAAGGGAAGCAAAAGTAAAAACAAACTATTGGGACTTCATCAAGATAAAAAGCTTCTGCATAGCGAAGGAAACAACTAACAAAACTAAAAGGCAGCCTACAGAATGGGAGAAGATATTTGCAAATGACATATCTGATAAAGGGTTAGTATCCAAAATATATAAAGAACTTAAAATACTCAACACCCAAAAAAACAAATAATCCAATTTAAGAAAATGCTTCAGCAGAAGACATGAACATTTAAAGAAAACATAAAAATGGCCAAAAGACACACATAAAGATGCTCAACACAACTCATCATCAGGGAAATACAAGTCAATACTACAATGACATATCACCTCATACCAGTCAGAATGGCTAAAATTAACAAGTTAGGAAACAACAGGTGTTGGCAAGGATGCAGAGAAAGAGGAACCTTACTGCATTATTGGTGGGAACATAAACTGGTGCAGCCACTCTGGAAAATAGTACAGAAGTTCCTCAAAAAGTTAAAAATAGAACTACCCTACAATCCAGCAACTGTACTAGTAATATTTACCCAAAGAATACAAAAATACAGATTGGAAGGGACACATGCACCCTGATGTTTATAGTAACATCATCAACACTAGCCAAACTATGGAGAGAGCCCAAATGTCCATTAACTGATGAGTGGATAAAGAAGATGTGGTGTGGTGTGGGGTGGGGTGGGGTGGGGTGGGGTGAGGTGGGGTGGGGTGGGGTGGGGTGTGTGTGTGCGTGTGTGTAATAGAATATTACTCAGCCATCAAAAAGAATAAAATCTCGCCATTCATAATAATGTGTTTGGAGCTAAAGTCTATTTTGCTAATCGAAATACGACAGTCAGAGAAAGACAAATACTGTATGATTTCATTCCTATGTGGAATTTAAGAAACAAAATATATGAACATGGGGGGAATAGAGGCAAACCAAGAGACTTTTAACTATAGAGAACACACATGGCTACTGGGTGGGGGGGATGAGTTAAACAGGTGATGAGGATTAAGGACTGCACTTGTGATGAGCCCTGGGTGTTGTGTGTAAGTGATGAATCACTAAATTCTATACCTGAAACTAATATTACAGCGCATGTTAAATAATTGGAACATAAATAAAAATTTAGAGAAAAAAAATAAAATAAGTCACAGAGATGAAAAGTACAGTATAGCAAATATAATCAATAATACTGTAATGACATTGTATGGTGACCATTTTTAATGTGGTGAGCACTGAGTAATGTATAGAATTGTGGAATTAATATGTTGTAGACCTGAAACTAACATAACATGATGTGACAATTACACTTCAATAATAAATAAAAAATAAAAGTAAAAAATATATGGAGAAAAATGAAAATTTAAAATTCACAAAAATGTGAAAATGGCTGTGTGTGTGTGTGTGTGTGTGTGTGTGTGTGTGTCTGCATGTGTGTGGTAGAGGAAGAGAGAAGGAGATTCAATTTCAGTAGGAGTCAAGGAAATGGAAACACAGAGACCAATTTAAATATTATGAACAAGTATAGAGGTGGGTAAGAAATGAGAATACTTGGGGCACCTGTGTGGCATAGTTGGTTAAGCCTCTGACTCTTGATTTCAGCTCAAGTTGTGATCTCCGGGTCATGAGATCAAGCCCCATCTCGGGCTCTGCACCAGTCTGTTTGAGATTCTCTCTCTCTCTCCCTTTGCCCCTACCCCCCGCATATGCTCTCTCTTAAATAAATCTTTTTTTTTAAATGAGAACACTCACTTTTTGAGGGAGTTTAAAATACTGAAATGAAGCCCCAGGGAAGATCATTAAGCAATGCAATGCACAGAAATTTTTTAATATGTGCAAAAGTAAGGAGGTAAGAGATCATCTGATACAGTATTGCATGAAATAGAAAAAAAAGAAAAGAAAAATATAAGCAATCTAAATGTCCACGAGTACAGAAAAACTATAAGCAAAGTTAACAAACCATTTATACTTCCCTATGGACCTCAAAGCAAAATGGAAAAATATTTTAATTCCAGAGTGAGTTGCTGATCAGGAGATGATGAAGTTATCTCCCTGACTAATTAGACAACACCAAGTCAGTACTCTGATCTGAATAATGGTCATAATGATAGGTAACTTGAACAGCTGTTAGGATTAAATAAATGAAACAGGGACGCCTGGGTGGCTCAGTTGGTTAAGCAGCTGCCTTCGGCTCAGGTCATGATCCCAGCATCCTGGGATCGAGTCCCACATCGGGCTCCTTGCTCCGCAGGGAGCCTGCTTCTCCCTCTGACTCTGCCTTCCACTCTGTCTGCCTGTGCTCGCTCTCGCTCGCGCTCTCTCTCTGACAAATAAATAAATAAAAATCTTTAAAAAAAATGAAACAGAATGTGTATTTACTTAATGCAGTTCCACACATATCACTTTCTCTCCCTCTAGATCATCTGTCCCATCTATGCTGGGACAGCCTGATTCAGCACTTCAGGGATTAGCCACTACATGTAGCCTGACATATGCATAGTCAGATCTGTGGGTACAAGGGATGGGATTTCAACTCCTCTGTCTTCTTCATTACCCAAATGGGTTTCTGACTGGGTTACTCAGGGGTGAGAGTAGCAGGAAATTGTGACCAACCATTTCTCTAGCCCTGAAAGCCCATCTTCTAAGAGGGAGGCTGCTGTGTGTCCTTTAGGGAGGGCAAGAGATGGAACTTCATTCCCACCCTGCCACAGACCTGGAGTGACGACTTAGGTTCTATCAGCCTGAGCTTGGTCATCTGTGAAATAAGACTCATGATACCTGATTCCTTTGTCACAGAGCAGTCCCAAGGGGTGAGAAAACCTGCCCAGAGAATACAACACGTAGGGGGATTGCTTGGCCCTTTAAATGTTGTGATTTGGCAGTAGGGGTTGGCTGAGCCTCAGGGCTAAGGCAGCTTTCATGAAAAGTTGTTTCTCATTGTTTCCCCTAATGAGGTTACGGACATGTAGAGGAGATGAACAAATATGTCTCTGACATGGCTTGAGTTCAAAGGTTTGGGGATGGATGGTGATCTACTTTCCTGGATATTTCTGAAGCTTATTACAGCTGCAGACCTAATGCAGGCCTCCATGCTGGGAAGACAGGCTTGTCTTTGATTCACCTCATGCGCTCAGTGGGAAATGGCACCAGGGCAGCATGCTATGCTGTTTGCCTAGCTACTGCTCCTGGACTGCTCCATATCTTAATACATTTATGGAAAAATTCTGGATCCATCTTGAAGTCACCAGTACTTTATTCAGCCACACCATACCAAGCTACCAGCCATTTACTGCTTTCCAGGAGACAAAAATCCAAGAATTATTATCATTTCTTTGATACACCATTATCTATTCCTCCATTCACTAGTAACTAATAAATATATATTGAGCTTATGAGTATATGGGCAAACTCAAGGGTTAAATCTGAGAAGGGCTAGTTCCTCCCTATTAACTTTTAAACTCACTCAAATTTTAAAGAACTGAAGATTTCTAAAAATCCCTCCTTGCTCTCCTCATCAAAATTCCAAAAAGAGTTTCTTACCTTCCTTGGTAACATTCTTTACTTCCCACTAATACCTCCTTCCACTGCACTATAGCTCTGTCCCCATGACTGCAATGAACATGGCCTCACTAAGGTCACAAGCCACGTTTTGTCACTAGGTACACTAATTTTGTATAAAAATATAAATATATAAATATAGCTTTTAATGAACACCTAAAACACTCATGCTTGTGCAAACTGTTTCTGTCACTTAACAAATCTGACAGTTTCCAGGCTCTAGATCATGAGGTACTGTACGAATCCAAGCTGTACTACTCCCTAACTATGTAGTCCTGGGCTAAATCCTTATACTCTCTGTATCTCAGCTCTTCATCTGTAAAAATGGGGATTAACACCATATCTAACTCATAATAGTTCTGTAAGCATAAATGACTCAATACATATAAGGTACTTGCTACATAATACCTCTTAGTCATTTTAATTTCTCAGTCACTGTCTTTATTGGCCATTAGTATCTCTACTATCCATATGATATGTACTAATCTTTATTCACAATCAATGACCTTAGAGGTACATTGTTAGACGTGAGCAGGTCGGAGCGCCTGGGTGGCTCAGTTGGTTAAGCATCTGCCTTCAGCTCAGGTCATGAACCCACCGTCCTGGGATCGAGCTCCACATTGGGCTCTGCTTAGTGCAGAGCCTGCTTCTCCTCCCTCTGCCTGCCGTTCCCCCGCTAGTGCACATGCTCTCTCTGTCAAATAAATAAATAAAATCTTTTGAAAAGATAAGCAGGTTACAAAACTAAATAAATGCATATGTGCATAAATGTATAAATACCAGCATAAGAAAATTTCTGAAAGGATATAATGCAGATGAAAATCTTAGCAGGACTTTTCTTCTGGTGCTTATGTTTGAGGGTAAAATTATTCTCTTTTTACATTAATTGTTAGTATTTTTTCTGCTATCTAATTTTTACTATACTAAATGCCTTGTAATAAATACTCTTACAATTACACAAAACAATGAAACAACAGTAAAATTTAAGCAGTTTCAGCCCATCTATAGGAAAGCTTTCAGCTTTAGAACAGGGACATCCCAAAGGCACAGGACAGGAAAGAAGATACTGGGGGAGCCCCTTCTACAGTAAAACAGGACACAGCTCCCCAAATTCCAAACTACAATAATTATTATCAATACTTCAGATCTCTGCTTAGTTAACTGGGGAAAAACATGGTACCCTAATTTGTTTCATTTTTCTTCACCCGGATTAAAAGTAAGGTTGACAGTCTTACCATATGAGAGGCAGTATCATATACTGGTTGGATGAAGTGACTCAGGAGCCACAAGCCTGTGTTCTAATATAAGCCTAATGACTTACTAGCCCTGTCCTCACTGTGCCTCGGTTCCCTGATTTTAAAGTCTGGCAACAATAGCTCCTCTTTATAGGCTGTAGTGAGGTTAAAATAAGTGAAAGCTTAGCCCTGACACCAGTGTGGGGCACTGAGGAAGTCAGAAATATTAACCTTTCTTATTATTATTATCACACCAGAATGCATTAGAGATTCTACTGTCATTTTTTTTACTATATGGATGTACACTGATAGGCATGGATTGATCTTTATAACATATTTATTGTAAAAAAACCATTTACAAAACTGTTAAGTAGATATAATTTCATTTTTGTTCTTAAATATACAGTAACATATACAATTTCTGAAAAAACATATATTCAAATGATAACAGTGGTTACTCATGAATAGTAGACTTCTAAGGGTTCTTAACAATCTTTTCATCTCCTACATTTTGCATTTTTATCTACAACAAAAATGACTTGAGGGGCACCTGGGTAGCTTACTTGGTTAAGCATATGACTGTTGATTTCAGCTCAGGTTTGTGAAATCAAGCACCGGGTCAGGCTCCACGCTCATCAAGGAGTCTGCTTCTCTCTCTCTCTCTCTCTCACTCACTCTCTCTCCCTCTGCCCTGCCCCCCACTCATGATCTCCCTCTCTCTAAAATAAATAAATAAATCTTCTTTTTAAAATGTCTTGAGGGACGCCTGGGTGGCTCAGTTGGTTGGACGACTGCCTTCGGCTCAGGTCATGATCCCGGAGTCCCGGGATCCAGTCCCGCATCGGGCTCCCAGCTGCATGGGGAGTCTGCTTCTCCCTCTGACCTTCTCCTCGCTCATGCTCTCTCTCACTGTCTCTCTCTCAAATAAATAAATAAAATCTTTAAAAAAAAAAATAAAAATAAAAAAAAATAAAAAAATAAAAAAATTAAAAAAAAAAATAAAATGTCTTGATTTGGGAAAAAAAAATGTCTTGATTTGGGGGGCGCCTGGTTGGCTCAGTGGGTTAAAGCCTCTGCATTTGGCTCAGGTAATGTTTCCAGGGTCTAGGGATCAAGCTCCGCATGGGGATCTGGGCTCAGCGGGAGGCCTGCTTCTCTTCCTCTCTCTGCCTACTTGTGATCTCTGTCTGTCAAGTGAATAAATAAAATCTTTAAATAATAATAATAATAATAATAATAATAAGTAAAAATGTCTTGATTTTGGAAGTAAAAGAAATATATACCCTCAGCCCTTCCCATAAGAAAGTGGTTCAGGATCAGAATGCGTAATATCACTAACCCAAGGGAATTGGGTAATAGAATGGTCTTCGAACTAATTTAGTAATCTTCCACATGACTATTCTAATTGGGTGTCTTTGGGAAAATTACAGATGCCTAGGAAAGAGCAAGCATGTTGCTCATATAAACCTTGCATTCTACAGACAGACAATGTTTCTACCTCCCAGGATTTAGCAAAGGTCATGAGACAAAAGTATTTTCACAACATGCTTCTCTTAACTCCCAAATAAAGCCCCCCTGAATGGAAAGCAGGCTCATGGGTTTAACCTCCTGGTTAGCCAAGCATTAAAATAGTAAAAGGAAAGGGAAATATACAGTTGCCCAGCATTTGTAATTGAAATCAGCTCAAGTTCAGAATGGGATGCATCCCTAAACCAACCCAAGGATTTGGTCATTAGTCTGTACACAGGAAAACAAACTCCTTACAATCACTGTCTTCTTTCACCAGAGTGGCCCAGATTAGATTCCAGATCTACAAACCTAGATGAGTAACAGAGAGGATTAAAGCCAGAAAATTAAGCCTGGATAAACAAGAAGATGTTCTGCATTTAGGACATATTCAGGTACTATTTCACAGTGGCTGGCACCTAACAAACTAAAACTTTGAACATCACACACAAAAAAGTTACTGAAAACAGTATGTTCAAAATCTATTCATGCTCCTTATAACATATAAACTGAGAAAATGGGTGTGTCCATTTTAGAAGCTTAGAAAGAAAACACATACAGCAAGGACGCTGATAGGGCAGGTCACACTGTTAAAATGTGAATGTGGATTTGTTTTTCTCATATTTCTTCCTGTTTAATTTCTGTGAGATAGCCAAGCATCTATGGGTAAACATATGCAACAAAATAGTACCGTATTTTTTGTAAAGAATATATACATATGTAATAAAACTACAGAGAAAAGTATTAAGAATGAAAAATCCAATGTTTTGCTAGTAGTTATGCCTGGGTTAGAAGGAGACTAATGCTATCAGAAAAGAATTCAAATGAGATATGTAATGCTTTATTTATTAATATGAGTACCAAACTCCATTATATGATTTCTATAACTTTTTGTATGTGTGAAATACCATAACAATCACCATTAAATGAGTTTATATATGCTCTAAGCAACAATACACATCAATTTGAAAATTTCAGAAAGCACAGTTAATTCCAGTGATACATAATTAGTCAGCAAACCAACCACCTATTAATATAAAAAAAATACTGTCAGAGGCACCTAGGTGACTCAGTGGGTTAAGCGTCCAACTCTTGATTTTGGCTCAGGTCAGATCTCGGTGTTGAGACCAAGCCCCACATTGGGTTCCATGCTGGACATGGAGCCTGCTCTGACCCTTCCCCTACCCATTCTCTCTCCTCCTCCTTCTCTAAAAAAAAGATATTGTCACATATGTTCATTTCCTCCCATTATATTCACTATGCATGCATATATAATGTATATACAACACATATGGGTTTCATAGATCTGAAGACTTATAATTTGCTTTATGAAGATCATGAAACCAGCAATTAAACATGCCCAAATTTAAATCACACTCCACAGAGCCCATGTCCCTATCCACTGAGTAGATAATCTTTTTCTGTGTCAGGGCTGAGGTCAGCAAAGAGGAGGTAGCTACCCACAGTCCTGTGGGCAAGAATTTTTCTGATATTTTGGATGTAGGTCTCCTGTTCCCAGTCAGCTGCAGAGCTGACCCATCTTCATACTCTGTTATTCTGTACTGTTTCCTTTCTGGAAATGAGTGGGGCCAGCTATTCCAATGTCAAAACAGACATTGTTTTTTGACATTGACGACAAACAAAATGTCAAAATCTTTTAATTAAAAAAAGATTCAAAAGTTAAAGATCAAATAAAAATTTTATGAGAAGATGAAGTAAAAAGTAAAGAGAAGATGATCTGCATCCTCTTTCCCATCATCCCCACGTAACTTCTTATAGAAATAAGAAATGCTACCAAATCCTACATATAACATAAAGAAAATTTAAAAATACCCCACTACTTCAAAAACCATAAAAATTTCAACTTGAATGAGAAATGACAGTCAACATATAAAAACAGCAAGATGCCACAGATGTTGGAATTATCTGATAAGGATTTTAAAGTAGTCATTCTCAGAATGTTTCAAAGAGTAATTATAATTATACTTGAAATAAATTAAGGGACAGAAATTCTCAGGAAAGAAACAGACAATATATATGAAGAACAATATAAATATTTTAGACCTGAAACACAATAACTGAAAATTTTAAAACTCAGTATATGGACTCAACAACTGAATGAAGAGGAAAATGAAAAGAATCAATGAACTTGAATACACAACAATAAGAAGTACCCAATTTGAGCAATGGAGAGAAAAGAGACTAAAGAAAAAAGACAATGACTCAGGGACTTGTGAGATTATATCAAAAATCTGAAATTAGTGTCATGGTTATCTTAGAAAGAAAGGAGAAAGGGTGTATGGATAAAAAGTATTTAAAGAAATAAAGGCCAACAATCATGTAAAATATTACAATTCATATTAAGGGGATTTGATACTATTTAGTAAAATTACTAGACTATTTCCTCTTGGAACCAGCACTTTCTCTCCTAAGACTCTATCCCAAAGATATATGCAAAAAGACAAAAAAGCATAAGTACAGGGCCATGACTAGCAAAACAATCACAATAGCAGAAGATAAGAAATAAGACAAATGTCTCCCCATAGGGTACTGGGGGGAAAGGTACCATAGGGTACTCCATCTACATCCTAGAGTACTAAGCAAGTATAAAAAAACATGAGGGAAAGGGCACCTGAATGGCTCAGTTGGTTAAACGCCCATCCTCAGCTCAAGTCATGATCCCAGGGTCCTGGGATAAAGTCCTGCATCTGGCTTCTTGGTCAGTGGGGAGCTTCTCCTTCTCCCTCTGCTGCACACTCATAGTCAATCTCTGTTAAATAAATAAAATCTAAAACAAAAAGAGGGAAAAATGTGTATATATATGCATATAATGGAATATTATTCAGCCATTAAAAATGAAATCTTGGGGTACCAGGGTGGCACAGTCGATTAAGCATCTGACTCTTGGTTTTGGCTGAGATCGTGATCTCATGGTCATGAGATGGAGCTTCTTGGGCTCATGCTCAGTGCAGAGTCTGGTTCAGATTCTCTCTCCCTATCCCTCTGCCCCTTCCGTTTGTGCTTTCTCACTAAAATAAAGAAATTTTTTAAAAAAGAATTAGGGGAATAAGTCAAGCAGAGAAAGACAACTATCATATGATCTCCCTGATATGAGGAAGTGGTGATGCAACATGGGGGCTTAAGTGGGTAGGAGAAGAATAAATGAAACAAGATGGGATTGGGAGGGAGACAAACCATAAGTGACTCAATCTCACAAAACAAACTGAGGGTTGCTGCGGGGAGGGGGTTTGGGAGAAGGGGGTGGGATTATGGACATTGGGGAGGGTATGTGCTTTGGTGAGTGCTGTGAAGTGTGTAAACCTGGTAATTCACAGACCTGCACCCCTGGGGATAAAAATATATGTTTATAAAAAATAAAAAATTTTAAAAATAAATAAAAAAAAAAGAATTAGGGGTGCCTGGGTGGCTCAGTGGGTTAAAGCCTCTGCCTTTGGCTCAGGTCATGATCTCAGGGTCCTGGGATCGAGCCCCGCATCAGGCTCTCTGCTCACCAGGGAGCCTGCTTCCACCTCTCTCTCTATCTGCCTGCCTCTCTGCCTACTTGTGATCTCTGCCTGTCAAATGCATAAATAAAATCTTAAAAAAAATGAAATCTTGCCATTCTCAGTAACATGGACAGTGCTAGAGAGTATCATGCTAAGCAAAACAGAGGAAGACAAATAGCATATGATTTCACTCATATATGGAAATGAAGAAACAAAACAAATGAGCAAAAAGAAAAAGAGAGACACAAAAAGAAGAACCAAGAAACATATTCAACTATAGAAAATAAATTGATGGTACCAGAAAGGGGTAGGCTGGGTAGGTGAAATAGGTGATGGGGATTAAGGAGGGCACTTGCAATGATGAGTACTGGGTGATACATGGAACTGTTGAATCACTATACTGTACTAATATAACACTATATTTTAACTAACTGGAATTAAAATTAAAACTACATAAAAAATTAAATAAAAAATAAAGAGCATGAGGGATTCCTCCTGGCAAAAGATAACAGAATACAAAGCCTCAGGCCTTGTTTCCCCACGGAGACAATAATGTAACAATATACAATCCAAAAGGCTATTATGAGAGCCCAGAAACCAGTTAAAAAGTTGTCATACCCTAGCAAGTACAAAACCAAGAAAAGCTCCATGAATATATGTAAGAAAAGCCACTGCATTTCACCCACATTAGCCCCTTACCCAAGCCAGCGAAGCTCAGAGCAGCTGGCAAAAAATACCCAATTTGCAGTTTCTCCTTCTAGAGCAAAAGACAAGAATGATATGTACATCCAAGGTTCTGGCTTTTTAAGGGCTTCCCAAGGGATTGATTTCTGCGTCATCTGACCCAAAAAGCTGAAAGGGGCCAATGAAAGCAACTGAGAGCTCTGTAGCCTGCTGGAGAACCAGAGAACCTGCAGTACCATCAACCAGAAGGAACAAGAGATTCCAAGTTCAGGGGGAAAAAAAGCCAACATATCACTCTGACTGGGAAATTACATGAACAAGCCCAGAGAATATGCATTCCCCAAAAAGATTTGAGAAGTTCCCCTCAATCTCTAGTGAGGCTAACTGATAAAGATCTTCCTCTGTAGAAAACCAATCCATAAAGACTGGGAAAGGATGTTGCTTTTTCAAATGTATAAATCTCAACAAAAATAACAAGGCATACAGAGAAACAGAGGAATATGACCCAATCATATTTCCAAAATAACTCTTGGAAACCAATCATAAATACATAAGTATCTATGAATTATTGACAAAAAATTCAAAATATTCACCTTAAGGAAGTTCAGCGAGTTACAAGAAACATAGAAAATTAAATAAAATCAAAAAAAGAAACATGATCAAAATGAGAATATCAATGAAGAGACAAACTACACAAAAGAACCAAACCGAAATTCCGGGCTGAAAAACACATTAATTGAATTGAATTGATTATGGTATTTCATAGATCTCCTTTAATTCTAGTATAGTATTTAAAAGATAAAGGCAGTGGCGCCTGGGTGGCTCAGTGGGTTAAAGCCTCTGCCTTCAGCTCAGGTCATGATCACAGGGTCCTGGGATCGAGCCCCGCATCGGGCTCTCTGCTCAGTGGGGAGCCTGCTTCCCCCTTTCTCTCTGCTTGCCTCTCTGCCTACTTGTAATCTCTGTCTGTCAAATAAATAAATATCTTAAAAAAATAAAAAATAAAAATAAAAGATAAAGGCATAAAAATAATTATAACTATAAAGTACATTAATGGATACAAAATATAAAAAGATGTAATTTGTGACATCAATAACAAAGTGGAAGAGACATAAAGGAGTAGAGTTGTTATACACTATTGAAGTTAAGTTTTTATCAGTTTAAAATAGACTATTGTAACTATAAAGTGTTTTACATAATCTCCATAGTAAACACAAAGAAAATACCTATAGAACATACACGAAAGAACAATAGAAAGCCTATCACAATAAAAAAAATCAATAAAACACAAAGAAAGCCTAGAAAAGAGGAAAAGAGGAACAGAATAAATGTTGACACACACAGAAAACAATTAACAAAATGACAATAGTAAGTCCTTTCCTATCCATGATTTTTTTTTTTAGATTTTATTTTAAATAATCTCTATACCCAATGTGGGGCTGAAACTTACAACCCTGAACTCAAGAGTCATGCTCTCTACCAACAGAGTCAGACAGATGCCCCAGTGATTACATTAAATGTAAGTGGACTAAACTCCCCAAAAGATACAGAGCACCTGAACAGATAAAAAAATAAGACCCAACTGTATGCTGTCTTTAGATATGATACACACAGGCATAAAGTGAAAGGATGGAAAAAGATATTCTGTGCTAGTTATAACCAAAAGGGAGTAGGTTATAATTAAATATAAATATAAAAAGATAGAGATATAGATATAAAAAGATATAGAATATAAAAAGATATTCTGTGCTAATTATAACCAAAAGGGAGTAGATATAACCTCAACCACAGTTATAACAAGTATAAATATTTGTACCAAACATCACAGCACTCAAATATATGAAGCAAGTGTTGGTAAAATTAGAGGAAGAAATACAGAGAAGCCCAATAATAATAAGAGATTTCAATAGACCACTTTCAATAATGGTTAGGAAAACCACATAGAAGATCAATAAGGAAAGAGGATTTGAACACTGTAGATTAATTGCACCTAAAAGACATATAAGAAATACTCCAACCAACAACAGCAGAATACACATTCTTCTCAAGCACATATGAAACATCTTCCAAGACAGATCACAATGGAATGGAACCAGGAATCAACAGCAAAAGGAAAACTGAAAAATTCCCATTATGTGGAAATTAAACAATACACTCCTGAACAGCCAATATGCCAAAGAAGAAATCACAAAGGAAATTAGAAGATATCTTAAGACAAATGAAAATGAAAACAAAATACATCAAAATTAATGAATTGCAACAAAAGCAATACTAAGAAGGTTTATGGGAATAAGGTCTAATTCAAAAAAGATCTCTAATCAACAACTTACCTTTACACCTCCAGGAAATAGAAAAAAAGGAACAAACTAAACCCAAAGTTAACAAAAAGAAAGAAAGAAAGATTCGAGCAAAGATCATTGGAATAGAAAATAGAAAAACAGTATTAAAAATCAATGAAACTAAGAGTTGATGTTTTGAAAAAATCAGCAAAGGTGACAAACCCTTAGCTAAATTAAGAAAAAAAAATAGAGAAGACTCAAAAATAAGATATGAGAGACATTACAACTTATGCCACAGAAATAAAAAGGATCACAAGAGATTTTTTTTTTTGGGGGGGGGAGAGTATGAGCAAGGGTGGAGGGGCAGAGGGAGAGACAATCTCAAGTAGGAGCCTGATGCTCATGACTTGAGCTAAAATCAAGAGCCGGATGCTTCACTGACTGAGACACACAGGCACCCTGATCAAAGAGACTTCTATGAATAATCATACAACAACAAACTGGATAACCTAGAAGAAATGGAATTCCTACAAACATACAAACTACCAAGACTGAATCAAGAAGAAATAAAAAAATCTAAACACATCTCTAACAGTAAGGAGATTGAATCCATAATCAAAAAACTACCAACTGGGGCACCTGGGTGACTCCGTCAGTTAAGAGTCTGCCTTTGGGGCGCCTGGGTGGCTCAGTGGGTTAAGCCTCTGCCTTTGGCTCAGGGTCCTGGGATAGAGGCCCACATTGGGCTCTCTGCTCAGCAGGGAGCCTGCTTCCCCCTCTCTGCTTGCCTCTCTGCCTACGTATGATTTCTCTCTCTCTCTCTCTCTCTCTCTCTCTCTGTCAAATAAATAAAATCTTTAAAAAAAAAAAGAATCTGCCTTTGGCTCGGGTCATGATCTCAGGTCCTGGGACTGAGTCCCACATCCACCTCTCTGTTCAGCAGGATGCCTGCTTCTCCCTCTGCCTGTTGCTCCCCCTGCTTGTGTACATGCTCTCTCTCTCTCTGTCAAATAAATTAATAAAATCTTTAAAAAAAACTCCCAACCAAAAAAAAAAATCAAACAAACAAAAAAAAACCAGGCCCAAATGGATTTGCAGGATAATTCTGCCAAATATTTAAAGAAAAAGTAGCACCAATCCTCCTCAAACTTTTCCAAAAATTTGAAGAGGAGAGAATATTCCCAAACTCATTGTATAAGTCCAGCATAACTCTGACACCAAAACAAGACAGAGATACAAGAAAACTACAGAACAATATCTCTGATGAATATTGATGTAAAAATGCTCAACAAAATACTAACAAATGAAATTCAATAGCACATTAAAAAGAATATACACCAGAGAGGAAAAATATATATATATATACACACATATATATGTGTATATATGTATATATAAAAGTGTGTGTATATATATATATATATAACGTGACCAACTGGGATTTCTTTCTGAAACACAAAGACATTTCAACATATGATAATCAGTCAATGTAATATATCACACATTAACAGAATAAAAGGAAAAAATCTCATGTAATCATCTCAACTGATGCACAAGAAACATGAGAAAATCCAAACTCTTTCATGATAAACTTTCAACAAACTAGGAATAGAAAGAAATCACCTCAACATAATAAAGGCTGTATATAGAAAGCATATAGCTAACATTGAACTCAGCCTTGAGAAACTGAAAGCCTTTCCTTCAATTATCAGGAAAAGGCATGAATGCCAACTATTACTACTTCTATTCAACATAGTATTAGAAGTCCTAGCCAAAATAATTAGGTGAAAGAAAGAAAGAAAGAAAGAAAAACCATCCCAATTGGAAAGGAAAAGTAAAATTATCTCTGCTCACAGATGACATAATCTTACATGTAGAAAATCCTAAAGATTTCACCAAAAAAACCTGTTAGAATAAACAAATTCAGTAAGTTACAGGATATAAAATCAACTTTCAAAAGTCACTTGAATTTTTATATACTAACAGTAAACAATCAGAAGAAGAAATTAAGAAAACAACTCTACTTTAGGTGATATCAAAAAATAATAAAATACTCAGGAATAAACTTAATCAAGGAAGTGAAAGACTTATATGATGAAAACTACAAGACATGGATGAAAACTAAAGATACAAACTAATGGAAAGACATCTCAGGTTCATGGACAGGAAGACTTAAAATTATTAAGAGTACATACCTCCTTTTTTTTTTTTTAAGAGATTTTATTTATTTATTTGACAGAGAGAAATCACAAGTAGATGGAGAGGCAGGCAGAGAGAGAGAGAGGGAAGCAGGCTCTCTGCTCAGCAGAGAGCCCGATGTGGGACTCGATCCCAGGACTCTGAGATCATGACCTGAGCCGAAGGCAGCGGCTTAACCCACTGAGCCACCCAGGCGCCCTAAAATTATTAAAATATCCATACTTCCCAAAGTGATCTACAGAATCAGTGCAGTCACTATCAAAATCTCAATGCCATCTTTTGCAGAAATAGAAAAAATAATCCTAACCTTCATTTGGAGCTTCAAAGGACCTGCTAATAGGCAAAACTTGGGAAAGTCTATCTTGAGAAAGAGAAACAAAGTTGAAGGCTTCACACTTCCTGATTTTAAAACATATTACAAAGTTATAGTTCTCAAAACAGTAGGGCACTAGCATAAATACAGGCATATAGACCAAACAGACTAGAGAGCCCAGAAGTAAACCCTTGCATATATGGTTAAATGATCCTTGATAAGGTTGTCAAGGTGACACAATGAAGAAAAGATATAGTCAATTCAACAAATGATACTGGGAAAACTGGCTATACACATGCAAAAAAAAAGATGCTGGACCCTTAACTTACACCATATAGAAAAATTAACTCAAAATGTATTAAAAACCTCAAACGATAAAACTCCTAGAATAAAATACAGGGGAATACCTTCATGACAGTGGACTTGGCAATGATTTCTCCATGACACTGAAAGTACAGGAAACAAACAAAAATAGACAAATGAGACTACATCGAATTTAAAAACTTCTGGGACACCTGGCTGGCTCAATTGGTGGCGCGTACTCTTGATCTTGAGGTTGTAGGTTTAAGCCCCACAATGGGTATAGAGATTACTTAAAAATGAAATCTTAAAAATTTTTAAAACCTCTGTGCAGCAAAAGGAAATAACAGACTGAAAAGGTAACATACTGAGTGAGAGAAAGTATTTTCCTTTTTTTTTTAAAGATTTTATTTATTTATTAGACAGAGAGAGAGAGATCACAAGTAGGCACAGAGGCAGGCAGAGAGAGAGGAGGAAGCAGGCTCCCTGCTGAGCAGAGAGCCCGATGCAGGGTCGATCCCAGGACCCTGAGATCATGAGCTGAGCCGAAGGCAGTGGCCTAACCCACTGAGCCACCCAGGTGCCCTGAGAAAATATTTTCAAATCATGTATCTGATAATGAGTTAATATCCAGAATATACAGAGTTCCTACAAGTCAACAACACAAAACAAATAACTAGATTTAAAAAATGGCCAAAGGACTTGAGTAGACATTTCTTCAAAGAAGATATACAAATGGCCAAGAAGTCTATAAAAAGATGTTCAACATCACTGATCATCAGGGTAATGCAAATCAAAGCCACAATAAGATATTATTTCACACTCACTAGGATTACCACTATTTAAAAAACAGCAAATAACAAGTATTGATACAGATGTAAAGAAATTAGAAGCCTGTGCCCTGTTGGTGAGAATGTAAAATGGTTTATAGCCCCTATCATAAGCAGTATGGAGGTTCCTCAAAAATTAAAGGATACAATTAGGGGCACCTTGGTGGCTTAGTCAGTTGAGCATCTACCTTTGGCTCAGGTCATGATCCCGGGGTCCTGGGATTGAGCCCCACATCAGGTTCCCTGCTCAGCAGGGATCCTGCTTCTCCTTCTCCCTCTGCTGCTCCCCCTGCTTGTGTTCTCTCACTCTGTCAAATAAATAAATGAAATCTTTTCAAAAATCCATACAATTAATATATGATCCAGCAATTCTACTTTGGGGTATAAATACAAAAGAACCAAAAACGAGATCTTGGAGAGGTATTTGTACTATTTTTCACCAAAACAATATTCACAATAATGATGAGGTAGCAACTGTCCAACTACCAATGGATAAACAAAATGTGACATATCCATAAAATAGAATATTATTCACCCTTAAAAAAGAAGGAAATCCTGTCATATGCTACTACATTGATGAACCTTAAAGACATTATGCTAAGTGAAATAAGCCAGTCACAAAAAGATAAAAATACAACATGATACCACAGATACAAGTGTCTAAAGTAGTCAAATTCATAGAAACACAAAGTAGAATGGTGGTTGGAAGGGTCGTCGAGGAAGGAGAAAGCATTGTTCAATGGAAACAGAGTTTCCAGTTTTATAAGATGAGGAAGTTCTATAATTGTTGTTGTTGCACAACAATATGCATATAGTTAACACTACTATAAACTTAAAAATTGTTAAGATTGGGGCGCCTGGGTGGCTCAATGGATTAAAGCCTCTGCCTTTGGCTCAGGTCATGATCCCAGGATTCTGGGATCCAGCCCCGCATCGGGCTCTCTGCTCAGCGGGGAGCCTGCTTCCCCTCTCTTCTCTCTCTCTCTGCCTGCCTCTTCACCTACTTGTGATTTCTGTCAAATAAATAAATAAAATCCTTAAAAATATAAAAATGGTTAAGATGGTAAATTTATGTGTGTTTTAACTTAATAATTATTTAAATAAAGCAATGAAGACTCCTTCTCTGTAGGGATATAGCATGGTATCCAAGATACATCATTAAGTGAAAAAAGCAAGGTGCATTTAGAGAGTTAAGATGGCAGAGGAGTAGGGGTCCCTAAGTTCATCTGGTCCCAGGAATTGTACTGGATAGTTATCAAATCATTTTGAAGACTTACAAAATCAATCAAAGATCTAAGAAAAGAATCGTGCTACAATTCTAAAAATAGAAAAGTGACCACTTTTTGCAATGTAGGAGGTGTGGAGACATGAATCTGGGGTGGGATGTGAGAGGATACTACAAGGGGAGGGAACCTTCTTAAGGAGGCTACTGTCAAGTATTATAAGCAGTGGAACATAAAATCAGAACTTTTAGGTCTGCTACAGTGGGGCATGTCTCTGGCTTAAAGGTTCTCAGGTGGTGAAACAGGGCAGAAAACCAGGTGGGAAAGCGAGGTATCAGGATCCCTGGGGTCATAAGAACAGGGGGAGGGGAAGCTGAGTGTGGCAGTGATGCCAGGCATCAGAGTGGGGAAGCCAGCTGTAAACAGTGAGTCTAGGCACCAGCTTTCTGCTTGGTGTTGCCATAAACTGAGAACCAGTGCATGGTTGCATGACTGCTCTCAGAGCAGGGGCCCGGTAAAATGCAGAAGCACATTTACCCGGGAGGAATAGCGCAGGTCCATGCCACAGGAGTTGTAAAGTTTGGAGACTTGAAACTCAGTTGTGTGCCTGAGATAAAAATTCTCAGTCACAGGCTGGGGAAAAATAGTTTGGACAGAAACCAGAGAGACAAGATAACTGCTTTTCTGTGAGGGCTCACTGAAGAGTGGGGAGCACGAACTTTCGGCTCCAGAGCTAGAGATCAAGGCCTCACCATTTTCATCCCACACCTCTGTGCCAAAAGCCATCAGGGAGCAAAACTGCGCTACATATTGCAATCTGGAGCCTCTTGCACTGAACCTGGCCCCCTGGCAAGGGGGATGCAATTCCACCAGAGCAAGGGCATCAAGAATCAGCACACAGGTACCTCCCAGAAGACCAGCAGGAACAATCAGCTAGCACCGAGTTTGCCGATCAGAGAACTGCAAAATTTCAGCCCTTGGGGAAAAAGGTATATAGCGGACATGGTTTTGGGCCAGGTCTCAGGTTTGGCCAGCAAATCCTGAGGCAGTAAATGAAAAGATCACTCCAGACACCTAAGTAGAAGAAAGGAGAGGGCAGCGGGACCAGATGCTCTAGTGGCAAAAGGCCCGAGCTAAGCGCTGCCTCCACTTTTATTAGGAATGTTATCAATATATCAGAGGAATAAGAGAAACAAAAAGGAGTGCAAAGGTTTAATAATCAGGTCAGCGATATAGGGGAGTATCATGTGATTAGAATGAGCTGTGCTCTTGATGCACATGCAGGCAGGGAGTACGTGACCACCAAAGATAAATCTTTCTCCTAAGGATTTACTCCCTGGATGGGTACATTGAGCCGCAACAACAATCTAGCTGTTTTTAGTCCAAAACCCTTTAAAAAGGCGAAGTTTTATGGACACTCGTTCTTTGCTTTTTAACTAGTCTCACCCAGGGAGGCATATGTTTATTAAAACTTACCTAGCCAGGTATTACAAATTCCCACAGGTTTTATTATTATTCTTTAGTCTTTTGGTTTTATTTTCTTTCCAACTATTTATTTACTTTCTCAATTCTATCTCTTATTCTTTTTTAATGTTTATTTTTATGTATACATTATATACAAACATACACACACACATATATATATATATATTTATTTTTTGTTTCTTTCCATTGTCTTTTATTTTATTTTTGTATATATTTATAAGTTTTACTTTCTTTCCTATTTTGGGATCTAGTTTCTTTTAACAACTGACCAAAATATACCCAAGATCTCGTTTATTGTTTTGTTCTGTTTTACTTCTTGCTTTATTTTTTTCTTACCTTGTTTTGTTTATGCTTTCTTCTAGTTAGTTTTGTTTCTACAATTCTGGCCTTGTTATTTTTGTCTTTTCTCTCTCTTTCTTCTATTATTTTCTGGACATAATGATAAGATAGAGAAACTCACCCCAAAATAAAGAAAAGGAGGAAGTACTCACTGCCAGGGATTTAATTAATATGGATTTAAGTAAAATGTCAGAACTAGAATCCAAAAATTCAAAACAATGATTATAAAGATACTAGCTGAACTAAGAAAAAAAGCATAGAAGACACTAGAAAATCCCTTACTATAGAAGTAAAAGAGCTAATATCTAATCAGGCTGAAATTGAAAATGCTATTACTAAGATACAGTCAAAAATGGAGGCTCTAATGGTGAGGATACATGAGGCAGAAGAATGAGTCAGTGATCTAAAAGACAAATGATGGCAAATAAGGAAGCTGAGAATAAAGGAAAAAACAACTACTGGATCACGCAGGGTGACTGCAAGAAATCGGCAATACCATAAAGTGAAATAATATCCAGATAATAGGGGTCCCAGAATATAAAGAGTGAGAGATGATCAGAAAGTTTATTTGAACAAATTATAGCTAAGAACTTTCCTAATATGGAGAAGAAAACAGGCATTCAAGTCCAGGAGGCACAGAGAACCCCCCTCAAAATCAATAAAAATAGGTCAACACTTTGACATGTAAGAGTGAAGCTTGCAAATTTCAGAGACAATGAGAAAATCATGAAGAAAGCTCAGGACAAGAGGTCCTTAACCTACAAGCGTAGAAACATAAGGTTGGCAGCAGATCTGTCCACAGAGACCTGCCAAGCCAGAAAGGACTGGCATGTTATACTCAATGTGCTAAATGGGAAAAACATGCAGCCAAGAATACTTTATCCAGCAAGGCTGTTATTCAGGACAGAAGGAGATAGTTTCCAGGACAAAGACTAAAGGAATTCATGAGCACTAATCCATCCCTGGAAGAAATATTAAAGGGGATCCTTTGAACACAGAGAGAGTCCAAAAGTAATAAAGACCAGAAAGGAACAGAGACAATCTACAGAAACAGTAATTTTACAGGTAATACAATGGCACTAAATTCATCTTTCAATAACTACAGGGAATGTCAATGGACTAAACGTTCCAATCAAAAGACACAGGGTATCAGATTGAATAAAAAAACAAGACCTACCCATATACTGTCTACAGAGACTCATATTGGAGCCAAAGACACCTCCAGATTGAAAGTGAGGAGGTAGAGAGCCACATATCATGCTACTGGACATCAAAATAAAGCTGGAGTAGCATCCTTATGAAAGATAAACTGGATTTTACACCAAAGACTGTAATAAGAGATGAAGAAGGACACTATATCATAATAAAAGGGTCTATCCAACAACAAGATCTAACAACTTTAAATATTTATGCCCCCAACTCGGGAACAGCCAAATATATCAATCAATTACAAACTTAAGGAAACTCATTGATAATAATAGGCATATTTTCAGACCACAATGCTTTAAAAGATGAACTCAATCATAAATCCCCCTACGATTTGCAGTCTCTTCTGATTTGGTTAACGCACATTTTTCTGGGGTCTTTTCCACCCTTTTAGTACTTTATTCTCTCCTTCATATATTCTTATCTGGATAAAATGACTAGGCTGAAAAACTCACCACAAAAAAAAAGAACAAGAGGCAGTACTGAAGGCCAGGGACCTAATCAATACGGACATTGGTGATATGTCAGATCTAGAGTTCAGAATGGCGATTCTAAAAGTGCTAGCTGGGCTCGAAAAAGGCATGGAAGATATTGGAGAAACCCTGTCTGGAGAAATAAAAGCTCTTTCTGGAGAAATAAAAGAACTAAAATCTAACCAAGCTGAAATGATAAAAGCTATTAATGAGGTGCAATAAAAAATGGAGGCTCTTACTGCTAGGATAAATGAGGCAGAAGAGAGAATTAGTGATATAGAAGACCAATCACTAATTCTCGCTTCTGCCTCATTTATCCTATAAAGAAGCTGAGCAAAAGAGAGACAAACAACTACTGGACCATAAGAGGAGAATTCAAGAGATAAGTGATACCAGAAGACAAAACAACATTAGAATAATTGAGATTCCAGGAGAAGAAGAAAGAGAGAGGGGAGCAGAAGGTATATTGGAGTGAATTACTGTAGAGAATTTCCCTAATATGGCAAAGGGAACAAGCATCAAAATCCAGGAGGCGCAGAGAACCCCACTCAAAATCAGTAAGACTAGGTCCTAATAGTAAAACTTACAAGTCTAGTGACGAAGAGAAAATCCTGAAATCAGTCCAGGACAAGAAGTCTGTAATATCTAATGGTAAAAATATTAGATTGGCAGCAGACTTATCCACAGAGACCAGGCAGGCCAGAAAGAACTGGCATGATATATTCAGAACACTGAACGAGAAAAACATGCAGCCAAAAATACTATATCCAGCTAGGCTATCATTGAAAATAGAAGAAGAGATAAAAAGCTTCCAGGACAAACAAAAACTAAAGAATTTATAAACACCAAATGTGCTCTACAGGAATTATTGAAAGGGGTCCTCTAAGCAAAGACAGAGCCTAAAAGTAGTAGACCAGAATGGAACAGAGACAATATACAGTAACAGTCACCTTATAAACAATACAATGGCACTAAATTCATATCCCTCAGTAGTTACCCTGAAGGTAAATGGGCTAAATGCCCCAATCAAAAGACACAGTATATCAGAATGGATAAAAAATAAACCCTATCAATATGCTGTCTACAAGAAACTCAATTTAGACTCAAAGACACTCCCAGATTTAAAGTGAGGGGATGGAAAACAATTTACCATGCTAATGGACACCAAAAGAAAGCTGGGGTGGCAATCCTTATATCAGATCAAGTAGATTTTAAGCCAAAGACTATAATAAGAGATGAGGAAGGGCACTATATCATACTCAAAGGGTCTGCCCAACAAGAAGATCTAACAATTTTAAATATCTATGCCCCTAACGTGGGATCAGCCAACTATATAAACCAATTAATAAGAAAATCAAAGAAAGACATCGACAATAATACAATAATAAGGGACTTTACACCCCCCTCACTGAAATGGACAGATCATCCAAGGAAAAGATCAACAAGGAAATAAAGGCCTTAAATGATACACTGTACACTGAACCAGATGGACATCACAGATATATTCAGAACACTCCATCCCAAAGCAACAGAATACACATTTTTCTCTAGTGCACATGGAACATTCTCCAGAATAGATCACATCCTGGGTCACAAATCAGGTCTCAATCAGTACCAAAAGTCTGGGATCGTTCCCTGCATATTTTCAGACCACAATGCTCTGAAGCTAGAACTCAATCACAAGAGGAAAGTTGGAAAGAAACCAAATACATGGAGACTAAAGAGCATCCTTCTAAAGAATGAATGGGTCAACCAGGAAATTAAAGAAGAATTGAAAAAATTGATGGAAACAAATGATAATGAAAACACAATGGTTCAAAATCTGTGGGACACAATAAAGGCAGTCCTGAGAGGAAAATATATAGCGATGCAAGCCTTTCTCAAGAAACAAGAAAGGTCTCAAATACACAACCTAACCCTACACCTAAAGGAGCTTGAGAAAGAACAACAAAGAAAGCCTAAACCCAGCAGGCGAAGAGAAATAAAGATCAGAGCAAGAATCAATGAAGCAGAAACCAAAAATCAATAGAACAAATCAACAAAACTAGGAGCTGGTTCTTTGAAAGAATTAATAAGGTTGATAAACCCCTGGCCAGACTTATCAAAAAGAAAAGAGAAAGGACCCAAATAAATAAAATCATGAATTGAAGAGGAGAGATCACAACCAACACCTAAGAAATACAAACAATTATAAGAACATATTATGAGCAACTCTATGCCAGCAAACTTGACAATCTGAAAAAAAATGGATGCATTCCTAGAGACATATAAACTACCACAACTGAACCAGGAAGAAACAGAAAACCTGAACAGACCTACAACCGGTAAGGAGATTGAAACAGTCATCAAAAATCTCCCAACAAACAAGGGCCCAGGGCCAGAAGGCTTCCCAGGAGAGTCCTACCAAGCATTTAAAGAATTAATCCCTATTCTCCTGAAACTGTTCCAAAAAATTGAAATGGAAGGAAAACTTCCAAACTCATTTTATGAGGCCTGCATTACCTTGATCCCAAAACCAGACAAAGATCCCGTCAAAAAGAAAATTACAGACCAATATCCTTGATGAACACAGATGCAAAAATTCTCACCAAAATACTAGCCAATAGGATCCAACAGTACATTAAAAGGATTATTCACCACAACCAAGTGAGATTTATTCCAGGGCTGCAAGGTTGTTGGTTCAACATCTGCAAATCAATCAATGTGATGTATTAATAAAAGAAAGAACAAAAACCATATGATACTCTCAATAGATGCTGAAAAGCATTTGACAAATACAGCATCCTTTCTTGATCAAAACTCTTCAACATGTAGGGATAGAGGGTACATAGCTCAATATCATCAAAGCCATCTATGAAAACCCCACCGCAAATATCATTCTCAATGGAGAAAAACTGAGAGCTTTTCCACTAAGGTCAGGAACACGGCAGGGATGTCCATTATCAACACTGCTATTCAACATAGCACTAAAACTCCTAGCCTCAGCAATCAGACAACAAAAGGAAATTAAAGGCATCTAAATCAGCAAAGAAGAAGTTAAACTATCACTCTTTGCAGATGATATGATCCTTTGTGTGGAAAACCCAAAAGACTCCACTCCAAAATCTGCTAGAACTTGTACAGGAATTCAGTAAAGTGTCAGGATATAAAACCAATGCACAGAAATCAGTTGCATTTCTATACACCAACAACAAGACAGAAGAAAGAGAAATTAAGGAGCCAATCCCATTTACAATTGCACCCAAAACTATAAGATACCTAGGAATAAACCTGACCAAAGAGGCAAAGTTCTGTACTCAGAAAACTATAGAATACTCATGAAAGAAATTGAGGAAGACACAAAGAAATGGAAAAATGCTCCATGCTCATGGATTGGAAGAACAAATATTGTGAAAATGTCTATGCAATCTACACGTTTAATGCAACCCCTATCAAAATCCCATTTTGTTTTTCAAAGAAATGGAACAAATAATCCTAAAATTTATATGGAACCAGAAAAGCCAGAGGAATGTTGAAACTCGAATAGCCAGAGGAATGTTGAAAAAGAAAGCCAAAGTTGGTGGCATCACAATTCCAGACTTCAAGCTCTATTACAAAGCTGTCATCATCAAGACAGTATGGTTCTGGCACAAAAACATACACATAGATCAATGGAACAGAATAGAAAGCCCAGAAATAAACCCTCAACTCTATGGTCAAGTAATCTTCAACAAAGCAGGGAAGGATGTCCAATGGAAAAAAGACAGTCTCTTCAACAAATGGTGTTGGGAAAATGGGACAGCCACACACAGAAAAATGAAACTGGACCATTTCCTTATACCACACACAAAAATAGACTCAAAATGGATGACGAACCTCTATATGAGAAAGGAACCCATCAAAATCCTTGAGGAGAACACAGGCAGCAACCTCTTTGACCTCAGCAACAGCAACTTCTTCCTAGGAACGTCACCAAAGGCAAGGGAAGCAAGGGCAAAAATGAACTATTGGGACTTCATCAAGATCAAAAGCTTTTGCACAGCAAAGGAAACAGTCAACAAAACCAAAAGACAACTGACAGAATGGGAGAAGATATTTGCACACAACATATCAGATAAAGGACTAGTATCCAAAATCTATAAAGAACTTCTCAAACTCAACACCCTAAGAACAAATAATCCAATCAAGAAATGGGCAGAGGACATGAACAGACATTTCTGCAAAGACATCCAGATGGCCAACAGACACATGAAAAAGTGCTCCCCATCACTCGGCATCAGGGAAATACAAATGAAAACCACAATGAGATACCACCTCACACCAGTCAGAATGGCTAAAATTAACAAGTCAGGAAACAACAGATGCTGGCCAGGATGCAGAGAAAGGGGAACCCTCCTACACTGTTGGCGGGAATGCAAGCTGGTGCAACCACCCTGGAAAATAGCATGGAGGTTCCTCAAAAAGTTGAAATAGAGCTACCCTACGACCTAGCAATCGCACTCCTGGGTATTTACCCAGAAGATACAAATGTATTGATCTGAAGGGGCACGTGCACCAGAATGTTTATAGCAGCAATGTCCACAATAGCCAAAGTATAGAATGAACCTAGATGTCCATCCACAGATGAATGGATAAAGAAGATGTGGTATATATATACAATGGAATACTATGCAGCCATCAAAAGAAATGAAATCTTGCCATTTGTGATGACATGGATGGAACTAGAGGGTATTATGCTTAGCGAAATAAGTCAATCAGAGAAAGACAATTATCATATGATCTCCCTGTTTTGAGGAAGTTGAGAGGCAATGTGGGGGGTTTGGGGAGTAGGAAAAGAATAAATGAAACAAGATGGATCGGGAGGGAGACAAACCATAACAGACTCTTAATCTCACAAAACAAACTAAGGGTTGCCAGGAGGAGGGGGGTAGGGAGAGGGAGGTAGGCTTATGGACATTGCAGAAGGTATGTGCTATGGTGAGTGTTGTGAAGTGTGTAAACCTGGCCATTCACAGACCTGTACCCCTAGGGCTAATAATATATGTTAATTAAAAATGAAAATTTTTAACACATAAATAAATAAAATAAAAATAAAAGCCACTGAAGGTTAAACCTCTGCCTTCAGCTCAGGTTATGATCTCACAGTCCTGGGATCGAGCCCTGTGTCGGGCTTCCTGCTCAATGGGGAGCCTGCTTCCCCCTCCCCCTCTGTCTGCCTGTCTGCCCCCTTGTGATCTCTCTCTCTGTCAAATAAATAAATAAGATCTTTTAAAAAAATAAAATTTTCAAAAATGCCATTGAAGACTTCAGAGAATTAAAATTAAAACCACAATGAGATACTACCACAAGCTTACCTAAACCACAAAAATGAAAAAGACGAAAGGTACCAAGTGTTGCTGAGATTGGAAATATAGCCTGAAACAACCACTTTGAAAAAGTGTTTGGTAGTATCTACTAAGCTCAGCATACACACACACATACTATGACTCAGAAATGCCTGTCTTAGGTATGTGCCCAAGAGAAAGGAAAGTATCCATCTAAAAGGTAGGTACAAGTATGGACATCCATAGCAACATTAAGTAAAAGAACTAGAAAATACCCAAATCCCCATAACAGATATATAGATTAAAGTATCTACAATGTAATACTATACACCAATGAGAATGATCTGCAACTACAATGATAATATAAATCACATACTCAAACACACACACACATACACACACACATCCCTATTATGTTGATCTGAAGGAGCCAAACGTAAAAGAGTACATGCTGTATAATTCCAGAAATTTTTTTGTTCGAATCTCCCTACTGAGTTTAAGAAAGAAGAGGAAAATCAACACCTCATTTCCTTTCATTTGAAAGTATTTAGTGTCCCCTTATATTACCTTCAGAATAACCTCAGAGAAGCACATATCCTCTGAGCTCTTGAAAAGTGGTGCACTGCACAGAGTACCATATATGATGGAAAGAAAACTGAGTATTAGCAGGAGATATATCTGACCTGCACCAGACCTAACCCACTAATTCTAGGTGACCTTGGGTAAGTTAAGAAAGCTCTGCTTGCCTCACCAGTCAAAAGGGGTCAGATCATACCTCCCACCCAACAACCGAGGCCTCAGACACAAAATAATGTCATTCTCATCTTGAAGAGCACTCTGAATTTATAGAAAGAATTCATAGTGGAAGCCCAAGGTATTATTTTTATAGACAAGTTGTCCAATGCATAGTAACTATGATAATTATTTTTTTTGTTTTTTATAATTATTACCTTCTCGTTTTTCTTAAATAAATACCCCCTATGTATTTTTTAAAAAATGCACACTGAAGCATAGCTTTCACCGAAAGACATGGCCCTGGGGGCACCTGGCTTCCTCAGTCAGTAGAGCATGTGACTCTTGATCCTGGGGTCATGGTTTTGAGTCCCACACTGGGTGCTGAGATTACTTAAAAAAAATAAATAAACTTTAAAAAAACCATATAGCTCCAGCCTAACATCACCCAGTATGAGCTGACATAGTTCAACACATGTTTTTTTGTTGTTCTTGATGTTGTTTAGATTTTATTTATTCATTTGAGAGAGACAGCATGATTGGTGGTTGGGGGGTGGAGGAGGAGAGGGAGAAGCAGACTCCCCACTGAGTAGGGAGCCCAACACAGGGCTCAATCCCAGGACCCCGAGATTATGACCTGAGCTGAAGGCAGACAGATGTTTAACCACCTGAGCCACCCAGGCACCCCCAACACATGTTTTCTTAATTCTTCTTCAGTACACTGGTTAGGAATGTAGCCTCTGGAGACAGACTAGGGCCAAACCCTCGTTCTGCCATTTACAAAGTGTGAGTGTGAATATTTTACTTCTCCTTGGATTGGCTTCCATCTCCCCTTCTGACCTCATTTCCTACCATCTGTACTCTATCTGCCAGGTTCCAGCCACTCAAGCTCATCATCAGCTCCTGGAACAAATGATGCCACACACATCACAAATCAAGAAGCCAGCCTAGGCCTAGTAGCCTCTTGTCCTTCAGGACTCACCTCAAATGCCACTTCCTGAGAAAGAACTTTATGGACAGCCCAATCTAAGTAATCCCTGACCCATCATTTTCTCTTCTGTGTATGTGTTTACCTTCCTAAAGCCCATATGGAACTGACCCACTTATGATCTAACAGCTTATTGCCAGTTTTCCCGAATCTGAATGAAAGCTCCAGAAACTCTGCCTATCTTGTTCTCTGTGCTATATTCCCAGTACCTAGTTTAAGGCCTCACATATAAATCACTAAAAATGTATGACCTAAATGAAGGAATTATTACCTATTTGACACACAGGAGCAGACACAGATATTTGACAAAGAAATTAGATGCCAAAGATTCAAAATTTTAAGAACATTTTGTTGTAAATCCAGAGTTCTTTTCAAATTGGAATGAGCCAGAACCAACTATTTGAACCAAATTATTCAAAATTTAAACCCTTCCCACCTACCTCCCTCTTTGGGATACAGCAGACCTAGGATGAGCCCAGGAATCTTAAGTTTCCACCAACACTCCCTGACAATTTTGATGAAGTGGTCCATGAACCACACTTGGCAAAATCCTGACCTAAACATCTGATATTTGTGTAACATTAATGCATACCATGCAGATTATGTGATATGAAGGGCATCTCCATTAATATAATTACTCAAAGGGGGCACTGGTCCTTCCCTCCTACCTATGTCCACAGATTGCTTCCCCACATAAAATCACACTTAAATTCAACAATATTCCTGTGTAGGGGGAGGAATTGGGTATCACTTTACTAAAGTATAGATGAGGCTGGTGGAAGGGTAGTGACTTACCTAACGTTTCCCAATGATGGGAACCCGATGTCTTCATTCTTGCTCCAGGAAACTGACTAGCACACTGGAAATTATACTTGGTTCTTCTCTATCAGCTCCTGTTTGGAGGGCCTACACTCCACACCTTTCTCTGATGTTCTACTAGAAGGGAAAGTCAAGGAATCAGACAGCAGTTGGAATAGAGGAAAAAGTGAGAGGAAGGGAAAGCACATGAAAGACAGGGGAAAGGGTGAGCACAAGCTTGCCTGTGCCCACTCAGTTCACAGAAAGCTGTGCAATGATGCATAGCCCCCTCCCACACACACAAGTGACACTGAAGCTCTCATATCATGGAAATGGGGCCTCATCCCTGTTTACTATTCCATGTCCAAGTACTCTCTCTGGTAGTTATACTATGAGGTTTATGTCAGAGGTGGGATCACATTGACAGAATTAAGGAGGCCAAGTTGGAAGAGGCAACTAGCATTTAGAGGGCCTACTAAATGCCACCCAATATAAGTCATTATTTTCAGACTTTTTTTCTTTAAATCCTCAAAGTATTGCTCTAACATGGGCAACGTTGCTTTCTTTCTATAGACAGGGAAATACTCCAGCTCAGAAAGTAAAAAGTCCATGCTCAAAGACCCCTAAGGAAATGACAGACAGAGAAGCCAACCTGAAGAAGCTTCGGATGGCGGGACCTCAGCTTCAGCAAGCAGACCACTGCACAACTTGCTACCCAAAATAAGCAAAGGGAGCCTCTGCAGATTACTGGACTGAAGGAAAAAGAGGCCAAGACTTAATAGCAGAACACATACAATACACACAGGAAACACAAGCAGAAGCACCAGGCCTTGGGGAGCAGGGGACACTACACTGCAGGGCACTACAGGACCTCTTCTTTTTAAGGCTATTATCATTCAGAACAAGAGAATTAGTAGACTTTCCTAACATACAGAAACACACAGAAAGTGAGACAAAATGAGGAGATAGGGAAACATCTCCTAAATGAAAGAACAGGACCAAACCACAACAAGAGACCAAAGTGAAACAGGTACAAGTCATATGTCTGATAGATAATTTAAAGTAATGATCATAAAGATACTCACTGGAACAGAGAAAAGAGTAGAGGACGTCAGGAAGACCCTTTACACCGAGATAAAAAGAAAAAGAACCAATCAGAGATCAAGTGCACAATAAAAGAAATTAAAATTAAAAATACACTTGATTGAATAAATAGCAAGCAAGGTAAAGCAGAGGAACAAGTGAATTAATGACCGGGAAGACAGAGTAATGGAAAATAACCAAGCTGAACAAAGGAGAGGAAAGAAAATTATGCAAATTGAGAATGGTCTTAGGGAACTCAGTGACTCCATCGAGTGTAATAACATCTTCATTATTAGGATCTCAGCAGAAGAAGAGAGATAAAGGGGCAGAAATTTTATGTGAAGAAATAATAGCTGAAAATCCCACTAGTCTGGGGAAAGAAGCATATATCTAGATCCACGAGGCATAGAGATCCACTCCCCTCCAAATTCACCCCAAGGAGGTCCACACCTTGTAATATAAGGCTATTATCATACAGAACAAGAGAATTAGTAGACTTTCCTAACATACAGAAACACACAGAAAGTGAGACAAAATGAGGAGATAGTTAAACATCTCCTAAATGAAAGAACAGGATCAAACCACAATAAGAGACCAAAGTAATTAAAAGGTCAAAAAGGAGCAATAGGGTGCCTGGGTGGCTCAGCTGGTTGAGTGTCTGCCTTCGGCTCATGTTGTGATCTCAGGGTCCTGGGATCAAGTCCTACATCAGGCTTCCTGCTCAGTGAGGAGTCTGCTTCTCCCTCTGCTTCTGCTCCTTCTCCCTGCTCATGCCCTCTCTCTCACTCTCTCTTAAATTAATTAATAAAATATTTTTTTTAAAAAAAAAAAGAGCGATAAAGAAAAAAATTTTAGAGCAGCAAAAGAAGACAGTTACATAAAAGGAAATCCCCATGGGGCACCTGGATGGCTTAGTCAGTTAAGCATCTGCCTTCCACTCAGGTCCTGATCTCAGAGTCCTGGGATTGAGTCCCACATTGGGCTCCCTGCTCTGTGGGGAGCCTGCTTCTCCCACTACCTCTGCCTCCCTCTCTCCATTTCTCATGAATAAATAAATAAAATCTTTTAAGAAAAAAAGAGGATATCCTCATAAGCTTATCAGTGAATTTTTTAGCAGGAACTTTCCAAGCTAGAAGGGAGTGTTATGATATATTCGAAGTGCTGAATGGGAAAAATCTGCAGCCAAGAATACTCTATCCAGCAATGCTGGATAGCAATGCTATCATTCGGAATAGAAGTAGATATAAAGAGTTTCTCAGACAAACAAAACTAAAGGAGTTCATGACCACTAAGCAGCCCTTCAACAAATATTTAAGGGGACTCTGAGTAGAAAGGAAAATAATAAGTGAGAGTATAAAAAGTAAAAAACACAAAAGCAATAAAATAAATATTACTGTAAAAATCAGACAAAGAATTCATAAAACAAAAGGATATAAAATGTGACATAACATACCTAAAACATGGGAGGAAGAGGAGTAAAGAATGAGTTTAAGCAACCATCAGGATAATATAGACTGCTATATGCAGAAGATATTACATACAAACCTAATGGCAAACACAAATCAAAAACCAGTAATTGATATGCAAAAAATGAAGGAAAGGAATCCAAGTATATCACTAAAGAAAGCCAACAAATCATGAAAGAGAGCAAGAGAAGAATCATAGAAAATCTATAGAAAAAAAAAACAAAACAAGTAACAAAATGCTAATAAATACTATCTGTAAATAATTACTTTGAATGTAAATGGACTAAACACTCCAATCAAAAGACACAGGGTGACAGAGTGGATAAATAAAACAAGACCTGGGGTTCCTGTGTGTCTCATTCAGTTGAGTGTCCAACTCTTGCTTTTAGCTCAGGTCTTGAGCTCACGGTCGTTGAGTCCAGGTCCCACATGGGGCTCCATGCTGGGTATGGAGCCTACTTAAAAAAAAAAAAAGACCATCTATGTACTGACTATAAGAGGCTTGTTTCAGACCAAAACACACCTACAGATTAAAATTAAGGGGAGGGGCGCCTGGGTGGCTCAGTGGCTTTAAAGCCTCTGCCTTGAAATCAACCACAGGAAAAAACTTGGAAAGATCATAAAATACATGGAGGTTAAATAACATGCTACTAAACAATGAATGGGTAAACATAGAAATCAAAGAAGAAATAAAAAATTACATGAAAATGCAAGCACAACAGTCTAAAATCTTTGGGATGCAGCAAATGTGGTTCTAAGAGAGAAATTTATAGCAACATAGGCATACCTCAAGAAGCAAGAAAAATCTCCAATAAACAACCTAACCCTATACCTAAAAGAGCTAGAAAAAGAACAAACAAAACCCCAAACCAGCAAAAGGATGGAAAAAACAGGTCAGAGCAGAAATAAATGATATAGAAATTTAAAAAGAAAACAACAGAATAGATCAATGAAACCAGAAGCTGGTTCTTTGAAAAGATCAACAAAATTGAGAAACCTATAGCAAGAGTCATTTTAAAAAGAGGGACAACTCAAACAAAATTACTAACGAAAGAGGAGAAATAACAACCAACGGGGCGTGCCTGGGTGGCTCAGTGGGTTAAGCCTCTGCTTTTGGCCCAGGTCATGATCTCAGGGATCGAGCCGCCCCGCATTGGGCTCTCTGCTGGGCAGGGAGCCTGCTTGCCCCTCTCTCTCTCTGCCTGCCTCTCTGCCTACTTGTGATTTCTCTCTCTCTCTCTCTCTCTAATATATAAATAAAATTTAAAAAAAAAGAAATAACAACTAACAACACAAAAATATAAACTGTAACATAATATTATGAAAACCTATATGCCAACAAATTGGACAACTTTGAAGAAATGGATGAATTCCTTGAAATATATAAACTACCAAAAGTAAAGCTGGAAGAAATAGAAAATTGGAACAGAAAAATTGAATCACTAATCAGAAAACTCCCAAAAACCAAACTTCAGGACCAGAGAGCTTCACAGGCTAATTCTGTTGAACATTTAAAGAAAAGTTAATATCCATTCTTCTCAAACTATTCCAAAACATAAAAAAGGAAGGAAAACTTCACAACTCAATCTATGAGGCAAGCATTATCAGAAACCAGATAAAGACAACAACAACAAAAAAACTATAGGCCAGTATCTCTGACAAAAATAGATGAAAAACTCTCAACCACATACTAGCAAACCAAACCCCAAAATACATTTCAAAAAATCACTTACCACAATCAAGTGGGATTTATTCCTGGGTTGCAAGGCTGGTTCAATATTCATAAATCAATCAACGTGATACATCATATCAATAAGAGAAAGGATAAGATTATTTCAACCAATGCAGAAGAAGCATTTGGCAAAATATAGTATTATTCACATTAAAAACCTTCAACAAAGTCAGTTTACAGGAAACATACCTCAACATAGTAAAGGCCATCTATGAAAAACCCAAAGCTAACACATTTAATGGGAAAAACTGAGAGCTTTTCCCCTAAGGTCAGGAACAAGACAAGGATGTCCACTCTCACCACTGTTATTTAACATAGTACTGGAAGTCATAGCGACAGCAATCAGACAACAAAAAAAAAAAAAATAAAAGGCATCCAAAGGCAAGAAGGTAGTAAAACTTTCACCATTTGCAGATGATATAGTATTATATATAGAAAACCCTAAAGACTCCACCAAAAAACTGCTAGAACTGAAAAACAAATTCAGCAAAGTCACCGTACACAAAATCAGTGTACAGAAATGTTTCATTTCTATGCACCAAAAACAAAGCAGCAGAAAGAGAAATTAAGAAAACAATTCCATCTACAATTATACCCAAAACAATAAGATACCCAGAAATAAACCTAACCAAAGAGGTAAAGGATCTATACTCTGAAAACTATAAAACATTGATGAAAGAAATTGATGACACAAAGAAATGGAAAGACATTCTACGTTCATGGATTGGAAGAATAAATATTGTTAAAATGTTTATTTTACCCCAAGAAATGTACACACTTAATGCAATCCCTATCAAAATGCCAACAGCATTTTTCACAGAACTGTAACAAATAATCCTAAAATTTGTATCGAAGCACAAAAGATCCCAAATAGCCAAAGTAATCTTGAAAATGAAAAAGCAAAGCTGGAGGCATCACAATTCCAGACCTCAAGCTATAGTACAAAGCTATACTAATCAAGACAGTATGGTAATGAGGAGCACCTAGTTGGCTCCATCAATAGAGTGTGGGACTCTTGATCTCAGGGTCATGAGTTCATGTCCCATGTTGGGCATGGAGTCTACTGAAAAATAAGAAAGAAAAAAACATGGTATGATACTGGCACAAGTCAAAGGAACAGAATACAAATCCCAGAAATAAACCCACAATTATATGGTCAATCTTCAACAAAGCAGGAAAAAATATCCAACGGGAAAAAGATAGGCTTTTCAACAAATAGTGTTGGGAAAACTGGACAGCAACATCCAAAACAATGAAACTAGACCACATTCTTACACCATACACAAAAATTAACTTAAAATGAATTAAAGACCTAAATGTGAGACCTGACACCATAAAAATCCTAGAACACAAGCAGTAACTTCTTTGACATCAGCTATAGCAATTTCTTTCTAGATATGTCTCCTGAGTCAAGGGAAACGAAAGTAAAAATAAATTATCAAGACTACATCAGAATAAAAAACTTCTGCACAGTGAAGGAAACAATCAGCAAAACTAAAAGGCAACCAATGGAATGGGAGAAGATATTTGCAAATGATATCTCTGATAAAGGGTTAGTGTGAAAATATTAAAGAACATATAAAACTTAAGACCCCAAAAAACAAATAACACAATTAAAAAATAGACAGAAGACATGAATAGACATTTCTCCAAAGAACACATCCAGATAGCCAATGGACACATGAAAAGATGCTCAACATCATGCATCATCAAGGAAATGCAAATCAAAACTACAACGAGCTATCACCTCACACCTGTCACAATGCCTAAAATCAAAAACAGAAGAAACAAGTATTGGTGAGGATGTGGAGAAAAGGGAACCTTCCTGCACTACTGGTAGGAGTGCAAACTGGTATAGCCACTACGGAAAACAGTATGAAGCTTCCTCAAAAAATTAAAAATAGAACGACCCTACAATCTAGGAATCACACTATTGGCTATTTCCACCAAAAAAATACAAAAACAGGGGTACATGGCTGGCTCAGTCAGTAGATCATCTGACTCTTAATCTCAGGATTGTGAGTTCAAGCCCCATGTTGGGTGTGGAGCTTACTTAAAAAGAAAAACAAAACAAAACAAAAAAGGAATGATGCACCCACTATGTTTACTGTAGCACTATTCACAATAACCAAACTAGGGAAGCAGCCCAAGTGTCCATCAACATATGAATAAATAAAGAAGATGTGATATATACATACATATACAATGGATATTATTCAGCCATGAGAAGGAATGAAATCTTGCCACTTGCCACATGGATACAACTACAGAGTATAACACTGAGCAAAATAAGTCAGAGAAAGACAAATACCATAGGATTTCACTGATATGTGGAGTTTAAGAGACAAAAGAGGGGCATCTGGGTGGCTCAGATGGTTAAGCATCTCTCTTTGGCTCAGGTTATGTTTGCCAGGTACTGGGATTGAGCCCCACATCTGAATCCCAGCTCAGCGGGGAGTCTGCTTCTCCCTCTCCGTCTGACTCTCCCTCTGTTTGTGCTCTCTGTCTCTCTCTCAAATGAATGAATAAAATCTTTTTTAAAAAGGAAACAAATGAGCAAATGAAGAAAAAAGTGAGAAAAAGAAACCAAGACATACACTTGGGTGGAGGAAATAGGAGATGGAGATTAAAGAGTACACTTATCAGATGAAAAAAATAAAATGAAATGATTAAAGTTTTATATAAGGTATGAAATGAATAACATTTAGTTTGTAAAAAAAAAAAAGGAAAGCAACACTTGATAACTATCATAGTAACAAATTATCCAGGCAACAGATCTGAGTGCATCAGTCTGCATCAAATCCCACAGCAGTCACTGAGTCACTATGGTAAACATATTGGCCAGGGAAAGCTAGGAAAAAGCAAACAGCAACCACCCTGATTTGGTTCCTAACATGTGCTAGGAATTGGGCTGGACTGACATAACACACAGTAATTCACCCCTCAAGTATTCCTGACAATATATTCCCAGCAGCTTTAGTAATATATACATATGTGCATACATATGTACCACATTCACATATGCTTCTTCCTCTTCTCTCCCCACTCGAGATCCCAAGAATTCATTATAGTGGAATATCTGGGGAGTAAAAAAGAAAAACACTACAATTCAATGAATTCAATTCTAAATACACATACAAACTTGAAAACTACTAAACTATTTTTTACAGATGAACTGTAGACTTGTCTTTGGAACATTTTTCTCCCTAGTTTCAATATATTGTCAATAACCTCTAAAAGCTGATATAAAAATACAAACAAATGCATGTTATGCATCAAGTACTTTTTCCACTGCAGAGGAAGTAGCCTGAGCTTTCAACCAAAAAGATTCCTCGATGGCTATTTTTCAACATTTTGGCTTCTGAGAGTTTAGTGAAAATATATGTGTAAATTGCAATTAAAAGATAGTGTCATTTGGACACCTGGGTGGCTCAGTCATTAAGTGTCTGCCTTCAGCTCAGGTCATGATCCCAGGGTCCTGGAATTGAGCACCGCTTCAGGCTCCCTGCTCGGCAGGAAGCCGGCTTCTCCCTCTCCCACTCCGCCTGCTTGTGTTCTCTCCCTGGCTGTCTCTCTTTCTGTCAAATAAATAAAATCTTTAAAAAATAATAAAAATTTTTAAAAAATACTATCATTCATGATAGTACCAAAAAGTATAAAATACTTGGGAATCATCTCTCTACTTATATGTAAAGGTAGGTACATTGAACAGTACAAAACACTGCTGATAGTACCAAAAAGTATAAAATACTTGGGAATCATCTCTCTACTTATATGTAAAGGTAGGTACATTGAACAGTACAAAACACTGCTGACAGAAATTAAAGATCCAACTAAATAGAGGGATATACCATTTTCATGTGTCAGAACACTAGTATTATTAAGATTCTGTTCTGCTCAAACTGATCTACAGATTCACTGTAATCCTAATAAAAATCCTAGCACACATTTTGTTTTTAAGAAACTAAGAAGTTGATTCTAAAATTCATGTTGAAATGTAAAGGACCTAGATTATAAGAACAACTTTGAAAAAGAACAAATTAGATTGTGCTATTTACAACATGGATGGACCCAGAGGGTATTATGCTAAGTGAAGCAAGTCAGACTAAGACAGACAAACACCATATGATTTCACTCATATGTGGAATCTAAAAAAGCAAATGAATAAACAAAGAGCAGAATCAGACCTATAAATACAGAGAACAAACTGATGGTTGCCAGAGGGGAGGGGGTTGGAGGATGGACAAAATGGCTGAAGGGAAATGGGAAATACAGGCTTCCAGCTATGGAATGAATAGGTCACAGAAATAAAAGGCACAGCATAGTCAACAGCTTTGTAATAGTGTTTGTATGGGGACAGATGGTAGCTACACTTGTGATGAACACAGAATAACGTATAAACTTCTTGAATCAAAATGTTGTACACCTGAAACTAGTGTGACATTTTGTGTCAACTACTCAATTTTTTTTAAAAAAAGAACAAAGCTGGAAGATCAAAACTACCTGATTTCAAGAGTTATGATAAAGCCTTCAGTAACCAGAACAGTGTGGTATTGGCATCAAGGTAGACAGGAAGAAGATCAAAGGAACAGAATTAAGAGTCCAGAGTTCACACCCATATGAACAACTGATTTTTGACAAAATTGCAAAAGCAATTCAGTGGAGAGAGGAGAGTCTTTCAACAAATGGAGTTGAGACATATTGAGTATAATATGAGTGCATATCCATATGCACAAACAGTCATCCATGTATCTTACCATATACAAACATCAACTCAAAATGGATCATAGACCTAAATATAAAACCCAAAACTTCTAAAATAAAACAAATGAGAGGGGCACCTGGGTAGCTCCATCGTTAAGCATCTGCCTTTGGCTCAGGTCATGATCCCAGGGTCCTGGGATGGAGCCCTGTGTCAGGTTCCCTGCTCTGCGGGAAGCCTGCTTCTCCCTCTCCCACTCCCTCTGCTTATGTTCCTGATCCCACTGTCTCTCTGTCAAATAAATGAATAAAATATTAATTAAAAAAAAAAGAAAAGAAAAAGAAAGGAAAAAAATCCTTATGACCTTGGGTTAGGTGAAGATTTCATAGATGCAAAATCGAAACTATAATTAATAAGTGAACAAATCAATAAACTGGACTTCCTCAAAGTTAAAAATTTCTACACTTCCAAAGACACTATTGAGAGAATTAAAAGATAAGCCACTGACCGGGAGAAAATATTTGTAAATTAGAACTCTGATAAAGGACTTGTATCCAGAATACAGAATTTCTCACAATGGTCATTAACAAGAAAACAGTTACTCTAACAAATAAATGGGCAAAAAAATTTTGAATAAACACTGTTAGAGAGAAGGGAGTTGGGGTAAATTGGAAGGGGAGGTGAATCATGAGAGACTATGGACTCTGAAAAACAATCTGAGGGTTTTGAAGTGGCGGGGGGGATGGGAGGTTGGGGTACCATGTGGTGGGTATTATAGAGGGCACGGATTGCATGGAGCACTGGCTGTGGTGCAAAAATAATGAATAGTGTTTTTCTGAAAATAAATAAATCACTTTAATAATTTAAAATAAAAGATACATAAATGTTTGGGCACCTGGGTGGCTCAGTGGGTTAAGCCTCTACCTTTGGGATCCTGGGATCGAGTCCTGCATAGGGCTCTCTGCTCCACAGGGAGCCTGCTTCCTCCTCTCTCTCTCTCTCTTCCTGCCTCTCTGCATACTTGTGATCTCTGTCTGTCAAATAAATAAATAAAATATTCTTTAAAAACATACATAAATGTTAAATAAGCACTTGCAAAGATGCTAAACAAACTTTTCTCAAATATTCAAATCCATTAGGGAAATATAAATAAAAACTACAACATACCACTACACCCTTCTAAGAACAGCCAACATTAAAAAAACTGACCATACCAAGTCCTTGGCAGGGTTGTGGAGGATGGAACTCTCATACACTGCTAATGGCAATGAGAAATGGTGCCAACACTTTGGAAAACAGTTTGCCAGTTTCTTAAAATGTCAATCTTACACCTACTATATGTCCCAGCCATTGTACTCCTAAGTATTTACCCTAGAGAAAGAAAATGTTATGTCCAAATGAAGACTCATATACAAATATTCATAGCAGCTTTATTTATAAGAGCCCCAAAGTGGAAGGCAGCTATGCTCACCACTATACCACCAATGCAGAGAGCCCCAAATCGGAAACAACTCAAATATTCATGACCAGGTAAATGGACAGAACAAATTGTGATACATCCATACAATGGAATAATGGAATATTAGTCAATCATAAAAAGGAGGAACTATCCATACATGCAACAAATGGATAAATCTAGAAATAATTAGATTGTAGGAAACAAGACACAAAAAATACACACTGAATATTCTATTCACATACAACTGTAAGAAAAGAAATCTAACCCATACTGACAGAAGATCAGTAATTTCCTGGGAATGGGGTAGAGTGATGTGAAGAGAGAGAGGATGGAAAGCGGTAGATGGGGGTATTACCAAGGGGCACAAAGAATGTTTTTAAGGTGATAGATATGTTCATTATCTTGACTGTATTAGTATTAGATTCACAGGTACATACATGCATCAAAGCTTATCAAAGCATATACTTTAAATATGCAGTGTACTGTATGTCAATCATACATCAATAAAGTACTTTACATATATTTATATATTCAAATTCTCTGATGCAATTAAATAAATCAGGGAAAAGATTTCCACAACTGTGTTCTTGTAACATTAGCAGATCCACACACTGTCTTACCAAATTTGTCCATGCTACATATAACCAAAATAGAAATAATCATTTTAGTGAAATATATCCAAATACTTAGGGAAAGTTGATGTCCATATCCTTCTAAAGTATGGAAATAAAAATATTCTATTCTAGGAAAATAATCATAATAATATTTAAGTGTAACTGGTTATTTTAGGGAATGTAGCTGAGTATCATTATAAGAGGGAAAACTCTAGGGTAATAATTATCTTTTTTATGTTAAGTTCTAGGGGTACCTGGGTGGCTCAGTTGTTTGAGAGTCTGTCTCTTGGTTTCAGCTGTGGTCGTGGTCTTGGGGTCCTTGGATCGAGTTCCACGTTGGGCTCTGCACTCAGTGAGGAGTCTGTTTGTCCCTCTCCCTCTGCTACTCCCCTTGCTCTCTCTTTCTCTGAAACAAGTGGATAAAATCTTTAAAATAATAATAATAACAATAATAATATAATAACAGTAATAATAATAATTTCTTGTCACTGATATCTTTAACTAACACTTGGAAATTTTCTGGCTCTTTAAAACATTTCATTATATAATAGGAAAAAATCATGGGCACCAGAGAAAAATCTGTTACAATGTCATATTACTAGGAAGATTTAACAAATGAACATTTCCATACCCATCTGAAAGACATGAGAATTGCTGATTATTTACAGAGAACAATTTAGGTGTATTTATGTTAATGTATATTAAATGTATGTTTAAGACCAAGTAAGTTTCTTCCTAAACCGGATGATTCATTGTTTTTAGGGAAAAAAAAGTCTCTCTAAGATGGGCCTCAAGGGCTTACTACACAGGCTATAGCTGCTGATGAAATAAAATTCCACCTGCTAAACCTCTTCTCCCATGATGAGATCAAAGCAGCTTCTCTACTTTTAGGCTAGTTTGTGAACCTCAAAGGAGCTGTTCCACAACATGCTTTTTTCAGATCTATGCACTCTCTTTAGCCAGGTACCATATTCCACCAGGGATGTAAGGTGATGGGCTCTCCTGAGGACTGCTGGAGTAGAAGCCATCCGGACACATCCTCAGAACCTGCCTCCTTCAGGCACCTGATATGAGCTGGGCCATCCACCATGAAGAGCTATACAGGGAGAGACAGATCCAGCAATCACTGTGTTTTACTGGAATAACTAAGTGCCTAATACAACACTAGGTCCCCTTTCACCAAAAGCAAACCACCTTCACTCTTCAGACCACCACCACTAGCTGCCAGTGATCACCCCTCCAATGGAGCAAGTTCAGGGAAATGAGCAACCATATTAGCAATAATAAGCTGGTATTGGAGGAATGAAGGGAAAAATGGAGTCTCACATACAACGTTACGCCAAATGGGCATATCTGTTTCCTAAGGCCCATGTTACGACAGATGAATAACTTAAACGGCCTTTGAGATGGAAGTCCCATTTCTCCCAACCAGAGCGTTTCAGATAAGGGTTTAGAAAAGGATTCCAAGGTGATTCTGACCTGTGTCCAGGTTCAGGGCCCTATCTGGGCGGCAGATAAAGGAGATACAGGAGTTATCTGATTTGGGGGGGTACAGACATCTAATATTTATGAAGCATTTAGTTAAAGCAGGCCCTAGGGAAAGGTTCTTCATGTTGTTGACTAGATTTAGTTCTTCACCGCAAACTTGCTATGAGGTGTTGCTATCCTCTCTTCATGGATGTTTGCAACTCCAAGCATGTGTTCCTAACCAGAAACAGACAGCAAAAAGATAAAAGTCCAGGTTCCCCCTCTCAGCCTCCACTGACATGGGGGGGGTGGTTGTGCATGGTAGTGGAAGGGAAGGAATGCCTTGCTCCTGTTTGGCAGAAGTATGATTTCACTACCCCCCGCCAGGCCTCCACTGACACCACCCTGGCAGGTGGGGAGGACCCTTCCTTACTGCCTTCCATGTGATCTCCACTGACACTCTGGAGGGGAGGAGGCCTTCTCCTTATTGGATGGTCACAAAACTTCTAAAAGAGGAGAAGGTACCTCATTACCACTGAATGGGGTTGGAAGGTAGGCTCCCACATGGTCTCCACCGACGCCATGAGGAGGGGTGCTCATTTCCCCCAGGTTGGAATGAAAGTCTCTGTTCTACATACAGTTTTTTCTCATATCCCCGAAGGGTAAGGATGGGTGCCTAATTACAATCGTGTGGGCATGGAATCCATGCTCCCCACTCAACTTTTGCTGGCATGGTGGAGGTGGAGCTATGCTTCACTCTGTGGTATTTGGGCAGTTGTCTAAAAACTATCTTTCTTGTTGGGTTCCCCCCTTTCTGGTTCTTTGTCCAGAGAAAAGATTCTCTGGGGGTTCTTCTCATCTTTTCCTTTTGGCATTTTTTTAGTTCCCTATTCCTCTAGCACCCAGTCTGGTATATACAAGGCAAAATACAACCAAGAGAATTCACTGTGTATCATTACTTAGGTTCCAAAGTCCCAAGACAGTCTGTCTTTTTCCTCTCCACCTTTCAGAGTCTTGTATTTGTTGCCCATGTAATACCCAGAGATTTCAGCTGCACCTAGGAGTAACAGGGAGTGTATCTACTCCTTCTGGTCCCCAAAAGAGAAGTCCTTTTACTTTTAATACAAGTAAAACATTTTTACATTTGCATTCCCCCTTTCCTAGATAAAAAGTACCATGCAATTTATAACTTTGAATACACTGACTTTTTCATTTAACATTATATTCTGGAGATCCCTCCATAGTCATATGTGGAGATTTTCATCAGTCTTTTTACAATGTACTTTGTGTACACCTTGTGTGACTGTGTGATAGTTTATTTATCCATTACACAACTGATGTATAAAGTTATTCCCATTCTTTTGCTATTCAAATAGTACCAGAGTGAGTATCTATATCTTTATTTATTATTATACCCCTATCAAAAATCTTTTTGTGTCATTGCCAGTATATCTTTAGGACAATTCTGGAAATAGGATTTCTGAGTCAAAAAGTAAGGTCATATATAAAATTGCAAGATACTTTCAATTTCCCCACTGTAATGATTTGTTCCCTATAGTTACTTTAAAAATTACCACATACTCAGTGTCATTAAATGGAAATATTATCTCACAGTTTGGAGGCTAAAAGTCCAAAATTAGTTTTATGGGGCCAAAATCAAGGTATTAGTAGTGCTTCACTCCTGGAGACTCTACGGAAGCTTCCCTGCCTCTTCCAGCTTTCAATATCTACCAACAGTCTCAGGCTATGGCTTCATGACTCCACCCTCTATATCCTTGGTCACATTGTCTTTCTTCTTCTGTCTATGTCAACTCTCCCTCTGTCTCTCTTATGAAGATACTTGGGTTTGCATTTAGGACCCATTTTGATAATCCAGAATAACTCCACCATTAGGTTGTTCCCATTCTCTTGCTATTCAGATAGTGCCACAGTGAACAGCTATATATATATATATATATATTATGATTATACCTAAAAGCATCACCTTAATCACATCTGCAAAGAACCTTTTCCATATAAGCAATATTTACAGGTTCCAGGGATTAGGACCTAGTATCTTTGGGGACCACTATTAAGCCTACTCCAGCAATTATACCATTTTGCACCTCCGTGAGCAGGGAGTGAAAGGACATATTTTTCCACATTCTCACCAACTGAATATATTGACAAATATTTGGATCTTTGCCAATCTAACAGTTAAGAAACAATATCTTAGTGTAGTTTTAATTGTATCTCTCTTAATTAAAGCAAGGTGGAAACTCTTCATACATTTAAAGGCAATTTTTCATACATTTAAAAACAACTTGTTTTCTGTTAACTGTTAATTTCTTTCATGTCTTTGATAGCACTGTTTTTTCATGCCTCTATATTGATAAGCATTTACATAGGGGGGATATCAATGCTTTGTTAAAGATGTTAGCTGCAAATGTTTCTTCCAGTGTCCTTAAATGGCTAGGCTAGCATGTTTTTGCCATGCAGAGTTGTCATTTTTATTTTTATATTGTCAAATATATCAATCTTTTTCTTTACTGCTCCTGGATACTGATTTATATTGAGGAAACTTTCTTCCACACGGGTTATAGAATAATTCATCTATGTTTTCTTCTAATACTTGTATGGATTTTCTTTTCTTTTTACATTTCATTCAGAATTGTTTGGAATCTATCCTGCTGTTTCAAGATAGAAAAATGGGCTCCTATTTATTTTTTAACCTTTTGGTTACTTAGCTATCTCAATACCACTTCTTAATCATCCATTATATCTCCACAGATTTGAAATGTTGCTTTAGTCATACTTTAGTTTTTTAAATGTAATTGAGCTTATGTCACTATTTTCTATTGTTACATTAACCTAACCTTTTTGCCAATTCATGGGCCAATAAAATAAAAATAAAAAGGATCTTTTAGGGGTGCCTCCGTGGCTCAGTGGGTTAAGCATCTGCCTTCAGCTCAGGTCATAATCCCAAGGTCCTGGGATCGAGTTCTAAGTCAGGCTCCTTGCTCAGTGGGGAGCCTGCTTCTCCCTCTCCCTCTGCCTGCCTCTCCCCCTGCTTGTGTACTCATGCTCTCTCTGTCAAATAAATAAATAAAATCTTTAAACAAAATAAAATAGAAGGATCTTTTGCCTCCACTCACATAGAGCTTTTTCTTCAACATGGGAAACTACACTTTCTGTCCAAAGGTCCTTAATAACCATACCTTGGAAATGTCCCCTTTCCACCCAACTTCCAGAAGGCTCTGTCTGGGTAGTTTGGGGCCACAGCCCCTCCCTCCCACCTTCCTGCTCTGCCAAGTTCAAGCTGCAGTTCAGCTTTTTGTCACAAGATGGCACCAACTCACCACCACCATTAAATTTCTCTATAAAGAAAGGTCAGCTAGGAGCAAAAAAATCACAATACCTTCATTTAAAATACAGCCTTTGAATCCACATTCAGAATGATTCTAATTCTGTCTGAGAAAACTGATGAATGTAGAAGATTCGAAAACATATGCTCCAGGTCCTGCAGATGATGAAACACTAGGTGGCAGCAGCATGCCTTGGCAGTGTGTGTGAAGAGGCAGCTGAGGCAGGAGGGAGGTGACTGAAAGGATGGGGCCTTTGGGCAGGGTCTGGACAGCTGTGTGCTGTGTCATGGACAGATGACAGGGGGTGGAAGAAGGTTTGGAAGGCTTATAAGGATGGAACAATGGAGGATGAATGCCCTGCTCTCTCGGAGAGAACTTCTACAATGTGGACATGTCAACCCATATTGGGGAGGGAAGAAATATGTCAATGAACATGAACTAGATTTAGGGTCAACTATGGATGGAATTCCTTTAGTATTCATATGAATTTTCCCATTTTTTACTTTTTAAAAAAGATTTTTTTTATTTATTTATTTGAGAGAGAGAAAGAGAAAGCATAAGCAGGGGGAGAGGAAGAAGCAGACTTCCCACTGAGCAGGGAGCCCAATGCAGGGCTCAATCCCAGGACCCCAGGATCATGACATGAGCCAAAGGCAGATGCTTAACCAACTGAGCCAATTGGTGTGTCTTAGTAAACAAACCATCTGATATTTCTTCCCCTTTGCTAAATGCACTCGTTTCCTCTTAAAAAAAACAAAACAAAACAAAAAACAACAACAACAAAAAAAAAACAAACAAGGAAGGGCGCCTGGGTGTCTCAGTGGGTTATGCCGCTGCCTTCGGCTCAGGTCATGATCTCAGGGTCCTGGGATCGAGTCCCACATTGGACTCCCTGCTCAGCAGGGAGCTTGCTTCCCTTCCTCTCTCTGCCTGCTCTCTGTCTACTTGTGATCTCTCTCTGTCAAATAAATAAATAAAATCTTTAAAAAAAGAGATATTATTTAAAAAATAAATAAATAAAAAGAAAGAAAAAAAAAAAAAGGAAAGAAAAGAAAAAGGGAGATGGACGCCACCAGGTAGCCAGATCTAGAATGTCAGCACTAAGAGTTTCAAACCTGGGGGATCGGCAAGGGGAAGAAAGGGACGGGAGTTTGGATCTTGGTCTAATAGTTTCAGCCAGAGTTTAATGGAACTTTTAACCCACTAGCAGCCATCCAGCTGTATTACCATCACTTTCTGGGCTGTCTCGGCCTGAGATTGGCTGTCCAGCATTGGTCTGAGCTGAAGATAAAGATGCACTTGTGAATGTGAGTATGTGGGGTGATACAGCTAGAGAGACCTATAAACACACATGCGTACAGGGAGAAACACTTTCAATTCTATTTTTTCCTACATCATTTTTCTAAGTAATTTTTTAAAATGAATGCTTTTCCAAAGTAATGAATACATGTGTGCATTACTTTTCTGAATCTGTTTATAAGTATATTCTGCTTTCAAATTTTCATCAAAATACTTTTTTCCTAAATACTGTATTTCAAACAACATATGCAAGTACATTTATAAATGGAAATTGTCCTGCATTTCTTACCAGCCACAGTCCTACCGCCTGACTCAAAGGGGTCTGTTGTCATAGAACAGTGCTCCTCTCCAGATGTGTCCCTGTAAGTGAAGGATACATGAAAACAGATGCCTGCACATGTGTGTGTGTGCACAAATATACACATACACACACATACGTCTTTTCCAAAAAAGGAATCACATTTCTCATCTTTTGCATATTATATTTTCCACTCAACATGAATCTAAGCATTTATACTCGCATCTTTTTAATGCTTGTGATTTGGGCATATTTTGACATGTTTACTATTCATTTATAATTTTACATGAATTTGCTATTTAAATTACAAGCCAATTTTTATTACTAAGTGTGTTTCACAAACTATGGACACTAATCCAGTAGATGAGCTGTAGTTTGCCAATGATTTCTCCCTTGTTTTCACACAATTCTTAGTATATTCTCCATTTAGAATGTTTTAAATTTCAATAATATTGTAACAAAAACTATGTAGCTCACAATTCTAAAAATTAAGTAACACATAGAGACCTTGCCTAGGGTTTAAGTCATTCAGAGCCCAGGAGGATTCAAGACAAAAGGTGAAAAACTTTAAAATAATACCAGTTCGCTGTTGATTCTAAGAACATAAGTTGTTTCCCTAATGTATTTAAACTCCCTTAAAGTCAGTACCTGATTTGAATAATGTATATTTAAAGCTGTTAAGATTAGAGGAAATTAAATATAAAATACATTTGCTTAAAGTAGCTCTGTTCTTATTGCTTCCCTTTTCTCTGAATCACCTGTCTGATCTGTGCTTCTACCCCAGCCTAAGTCAGCACTTAGAGGATCAGCCAACACACGTGGCCCAATACCCAGGTCTCTTAGCACAAAGGGTGAGATTTCATCTCCTCTGTTATCCTCATCAACCAGAGGGGTTGCTTAATGAGTACCTGCAAAGCCACAATAGTACGGGAGCTGATCCAATCAGTTCTCCAGCCTTGGAAGCCCATCTTCTGAAAGGGAGGCTGCTCTGTGTCCCTTAGGGAGGGCAAGAGATGGAACCTCATTCCCATCCTTCATTAATCTAGAGAGGTAACTTAGGTAGGCTTTGTCAGTCTGAGCTTGGACACCTGTGAAATGGGACTCACCAGACCTTTGTCACAGAGTTGTCTCAATGAGTAAATAAGAAAACCTGCCTAATTAAGGAAGGTACATGATCTGATGAGTACTGGGTGTTATGCAACTAATGAATCATTGAACACTACATGAAAAACTAATGATGTACTACATGTTGGCTAACTTAATAAAAAAAGAAAGAAAAAGAAAATCTGCCTGGAGTATATGGCATGTAGTATGACTTCAGTGGCCCTTTAAATGCAATCAACAGTAAGACTGAGGGTCTATGCACACTGGTTAAATGCAGGGTTTCAGAAGCCACACAGAATCTGTTCAAATCTTGGTCTTATGACTTGATAGCCCTGCCCTCACTTCACCTCGGTTCCCTGATACTTCAAGTCAGGCAGCAGTAGCTCCTCCTCATAGGCTGTGGTGATGACTGAGTAAGTATAGGTTTATCATGTACACCATTATGGGGAACAAAGGGAGTCAGTCATAATACTGACTTTATCATTATTATCATGCCAGAATGCATCATTAGAGATCTTAGGGTCACTTTTATTATTATATGGGCTTATACTGATTGGCTTGAAGTCACTTTAATAATATGGTGTTTACCATAAAAAAGTAATTTACAAAACTGTAAGTAGATGGTTATATCATTGCTAAGCTTAAAAATGCATGATTATACAAGCATAGTAAAATTTCTGAAAAAAAAATACAAATGATCACAGTGCTTATCCATGGAAAATAGACTTCCAAGGGTATTTAATGATTTTTTTTCCTTTTGAGCAGTATCCATTTTTAACTACCATAAAATTGTCTTGGTTTTGAGTGTGAAAAAATAATAAGAATAAGTAAATATCCCTAGACTTCCCCATAGCAAAGTGGTTCGGCCTCAGAATGGGGAACATCACTAAACCAAGGGAATTACATACTAGGCAGTCTCAAAACTAATTTTTGAATCTACATGACAGTGTAAGGGACACTACAGATGCCTAGGGGAAAGGCGAGCATGCTGCTCAAAAAAATCTTACACTGGAGAAGTCTTCTGATGTCTCCACTCCCCAGGACTTGGTAAAGGTCATGAGAGGAAAGTAGTTTCACAGCATGCTTCTTTCTCTTCTCTCCAAATAAAGCCCCTTGAACTGAAAGCAGGCTCATGGGTCTAACCTCCCAGTTAGCCAAGTGGGAACCTACAGTGGAGAGAATGTGGGAGGGAGCATGAGATGGCCCAGTGCTCTAAGCCCACAGCTTCCAGAAGGGAAATGTTTCACCAGCGGGATTCAGGGGGAGGTTTAGTTACCAGCTACTTCAGCCCAGGGCCCAGGGCAACCAACGCACGTGGATTAAAACACTTCTAAAGCACCTTCTTTGTACAATGAAAATAGTAAAAGGAAAGGAAAATATATACAGCCCAGCATATGTAATACAAATCAGCTCAAGTTCAAAATAGAATGGGTCCCTCAGTGAATGTAGGGATGTGGATATTAGTCTGGACACAAGAGAATGAACTCCCTGCAGTCACTGCATCTCTCACCAGGATGGCCCAGATCAGGCTGCAGATGTACAGGCCTCAGTGAGTAACAATGTGAATAAAAGCCTGAAAATAAGGTCTGGGAAAAGGGAAGATGTTTCAGGTTCAGGAGACACCTGACAATGTTTTGGGCTAGCCAGAGGCTGGGAACTCCAAGACCAAACATAGCTGAGTAAAAAATATATATATATATCTAAAAACAGTATCCTATCTGCTGATTCTGTTAGAGCTCCTACAGCATATAAAGTGAGAAAATGGGTGTGTCTGCTTTAGAAGCTCTGAAAGAGAATACATACCGGATATATACTCGTAAGATATATACTTGCTTTCCTGCTCCAAATCCCAGTGGTCTCTATGAGTTGTTCATGGTAAAGTCGTCTCCTCTACTGGGGAGAGAACACAGAATATGTGTCAAAGTTTTACAGTATTACATGTCAGATACTTCCTGTTGGTTTGTTCATTTCTCCTCATAGCAGTCTGTGAGGTTAGTACCAACTTGCCCATTTTACAGATGACCAACTACAGGACCACACGCATCTACTTAGAAGCATCTTTCTTCATTTTCTACAGGTTATTTTTTCCCAGTAAAAAGACACAATGTTTAGAAACAGAAATAAAATGTTTTCTTCACAGCAGATTACAAAATCAGTAACTGTGATGTGATCCCAATCTCCTTGAAAAACATTTACATAAAAACATTTATATAAAAACAATGAAAGGATATATGCATCATTTTATACCCTACTTATGCCTTTATACCTACATCTCATGTTAATTAAATGTGAATCAGATGCCTGCTGTGTGACAGGCACTGTCCATCCAATTCCACATCTGCATCCACATCTTCCCTCTCTTGATATCTAGACTGGAGATCTAGAAATACCCACAGGCTACAAGGTGAATATTAGTGTCCAACCCAGGAATGGTGAGGTATGGCCTTAAACAGACTCCATTCCAAGCAACTTTAGCCCAACCATGACCCTGAGTCAAGATGGAAACCCAGCATCTAAGCAGGAAATAAGGTGGTTGAACAGGGAGATGCTATTCCCTGGGACGCTGGGAAAAGGCAATTTGTAACACACACCTCCGTCATCTTGAATATCACTAAGAGACTGCAACCTTCTCCTGAGGAGATCTCACAGAGAGTGAAAGACAAGATAACAATTGTGTGGTTTCGGTGTTGGTTCTCTCATGGTTGCAAACTAAAGGTTTTACTTTCTCTTTAGTCCATAGCCAAGTTATGTGGAAGATTTTGGAAATGATTTTGTGTTTCTCCTTATCACTAGAAGGGTGGTCCTCTCATTTAGACCTACGAAGGATCCATCTAAGGTGGCATGGAATTTCTACTTCACTAAAGACCTCATCTCCCAGTTGTGTGGGGTCTGGACACACATCCACAGGAGGAAGAAGAGAGACTGAGCTCTCGAAGACAAGCCTAAGACCAGGATCCTGACTTCACCATCTAGTTCTCCTGACTTAGTAACATGGTTTTCACAGATTTCTTACAATATGGTCACCTCCCCTAAGTGCTCCTCCTATGCCTGACACTCTAATATGATTCACTTCTCTCATCTCTCTTCCTGCCCACAGAAGCACACCCACTGAAATTCCTCTATAACGTGGAGGTGGAGGGAACTTTTCCAGCTATGCCTACAAATCTAGAGGCAATTAGGGGAAAAGTGATGTATTTAATTTCATTTAAAAATTACATGGCAGGGGCACCTGGGTGGCTCAATCATTAAGTGCCTGCCTGTGGCTCAGGTCATGATCCCAGGGTCCTGGAATTGAGCCCCGCTTCAGGCTCCCTGCTCAGCGGGAAGCCTGCTTCTCCCTCTCCCACTCACCTTGCTTGTGTTCTCACTCTAACCCTCTCTTTCTGTCAAATAAATAAATAAAATCTTTAAATAAAAAATAAAAGTTACATGGCAAAACAAAAACAACAAAAAAAGCAAAAGCAAAATGAAAAATTACAAATTGGGAAAAATATTTACAACCTACATCGCAAATGGTTATATCCATAATACACAGAGTCATGAAAAAAATGAAGGCAAAACACCCCCAAAAAACACCAGGAAAAAGGGACAATACATACAAACAACTATTTCACCAAAAAAAAAAAGTGTCTTAAACATGTAAAAATTGCTCAGCCTAACTCATGATAAGACATTAAAAAAAAAAAAACTATTTCTTCTCACCAATTAGCATGTGAGGAAATCAGCATTCCCATGCATCACTGAAGGTAATATGAAATGGTTCAAACTCTGTAGATGGGATTTGATGCTATCTAGTAAAATGACATGCGTATTTCCTCTTGGAACCAGTCATCTCTCTTTTAAGAATCTATCCTACTATGGTGAGTGCTGTGAAGTGTGTAAACCCGGTGATGCACACACCTGTACCCCTGGAGCTAATAATACATTATATGTTAATAAAAAAAATATGCAGTTAAAAAAAAAGAATCTATCCTAAAGAAATAATACAAAAAATGAAAAGGTATCAGTTACAAACAAGGTCATTCCTTAAAGAAAAATTCGTAACAGCAAAAAACTAGAAATAAGACAGCTGTCCACCAATAGGGGACTGGATAAATACGCTATGGCACATCTATATCCTAGCATACTATGCAGCTTGAAAAGCAATAAGAAAAAAAAAGAAAAGCAATGAGGACTCCCTCCCTATAGTGCTATAGCTGTATTGTTTAGTGAAAAAAGCAAGGTACAGAAAAATGTATAGATCTATTTCTGTCCAATATGATAGTCATAGACACACAGGACTATTTAAAATTTTTAAGATGTATTTTAGAGAGAAAGAGCAAGAGCAGTGGGAGGGGCAGATGGAGAGAGAGGGGGGAAGCAGAGTCCCCACTGGACCCAGGGTTTGGTCCCAGGACCCTGACATCATGACCTGAGCCAAAACCAAGAGTTGGACATTTAGCCAACTGAGCCACCCAGGTGCCCCTAAATTTAAATTAGTTTTATTAAATGAAATTAAAAATTCAATTCCTCAGTTCCAGTAGCCACATTTTAGTTGCCAAACACACCCACATGTAGCTAGTGACTACCAAGTTGGATAGAACAGATACAGAACATTTTCATTTCTGCAGAAATTTTTATTGCAGAGCACTGGTGTAGAATATGCCACCTTTTTACAAATGAACAGGGACAAAAACTAATAAATATATATTGTAAATTATTATATCTTTTAAAATTGGGAGGTTAAAACCCAGTTGAGAAAAATGATTACCTATAAGGTGACAGAGGAACCTATAAGCCCAGGATGGAAGAAGATGATGTACATTCCCATAAAATATATAATACATATTTACAGGTTCCAGGTAGTAAAAAGGACAATCAACAGTGACCAACCCAGTAGCAATGAGCATCTCTAGTTCCCAGACTGAGTGCTCTAAAAAAATATTTACCCCTAAAAGAACCAGGCTTCCTTGAAGAAATAGCTGATTCTAGGGTTAAGAAGGGATTATAGCAGATGACCCTGGACAAAACAGCTCATACCAGAAAGCATATCAAAGAGATAAAAGTCAACCCAAAGGAACTCCCACAGGCCTAAGATAGATCAACTGAACATCAAAAACATTAATGGCTGCAGTAGATTACAACCTCAAGTATATAAGCATCTAGAACTCATGACGACACTCTTAAAGAAAAACAAAAAATAAAAAACAGATAGCAAATTCACAGTTCATCTTTGGAGGATCCAAGGGAAACAACTCATTATTTATAAAAAGCAGAAATAGTACAAAAGAAATAAGCATTCATCCTTCCCTTCTGTGTGGACCATACCTCAGTGTAACCACGTAGTTGTTGAGAGGAAGTTTGTTTTATAGAATTCTAATATATGCAGAAGAAATTACAGAATTAAAACATTACTCCTTACATCTGGTTTTTCTTTTAAAGAATTTTTTTTAAGATTTTATTTATTTATTTGACAGACAGAGATTACAAGTAGGCAGAGAGGCAGGCAGAAAGAGAGAGGAGGAAGCAGGCTCCCTGCCGAGCAGAGAGCCCAATTTGGGGCTCGATCCCAGGACTCTGGGATCATGACCTAAGCTGAAGGCAGAGGCTTTAACCCACTGAGCCACCCAGGCACCCCTTACATCTGTTAAAGAAAGGTAAATCTAGGCAATTATCTTTAAGAAGATACAAAAAAACTGAGTTAAAAGATGGATTGGAAATTTAATAATGGGTGGATCAAGCTGACAACACTGGATAGACAGCACATGGAACAAAGAGAAAAGTAAGAGGAAGGGAGGGGCGCCTGGGTGGCTCAGTGGGTTAAAGCCTCTGTCTTCGGCTCCAATCATGATCCCAGGGTTCTGAGATCAAGCCCCACATCAGGCTCTCTGCTCAGCAGGGAGCCTGCTTCCTCCTCTCTCTCTGTCTGCCTCTCTGCCTACTTGCGATCTCTAATTGTCAAATAAATAAATAAAGTCTTTAAAAAAAAGAGGAAGGGAAAACACATGAAACACAAGGGAAATGGGTATGTGCTTGCCCATACCCACTCAGTTCACTAGAAGCTGTGCAGTGACACTGTGCCTCTTCCCCAGCTCCATCCCACAGCCCCTTCCCACACACAGCAGTGGGACCGAAGCTCTCACATTATGGAGATGGGGGCTCATCCCTACTTGGTGCTCCATGTCCAAGTATTCTATCTGGTAGTCATGATAGAATATTCATGTCAGAGGCATTATGTTGACAGAATGAAGAAGGAAAAATTAGAATGAGGAACTAACATTCTGAGGGTCTACTAGATGTCCCTTGCTATACGTCATTATTTTCAGATTTTTTTTCTTTAAATCCTCAAAGCAATGCCCTGAGAGGTCATAATTACTTCCTTTCTACAGACTGGGAGATATTCAAGCTCACAGAACAAAGTCCATGCTCAAAGAATTCTAGGGAGGTAACAAACGGACACAGAAGCCAACCTGAAGGGGCAAACACTGGCCAATTCTGTGACAACATGACCAACAAAATAAATAATTATAATGTTAGGTGGTGACCTTTTCAGCAACATAAGACTCTATGAGTCAGAGTAGTTAAATAAATGGATGAATAAAGAAATAAATCATAAGGGAGAGCAGGAAGCTCTACCCAACATCAGAACAACAATTAATAAATCTAGAAGGAATGATAGAATTATAAAAGCAACATTTAACAACTATCATAGTAATGAATGATTCAAGCAAGAATCATGAACAGATTTTCAGGCTGTACCAAATCCCACAGCAGTCACTGAGTCACCATGGTAACCGTGCTGGCCAAGGAAACCTGGGAAAAAAGCATACAGCAAACATCCTGATCTGTCTCCTAACATGTGCTAGGAACCAAGGACTGACATAACTTATAGTAATTCACCACATATATTCCTCACAAGAAATATTCCTTCCAGCTGCAACAATACATACACACACACACACACACACACACACACACACAGAGTTATACATATTCTCTCCCTCTTTTTCTTACCACTCAAGAACCCAGGAACTCATTGAGGTGGATTTATTTGGGCATAGGGAAAGAAAACTTCACAATTCAATTTTAACCACACATAAAAGGTTGAACGCTACTAATCTATTTCATTTTAGTGATTATTTTTCTGGAGATGACCTATAGAATTTTCTCTGGAACACTTTCTCCCCAGTTTAAGTACTTTATCAATAATATCTAAAAGCTAATATGGAAATCTAGGCAAATGAATATTGGGGTGATAAATTTTAAAATTTAAATTTTATGCATCAACTTCTCTAGGCCACAATGACCAAATATTTGATCAAACATTATTCTGGTTGTTTCTGTAAGACTACTTTTGAAAGAAATAAACATTTAAATGGGCAGTCTTTCAGTAAAGCAGCCAGCCATAAGGTGGGTGGTCCTCACTCAATCACCCGAAGGCCTGAATAGCATAAAGGACTGATCTCCCCGAGCCAGAAGGAATTCTGCCAGACTTGCCTTTGGAATTTATCTACAACTTCACCTTCTCATGTTTCTCTAGATGACAGCCTTCAGACTCCAACTGTAACTCATTCCAGAGTCCCCAGACTGCCAGCACCCCCCCCCCACCAGATTTTGGACCTGCCAAGACTCCACAATCTCATGAGTCAATTTCTTAAAATAAATCTCTGTCTATAAATATGCTATTGGTTCTGTTCCTCTGGAGAACCCTAATACAGGTGCTAAGCATCAAGTATCTTTTTCAGCCCAAAGTAACTTGTGTTTTCAACTGAAAAGATTCCTGGCAACATTTGGCTACTGACAGTACAGTGAAAATATAATACTTGAGAATTATAATAAAAATATTACCATTAGGGCAAATAGGTGGTTCAGTTACTTAAGCATCCAACTTCGGCTCAGGTCATGATCCCAGGGACCCTGGGATCAAGTCCTGCATCAAGCTCCTTGCTCACCAGGAAGCCTGCTTCTCCCTCTGCCTGTCACTCCCTCTGCTTATACTCTCTCTCTCTCTGACATATAAATAAATAAAATCTTTTTAAAAAGTATTACCATTGAGGGGTGCCTCTGTGGTTCAGTTGGTCAAGCATTTGCCTTCAACTCAGGTCATGATCCTGGGGGTCCTGGCATGATTCTGGGATCCTGGCAGCAAGCCCCCCACATTTGGCTCCCTGCTCAGAGGGGAGTCTATTTCTTCCTCTCCCTCTGTTCTTTCCCCTGCTCTCTTTATGCTCTCTCTCACTCTTTCTCTCAAATGAATAAATAAAAATCTTTAAAAAATTACCATTGACAGGGCACCTAGCTGGCTCAGTTGATTAAGCAACTGCCTTCAGCTCAGATCATGATCCTTGAGTCCGGGGATTGAGTCTGGCACCAGGCTCCCTGCTCAGCAGGGAGTGTGCTTCTCATTCTGACCTTCTCCCTCTCATGCTCTCTCTCTCATTCTCAAATAAATAAAATCTCTTAAAAAAAGACAAGAAATAACAAGTATTGACAAGGATATGGAAAAAGAAAACCTTCATGCACTGTTAGTCAAAATGTAAATTGGTGCAGCCACTGTGGAAAATTGTATGGAGGCTCCTCAAAAATTTAAAAACAGAACTGCCATACAATCCAGTAATTGCACTACTGGATATTTATATCCCTAAATGAAAATACTAGTTCAAAAAGATATGCATCCCTATGTTTACTGAAGCATTATTTAAAATAGCCAGGATATGAAAGCAACCTAAGTATCCGTTGATAGAAGAATGGATAAAGAAAATGTGGCGTATAGAAACACACACACACAAGCACACACTCGATGAGATATTATTTGGCCATAAAAAAGAATGAGATCTTGCTATTTGTCAAAACATGGATGGACCTACAGAGTTTTATACCAAGCAAAATAAGTCAGAGAAAGGCAAATACCATATGATTTCATTATATGTAGAATATTTTTTAAAAATGACTGAACAAAAGCAGCAGAAACAGGCCCATAAATACAGAGAAAAAACCTGGTAGTTGCCAGAGGGGAGAGGGATGAGGGGATAGGCAAATCTGATTTAAAATAAAAATAATGCCACTGACAACAGCACCAGAATGGATAAACTTAGCGGTGCCTGGGTGGCTCAGTGGGTTAAGCCTCTGCCCTCGGCTCAGGTCATGATCTCAGGGTTCTGGGATCAAGTCCCGCATTGGGCTCTCTGCTCAGCAGGGAGCCTGCTTCCCCCTCTCTCTCTGCCTGCCTCTCTGCCTACTTGTGATCTCTCTCTGTCTTTGTCAAATAAATAAATAAAATCTTTTTTTTTAAAAAGGGATAAACTACACTGAGGTAATTTATGTAGCACAGCTATGTCCACAAATGTGTAAAGACTATACTCTGAACAGTATAAAACATTGCTGAGACAAATTAAACAAAGCCTAAGTAAAAGAAGGACACATCATCTTCAGGGTTCAGAAGTCTCATTATCATTAAGATGTCTATTCTCCCCATGGTGATCTATAGATTTGATACAATTCTAAAAAATCCTAGCTTACTCTTTTTTAGAAGAAATTGACAGGCTTTTCTCAAAAGTCATGTGGAAATACAAAGGGCCTAGACTATGAAAATAACTTTGAAAAAGAAGAAAGTTGGAAAATAAGCGCTATCTTATTTCAAGACTCATTATGAATCTACAGTAATCCATATAGTGTGATACTGGGACAAAGGTAGAAACGTATATCAAAGGAACAAAATGAAGAGTCCACAAATACCCACACATATATAGATGACTGGTTTTCAACAAACCTACAAAGGCAATTCAGAGAAGAAAGGACAGTCTTTTCAACAAATGGTTCCGGGACAAGTATGTATCCATATACACAAACATAAACTGTGATCCATATATATATTGTACCATATGCAAAAGTCAACTCAAAGTGAATTACTAAGAAAAGTACAAGAGCTAAAACTATAAAACTTCTAGAAGAAAACACAAGAAAAAACTCTTGTGGTCTTAGGTTAAATGAAGATTTCCTAGATAGGACATCAAAAGCAAAATCAAAACCATAACTGAAAAATTAAAAGTAGACATCCTCAAAATTAAAAACTTCTGTTCTTTCAAAGGCACTCTTGAGAGAATTAAAAGACAAGCTTCTGACTGCAAGAAAATATTTGCAAATCTTATATCTCATAAAAGACTTGTATCCAGAATTTTAAAAAAAACCTTGCAAAGTCAATAAGAAAACAGACACTCCAATAAATAAGTGGACAAATGATCTGAAAAGATGTTCCACCAAAGAAGGAATACAAATGTTAAATAAGCAAATGAAAAGATTTTGAACATCATTAGTCATTAGGTAAAAGTAATCCCACTACACCCTGAAAATGGCTAAAATAAAAACAGTGACCACACCAAGTCCTAACAGAGTTGTGGAGGATGGAACTCTCATACACTACTGGTGACAATGAAACATTGTGCAACCATGTTGGAAAAATAGTTTAGCACTCCTACAAAGTTAATTTTACAAATTCTTTAAGTAAATACACCTCAGTACTGGAGAAAGAAAACATGCCCAAGCAAAGGCTTATACCCAAATATTCATAGCAGCTTTATTTATAAAATTGAAAATAAAATTAATATAAAATTGAAAATAATCCAAATATCCATTACCAGGTGAACAGATAGAACAAATTGTGGCATATCCATAAAGCAGAATATTAGGCAACAAAAAAGAAGGAACTATTAACATATGTAACAAATGGATAAATCTAGAAATAATTAGGTTGAAGGAAAGAAGACTGGCAAAAAAGAATATACAATATGATTCCATTCATATAAAATTATAGGGAAAATAACTAATCCATAGTGACAGAAGATCAGTGGGTTGCCTGGAATGGGGTAGAGTAACAAAGACAGAAATACTGGAGAGAGGTTGATGGAGCACTACAAAGGGGTATGAAGAAGCTTTTTAAGGTGATGGATATGCTCATTATCTTGACTGTAGTATTGGATTTACAAGTACATGCATATTAAAACTTATTAAAGCAAAAACTTTAAATATGTATAGTATGTTGCATGTTAATCATACCTGAATTAAGTATTTGTAGAATATTTATACATTCATAATTCTGCAATGCATAATTCTGCAATCTTTCTTAGATGAAAGATTCCCACCATTATGTTCTTACAGTATCAACACAACCATACTATGTCTTGTCAAACTGGTTCGTGGTACATACAACCAAAACAGAAATAATCATTTCCCAGTGAAATATATCCAAATATTTAGGGAAATACAGAAAAATATATATATTGGGAAATACTTTGGTTATAGCAATTTCTTACTAGACACATCTCCAGAGGCAAGGGAAACAAGAGCAAAAATGAACTATTAGGACTTCATCAAGATAAAAAGCTAAAGTGAAGGAAACAATCAATAAAACTAAAAGGCAGCCTGTGGAATAGAACGTATTTGCATATAACATGTTGGATAAAGGATTAGTAACCAAAATCTACAAAGAACTTATCAAATTCAATACCCAAAAACCAAATAATCCACTTAAGAAATGGGCAAAAAACAGGAATAAACAGTTTCCCAACGAAGACATCCAGACGGCCAACACACACATGAAAAAACGCTCAACACCACTCATCATCAGGAAAATGCAACTCATAACTACAATGAGCTATCACTTCACACCAGTCAGAACAGCTAAAATTAACAACACAGGAAACAACAGATGTTGGCGAGGATGCTGAGAAAGGGGAACCCTCTTACACTGTTAGTGGGAATGCAAACCAGTGCAGAGACTCAGGAAAACAGTATGGAGGTTCCTCGTTATGTTAAAAATCGAACTACCCTGAGATCCAGCAACTGCACTACAAGGTATTTATCTAAAGGCTACAAAAATACTGATTCAAAGGGGCACCCAATGTTTACAGCAGCATTATCAACAATAGCCAAATTATGGAAAGAACCCAAGTGTCCATCAACTGATGAACAGATAAAGAAGATGTGGCATAAATATACACATATACGCATATATAATGGAATACTACTCAGCCATCAAAAAGAATGAAATCTTGCCACTTACAATGACAAGGATGGAGCTACAGTGTATGATGCTAAATGAAATAAGTCAGTGAGAGAAAAACAAATACAATATGATTTCACTTATATGTGGAATTAAGAAACAAAACAGATGAGCATAGGGGAAGGGAAAAAAGAGGGGGAAACAAACCATGAGAGACTTAATGATAGAAAACAAACTGAGAATTGTTGGGAGGGAGGTGGGTGGGGAATGGGCTATATGGGTGAAGGGTATTAAGGACGGCACCTGCTGACTGATGAATCACAGACCAGTACCCCTGAAACAAATAATACATTATATGTTAATAAAAATACATAAATAAAATAAAATAGAATAAGAGAAAAAAGAAGAGGGCACTTGCTGTGATGGGCACTGGGTATTGTATCTAAGTGATGAATCACTAAATTCTACTGAAATCAATACTACACTATATGTTAACAATTAGAATTTAAGTAAAAATTTGAAGAAGAAAAAAGCAACAACTTCCTTCATCAACTAGACAATTATTTTTCAGGAAAAAAAAAGCTTCTTTAAGATGAACCTCAAGAGTTACTACACAGCATGTAGACACTGAAGGAATAGAATTCCACCTGCTAAACCTTTTCTGCCATGATGGGATCAAAATAGCTCTCTATTTTTAGACTAGTTTGTGAACCTCACAAGAGCTATTCCACATCATGCTTTTGTTCAGACCTATGCATTCACTTGATCCAGGCATCAATTTCCACCAGGAGAGTGAAGTGTTTGGGGTCTCCTGAGGACTGCTGCCCTTGAATTTGGAGTAGAAGCTTCAGCAGCCATCATGACGCAGATCCTCGGAATCTGCCTTCTCCAAGTACCTGATATGAGTTCATGAAGAGCTGCACAGGAAGAGACAGATCCAGAAATCACTATGCTTTACTGGCCTAAGTATGTGCTCAGCACCATGCCAGGCACTGGGTTAGTGGCAATGACACTGATACAAACTGCATCGTGATCGTAACAACCACGTTTTAATGGGCTTCTCAAAGAGCCTTTTTCTCCTACTTTCCTAATTTATCCTCCAGCAACAAAACCGAAAAGGAGTAAGAAGTGGCCTGAGTTCATACATTCATGATCCCACAGTAACCACCGGGCCATGGGCTTGCTCGTGTGTATCACTGATTGTTCTCAGCGATCCTGTGAATGCAGCATTCTCATACCCATTTTACAGACGGGAAAGTTGGATCTCAGGGACGTTGTTTGTCTTACCTCCCGCGCCCCTGTCTTTAAATGAAAGCATCTCCATGGCATCCCCTCGAGCAGGACTCACACTAACTGGGGCGGGGCGAGATCCCCACGGTTTTACCTACAAGACAGCGGTGCCTCCGACTTCCAACTCGGGAAGGAATCAGCTTGGATCTGGAGTTCTTTGTCTCCTCACGCCCCGGGGCGGTTCAGCCCCCACCGCGGGGACCAACACCTTCAACAGAGCCCCAAATTCCTGAAGGTGGACCCCTGCTCTTCTATCGAAAGAACGTCCGTCTCTACTAAAAAGTCGTCACGGTCGCCATATTGACGTCATGTTTCTATGGCAACCGCGAAGCGTGGGCTGGTCCTCCACAACTCGTAGAGCTTCTGCACGCGGCTCCAACCCCTCGCGCATAGTTGTAAGCTCTTCAGGCCACCACGTGAGAAAGCATAGTAGTTAGAGGCACCAGACTCGGACCCGAACAATTTGTGGAAGTCTGCTCTTGTTGATGGAACAAAACATGTCACTGTCTTCAAGAATTTTGCTTCTTTTGAAGAAACACTAGGGTAGTATTATCAATACACAGAGGCCCAGGGGAGATTTATTACGGTTCTTGAAGATAAACTAGACCTTGGAGGGTAAATATTAGAAATCAGGACCATATTAAGCGGTTAGCCATCTGAGGCAGAAAACTGAAAGATTGTCTGCAATGTGACTGAATGATCTAGATACATACGCAAATAATGTCATTTCAGAAATCTCAGAGTAATTTCAGGGAAGCAGCCGTAAACTATACCAGCCAATTAGTAGGCAGACACCTAGTCAGTTGTACCATGCATTGTTTTTTCCTGGAGAACTCTTATCCTCCATTTCCCATATTTTCTTCCAGGTGTAGAGACATCTATAACCAAACACACTTGCTTCATTCTCAAGAGAATCACTTACTTGATTAATGAGGTTGGAAGGACAAATGGGTTGTAGGACCCAAGCAGTCTGCCTTCAAAACTCTTTTGGCAAGCTGCCCTTATGGAGCACATATTTTCCTCTGCCCTCAGGGATGAGTCTAAAAATAGACTCCCAACTCTTCTCCCCTTTTCTGTGTCTTCTTTTCTTCCCGAGGGTTCCTATGGTCTTGGTCCAAAATGTTTGGGCCTTTAAGGGATGCTCAAAATACACCCTTTCTCCATATCTGGGTTCTAAACCACCTAAAAAATACGGGAAAAAAGAATATTAAGGAAAGTATATCTACTTTATTTTTATAAAGATGATATTGGAGAATGTGGCTTAGGTTTGCCACAAGGGAATTAGGCTTCCTATTAATGAACCCCAGAACTGAGCAAACATTACTATCCAGCAGTGCTGCACGGGGACATTCAGAAAGGTTAAGGACTGCAATGCATCTATATCTGCTATCTGATGAAGGAGTTCTGCGTGTATTCAAGAAGAGTGTGTTCCTTGCAAGGTTGTCCCCGTAGCAGGAAAAAGTTTTTCGGGACAGTTTCTTTGAGAAAACTTCTTGAGATGACTAAATAATCCTTGTTCTAATTACGTACTCACCAAGCCACCTTCTGAGGATATGGTTTTCCATGCATCTCAGGAAGCAGCTTGAAGCATTACCCTGTCATTTCCTTGACAAGCATGATTGCAGGGGAGTCTCTTCTTGTAGAAGGGGGTTGGAATAAATTTCTAAATTCCAAGAATAGGATGAAGGTCAAACATCAAGAAAATTTTGTTGGAAATCCATTCAAGAAGGAATTGAAGAAATGTTCAAACTCTATACCCACACTTAAACTCACACACTAACCATAGCCAAAATTATAACTAAGTCCTACCAAACTTTCAAGAATAAGCAAATCCCTGTTTTACCCAATGATTACAACCACCCAAAGCACATGCGTTGGATATCCATTTCTGTTCAACAAACACCACCAATAACCAATTTTTATCCCTCAGGATTCTGTGGGCTACCTGGCCTCAGCTAGGTTGTTTTCTGCTCCATGTGATATTTGTCACCTGGGGCTGCAGTCATCTGGAGTTCCCACTCAGCTGGGACATCTAATCACTCACATGGGCCATTGTTGTTCGTTGTTGCAGGGGATTCAGCTGGAGCTGTTCACTGGGGCACCTTGGTTCTCCTCCACAGCATCTTACTTGTATACAGTTGCCAGATAATATCAGGACACCAAGTTAAATTTGAATTATAGGTAGCTAACAAATAATTTTTACTGTAAATATTTCACATGCAAGGTCACTTTGTTTATCTGAAATTCAAGTTCAACTGGGCATCCTGTACATTATTTGCTAAATCTGGCAACCCTAGGAGAGGAACATATGAATTTGTCAAAGAGCATATTCATTTTCTGAGAACCATATTACTATAGCTTAATGATTTGAATGGCTTTAATACGGAAGTCTTATTTTTACCAACAAGAGAAATGCGTGTGAGGGTTTAGAAATGGATCCCCAAAGTGATTCTGAGGTACAATCTAGTTAAGGGGACCTGGGTGACAGAGAATGTCAGGACCAATTTCCTGATTCAAAGAGGAAAGATAGCTACTATTTATGGAACAGATTGTTTTGAGGGGCCCAGACCCAGGGTCTTCATGCTAGTGGTAGTATTTAATCTCACAATAGCCCTGCTAGTGGGGTATCACTATTTTCTCTTCATAGATATATGTTATTCCAAAGTACATGCTCCTAAGCACAGACACAGATGACAAAAAGATTGCTCCCCATGCCCACTGCTAGAGTCAGGGATGGGACCTGGTAGTCTAGGTACTGTTAGTTGCTGGTGGCAAGTTTTAACAAAGGTATCAGGACATGTTCTGTTGAGGTGGTTAATTTCTGTTCTCCTGGTGTTTATCCTCCCTGCTGCAGGAAGCCAGGCTTGGTGACTCTTCCCCCTCTTCAGGGGAGGTTAGTGAGGGGACTGGAAGCAGAAGCTGTCGGAAGCCTGTGTTTCTTTCATCCTTTGTGAAAACTTAAATTTATGGAAATGATTGGGCTGCTTGTACCTTGTAGGGAAGAAAGGGCCTCTGAAAACACAGAGAAGGAAATATTCTCTCAGAGCGGGATGAGGTTGGAGGTCTACTGGTCTTTTCAAGAGTAGGTGCACAAGCAGTGCTCCATAAACACTGGGTGTGACTCCGTGGATGGTCCATCAAGGCTGGGCACCTAGATGTGATAGATTTTCTAGATCCAGAGATGGATGAAGAAAGAATGGGATTCTAGCTTTTGCCCTAATTACTATACATCATGCATTCTCAACAGAGGTGACATAGCCCCCAGGGAGCTGAAGATTGGTTCTTGGGGATAGAATTTTCAAAGATATTACAATAGATATTACAGTGGTCCGTGAACCTTCAAAGGACCACAGCATACAGACAGATAAACTACATTTGTGGTCTTAAAAATGTCATATTCCACCAGGGAGTAGGGTTTCAGGTGATTCAGTTAAAAAAAAAAGTCTGACAAGGCTCCTTGAGGGGGGAGATAATGAAAGAAAATTGACAACACTTTGTACACACTATGACCTTTTATGTATATCATGGGCCACCAGGAATTAAGAACAGGTCATTTAAGCTTCCTCATGGATACTCAACAATCACTCTTGGTGGTGACAGTGATGCTGATGATGATGATAATGATGATGATTATAGAAATGAAATCCTGCACCTAAAGTCAAGAGAATTGAGTATGTAAATTGTTGTTGGGTTTTTTCTTTTTAAAGATTTTATTTATTTGGCAGACAGAGATCACAAGTAGGCAGAGAGGCAGGCAGAGAGAGAGAGTAGGAAGCAGCTCCCTGCCAAGCAGAGAGTCTGATGCAGGGCTCTATCCCAGGACCCCGGGATCATGAACCAAGCCGAAGGCAGAGGCCTCAACCCACTGAGCCACCCAGGCACCCCTTGTTGTTGGTTTTTAAGATGATAAATAAAAAAGGATCAGTCAGAACAGATATTTTCTCTGGGAAAGAGGATATAGAGAGTAGGAAATTAATGTTTATAGAATTAATGTAAACAAGTGATATTCTAAATTTCAATCTCCTTTAATCTTTTTTAAAGTAAGTCTCTGTACCCAACATGGGCTTGAACTACAGACCCAATGATCAAGACTGAGCCAGCCAGTCACCCTGTAGTATCTCCTTTAGTCTGAACACTTCTTCAAGTTACCTATTCAATCCTATAATCCAGATCATGATAGGAAGTTAGGAGAGGTTAAATAAATCAGGGAAACTGCACTGAAAGCCTGCCCAGCAGTGAAACCTGGAATTACACTAAAATTTTTCTCATGCGTCCTGAAGCTGCCAAGGCTCTGAATGCTCTAATCTCTCTGGGCATTTGATGCTGCCCAAAGTGTTGTTTAACTTATTAATAATGGCCTCTGTTACTTTTAAATTATACTATTATTGTGAATTTTATTTACTTTTTAAAAATAATTTATTTAGGACTCAACCGGTATCAAAAGATTGGGATCATTCCCTGCATATTTTCAGAACATAATGCTCTAAAGCTAGAACTCAACCACAAAAGGAAGTTTGGAAAGAACCCAAATACATGGAAACTAAACAGCATCCTTCTAAAGAATGAATGGGTCAACCGGGAAATCATGAAAACAAATGATAATGAAAATACAACGGTTCAAAATCTGTGGGACACAACAAAGGCAGTCCTGAGAGGAAAATATATAGCAGTACAAGCCTTTCTCAAGAAACAAGAAAGGTCTCAGGTACACAACCTAACCCTACACCTAAAGGAGAGGGAGTAAGAACAAGAAAGAAACCCTAAGCCCAGCAGGAGAAGAGAAATCATAAAGATCAGAGCAGAAATCAATGAAATAGAAACCAAAAAAACAATAGAACAAATCAACGAAACTAGAAGCTGGTTCTTTGAAAGAATTAATAAAATTGATAAACCCCTGGCCCGACTTATCAAAAAGAAAAGAGAAAGGACCCAAATAAATAAAATCATGAATGAAAGAGGAGAGATCACAACTAACACCAAAGAAATACAAACTATTATAAGGACATACTATGAGCAACTCTACGCCAATAAATTTGACAATCTGGAAGAAATGGATGCATTCCTAGAAACATATAAACTACCACAACTGAACCAGGAAGAAAGAGAAAGCCTGAACAGACCCATAACCAGTAAGGAGATTGAAACAGTCATTAAAAATCTCCAAACAAACAAAAGCCCAGGGCCAGACGGCTTCCCGGGGGAATTCTACCAACATTTAAAGAAGAACGAATTCCTATTCTCCTGAAACTGTTCCAAAAAATAGAAATGGAAGGAAAACTTCCAAACTCATTTTATGAGGCCAGCATCACCTTGATCCCAAAACCAGACAAGGATCCCATCAAAAAAGAGAGCTATAGACCGATATCCTTGATGAACACAGATGCGAAAATACTCAACAAAATACTAGCCAATAGGATTCAACAGTACATTAAAAGGATTACTCACCACGACCAAGTGGGATTTATTCCAGGGCTGTAAGGTTGGTTCAACATCCACAAATCAGTCAATGTGATACAACACATCAATAAAAGAAAGAACAAGAACCATATGATACTCTCAATAGATGCTGAAAAAGCATTTGACAAAGTACAGCATCCCTTCCTGATCAAAACTCTTCAAAGTGTAGGGATAGAGGGCACATACCTCAATATCATCAAAGCCATCTATGAAAAACCCACCGCAAATATCATTCTCAATGGAGAAAAACTGAAAGCTTTTCCCCTAAGGTCAGGAACACAGCAGGGATGTCCATTATCACCACTGCTATTCAACATAGTACTAGAGGTCCTAGCCTCAGCAATCAGACAACAAAAGGAAATTAAAGGCATCCAAATCGGCAAAGAAGAAGTCAAATTATCACTCTTCGCAGATGATATGATACTATATGTGGAAAACCCAAAAGACTCCACTCCAAAACTGCTAGAACTTATACAGGAATTCAGTAAAGTGTCAGGATATAAAATCAATGCACAAAAATCAGTTGCATTTCTCTACACCAACAGCAAGACAGAAGAAAGAGAAATTAAGGAGTCAATCCCATTTACAATTGCACCCAAAACCATAAGATACCTAGGAATAAACCTAACCAAAGAGGCACAGAATCTATACTCAGAAAACTATAAAGTACTCATGAAAGAAATTGAGGAAGACACAAAGAAATGGAAAAATGTTCCATGCTCCTGGATTGAAAGAATAAATATTGTGAAAATGTCTATGCTACCTAAAGCAATCTACACATTTAATGCAATTCCTATCAAAGTACCATCCATCTTTTTCAAAGAAATGGAACAAATAATTCTAAAATTTATATGGAACAAGAAAAGACCTCGAATAGCCAAAGGGATATTGAAAAAGAAAGCCAACGTTGGTGGCATCACAATTCCGGACTTCAAGCTCTATTACAAAGCTGTCATCATCAAGACAGCATGGTACTGGCACAAAAACAGACACATAGATCAATGGAACAGAATAGAGAGCCCAGAAATAGACCCTCAACTCTACAGTCAACTAATCTTCGACAAAGCAGGAAAGAATGTCCAATGGAAAAAAGACAGCCTCTTCAATAAATGGTGCTGGGAAAATTGGACAGCCACATGCAGAAAAATGAAATTGGACCACTTCCTTACACCACACACAAAAATAGACGCAAAATGGATGAAGGACCTCAATGTGCGAAAGGAATCCATCCAAATCCTTGAGGAGAACACAGGCAGCAACTTCTTCGACCTCAGCCGCAGCAACATCTTCCTAGGAACAACGCCAAAGGCAAGGGAAGCAAAGGCAAAAATGAACTATTGGGATTTCATCAAGATCAAAAGCTTTTGCACAGCAAAGGAAACAGTTAACAAAATCAAAAGACAACTGACAGAATGGGAGAAGATATTTGCAAACGACATATCAGATAAAGGACTAGTGTCCAGAATCTATAAAGAACTTATCAAACTCAACATCCAAAGAACAAATAATCCAATCAAGAAATGGGCAGAGGACATGAACAAACATTTCTGCAAAGAAGACATCCAGATGGCCCACAGACACATGAAAAAGTGCTCCATATCACTCGGCATCAGGGAAATACAAATCAAAACCACAATGAGATATCACCTCACACCATTCAGAATGGCTAAAATCAACAAGTCAGGAAATGACAGATGCTGGCGAGGATGCGGAGAAAGGGGAACCCTCCTACACTGTTGGTGGGAATGCAAGCTGGTGCAGCCACTCTGGAAAACAGCATGGAGGTTCCTCAAAATGTTGAAAATAGAACTGCCCTATGACCCAGCCATTGCACTATTGGGTATTTACCCTAAAGATACAAATGTAGTGATCCAAAGGGGCACGTGCACCCGAATGTTTATAGCAGCAAGGTCCACAATAGCCAAACTATGGAAATAACCTAGATGTCCATCAACAGATGAATGGATCAAGAAGATGTGGTATATATACACAATGGAATACTATGCAGCCATCAAAAGAAATGAAATCTTGCCATTTGCGACAACATGGATGGAACTAGAGCGTATCATGCTTAGCGAAATAAGTCAAGCAGAGAAAGACAACTATCATATGATCTCCCTGATATGAGGAAGTGGTGATGCAACATGTGGGCTTAAGTGGGTAGGAGAAGAATCAATGAAACAAGATGGGATTGGGAGGGAGACAAACCATAAGTGACTCTTAATCTCACAAAACAAACTGAGGGTTGCTGGGGGGAGGGGGTTTGGGAGAAGGGGGTGGGATTATGGACATTGGGGAGGGTATGTGCTTTGGTGAGTGCTGTGAAGTGTGTAAACCTGGTGATTCACAGACCTGTACCCCCTGGGGATAAAAATATATGTTTATAAAAAATAAAAAATTAAAAAAATAATAATAATTTATTTGTTTGTTTGTTTGACAGAGAGAGAGAGTGAGAACACCAGGCAGAGAGGGGGAGAAGCAGGCTCCTCACTGAGCAGGGAGCCTGACATGGGACTTGATCCCAGGACCCTGGGATCATGACCTGAGCCCAAGGCAGGAAATCTCAAGAAAAATTTTAAAAAATCTATAGAACACAATTTAAATGAAAAGACAAAATGAAAACCTACAACTATCAAAATTTCAGGATTAGGAAACAAACTGTTGTCATGGTTTGGATGGAGAGAATGAGTGACTACAAAAGGAACAGGGAAATTTTTTGACAAGATAGAACTCTTGTCTATCTTGACTGTGGTGATGGTTATACAACTGTATGTATTTTTCAAGACTTATGGAACTGTATACTAAAAAGAGTGAATTTTTTTTCTTAATCATAATTTAATGAAAAAAGTTTTTAAAACAGTCATTTGTTGGGGCATCTGGGTGGCTCAGTGGGTTAAGCCTCTGCCTTCGGCTCAGGTCATGGTCTCAGGGTCCTGGGATCGAGCCCCACATCGGGCTCTCTGCTCTGCAGGGAGCCTGCTTCCTCCTCTCTCAGACTGCCTCTATGCCTACTTGTGATCTCTGTCTGTCAAATAAATAAATAAAATCTTTAAATAAAAGCAGTCATTTGTTAAATGAAGAACATAAGTAGATTAGTGTTAATTCTGTGATTCCAATTTCATATCTGAAAAATAAATCAATTGATGAAAAGGGCAAAATATGTATATTCATAGATATATTTTTCAGGATGCATAGAAAAATGAATGCCAAGTAAAATCAAATGATAGCCGTGGTTACCTTTGGGGAACAGGAAGGAGAAATAAAGGTCAGGTAAGAGACTTTCACTGTGGGGACACCTGGGTGGCTCAGTCAGTTAAGCTGCTGCCTTTGGCTTAGGTCATGATCCCAGGGTCCTGGGATCAAGTTCTGCACTGGGCTCCTTGCTTGGCAGGGAGCCTGCTTCTTTCTCTGCCTCTGCCTGCCACTCTGCATGTCTGTATGTTCTCTTTCTCTCTCTGACAAATAAGTAAATAAATAAAATCTTTTTAAAAAGAGGAAGACTTTCACTGTGGCTATGAGGCATTTTAAACTGCACATAAATTAGCTCTATTTATAATCCATTATGAAATAGCATATATGGAAGATATTCTGACAGGAAGTAAGGGTCCTGAGGAGAAGTATAAAAATGATATTCAATATACACTTAAAATATATTTGTCTAACTCTTTGTTCCACTAAAATTAATGTAGGAATGATAACTAGCTTCACATGGTTTATGAGAGAAAAAAATGCAAAAAATAAAATGTTCAGTGGATACAGTTAAAATTTAAATAAATGTGGTCTATATTCCTTTTGAATTGTAATTCATAAAGAGAAAATACTATGCCCTGAGTGAATAATAATAGTATCTATTAAAGAATATCGAATGATCAGGAACTGTGCCTGAGTATTGTTATTATAATAGAAAAAATGTCATAGAAGAATATGGGTCTCTTGTTATGAGCATAAGAATTCTTAGATATTTCAGAGGTACTTGGGTGGCTTACAGAATTGAACATTCGGCTCTTGATTTCAGTTCAGGTCATAATCTCTGGGTCATGGGACTGAGCTTCACGTGGGGCTACACACTCAGCAGGGAGTCTGCTTGGGATTCTCTCTCCCTCTCCCTCTGCCCCAACCTTTCTCTCTCTCTCTCTCTCTCTCTCTCTCTCTCTCTCTCAAATAAATAAATAAATATTTTTTTGAAAAAAGAATTTCTAGGTGTTTCAGACCCAGACAAAGAAAGTGAGCTGTTTGTCTCTGTGACCTCTGTCCTCCCTTAGCAAGGCTTATAGACTGATGAAGGATCAGTTGCCCCCCAGCCCTCTTTACCTTATGCAGTACATTCACAGGGGTGGGAGAATCAGGAGTCTCACTTGCCAGCCCACAGCCTGTCACATATTATCACCAGCCACTAGCCATATATCAGGTTTCCATAGTAACAAGGACAAAGTCCTGTCACCTCAGCAACAGAAGCTGTATCCACAAGGCTGTTCTTCATTGCTGCTCTGCTCTGAGGAAGGATGATATTTCTACTCTCAGAATCCAACACCTTCCTGGTTACCAAAAGCAAGTGGACTCTCACCTGGTTACAAACTCTCCAGTGCCTTCCCAGAGCTCTGCAGGTAAAAGGCAAACTCCCAACCATGGCCTAGAGGGCCCTGCATACTCTGGCCCCTGCCTTCCTTACTACTCCTATCTAGGGTCACTTACTCTCTCACAATCACTCTGCTACCATGGCCTCACTCCATTCCAAAAGTGTCAAACTACTTCCCACCCCAGGGCCTTTGCACATGCTACCCCTCTCCCACCTGGGATTCTATCCCACTCTAGCTCTCTCCTCCTCACACTTCAGGTTACCCTTAAATGTAATTTCTTAGAGAGGATTTTTTTAAAGAGTTTATTTATTTGACAGACAGAGATCACAAGTAGGCAGAGAAGCAGGCAGAGAGTGAGGAGAAAGCAAGTTCCCTGCTGCTGAGCAAAGAGCCTGATGCGGGGCTCAATCCCAGGACCCTTGGATCATGACCTGAGCTGAAGGCAGAGGCTTTAACCCACTGAGCCACCCAGGCACCCTCAGAGAGGATATTTTTTACCTCCTTACCATCTAAATTAGGTCCCAAGTATTGTTCTTTCACAGGATGCTGGATTTTGCACCATGAAGACCACTTGAGCAAAAGTGATTGACAAAAAGGGAAAAATGCAAGTAAAACAGATGGCATAGTGCCTAGAATATAGTTGTTACTCAATTCAGGTACCACACCCTCTTTGACCTGGCTCCCTGGTATAATTCTCTTCGGTAGCTGAGGAGAGAAGAGAGGAGATGATTCACCCAAGGTACGGTCAATGGTGAAGGCTCAGGCGCTGAGACTCAGGCAGCACTTCTGGCTCTTGCTCTAGTGTCCCTCCCCATAGATTCATAGTCACCAAATGCCTCATCTATCTGGAACTCCAAAAAGGTCCCAGCCTCCCAACTCATGAATACACCTGAACTTAACCTACTGGACCCAAAAAGGCCACAGCAAAGGCATAATCATTCAGTAGAAAATACTAAGTCTTTTTCTCCCACCCCACTCCATTAGACAACTCATTCTATAGCATTCTTCATCACAGAAATGACCCTAAATCTTTTACATGATGTAGCTGTAGCTGGGGATGTCTGTTTTCTTTCTTCTTTTAATATCCTCAAAATTCTTTCTAAGACATAGTGACACTCTTGAGGAAAATGAAATCTCTCTTAAAGAGGGGAAAAGATGGAATGAGAAGGAAACAAACATTTGCTGCCAGTGTCTCCTATACATTCTAGATATTCTGCTTGGCATTAGGATGTCCTTTCACAGATTATAAGAGTGAGGCTCAAAGAGTTTAAATATGTGCCAGGGTCACACAACTACTATGATAAAGAAATGCTATCATAACCTCCATGTGCTTGATTCAAAGTCCTGTGCTTGGAACCATGCACTCTAGCTCCTCTTTAGATGGACTATGCAGAGCAATGGGGATTCTCATACACAATTTGTTGAACTGTAACCTTGCATCAACTTACAGAGCAATTTGATCATATCTAGCAGATTGTGCCTATCCTCAAATAGACCCCAAAGTGTATACCCAGAACCACTGTCAAGTGTGCCCAAGGAGGCCTGTACAGGAAAGGCCTTTGCACCACTCTTTTTAAAAGCACAAATCTTTTTTTTTTTAAGATTTTATTTATTTATTTGACAGAGATCACAAGTAGGCAGAGAGGCAGGCAGAGAGAGAGAGGGAAGCAGGCTCCCCGCTGAGCAGAGAGCCCAATGTGGGCCTCGATCCCAGGACCCTGAGATCATGACCTGAGCCGAAGGCAGCGGCTTAATCCACTGAGCCACCCAGGCACCCCTTAAAAGCACAAATCTTAAAATAACTTAAACATCCATCAACAGATTATTCTGGATAAATAAATCATGGTACAATAATACAGTGAGATACAATATACCAGTCAAAAATAGAATGTAGGTGGGGCACCTGGGTGGCTCAGTGGTTTGGGCTGCTGCCTTCGGCTCGGGTCATGATCTCAGGGTCCTGGGATCGAGCCCCGCATCGGGCTCTCTGCTCCGCAGGAAGCCTGCTTCCCTCTCTCTCTCTCTCTCTCTCTCTGCCTGCCTCTCTGCCTACTTGTGATCTCTGTCTGTAAAATAAATAAATAAAAATCTTTTAAAAAAAAATAGAATGTAGGTGACTCCCAGAACCAAATATGTGGTGGAAACTGCAAGTTATGCAGTGATACCTAGGCAAACCCATAGACATATGTCACCAAAACTCAAACATGTCTGTACACCCAATGAGCCGTATGCCAGTGTTTGAGACACTGGTTTTGAAGTAAAGAAAACTTTACCATCAGAAGGCTGCCCAGTGAGAAGACAGAGGATCATTCCCAAAGCTGCCTTGCCTTGATCCTTGGGACAGCTTTTATACATGAGGGGAGGGTAAGGGGCTTCTTGAAACTTTATGGGGGAGAAGTCCTTGAAACAATCTGGAGGTAAGCATTCTCCCAGACAATGAGGTGATATTTGGGACCTGTATGATCATATTCATCAAGACAGATGTTATTGTCCAGTCCCTACTAGGTTTCTACAATCTGTGGGTAAACAGGGACCAGGGGTAAAAAGACAAAATTAATGATTGGTTGTGCATGAGATTAAGAGGTACATAAAGCATAAGTAGGGAACAAAACAAAAAATGAGGAGTTAAGTTAATAATGCAACTAATACAACTATAGTTCTGCTTATGCTTTCAAAACAGGTTCAGGAACTAAGCATTGGACCTCACATATAGTGAGGAATGTAAAGACTTTCCTATGAAGTTTTATTAAAATATAGATGTTTCAGACCTACTCTAGACTTACTGAATCTCTCTCTCTATTTGACATTCCCTTGGTGTATATTTTTACTGCATGCTTGGTATATTCATGGTGTATTGAGTATGTTATGTCCTGGGATTTTTTTTTTAAAGATTTTATTTATTTATTTATTTATTTTTCAGAGAGAGAGAGAGAGAGAGAGAGAGAGAGAGAGATTGAGCACAAGCAGGCAGAGTGGCAGGCAGAGGCAGAGAGAGAAGCAGGCTGCCTGCTGAGCAAGGAGCCCAATGGCAGAATCGATTCTAGGACCCTGGGTTTAAGAGAGAGGGAGAGAGAGAGAATGTGCGCAAAAGCAGGGGTGCAGGTATGGGGGAGGGGCAGAGGGAAAATGAGAGAGAGAATCCCAAGCAGGCTCTACATCCAGGGTGAAGCCTGACATGGGCTCTCTACCTCACAACCCTGAGATAAAGACCTGAGCTGAAATCAAGAGTCAAACAGTTAACCTATTGAGCCACCCAGTTGCCCTGGATTATTATAAGTCTTGAAATTTTTGTTTCTTTTTTTTTTTAAAGATTTTATTTATTTATTTGACAGAGAGAAATCACAAGTACACTGAGAGGCAGGCAGAGAGAGAGAGAAGGAAGCAGGCTCCCTGCTGAGCAGAGAGCCCGATGCGGGACTCGATCCCAGGACCCTGAGATCATGACCTGAGCCGAAGGCAGCGGCTTAACCCACTGAGCCACCCAAGCGCCCCGAAATTTTTGTTTCTTTATAAATATTATGCTCATCTATTTTTTGCAAATCCGATATAACAGTCATTGTCTTCATTGAAAATATGCATAATAATGATCCTTAAACACATTTTGTCTAAGACTTTGTGAATTGTCTTTGTTGTCATTGTTTTGTATGCCACAGAAATAAAATTTCCTTGTCAATTATATTATTCTTGTTATAAGCTCCTCAGCTTTTTCACTTTAGCAAATTACCATCAATAAATTAACCAAAGGGTGCCCAGGTGACTCAGTCAGTTGAGCGTCCAACTGTTAGTTTTGGCTCAAGTCCTGATCTCAGGGTCCTGGTATGGAGCCCCACATCAGTCGCCACACTCAGCACAGAGTCAGCTTGGGATTCTCTCACTCCCTCTCCCTCTGCTACTTGCCCTACTTATGCCCTTTCTCTCTCTAAAATAAAGAAATAAAATAGTTTAAAAAATTAAATGAATTAATGACAGCTATTTAAGTTCTGTCATCTACTACAATTCTGACTCCAACTCCCATGTTTTTTCCATACCGTGAAACAATTCTCCAGCACCTGCTATATGTCCTACATTTCAATTCAATTCTGACACTAACTACCTGGAGTAGATAGCCACCACCATTCCACTTCAGACATCAATCTCAAGTCCAGGCTGTCACCTATTCTTCAGACTGATAAGCTACAGATTTGGAGGTTCCAACCAGCCCCTCCTTAGGTTTAATTAATTTGCTACACTGGCTCACAGAACTCAGAGAAACATTTTATTTACTTATTTTACTTACTCATTGTACTTACTAGATTACTGGTTTATTATAAAAGGATATAACTCAGGAACAGCCAGAAGGAAGAGATGCATAAGGGAAGGTATAGAGAAAAGGGTGCAGAGCTTTGGTACCATCTCCAAGTGCTCCACCCTTTTCAAATCTCCACGTGTTCACCAACCCAAACAACTCTGGGCCCTATCTTGGGTTTTTATGGAGGCTTCATTATGTAAGCACAATTGATTAAATCATTAACTCTTAGTTATCTTTCAAGGTTTTTTTTTTTAGTAATCTCAACGCACAATGTGGAGTTTGAACTCACAGCCCCAAGATCAAGAATCTCTTGCCCTACTGACTGAGCCACCAACTCTATCTCCAGTCCCTCTCCCTTCCCCAAAGGGTGATTTGGTATGGGACAGAAAGTTCCAACGCTCTAAGCACAGGATCAGTTCCCCTAGCAACCGGCCCACCCTTCTCAGGTCTTGCCAGGTTGCCTCATTAACATAACAAAAGATATTATTATTGCTCTCTGCACTTAGGAAACTCCAAGGATTCTAGGAGCTCTGTGCTTGGAACAGAGACAAAAAATAAATACATATTTCTTATCATAAATCAAAATGTCATATCTATAAATAGGCTTTGTTTTACTCTGATGCTTGCCCAAAGACTCAGCTATAGGCTGAGCCCAAAATCAGCTATAGGCCAGAGTTTATGTCTTCAGTAAAGAGGGACTGCTTCAGAGCACGGCAGAAATCTATTTCAACACAAAGAGGATAAAAATATGCTTAGTAAAGAAAAGAGTGAGTGGGCTCCTTTAAGATTCAGACAGTGCATTACTTACACAGATATTAAAAGGTTGAGTAGCTGCAGGTAACTGTTCTTCTTGTCCCTAGCATTGGGGAAAAAATGCAAAAGGGGCCAGAAAACTGCAAATGGATTATAGGGCACCCAGTTTCTGGGGAGTCAATACTGTCCTGCAGCTCAACAGTTTTATAGCCTATAGCTCTACCTCAAAAGAGAGAGGCAGAAAGATTCACACCTCATCAGAATCCAGGAGACAAGAAAAAACTCTTAAGATAATTTGCTAGGTAAGGAGGTGAGTGGGCAATGCTATGGTAACAGCTTCTCAGAAGGCTTCCATGCTCTCAAGTTCTGGAAAAACAACAAAAGGCATTCTTCAGTGATTCAGATGAGCTGATGTTCGAGTCTAGGCTACAAGGCCAATGTGGATACATGCAAAGTTGTTGTGGTGCTAGAAAGGAGCTCTTTCCCAAAAAAGGACTATGCTAGGTATTTTAGCCTACTGACACTTGAAAGAGTACATTTGTGGATATTGATTTCTGAAATCTTTGCTTCAGCAACTTAAACCATACCAATGGACTGAGTCCTGACTTCCAGGATGTTTTTTTTAGTTCAGAAACAGATGGGTCCATGAGACTACTAACCCAAGATCCAGCAGAACAAGAGTTAACTATATAGGACTAAATGACCTGATGAGGGATGACTGTAGTTTTTGTTTAGAATATTGTTGATACTGTTTTCATCTATATTCTGGCTATACAATGTGGCCCTAGATCTTTCTGACACTAACTACAACCCATAACAATTTACTATGTACTGCACTTGTAAATTGAAATAAAACATTTGTAAATGACTTTTTTTCTCACTAACACCCCCCAACCCTATGTAGAATTTACAAACCCTAATTTAGCCTACTTTTAAAAGCCTTAATTTTTTTTTTTAAGATTTTATTTATTTATTTGACAGAGAGAGATTACAAGTAGGCAGAGAGGCAGGCAGAGAGAGAGAGAGGGAAGCAGGCTCCCCGCCGAGCAGAGAGCCCGATGCGGGACTCGATCCCAGGACCCTGAGATCATGACCTGAGCTGAAGGCAGCGGCTTAACCCACTGAGCCACCCAGGCGCCCTAAAAGCCTTACTTTTAATTACAATGTAATGATTTGCACAGATTCATTAATAACATGTACTCCTTGGAGCATGGTAACAATGAAGGTGAAATAGGACAGGCCTCTGTCTGTTGCCAGTGAGGGGGGTGCCCTATGGCCCCATCAACTACAAGTAGAACCCATCGGATGAACCCATTGCTGTGGGCATTGGGACATTGCTCTTAGGATACTATAGCACGACAAAGTGGAACCAGGAAGGCAGGAGACTGAAAATTGAGGACTTAGAGGACTGAATCATGCTGATGCCACTGTTGCAAGCAGAGAAGGATGGGAGGGTCCTGATGATGCTTCAGGAGAGTCTGGAGAAGGAAGCCATCATCTTGAAGGATGTGCCTGACTGGGACGTGGGCAAGTTTGTCTTCTACACAGTGCACTGGGTGACTCCCGTGACAGGTGAGATCATGGGCTATACATGAACAAGGAGATCCTCAATGCCAACTATGGCTTCATGTGGTACATGTAGGGGCCTGGATCCCTCAGACCACTGGGCCCTTATACCCTCTCTACTGGGAAAGAATAAATGCTCTGGAGACCAGCCAAAAAAAAATGTGTGCTCCTTTTTAACAGGATATAATTAGAAACTTTGGTTATATAAATAAGGCCTTGCCTGGGATACCATATTTGAGAATGATATTCATTTAATTGAGTATGACCTGCTATAGTTAGAGCATTAAGGTTGACTCTAAAGAACCCACTGAAGAAAACTGGTTTGATACTTGGCTGACAGGGTCTCCAGTCTTTAGATGAGAAAGGAACTCAGCCTAATAGGCTGGTCAGGAACTCTGGGATAGTTTGGTAACCTTGAGAAAAGAATTTCCCCAATTTATACACCTTGTAGGTGAAGTTTGGGAGAGATAGTCTCTTGGCTTCTCTTGCTAGCCTTAGGATAGGTAAATAATTAATAAGAGGCTTTTAAAAGTACAATGTGAAAAACCCACAGCTAACATCATACTCAATGGTAAAAGACTAAAACCTTTCCTCTAAGACCAGGAACAAGAAAAGTTTGCCCACTTTCGGGGCGCCTGGGTGGCTCAGTGGGTTAAGCTGCTGCCTTAGGCTCAGGTCATGATCTCAGGGTCCTGGGATCGAGTCCCGCATCGGGCTCTCTGCTCAGCAGGGAGCCTGCTTCCTTCTCTCTCCCTCTCTGCCTGCCTCTCAGTGTACTTGTAATTTCTCTCTGTCAAATAAATAAATAAAATCTTGAAAAAAAAAGTTTGCCCACTTTCACCACTTCAGTTCAACATAGTATTGAAATTTCTATCCAGGACAGTTAGATAAGAAAAATAAATTAAAAGCACCCAAATTGGAAAAGAAGATGTAAGATCATCTCTTCACAGATGACATGCTCCAATATGTAGAAAAACCTAAGGACTCCACAAAAAAAAAACCTGTTAGAACTAATAAACTAATTCAGCAAAGTTGTAGGATTTGAAACCAATACATAAAAATCAAGTTTGGAAGACTTAATATTGCTAAGATGTCAATACTACTCAAAGTGAACTACAGATTGTTCAAATCCCTATCAAAATTCCAATGATACTTCTTGCAGAAATAGAAAAATTTATCCCAAAACTCATATGAAATCTCAAGGGACCCTGAAGAATCAAAATATTCTGGGGAAAAAAAAGTTGGAGGTCTCGCACTTCCTGATTTTAAAACTTACTACAAAGCTACAGTGATCAAAGCAGTGTGGTGTTGGCATAAAGACAGACCTTTAGATCAATGGAATAGAACAGAGAACTCAGAAATAAACCTTCACACATATGATCAATTGATTTTTGACATAAATGGCAAAACCATTCAATAAGAAAAGAATAGTCTTTTCAACAAATTGTTCTGGGAACACTGGGTATCCATATGAAAAAAATGAAGTTAGACTTCTACCTTATACCATATATAAAAATTAATTCAGAATGGACCTAAGATCTAAATTTAAGACCTGATATTATAAAACTCCTGGAAGAAAACATAGGAGAATATTTTTATGACACAGATTTGGCAATTATTTCTTAGAGATGACACCAAAAGCAAAAATAGACAAATGAGACTACATCAAACTTAAAAATTGTGCAGCAAAGGAAGTAATCAAGAGGGTGAAAAGGCAAACTACTGATGGGAAATAATATCTGTAAACCATATATCTGACAAGAGGCTAATATCCAGGACATAAAAAGAACTCTTACAACTCAACAACAACAAAAAACAAGTAACCAGATTTAAAAATAGGCAAAGGACTTGAATAGGCTTTTCTCTAAAGAAAATATGCAGATGGGGGCGCCTGGGTGGCCTCAGTCAATTAAACGTCTGCGTTTGGCTCAGGTTGTGATCCCAGGGTTCTGGGATCAAGCCCTGTATCCAGTTTCTTGCTCAGAGGGGAGCCTGCTTCTTCCTCTCCCAATTCCCCTGCTTGTGTTCTCTCTCTCTTTCTTTCTCTCTCTCTCTCTCTCTCTCTGCCTTACAAATAAATAAATACAATCTTTAAAAACTTTAGAAAAAAAAGAAAATATACGGATGACCAACAAACACATGAAAAGATGTACATTACCAATCATGGGGGAAATGCAAATCAGAACCATAATGAGCTACCACTTCATACCCATTAAGATGACATTATAAAAAAAAACAGAAAACAATTATTGTTGACGATGTGAAGAAATTGGAAACCTTGTGCTTTGCTTATGGGAAAGTAAAATGGTGCAGCTATTAAAGAAAACATTATGGTGTTTCCTCAAAAATTAAACATGCAGGTTCAGCTGGGTGGCTCAGATGGTTAAGGGTCTGCCTTTGGCTCAAGTTGTGATCTCCTGGTCCTAGGAGCCAGGCCCATGTAGGGCTCCCAGCTCAGTGGGGAGTCTACTTCTCCCTCTCCCACTCCCCCTGCTTGTGTTCCATTTCTCGCTGTGTCTCTCAAATGAATAAATAAATAAAATCTTTTTAAAAAAAGAATAATTTTTGAGATTACTGTTTATCAAAACTGGAGGAGAGATGATAGGGGAAAACTATTCTTCAAAGGAAAATTATGAGTATACCATTCTGTGTTATTTGATTCTGATTCAATGGGAACTATTTTATAACTGCAAGCTTTAGACAACTTAGAGCAGTGGAAATAATTCCCAGGCTACAAATATGCAAATGAACGTTATCTTACAGGGCAGGGATGGGATAGCCAGCTCCTCCTGCAGAAAAACCACTGAAAAAGAGACCAGTTATTTCCAAGTGATATGATTATACTGCAAACAATACCTGGAGCAGTTCTGGTCTCAGAGCACTTTAAGATTTAAAAATTATGGACTTTAAATTTTTTTATGTGGGTTACATCTATCAAAATTTACTGTATTAATATAAAAATTGAGAATTTTAGTATATTTATTTTAATTAATTTAAAACATAAAATAAAATACCCATTACAGCATATAAAGCTAAATTGTAAATTAATATGAAAAATACATACCTCAGAAAAAAGTCATGAGGAGAGGGGCATTTTATTTATTTTTATTTGTATATTGTTGACACACAATGATACATTAGTTTCAGGTGTACAATAGTTATTCAACAACTTTATACCTTATGTTATGCTTACCACAAGTGTACCTACCATCTGTCACCATACAATGCTATTATAAAACCATTAACTAAAAAAAAAAAAAACCATCAACTGTATTCCCTATGCCGTACTTTTTATTCCCATGACTTATTCATTCCAAAACTGTAAGTCTCTATCTCCCATTCCTCTTCAACCATTTTGTCATCCCCCTACCTCCTCCCCTCTGACAATCATCAGTTTGTTCTCTGTATTTATAGGTCTGATTCTGCTTTTTGTTTGTTTGTTTATTCATTTGTTTTGCTGTTTAGATTACACATACGAGTGAATTTCTTTCTCAGTTGGACTTATTTCACTTACCATAATACCCTCAAGGTCCATCCATGTTCTTACAAATGACAAACTTTCATCCCTTTTTTATAGTTAAGTAATATTCCACTGTATATATACCAGATTTTCTTTATTCATTCCTCTCTCAAACCCACACTTATATCATCAGTTAATCTATGACAAAAGAGGCAAAAATATAAAATGGAAAAAAGACAGTTTCTTCAATAAATGTTACCGGGAAAACTGGACAGCTGCATTCAAAAGAACGAAACTGGACCACTTTCTTACACTACACACAAAAATTAATTCAAAATGGATTACAGATCTAAATGTAAAACCTAAAACCATAAAACTCCTAGAAGAGGACATAGGCAGTAATTTCTTTGACATAAGCTATAGTAATATTCTAGATATATCTCTTAAGGCAAGGAAAACAAAAGCAAAATAAACTATCAGGACTACCTCAAAATAAAAAAATACTTTTGGGGGCACCTGGGTGGCTCAGTGGGTTAAAGCCTCTGCCTTCAGCTCAGATCATGATCCCAGGGTCCTGGGATTGAGTCCCGCATCGGGCTCTCTGCTCAACGGGGAGCCTGCTTCCCCCTCTCTCTCTGCCTGCCTCTCTGCCTACTTGGGATCTCTCTCTCTCTGTGTCAAATAAGTAAATAAAATCTTTAATTAATTAATTAATTAATTAAAAGAAACTTTTGTAGAGTGAAGGATACTATCGACAAAACAAAAAGGCAACCAACTGAAGGCAAGAAGACGCGGCGGGGATGCGCGGGGCTCTCCAAGAAGGGGTTAGTATCCAAAATATTTAAAGAACTTATAAAATGTAACAGCAAAAAAATAATAACCCCATAAATAATCCAATTTAAAATGGGCAGAGGACCTGAATAACTATTTTTCCAAAAAAGACGTACAATGACCAATACACACATGAAAAGATGCTCAACATCACTCATCATCAGAGAAATGCAAATCAAAATCACAATGAGATATCACCTTACTTCATGCATAATGGCCAGAATTAAAAAGACAAGAAATATGAAGTGTCAGTGAGGATATAAAGGAAATGTTTACAAGTACATGTGCATATATCTGATAAGGGACTTGTATCTACAACATATAAAGAATACTTACAACTCAGTAATAAGTAACAAATAACCCAATGAAGTAACAGACAAAGTATCTGAATGCACATTTTTCCAAATAAGATATACAAATGTCCACTAAGCACATGAAAAGATGTTCAACATCATTAGTCACTGGGAATGCAAATCAAAAACACAGTAAGATATCACTTCACACCCACTAGGATGGCTATAGTCAAAAACACCGATAATAACAAAGTGTTATCAAGGATGAGGAGAAAATGAGACTCTCATTTGTTGCTGATGGGAAAGTAAAATTATGCAGCCACTGTGTAAACCAGTCAGGCAGCTCCTCAAAAGGTTAAACATAGAGTTAACATGTAACCCAGAAATTCCTTCTGAAATATATACCTACGAGAAATGAAAATCTATGTCCACATAAAACCTTATAAAAGAATGGTTATAACAGCATTGTTTGTAATATCCTCAAAGTGGGGGAAACCCAAATGGCCAGCAACTGATGCATGGATAAACAGATGTGGCATGAATGGAATATTATTCAGCCATAAAAACGAATGAAGGACTGATACAAGCTACAACATGGACAAACCTTGCATAATGATGCAAGGGAAAGGGGCCAGTCAGAAAACACTGCTTATTGCGTGATTCCATTCTTATGAAATGTCCGGAACAGGCAAATCTGCAGAGACCCAAAACAGATACAGCGGTTGCCTATAGTGGGGGAGATGGGGAGAATGGACAGTGACGTCTCTGTTGCTGTGTCTGAAGGACTGCTACCCACCTCAGGGACCTCCTTCTGTCCATGGCTATAGGGCAAGACAGGCTTCAGGTGGATGCAGTGGCAGGCTTGCAGGAGGAGCGAGTCTTTCTGCACCTGGAGTGAGAAAACCTGGGTTTGAGCTCCTCCTCAGATGCTCACACACAGCATCCTTCAGGCAAGTCGCTTCATCTTCCATCACATTGCTACTCAAAATGTGCCCGCTGGGCTGGTGCGGATCCACAAACTGTTAGCCTCCCACAACAGCATAAACACAGATATTGAAAGAAGCATTTACAAACCTCAATAGCAATCTGACTGAGTGCCTTTACTGCTGTTGAATTTAATAACAAACAGGTTGAGCTCATTAAAACAAACAAACAAAAAAAAAAACAAGAAAGAAAGAAAGAAAAGAAAGAAAGAAAGAAAGAAAGAAAGAAAGAAAGAAAGAAAGAAAGAAAGAGAAAGAAAGGGAAAGAAAGAAAGAATCAGAGGTGCTTCCCCCTCAGTCTCCCAGGTGGAATAACCAAGGAAGACATGTACTGGCTCATCTTAAGACACCTCCTCATACATAGGAGGGCCAATGGCTGTGGCTCAGAGGCTGTAGGTCCACCAGAGGCCGACTCAGAATTGTATGTGGTTGCTTCAATTGGATGCTACATAATACCCATAATGTTGTAAATAATTAAGTTCTGACCTTTCAAGAATGAAAGTTTATAACCTGAAAAGAACAAAGTCAGATAAAACTGAATGAGTTAAGAGTAGCATTCCATTGGAAAGGGTCCTGAATAGCTGTTGTTTCTTGAACTTTCAGATTTAGATATTTGCATACTGAGTTTGGGTCCTTGCTTATGCTTTTCAAAGAATTTCACAATATGAATAGCATTGAAAAAGTTTGATTTGTATATGCCTGTCCTATTACTGCTATTTTCCCCGTGTTGTTGCTTATAATTTGTCAGTGAAGCAGTAGCCATTCCCTCATTTCATCTCAATAACCATAAGCATTGGGACACCTGAGTAGCCCAGTGGGTTAAGCCACTGCCTTCAGCTCAGGTCATGATCTCGGGGTCCTGGGAGTCCCGCAGCGAGCTCCTGGCTCAGCAGGGAGCCTGCTTTTGTCTCTGCCTCTGCCTGCCTCTCTGCCTCCTTGTGTGCTCTCTCTCTCTGACAAATAAATAAAATCTTAAAAAAAAATAACCACAGCATTACATCATGATTGCTCACTAGGTAATTTTTACCTCAATCATCCACTCATAGGAATAATCAAATGTACTCAACTCCCACTCTGGTCTTCAACATCAAACTTCATCTTCCTTTCTCTTCCCCAGATTTCATAGGTGTCTCTCACACTTCCACTCCAAGTGCCCCATCCACAGCGCAATTACTGTGCATTTTATTTTTTTAAAGATTTTACATATTTGAGATAGAGCAAGAGTGAGAGAGAGTGAGAGCACAAACAGGGGGAGCAGCAGGCAGAGGGAGAAGCAGGCTCTCCACTGAGCAAGGAGCCAGATGTGGTGCTCAATCCAGGACTCCGAGATCATGAGCTGGTCTGAAGGCCGCCACTCAACTGACTGAGTCAGCCAGGCATCCCTATGGTGCATTTTAATGTTGTTCTCCTAGTGCTCTCATTTGATATCTGAAATTACAAATGCAAGACATCCACAGCGGGCACACACACACATGCACCACGCACACACACACATATGCACCCCCCTCACACACATATCCTAATGGATTCAAGTTCTTAAAATGGCTTTTTACATAATACAATGTGTATGGGACCAATATGACAGATAACGTTGAAAAACATCTGTATGTCATATTGACAAACATGGGCCTTTTAAAGCAACAGTAATTAGTATGATAGAAATTAAGCTGACTCGTAAAATGTAGTTCTGTTTTTCTTTGTTTTAAGATTTTATTTAGTTATTTGAGAGAGAGAGAGAGAGAGAGAGAGAGAAGCAAGCACCCTGCTGAGCAGAGAGCCCATTGCAGGGTCCAATCCCAGGACTCTGGGATCATGACCTGAGGCAAACGCAGATGCTAAATCAACTGATTTACCCAGGCACCCCAAGTTCTTTTTTTCTATGGCCTACAGTTCTTTCTCTGAAAAGGCTGTCTTTATGTGTGCGTGTGTGTGTGTATTCATTGGAGCAATGTTAATAGTGAAAGTATGAAACATTTTTAATATTAATAGGAATTTGATTAAATAAAATGTGATAAATCTAAAGAGTAGAATCACATGCAACAATTGAAATGCATAGGTAGTTCCGTGTATACTGACATGCAAATGTGCTGAAGATATACTTTATAAAAATTATTTTTATTAACATATAATGTATTGGGGCGCCTAGATGACTTAGTGGTTTAAAGCCTCTGCCTTCAGCTCAGGTCATGATCTCAGGGTCCTGGGATTGAGCCCCGCATCGGGCTCTCTGCTCGGCGGCGCGTCTGCTTCCTCCTCTCTCCCTCTCTGCCTGCCTCTCTGCCTACTTGTGATCTCTGTCTGTCAAATAAATAAATAAAATCTTTAAAAAAATATAATGTATTATTTGTTCCAGGGGTAAAGGCTGTGAATCATCAGGGTTAACACATTTCACAGCACTCACCATAACACATACCCTCCCCAATGTCTATAACCCAACCACCCTCTCCCTACCCTCTCACCCACCAGCAACCCTCAGTTTGTTTTGTGAGATTAAGAGTCTCTTACGGTTTGTCTCCCTTCCGATCCCATCTTCTTTCATTTTTTCTTTCCTGAAGATATACTTTTAAGTGGAAGAATCAAGTAGTCCAACAATATATATGATATAATTTCACTAAATATAGAAATTATGTGTATGAAATAAGCATAAAAAATTTAATACATAATATGCAGATCTACTTTCTACATTATATATGTTTATGTTTTCTGAAAACTTTTAGAAGATTTATTTATTTATTTTAGAGAGAGAAAGAGTGCACAAGCAGGGGAAAGGGTAGAGGGAGGGGGCAAGCAGACTGCTCACTGAACGATGAGTCCCACACAGGACTCAATCTTAGGACTCTGAGATCATGATCTGAGCCCAAATCAAGAGTCAGATGCTTAACTGAGCCACCCAGGTGCCCCCGCTGAAATTTTTATAACTAATAACTAGTGAAGTTCTAGCTATGTGTGTCAAGAAACCTTAAATTTTTTATAACTTTAGATCTTCCAATTCAATTTCTTAGAATAAATCCAAAGATGGGGTGCCTGTTTGGCCGAGTTGGTAGAGTATGCAACTACTGACCTCTGAGTAATGAGTTCAAGTCCCATATCAGGGGTAGAGTTTATTTTTTTTTTTTTAGAGTTTACTTTTAAAAAAAGAATAACTCCAAAGAAAATGACCAGAGAAATACACCAGTATATAAATACAAAAACATCCCAAGTAGAGAAAAAAAATTATGTGAGCTTAATTAATCCTGTTGGATAGAAAATCTATAGAATAAAATACTTTGAAATCACCAAAATTATGACAGATTTCTATAACAGCTTCGATTCTCATAGCATATAATTTATCCATTTAGAGTGCACGATTCATTGGTTTTTAGTTATTCAGAGTTGTGCCACCATCACCAATATCTTAGAACATTTTCATCACCGCAAAAAGAAAGTGTATTATTCATCATTCCAACCAAGCCCTAAGCAACTATTAATCTTTCTGTCTCTAAGAATATGCCTAGTCTAGATGTTTCATATTAATAGAATCATACCCTATGTCGTCTTATTTTTTTGTTTTAGTGTGGAGTGCCTGGGAGGTTATAATTATCTATCTATCTATCTATCTAATCTATTTATCTCTAGTATAATTAATGTACAATTGTTATATTAGTTTCAGATGTATAATATAGTGATTAAGCAATTCTATATACTACTCAGTGCTCATCATGATAAGGTACTCTTAACCTCCTTCACCTGTCCCCACCTATCTCCTCTCTGGTAACCACCAGTTTATCCCATATATTTAAGAGCCCAGGGCCATCTGCATGGCTTAGGTCATGATCCAAGGGTTCTGGGATCAAGCCCAGCGTCAGGTTTCCTGCTTAGCAGGGAAGTCTGCTTCTCTCTCTCCCTTTGTCCCTGCTGATGTGCTCTCTCGCTCACTCTCTCTCTCTCTTGCATAAATAAATAAAAAATCCTAAAAAGAGTCTGGGTGTTTTGGGTTGTTTTTTTTTGTTTGTTTGTTTTTTTGTCTCTCTATTTTTCCCTTTGTTCTTTTCTTTGTTCATTTGCTTTGTTTCTTAAATTCCCCATATAAGTGAAATCGCCGTATGTAGTCTTTTGTGACTGGATTCTTTCACCATTTTCTACAGTGCCCGCACCATTTGACATTTCCACCATCAGAGTATGATGGTTCCTATTTCTCTACATATTTTGTCAACACATGCTATTATTTGTCTTTTTATGAGTATGAAGTGTTATCTCATTGTGGTTTAGATTTGCATTTCCCTGATGGCTAATGACATTGAACACATTGTGCTTACTGGCCATTTGTATATTTTCTTTGCATAAATATATATTCAGATCCTCATTTCAAAATTTTCCTCATTTCAAAATTGAGTTGATGGGTACTTAGGATGTTTCCATATCTTGGCTATTGTGAATAATGCTGTGATACACAAGTGAGTGCAGATATCTCTTTATAAACCCATTTTCATTTTCTTCAGGTATATACCCAGAAGTGGAATTGCTGGATCATATGCTAGTCTATTTTTAGTTTTCTAGAAAACATTTGAGGAACTAACACATTGTTTTCCATACTGGTTGAACTGATTTACATTTCTATATCAATAGTGCACAAGTCTTTTCTCCACATCCTCATCAACACTTAACTCTTCTCTTCCTGATGATAGCCATTCTAACAGGTGTGAGGTGATTTCTCACTGGGGTTTTGATTTGCATTTCCCTGATGGTTAGTGATGCTGAGCGTCTTTTCATGTATCTGTTAGCCATTTGGACATTTTCTTTGGGAAAATATCTATTTAGTTCCTCTGTTCATTTTTAAATAGGATTGTCTGAGTTTCTTTGTTTTTGAATAGTATGAGTTCTTTATATATTTTGGATATATTATTTCTATATATATTTTGTATATTAACCCCTTATCTGATGGATGGTTTGCAAATATTTTTTCACATTCTGTAGGCTGTTTTTTCTTTTTGTTGGTTGTTTCCTTTTCTGTGCAGAAAATGAATGGGATAAAGAAGATGTGGTAAAAAAAAAAAAAAAAGGAAGATGTGGTATATTTATACAATGAAATATTATTCAGCCCTGAGAAAGGACATGCTGCCATTTGTGACAAGATGGATAGATCTTGAGGACATTATGCCAAGTGAGACAAGTCAGAGAAAGGCAAATACTGTACAATATCACTTATATATGGAATCTAAAACAGCCAAACTTGTAAAAATAGAGTAAAGTGGTGCTTACTAGGGCCTAAGAGGTAAGGAGATAGGACAGATGTTGTCTAAGGCTACAAACTTACAGTGAATAGTAATTAAGTCCGAGAGATCTAATGCACAATATAGTGAATATAGATAACAATGTTAGATTATAATCATTAAACTTACTAAGAAGCCAGATTGCAATTATTCCAACCACTAATAAGAAATGATAATTATGTTACATGATAGAGGTGCTAATTATCAACACAGTGGCAACCATAGTATAATATATACTTTATTAAATCAATGTGTTGTACACCTTAAATTTAAGTGATGTTATAGGTCAAATATATTTCAATTTTTAAAAACCTCAAAATCCCTAAAGTAAAATTGGGTTGTCTGTTTCCTTATCAAGTTGCAACAGTTCCTTATATAGTCTGAATATAAGTCCCTTATCAGATATATTACTTTCAAAAATTGTCCATTCTGTGGGTTGTCTTCACTTTCTTGATGTTGTCCTTTGAATTACAAAAATTCTACATTTTGATAGAATCCCATTTATCTATATTTCTTTTGTTGTCTGAGATTTTAGTGTCATATCTAAGAGACAATTGCTTAATCCAAGGTCATGAAGAATTACATCTCTATTTTCTTCTAAGAGATTAATAGTTTCTACTTATACATGTAGGACTTTGATTTAATTTAATTTAATGTAATTTTTTAAAGTAAGCTGTATGCTCAAAGTGGGGCTTGAACTCAGGACCCTGAGATCGAGAGCTGCATTCTCTATTGACTGAGACAGCCAGGTACCTCCAGAACTTTGATTTATTTTTGAGTTAAGTTTTCTATGTGGTATGAGATGGAGGTCCAAATTCATCTCTGCATGTTGTCTCAGCAGCATTTATTGAAAAGAGCATTCTTTCACCATGGAATTTTCTTTGGACTCTAGTTGACAATCCATGACCATAAATCTGAAGGTTCATGTCTGGATTCTAAATTCTATTTCATTGGTTGTAAGCCCTTATGCCAGTACCACACTGTCTTGATTCCTATAATTTTATATTAAATTTTGAAATCTGGAAGTGTGAGGCCTCCAACTTTGCCCTTCTTTTTCAAGATTGTTTTGTCTATTCCGTGTTTGTTGCATTTCCGTGTGAATTTTGGGATCAGCTTGTAAATTTATGCAAACAAAGCAGCTGAGATTTTGACAGAGATTGTGTTGAATCTGTAGATCAATTTGGGAAATGTTACCCATCTTAACAATATTAGGTCTTCCAATCTATGAATATAAGATATCTTTCCCTTTAAGTATTCTTTAATTTTTTGAACATAATTTTATAGCTTTCAGTGTACAGGTCTTAGACTTTTTAATAAATTTATTTCCAAGTATTTTATTCTTTTTGATGCTATTTTAAATGGAAATGTTTTACTTTCAATTTCAAATTGTTCACTCCTAGCATATAGAAATACAATTGATTTTTATATATTGATCTAAACTCATTTATTAGTTCTCATAGCTCTTTAGTGGGTTTCTTGGGATTTTCTATATATAAGGTCAAGCCATCTGCACATAAAGAAACTTTTTCTTTCTTTGTAATCTGGAAGCCTTTGATTTCATTGTACTTGCCTATAAGAACTTGATTGTAGGTCAGAAAATAAGGATCTTCCTTTTTCTTTAACTATTTAATTATACAAAGGTAATTTCCATAATAACCTATTTTTCTCTACTGACCAGAGATGGATTCTTATCACATACTGAAAACCTTTATACTTGGGTATGTTGTGGGATCTCTGTGTTTTATTCCTCCTGCTACGCTTATTCCAATTCCATGCTGAGTTCAGCATATAGCTTTATAAATCATTCTGCTTCCTTGAAGTGTAAGTTCCTTTATCAGGTATAAATGAATTCTGGGGATGCCTGTGGCTTAGTCGGTTAAGCGTCTGCCTTCGGCTCAGGTTATGATCCCAGGGTCTGGAATCGAGCCCCATATCAGGCTCTCTGCTCAGTGGGGAGCCTGTTTCTCCCTCTCCCTCTTCTTGCCACTCTGCCTACTTGTGTTCTCTCTCTGTCAACTAAATAAATAAAATCTTAGGAAAAAAAGAATAATAAATAAGTAAATGAATTCCACACCAGGTAAGATAAAGTAGCTAACAAAGTTCCTGGCATATAAGTGGCATTCTCTAGAGGGCAATACCACATCCTGTGACTATCTCTTGTGTCCCACTACCCATAGTAATTGGGGATCATAAATAGTTAATAATTTCTACTGTGTATTGAGAACCCAACATTTTCATTATTTTTCTTAACCAAACATCCAAGTATAACCAGGGTAAACAAATGTATTAAGAAGATTATGCTGGGGCACCTGGGTGGCTCAGTGGGTTAAAGCCTCTATCTTAGGCTCAGGTCATGATCCCAGGATCCTGGAATCGAGCCCCGCATCAGGCTCTCTGCTCCGCCGGGAGCCTGCTTCCTCCTCTCTCTCTGCCTGCCTCTCTGACTACTTGTGATCTCTGTCAAATAGATAAATAAAATCTTTAAAAAAAAAAAGAAGGTTATGCAACTAAATCTGTGTGATGGACAATTGTGATATTCCATTTTTTTCCATTATAAACAAAGCCTACATAATGAACTGTAGCCCCAGTTCCAACAAAGAATAAATGCATAATAAACAATTATTATAGGAATTTTTAAAATATAAAGCATTTTTTTAAAAATAAGATTATAGTTTAGCACATTATTAATTCTCTCCATGGGTAATTACTAGAAGTGAAATTACTGAACCAAAATATCAAAATTTTTTTAGGTTTTTATTTATTGATTTGACTGAGAGAGATCACAAGTAGGCAGAGAGGCAGGCAGAGAGAGGGGGGAAGCAGGATCCCTGCCCAACAGGGAGCCTGATGCAGGTCTCCATGCCTGCTGGATGCCGGCTCTACTCAGGGCTCAATCCCAGGACCCCCAGATCATGACCTGAGCTGAAGGCAGAGGCTTAACCCACTGAGTCCCCCAGGCACCCCAAATATTTTTATTTTAAAACAATTTACCAGCTTACTTTTCAGAATATTTTTTACCTTTCCACTCAACTAGAGCAGGGAAGAGTGCATGTGTCCTCAATCCCTTAAGAAATTGGTACACAGGGTGCCTGGGTGGCTCAGCCATTAAGTGTCTTATCTTCTCCTCAGGTCATGACCCCAGGGTCCTAGGATTGAGCCCTGCATTGGGCTCCCTGCTCAGTGGGAAGACTGCTTCTCCCTCTCCCACTCCCCCTGCTTGTGTTCCCTCTCTTGCTGTCTCTCTTCCTGTCAAATAAATAAATAAAATCCTTTTTAAAATAGTGACAATGACACTATTGTTTTAAAGAAAGAAATTGGTACACATTTTCAGGTAGTCAAATCTATCAACGTTTTCCTTAGTTGTTCATGTCTGTTATATTTTTAAAGGCCTCCCACACAAAAACCTTAAACATAGACTACTAATTCAGAACTTGTTATAACAAGGGACTCAGCCACCATTACTTGTGTTTGGCAGAGACTTATGGTCCATGGGGAGTGGAAAAGCTTTAGCCCAACAAAATAGAATACTTTAAGTATTCTCTGATTGGAGGCTGTTGGCAAGGGGAAGCTGGAAGCAGGCTAACTAAAAGCGGCACACCTTATACGATTGGTTTGGGGAGTCTACTTCGATTTCTCTTGGTGGGGGCAAAAATAGGGAGGCTGGCAGTCAATGATCAAGTCCTGAAGATCGTTTCAGAGGCTAGGATTTGGCTTCCTGGGCTGCTTGCTGCAGAGGTTGTGGGTCCCCAGTTCTATTGTCATGTATGGTCAGGTCATTGTCCGTTGTATATTCAGTAGCTCGCTTATAAAAAAAATCTTTCCTTTATTCTACTTCAAATATGATTTTAAGATTTAAATAATTAGAAAATTAATGTTTGCACATGTCAGAAAAAAGGAACAAATTTATCTCGAAAGGAACATTTTCCCAAATTTTTTCTAAAGTGCAATATTCTGGGGTGCCTGCGTGGCTCAGTGCGTTAAGCCTTAGACTCTTGATTTTTGCTCAGGTCCTGATTTCAGAGTGGTGGGATGAAGCCCTGCAAGGGCTCAGAGCTCAACGGGGAGTCTGCTGGATATTCTCTCTCTCCCTTTCTCTGCCCCATCGCCCTAAAATAAATAAATACAACTTTAAAAATTTAAAATAAAAAAACAAAGGGCAATAGTCTATGTACCACATGAAAGTTCACATTCATACGATTTCATTGGCTGGCTCTAGTCCTTTCAATGGAAATTAAGAGCAACTGGTCAAGACCCCTCCCCCGACCGCCCAACCCATGAAAAAAAGCCTCTGTGGTTTTTATTAAAATTATTCCTTCGACCACCTCAAGAAGAGAAAAAGGACAAAAGAGCCCAGAGAGGTCAGAGGGGAAGCGCTCCAGAGAGCGGTGGGGTGACTGACTGGCAGACGCCGGCTGGTGGGCGGGGCGGGCGGGGAGAGAGGGGGAGGGGGGCGAGCTCGGGTGACGCGACGCTCACGTGATCGTCGGGGCGCAGATGTGGGCACCAGTCTGGGAGCCCGCCCTCTTCCCCTGCGGTCGGATTCGGAGCGGTCTGCAAGCTCCTAATTGTTGCTCCAGGTTCTTTGAGGTCAGTGTGAGGGCCTTCGTCGCCTCCTGCGGAACCCTGGAATGGGGGGTGAAGCACGAACACGGAGAGGCAAAACGGTGGGGATGAGGTCCGGGTTGAGGGAAGCTGGCCGGAGTGTAGCTAGAGATGGGGGTGGGAAAATGGCTAAGGGGGAGCTAGCGACCAATCGGCGGAGGGTGGGCAGAGCGGACACCCCCTAGTACTCGTGTACCCTTTTCTCCCGCACCTCCGTCTCGCTGCCCTCCGTCCATTTTGGAGCCGGAGCTGGTGAGCTGGGGGGCGCCCCGCCAGCGAGACAGTGGAAATGAACCCTCTCTACCACTCTATGCGTAGAGAAAAAAAGTTGACCTTAAGGGTGGGGAGGCGACTTGCCTCTGGGGAGAAGGACGCAGAGATCCAAAATTAGTTTGGAAAACATCCTGGTCTGGCTCCCGAGGCGTGAAAAGAAATGGCGGCTAGGGTGCGGGGGGCGGAGGAGGTGGGGGAGGGAAACGTTGGATGAGGAGGGCCAGGGTTCGGGAAAGGGGCTGAGTCCCGGCGCATCCACCAAACGCGCAGCCCCTGTCTCCTGTCTGTATGCAGGTCTGCGTGTCGGTTCTCAGCACTCTGGAAGGCTAGAAAAGGAGGAGGAATCTGTTCAGAATCCCTGCAGGTCAGTGAAGGAGGGGCGTCTCTGGGCAGGGACCCAAAGGGGTGGGGAGTGTGGGGGGTACAGTACCAGCAGAATATGGGGCGTCAGTTTCCTGCTCCAAACGCATTTATACACACTCTGTCCTGCGGGCAAACGTAGAGAAAATGGCAGGGCTTGCGGGAGAAATGGTTGGCTCACATGTGTGAGGGGAGAGGGTGTGCAGAAAGCACACTTAAAAGCCGGCCCAGGTCAGGAGAACCCTAACAAGGGGAGAGATGCCTGTACTATTCGGACCTGCATTCCACCCCAAGCCCTCAGTTTCCCTTGTCTTCCCTTTGTTTCCTCTTCTCCCCAACCCAGGACAGGAGAAGGAGAGGGAAATCTCAACATGGAAAAACTCTGCAGTGAAAAGGATGGAATGACTGAGAACGAAGAAAAGATGGAATACAAAGAACAGTCACAAGATGCGGGAAAGCCGGAAGTAGCCTGTACTATGGAAAACAAGGAAAAGTTAGAAAAAGAGACAATGACAGAAGATGAGGAAATACTAGAGGATAAAGAAAAGCCAGAGAGTGTGACAAAGCCAAAAGATGGAAACCCGGAGAGCGAGGGAGAGCGGGAGAGTGAGGAAGAGCCGGAGAGCGAGAGTGAGGCAGAGCCGGAGAGTGAGGCAGAGCCGGTGAGCGAGGCAGTGCCAGTGATGAAGGCAATGCCGGTGAGCGAGGGAACGCCGGAGAGGGAGGCAGTGCCCGTGATGGAGACAGTGCCGGTGATGGAGGCAATGCCGGTGAGCGAGGGAACGCCGGAGAGGGAGGCAGTGCCCATGATGGAGGCAGTGCCTGTGATGGAGGCAATGCCGGTGAGCGAGGGAAAGCCGGAGAGCGAGGCAGAGCCGGTGATGGAGGCAATGGCGGTGAGCGAGGGAAAGCCGGAGAGCGAGGCAGAGCCGGTGATGGAGGCAATGGCGGTGAGCGAGGGAAAGCCGGAGAGCGAGGCAGAGCCGGTGACGGAGGCAGTGGCGGAGAGTGAGGCAGAGCCGGTGACGGAAGCAATGGCGGTGAGCGAGGGAAAGCCGGAGAGGGAGAGAAAGCCGGAGAGCGAGGGAAAGCCAGGGAGCGAGGCAATGCCGGAGAGCGAGGCAATGTGGGTGATGGAGACAATGCCGGTGAGCGAGGGAAAGCCAGAGAGCGAGGCAATGCCCATGATGGAGGCAATGCCGGTGAGCGAGGCAATGCCCGTGATGGAGGCAGTGCCCATGATGGAGGCAGTGCCTATGATGGAGGCAATGCTGGAGAGGGAGAGAAAGCCGGAGAGCGAGGCAATGCCGGTGAGCAAGGGAAAGCCGGAAAGCGAGGGAAAGCCAGAAGAAGGAGGAAAATCAGTAAGCGAGGGAAAGTCACATGAAGAAGGAAAACCAGTGGGTGAGGGAAAGCCAAAAGAAGAAGGAAAACCAGTGGGTGAGGGAAAGCCAAAAGAAGGAAAACCAGTGGGTGAGGGAAAGCCAAAAGAAGAAGGAAAACCAGTGGGTGAGGGAAAGCCAAAAGAAGAAGGAAAACCAGTGGGTGAGGGAAAACCAAAAGAAGAAGGAAAACCGGTGAATGAGGGAAAACCAAAAGAAGGAAAATCAGTGAGTGAGGGAAAGCCCAAAGAAGAAGGAAAACCAGTGAATGAGGGAAAGCCAGTGAATGAGGAGAAGCCAAAAGAAGAAAAGCCAGCCATGGAACCAAGGGTTGCAGGAAAGCGCCCAGCTGGGGATGATGTACCCAGGAAGGCTAAAAGAAAAACCAACAAGGGGCTGGCTCAGTGTCTCAAGGAATATAAGGAGGCCATACACGATATGCATTTGAGCAATGAGGAGATGATAAGAGAATTTGACGAGATGGCCCGGGTAGAGGATGAGGTGAAGAAAACCAGACAGAAATTGGGGGGGTTTATGTGGATGCAAAAAAGTTTACAGGACCCCTTTCACCCGAGGGGCCCAAGGGAACTCAGGGGTGGATGCAGGGCCCCACAGAGGGGCTTTGAAGACATTCCTTTTGTGTAGTGCCCCTGACAGGCATTTGCCTAGGCCTTGTGCTTTAACCTTATACTAATACTTGCTTTAGCTATCACTCTTGTACCTAACTGCAGCCTTCAATGTTTCAGTAGCAGATTTTTGTCCATTGCATGGAAAAAATGTTTATGGCATATTGTAAAATTAAAAAGAAAAAAGTTTGTTGAACCATATATATGGCATCAGTCCATTTTTGTAAAACTACAAAGGTATTTACCTAGTGATCTATGTACAGAGAAAACTCTGAAAGCTACATCCTGGTTATCTGAAGGTGATTTTTTTGTTGTTCTTTTTTGTTCATTTTATGTTTTCTCCTTAAAAAAAAAAAAAAACCACTGATTACTTTCATCATGAAAACAATATATGCCAAGCAATCCAAACAACTAGTTAGTTAGCTCATGAATGTAGTGGAGACACCAAAAATTCTTGGTCAGGATATAATATATTTCTTAAAACTCATGTTTGAGACTGGAAGCTGGAAGACAACCTGGCTGATAGTACAGATCCATTGCTGTAACAAACAGCCTTGTCATCTGTTGAATGGGGTAAAACTTGCCTTCCAGGGTCATGGAGAAGATAGATGAGGTAGTGAGTGTGACCTGTGTTGGGCTGGTTCCTACCCTTTGCCTTGCAGTAGCAGAACCAGAATTCTTTCAGATGTTTAGGGGAGGTATAAGAGGTCTCAGAAGTCAGATAAAATGTGGGTGCCATTGTCCCCTGGGTAATGCCATGTCTCTTGGGCACTGTGCCCCTTCTCAGGGGCTCTGTAATCGCCTGAAGCTCCCACAGCTACTGGTGGTCTGGAGACCATGATGGACTAAAGCAACACTGTCTCAACAGAAAGGTGGAGAATTCTCTACCTACAGCAGAGTTACCCTAATTCAGGTGGGTAGTACCCAGTTGTCATTGGGTGTTGATATTTTATAAAGTTTTTGAAAAACACTCTCCCAGAATTTTTGTCAGTCTGTGTTTTTGCATACAGTGCCATCTCCACTGGATGTAGATACTGGAGGTTGAGCCAGAAAAATCTGAGTGACCAGATGCTGTGCTATTCTCACCTGTTAATCTCATGTCTGCTGACACTTTTTTCTTAGGAGGAATTGTCTCTCAGGAAGTTCCTGTTAAGCCCTGCCTTACCATTTCAACAGATCCATCTACCTATGTGATTCCCCCTTTTCCCTGCGCCCCCCCCCCCCCGCCCCAGCTCTTCATTATCCTTTAATTTGCTTCTAGTGTTTTTTGGATGAACTTTTATTTTAGAAGTTAATGACTTAGAGAATTATTGCAAAGATAGTACAGAGTTTCTGTATACCCCATACACAATATTCTCTTAACATCTTACATTAGTATGGTGCATTTGTCATAGTGAACCAATATTGACCAAATAATACATTATTTACCAGAGTACCTATTAAATTCCCTCAGTTTTTCCCTAGTGCCCTTTTCCTGTTCCAGGATCCTATCCAGGTTACCACCTTCTATTTAGTCAACTTGTCTCCATAGGCTCTTTCTGGCTGTGACAGTTTCTCACTTTCCCTGTTTTTGATGCCCTTGACACTTTTGAGAAGTACTGGTCAGGTATTTTGTATAATGTTCCACAATTTCAGTTTGCTTTTTCCTCATGGTTACACAGTCGTTAAGTGCTTTCGGGAAGAGGACCAGAGAGGTAAGTGCTATGTCACCACATTTATATAAGGGGTACATGTTATCAGGGTGCCTGACTGGTTCGGTTCATAGAACATGCCATTCTTGATCTTGGGGTTGTGAGTTCAAGCCCCATGTTGAGTGTCTAGTTTATTTCTTTTTTTCTTTCTAAGATTTTATTTGACAGAAAGGAACACAAGGGGGGTGAATTGGGGAGGGAGGAGCAGGCTTCCCACTGAGCAGGGAGTCTGATGTGGGCTCTATCCCAGCATCCTGGGATTGTGACCTGAGCCAAAAGCAGTTGCTTAACAACTGAGCCACCCAGGCACCCCAGATTTTATTTTATTTTTTTGACAGAAAGAGGGAACATAAGCAGGGGGAGTGGGAGAGGAAAAAGCAGGCTCTCCCCCACGCAGGGAGCCTGATATGGGGGTGGATCCCAGAACCCTGGGTTCATGACCTGAGCCGAAGGCAGTTGCTTAACACTGACCCAGCCAGACACCCCGTCTAGTTTACTTTTTCAGAAGAGGATGTATACTATCAATATTACCACTGTTGTAAACTCTTGTGACCTGGGCTGAGGTAGGGTTTGTCAGGATTCTCTATGGTAAAGCTACTCTTATTTCTCCCTTTCCATACTGTCCTCTTTGGAAGAAAGTCACTATATGTACAGTCTTAGGAAAGACTGAGTGGGATGTTAGGTTCCACTTACTTGAGGGTATCGGTATAGATCCTTTTTTTAAGTTTTAATTTTAATTCCAGTTAGTTACCATACAGTGTTATATTAGTTCAGGTGTACAGCATAGTAATTCAACAGTTCCATACATCACCCAGTGCTCATCATGACAAATGCATTCCTTGATCCCCATCACCTATTTACCCATCCCCACACCACCTTCCCCTCTGGTAACCATCATATTGTTCTCCATAATTAAGAGTCTGTTTCATGCTATGTCTCTCTTATTTTTCCCTTTGTTTGGTTTCTCAAGTTCTAAATTTGAGTGAAAGCATATGGTATTTGTCTTTCTCTGACTGACTTACTTAGCATTATACTGTCGGTGCAAATGGCAAGATTTCATTACTTTTTATGGCTGAATAATACTCCATTGTTCCTCAAAGAGTTAAAATATAACTACCTTAAAATCCAGCAGTCAATGTTTAGCATATACTTTGGATTATAATCTAATACTACTTCACATATTTTTATTGCTCTAGTTCCAACTTCGGCCATTGAAAGCTCTTTCACATGGCACTTGTATTTATTTAACATACCTCCTCCCATCCCTGTGTGCATATGTGTGCACATGTATGTGTGTGTTTAACACTTTCTGGCACTACAAGATGAGATAGTCTTGTATATTTCCTGTCCAAGTCCTAGAATTTCCCATTTATCCAAGGGGCCCTGGTACCTTTGGTTAGAGAATGGTATAAAAACCAAGATCTGGGTGCTAAGAGTAATCATTACTATTGGGGTATCATTGCTTCTAGGCCCTTGCAGTTGATAGAGCAAGGAGATCTATTGATATATAATAACCTGTGTGTATCTATGCATGTTTATGTATGTTTTTATCTTTAATTATTTTTATATATTTATTTATAGAGAAATATCTGCCTTTAGTTTTATAGACTCCACTCCCTTCCAAAATTACCTTATGTCAACACCTTATTCCTCCTTCCTTTTCAGTGTGGTTGTTTCATATATTTGTAATAAACTTAGATTCTTTAGGCACATTCTGTATGTGGGGAGTAATATTATTTATGGTATTTTTAAATTTCAAATTCCATTTCATTGCTGGTATATAGGAAAGCAACTGACTTTTGTATATTAGCTTTACAGCTTTACAGATCTTGTAGCCAGGAGTTTGTCAATGCTGTGGCATTTCTACATAGAAAATCATGTCATCTTTAAAGAGACAGTATTATTTCCTCCATTCCAAGCTGTATATGTTTTATTTCTTTTTTTGTGTTACTGCAGTAGCTAGGACTTCCAGGATGATGTTTACTAAGACCAATGAGAAAATAATACCTTGCCTTGTTCCTGATATTGTGTTGTTCCTGTTCCTTACCCTTACGTATGTTGTTACAGGTTTCTTGTAGATATTCTTTATCAAATTGAGGTGTTCCCCTCTAATTCTGTTTTAAGAACCTTTATCATAGATGGGCGTTGGATTCTGTCATGTACTTTTTCTGTATCAAGTGATAAGATCATATAATATATCTTATTTAGGCTGTTTATGTGGTGGATTATACTAATTGATTTTCAGATGTTGAATCAGCTTTGCATGTGTACAATAAATTCATTCCCTTCTTAGGTGCATGATTTTTATACATTGTTGGATTTGATTTTCTGATACTTTGTTGAGGATTTTGTATCTGTGTTCATGAGAGAGACTGGTCTGTAGTTTTCTTTTCTTGTAATGCCTTCTGTCTGGTTTTGGAATTAGGGTAATATTGGCCTCAGAGAATAAATCGAATATTCTCTCTACTTCTGTTTTATGGAAGATATTGTGGAGAATTGGTATTATTTCTTACTTAGATGTGTGGTAGAATTCCCTGGTGATTTCTAAAAGTTCACTGGTGATGCTTAAATGTTTGGTAGAATTTGGTCTTGGTGATTTCTGTCTGGAAGGTTATGGATTATTCATTCAATTTCTTTGATACAGAGCTGTTTAGGTTATTGTTTTCTCCTTGTATGAGTTTTAGTAGGTTGTATCATTGAAGGGGATTGGTTCATTGTATCTAAGGTATCAAATTTGTAGGCACAGGGTTGTTAATAGAATTCCCTCATTATCTTCTTAATGTCCATGGAATCACTACTGATAACCTCACTTTCATTTCTGATTTTGTTAATTTGGATCTTCTTTCTTTTTTCTTGATTATCCTGGCAAGAGATGTATCAATTTTTTTTTACCTTTTCAAAGAATCAGATTTTCATTTTGTTGATTTTTTTTCTATTTTTTTTTCTGTTTTACTTGTATTGATTTCTAATTATTAATTTCTTCTCTTCTGGTTACACTAGGTTTAAAATTACTTCCTTTAGTTTCCTCAGGAGAAAACTTAGGTTATAGATGTTAGATCTTTTCTCACATACTCATTTAAACTAGAAATTTCCTTCTAAGCACTGCTTTTTCTATATCCCCCAAATTTTGATAGGTTAATTTTATTTTCATTTAGTTCAAAATATTTTTGCATTTCTCTTATATTTTTCCCTGACTCATGTGTTTAGAATTGTGTTAATTTCCAAATACGTGTGTTTGTCCATCTTTCCATTGTTGATTTCTACTTTAATTCCACTGAGAGCTTACTTTTTATGATTTCTGTTCTTCTAAATTTGGTAAGGTGTATTTAATGGCCTAGAATATGGACTCGCAGTGAATGTTCTATATGAACTTGATAAAAAGTGTTCTGATATTAGATGTAATGTTCTGTAAATGCCATTTGGATCAAGTTGATTAATAGTGCCGTTCAGGTCAACTATATCTTTACAGATATTTTGCCTTCTTAATCTGTCAATTACTGACTAGGGGTGGTTGAAGACTGCAACTCTGATAATAGATTTGTCTGTTTTATCAGTTTTCCCTCATATATTTTGATATTTTTTTAGGTACATATATATTTAAGATTATTATGTATTTGTTTTTTTCCATAATTGATCCCTTTGTCATTATGTAGTGCCTCTTTTTTTTAAACTGATACTTTAATTATTCTCAAGTCTTCTTTATCTGAAATTGTATAGCTATTCCAGCATTTTTTTTGTAGGCTCTGTGCCCACTGTGGGTCTTGAACTCATCCCCCAAGATTAAGAGTCAAATGCTCTACCCACTGAGCCAGCCAGGCACCCCTCCATCATCCTTTTGTCCATATTTCTTTGATTTAGTTTATATGGTTGTATATATCTTCCTCCATTGTTTTACTTATAACCTTTCAGAGTCTTTATTTATTTTAAAGATTTTATTTATTTATTTGCCAGAAAGCACAGCAAGGGGATAAGCAGGCAGAGGGAGAAACAGGCTCCCCTCTGAGCAAGAAGCCCATTGCAAGACTTGATCCCAGGATCCTGGGATCATGACCTGAGCCAAAGGCAGATGCTTAACCAACTGAGCCACCCAGGTGCCCAGAGTCTTTCTTTTAAAAATGGGCCTCTTGTCCAAAACGTATAGTTGGCTTTTATGTGTTCATTCTAACAATTTGTCTTAAATGGGTGTATTTGGAGCATTTATATTTAAAATGATTCTTGAGATACATTCGGATTAGTATCAACCATGTGTAACTGTTTTCCATTTGTTTCCAAGAGTTCTTTTTCAGTTTTGAGTATTTTACATGATTCCTTTTGTCTTCTTTTAGTGTATCAATTATATTTCTTTTTAAAAAAGTTTTAGTGATTTCCCTCAAGATTACAATATGTATTTTTCACTAGGTTTACTTTCAAAGAATATTCTTCTGCTTCACTTACATGTAGTGTAGATACCTTACTACAGAGTATTCATTCATTTCACTTATCCATATGCTATAATCACTAAATATATTGTTAACATTAATACTTCAGATATTTATCTTTTGTATCAATAAGAAAAAGAAACAGTTTCATTATACTTTCATATATTCCTTTCCACTGCTCTTTATGAATATTCGAGTTGCTGAACTAATTTGTGTTTCTGATCAAATTTCTTTTCTCTAGAGAAAATCTTTTAATGTTTCTTTAATGGAAGGTGTACTGGTCATCAGTTTTTGTTTTGATTTTTGAGAAAAATCTTTATTTCTCCTTCACTTTTGAAGAACAATTTTGCTGGATATAAAATTTTAATTTGGTGATTTGTTTCTTTTCAACACTTTAAATATTTACACAGTTACAGAAATAGGAGTGTTATAATGCTTAAATAAAAGCTTTGTTTATTTCTCCTTGTAGTTCTGTCAAATTTTGATTTATTTATTTTGAGGTCAATCCAATAAGTGCATACAAATTTTAAAAATACCATAAAGTGATACTCGTTATGTTTTGTAATGCTTTTTGTTTTGAAGTCTATTTTGTTATTTATAATGTCTTCCCATTGGTTAGTTTTCATGTTATAATTTTCTTCTATACTTTTACTTTCAGTCTATATGTATTTTTGTATTTTAGATGTCTTTCATAAGCAGTATAACATTGTCTTTTTTCCAGTCTGAAAATCTTTACTTGCTTCATGTAAATCATATTTAATGTACTCACTGGTATTAATAGATATAAATTAACCATTCTATCAAGTTCCTTCTCTATGTCCCATCTAATGTATGTTAGTTTTCTCTTCTTTAGGATTATTTTCTTATTTTTGCTCCTCTACTAGCTTAGAAGTTTTACCTTCATGTTTTCTGGCAATTAGAGCGTATAATCATGACTTATCAAAGGCTAATATTAATTTTGTACTTTTACTTCAGCCCTCTTGACTCCTATGTTATTTTTTGATATGAATTAACAAGGTATTACTAGTTTTATGTAGTATTGATTTAAGTTTACATACATATTTGTCTTTTTTTTTTAAAAGATTTATTTGACAGAGAGAAATCACAAGTAGACAGAGAGGCAGCCAGAGAGAGAGAGAGAGGGAAGCAAGCTCCCTGCTGAGCAGAAAGCCCGATGTGGGACTCGATCCCAGGACCCCGAGATCATGACCTGAGCCGAAGGCAGCGGCTTAATCCACTGAGCCACCCAGGCGCCCCACATATTTGTCTTTTTAATTGTTGTTTTTCCCTTTCATATCTCCATTATTCCATCTGGGATCATTTTTCTGTCATAGGAAAAATGCCTTGTAGCATTCAGTATTTCGTTTGGTTTATGCCTGCCGATGGGAAACTCTTTTTATTTTTAAAGGTCTTTATTTCACCTTTAATTTTGAAGGGTATTTTTACTGGTTCTCGATTTTTTTGGCTGGCATTTATTTTCCTAAAAGTTACTAAAGATATCATTCTACTATCTTCATACATCCATTGTTTCTATTGAGAAACCATCAATCACCCTAACTTTTGTTCCTTCAATGGGTATTCTATTTTTCTGGCTACTTTTATGATTTTTCTCTTTGTCTTTGATTCTCTGCAAGGTTACTATTATGCATCTCTGTATGAGTTTCTTTTTATATTATTTGGGATATCTTGGACTTCTTCGATCTATGGATCAATGTCTTTCATCAGTTCTGAAAAATCCTCAGTTGTCTCTTCAGAGGTTGCCTCTGAACACATCCATTTCTCTTTTCCTTCTGGAATTCCAAGTAAACATTTGTTAGATCTTGTGCCCTCCCATCTGAATTTTCCATCTTTTTTACTACCTGTGCAGCCTTATGGATAGTTTCTTCTGAACATAATTTCTAGTTCTTTAATTCTCTTTTGAGCTGCATCTAATCTGCTGTAAAAGCCATCCATTGAGTTTCTAATTTCAGCTGGGTTTTTTTTTGTAGTTTTAGAATTCCTCCTTTTTTTTCCCCACTTTTTCTGATTTCTAGCACCCTGTTGAAATTTTCAAGATTGGATTTTATTTATCTGAATACAATAAGCATTGTGGTTAGTAGTTTGTATCTGATGATTCAGATAATTCAAAACTAATGGATCTGTTTGTGTTAGCTGTTGTCTCTACTACTTCTTACTTATGCCTTTTTTAAAATTTGTATTCCTGGTTATCTTTCTGTGTGGACATTGTACATGAGCAATTGTTTGTTGAAATAATTTGGGGCCTAGGATGATGGACACTTACTCCAGAGAAGATTTTGTTTGCATTGGTCAGGACTTATAAGGGTTCTTCCTGTCTGGAACCACCATAATCTATGTCCAAAGCTTAAAGTATACTAGTCCAATTAGATGTTGCAAGGACAAACTAATAGACTTTGTGAGAGCTAGTTTATTTCCAGTTTTTAATTACCCCTAAACTGAAACATTTGAGGTTCCCAGCATTATATGGGTGCTGGTTTGTTAGGAAACCCTCTCCTTGTAATGAGCCTTGGGGCTTTGATTTGCTGCCTTGAGTCAGCAGCAGATTCAACTCAGTTTGGCACTGGTGTATTACTTAACCTCTATTCGTAACCACAGATGCCCTCAGGACAAATACAGTTAACCATACGAGTACTAAAAGACATGGGTGAATTCCTCTGGCCTCATGTAGGAAAAGAATTCTTAACTATGAATCAAAATCCAGATGCAATAAACATTTGATAAATTTGACTACTTTTTTAAATGCATGGCAGAAATACACCATATACAAAGTAGAAAAGCAACAAACTGGAAGTAAATATTTGCAACGTAAAACATAAAGGCCTAATACTGTTAATGTATACAGGGTACTGAAAATGAGGGGAGAAGGACCAACAACCCAACAAAAATGTGGAAAGACGTTAACAGACAATTTACATTGGTATTTAAATTGTCCAAAAAATTGCAAAATAAAATGCCATTGAGATACTACTACTCACCTATTATGTTAGTGAAAATGAAAAAGTATTCCAACACATGGTGGAAAACGTGTGAAGAATCAAGCACTCTCCCATGCTGCTGATGGATCAGAAAGCAAAAAGTGGATCTAAGGCTCGCGGGGGGGGGGGGGGGGAGGGCACAGCCTGGAGATGGAGATTTGAGAATCATCTGTGCTTAGAGGTTAATGAACAGAAATCATTCAGGGTGAGAGAACATGGGTACAGAGAAGAGGTCCAGAAACACAGCTAATCAAGGTGGCAGTGCCACTTCCTGGCGGTACTACTGCCTGGGCTCAGGAATCAGGCAGAGCCGGTCTTAAAAGCAGCCTGTGGGACTCGGTTGTTGAGCGCTCCTGGCAAAGTCGAGTACCGTCCCTGTGAACAGCGGTCACACCTGGCAATGGCGTACATCGCAGAGGGGTGCAGTGCGAGGGCCTGAGATGCGCCAGGTAAAGCACCTGCGGTTCGGAAGCCTCCCGGCTTCTGCCCTCTTGATTCCCCATTTGCCACTCGGCCCTCCACCGCGTGTGGTTGCTTGGTCCCTTGGGGATAGGGGTAAGGGGGGCGGGGTGGGGGACCGAGCTCGGGTGACGCGGCGCTCACGTGACCGGTTGGGCGCCGACGTGGGCAGCAGCCCCCGCGCCCGCCCGCTCGCCCGCCCTGCGGTCCGGTCCCTGCGCTGTCCGCTCCCATCGCCTGCGCAGAACCAGCTCCGTGAGCTGCCTGGGTGGCCGGCGAGGGGCGAGCGGGCTTCGGCGAGCCCGAGGAGGCGCAGGCCTGCCCGGGCCCCACAGGTCAGTGTAAAGGTGGGCACTGCTGGCAGCCGTGGGCAGGGGTGGAGGTGGATGGGAGTAGGAACCCGGAGCAGCGCGGAGTGGAATGGGGGTCCGGGAGGTCGGTGAGGAAGGGGATGCAGCGTGGACGTGGGCAGGTGGGGATGGAGCACCCCACCACCGCCTCCTCGACGCCCCTCCTGTGCGCCTTCCATCCATTTTTGGACCTGAAATGGGGGGGGGCGCCCCTGCAGTGCGACAGCGAAATGTAGACATTTTAGAAATAACCCCCCTCACACTCTGCACCAAAGAGGAAATACTGCCCTCCGCGGAAATACTGCCCTCCGCGGTAGGGTGGGCGGCTTGCCTGCAGGGAAGGCGGAACACAGAAACCCAAACAGTTTGGAAAGCATCCTGGTTTGGTGCCTGAGGCCCGAAAAGTAATGGCGGCTGGGATGCGGGGGAGGTAGGAAAGGAAAATGTTGCTTGAGGAAAGCCCAGGTTCAGGAAAGAAACTTCAGTTGGCTGAGCACACAGGCCCTGCCCGTGTCTCCTGTCTGTCTGCAGGTCTGTCTGCCTGTCCCCTGCACTCTGCAAGGCTTTCTAGAAAAGGAGGAAGAACCTGTTTAGAATCCCTTCAGGTGAGTGAAAGGGTGGAGGGGCACTGGACAGGAATGGTAGGGGGAGGGTGTAGAGGGCACGGTGGGGGCAGAATTTGAGGTCCCCACTGTCCATCTCACCACCATGTATGTTGCACCCACCCCACCATACTGAGGGATGGTACAAAAGGTGGTAGGACCTGCCAGGGAAATGGTTGGCTCTCAGGTGTAGGGTGAATTATGGGGTCCAAGGTGGGGAGAAGACAAACTTGGAGGGCTTAAGCACGTCAGGGGAACCCAGCCAAGGGGAAAGATGTCAGTACTATCAGCACCTGCATTCCACCTCCAAGTCCTCAGTCTCCCTTGTCTCCTTTGACTTCTCTTACCCCCACTTTCCCACTCTACCCCCAACCCAGGACAAGGAAAAGAAGGGAAAATTCAACATGGAAAAACTCTACAATGAAAATGAAGGAAAGCTGGAAGTTGAGGGAAAGCCTGAAGATGAAGTAGAGCCTGAAGATGAAGGAAAATCAGACGAGGAAGAGAAGCTGGAAGTGGAGGGGAAGCCAGGGCATGAGGGAAAGCTCCAGAATAAGGGACAGCCAGATAATGGGGGACAACCAGAAGATGAGGGAAAGCAAGAAAAGCAGGGCAAGTCTGAAAATGAGGGAAAACCACACGGTGAGGGCAAGCCAGAATCCCTGGCAAAGCCTGAGAGTGAGCCACGGGCTGCTGAAAAGCGCCCAGCTGAAGATTATGTGCCCAGGAAAGCAAAAAGAAAAACAGACAGGGGGACAGATGATTCCCCTAAGGACTATCAGGAGGACTTACAGGAAAGGCACTTGGGCAGTGAGGAGATGATGAGAGAATGTGGAGATATGTCAAGGGCTCAGGAAGAGCTAAGAAAAAAACAGAAAATGGGTGGTTTTCATTGGATGCAAAGAGATGTACAGGATCCATTTGCCCCAAGGGGGCAGCGGGGTGTCAGGGGCATGAGGGGCGGAGGTAGGGGCCAAAAGGGTTTACATGATATCCCATATCTTTAATGCCTTTGGCCTTCAATTTTAACTTCTCTAATGAGAATATTGCTGACCATGCTTTCCCTGACAGGCATTTGCCAGGCTATGTGCTTTAACCTTAAGCTGATACTTTGCTTTAGGTGTCACTCTTGTTACCAGCAGCCTTTTGATCCAACTACAATGTTCTCTGTCTTTCAGTAGGGAATTTTCACCCATGTGCATGGAAGAAATGTTCATGGTACACTGTAAAATAACAATAAAGAAAATACAGTTTTCAGAACCACATATACAGTATCAGACCATTTTTGTAAAAATATAAATGTTTGCATAATGCATTTGTGCATAGATAAAGCTCTGAAAATGTGTATACTAAAAAAAAGATGATGGTTTTTCCTGTATGGTAGCAAAAAAAAAAAAAAAGGTCTCATTTTTATTCAAACATGAGTCCAGTCACCTTATGGTTAAGTATCTTTATGCCATTCGGTGGGCATTACTCATCCCCATGCCTTCCTCTAGTTGTAATTGTGTCAGTGGGCACTGCTGCTCCTTCTTCTGAGTCCTCTACCATCCTATGACTGCCACCATGTGTGATTCTTTTTATTCGCTTTTCTCACTAACCACTTTTTCCTAAAGGATGGACTACGTTTGTCATAATTTCAAAAACCCTAGAAATCAATACATGATAAACAACTGAAACGTTCAATGAGTATATGAGGGCAATAAAGACACTTAAAATTCCTGTTGTCAGAATGTAAAATGATAAGTAAAACTCACATTATCTCTGAGACTCCCAGCTAGAGAAATCAACTGGTGGTTATAGCAACAGAACCAGTGCTGTAAAGGGTCAGTCTTGTCATCTGTGAAATGGGAATAAAATTTAAATTCACATACTGCTGAGTGGGTCAGATTAGATACTGAGTATGTGAGCTATGCTGGGCTGGTACCTTGGTAGTAGTAGGACCCTGGACTGTCAAACACTAAGAGGAAGGCCAAAGGTAGGTCTCACCTGTACCTAGGAATAAGACCAAGCAGCTGAGAAGAGGGTGCCACCATTCTCTGGATACTACCATATGTGCTGGGCACTTCTGTTCTGCCCTGCCCTGTATCCTCTGCTAACAACTATTGATATGGAGTTGTGGTGACAAAGCCTCTCTGATTCCCTATCATCCCCAAAGGGCCAAAGCCCCTACTTGACTGCTGTAGGAATGTGGATAAAGCCTCTCTCCCAGCTTCAGAGTCATGCCCACTCAAGTGGTACTGCCCCACAGCTCCTTGGGCTGCCGTGTATTCCACAGTTCTTAGCATAGTCATTACCACTTTCAGTTCATTTTATATTTGCTTATAGCTCCTTTTCTCTTCAGAGGACTTGGATATTTGGGGTCTACTAGGGGCTGTGTCCTGAGACTAATCTATGGACCAGACAATGGATGGTGATTTTAATTGAACACTATACCACAGTACCCCCCAAAAAACCATATCTAAATTTACATACCTTTCTTAGACTGAGTTTTCTAAAGTATCCTGGCTGGCTCACAATACAAAATTAAGGGACCTGTCCACACATAATCAGAGAGGGTTATGCAACTGAGTTTCAAGCTGAAAATATCCCTTTCCATTGCAAACCCAATTCCAACTGAAAAGGGTAATAGTGCTCTTAAAAATATTAAAAACTTTCAATGTTAGGTATTTTATTTAACCCACCAGTATTTTCCTTTATCAAAACACTTTCTTATTCATCCTGATATCCCCTACACTGTCCTTGACACATATATTTAAAAATTATGATTGAATATGGGGCCCTGAGTTTAGAGAGATAACTATTCATGGATTAGAAGACCCAGTAGTGTTAATATGGTAATTCTCTCTAAAACTGATCTATAAATTCAATGTCATACCAATAGAAATCCCAGCAAACTGGGATTCTAAAAGTTATATGGAAAAGCAAAGAACATAAGATAGCCAGAATATGTTGAAAAAGAAGAACAAAGTTGGAGGACTCTGCCTGACTTCAAGACTAACTATAAAGCTATAGTAATCAAGACTGTGTAATATTGGCATAAGAATAGACATGAGAAGGGGGAGGGTCAGAGGGAGAATCAGACTCCATGCTGAGCAGAGAGCCCAATGCAGGATTCTATAGACTACAGACATAGTCAATAGAGTAAAACAGACATTCCAGAAATAGGTCCATATGTATATAGACAATTCATCTTTTAAAAAGATCTCAAAGTAATTCAGTGGAGAAAAATAAACTGTTCAACAAGTGATTCTGGAACAATCAGATGTTGTCTTAGTTCTAGTTGCTATAACAAAAATACCATGAACTGTGTGGCTTAAACAACAAACATTTATTTCTCACAGTTCTGGAATCTGGGAAGCCTAAGATCAAGGCACTGATGAATTTGGTATCTGGTAAGGCCTGATTCCTGGTTCATAAAGAGATGTATTCACATGACAGAAGGGGCAAAGCAACTCTCTGGGGTCTCTTTTATAATGAAACTAATCCTATTCATGACAGTTCCACCACATGGCCTATTCACTTCCCAAAGATCCCACCTCCAAATTCCACCACATTGGATGTTAGGATTTAAATATGAATTTGAGGGTTACACATTCAGTCTGTAGAAGACATCCATATACAAAAAAAAAGAGTACCTTTGGGGAACCTCGGTGGCTCAGTGGTTAAGCCTCTCTGCCTTCGGCTCAGGTCATCATCTCAGGGTCCCAGGATCAAGCCCCCTCTCTCTCTGCCTGCCTCTCTGCCTACGTGTGATCTCCCTCTCTCTCTATCTCTGTCAAATAAACAAATAAATAAAATATTTGGGGTGCCTGGGTGGCTCAGTTTGTTAAGTGCCTTCAGCTCAGGTCATGACCCTGGAGTCTGGAGATTGGATCCTGCATTGGGCTCCCTGCTCAGCATGGAGTCTGATTCTCCCTTTGACCCTCCCCCTTCTCATGCTTTCTCTCTCTCTCTCAAACAAATACATAAAATCTTTAAATAAATAAATAAAATCTTTTTTAAAAAAAGTACCCTTGCCTCACACCATATACAAAATATGGACTCAAAATGGCTCATAGGTCAAAATGCAAAAACTAAAATTATTAATACTTCATTAAAAAATAGAAAAAATAGGGAATAATCTGCAGAGTAAAATATTGCTTACTTAATGTTATAGTGGTTTAAAGACTTTTGAAATTATTTTTCTTCCACTATCTACTTAATAAGTTCCAGTTTTTCCTACTAAAAAATAGAAAAAGACAAATGCTAATGATAAAACATTTAAATGCAGACAATAGAATTTAAAGTATTGTTAGAAGGGTGCCTGGCTGGCTCAGTCAGTGGTGCATGCTCTGGACTTTGGGGCCCAGAACCCAAAGGGGTTGTGAGTTCAAGCCCCACATTGAGTGTAGAGATTACCTTAAAAATATATAAAATTAAATATTGTTAGAAAAAATAGGAATAAAGAGATAATCTTGGGTTAGGCAAACCTTTCACAGAAGGATGTTAAGTGCTAGTAAAAAATATATAAATTGGACGACATCAATATTAAAATATTTTTATATTTTAATGGCTCCTCATTAAATGGAGGCTCCTCATTAAAAAGCTCCTCAAAAGCCATTAACATGTTAGGAAAATGAAAAGACAAGCTTCCACCTGGAAGATCATTGATAAAGTATCTGTCTCCAGAATATACAAAGAACTCTTACAACTCAGTAATAATAAGACAAATAACAAGAAAATTAGACAATTTAAAAATAGGCAAAGATTTGAAAAGAAACTTCACCAAAGAAAAGATGAATATGGCAAATGATCAGATGAAAACATGTTCAACACCATTAATTTTCAGGGAAATGAGATACTACTACACTCCTACTAGAGTGGCTAAACTAAAAAAACAAAAACAAAAGGCTGTTATTAAAAAGTTCTAACAATGATACGGAACAACTGGAATTCTCATTGTTGGTGGGAATTTCTGGCTGGCTCAAGTCAGTAGAGCATGCCACTCTTGATCTTGGGGTCATGAGTTTGAGCCCCATGCTGGATGTAGAGTTTACTTAAAATAAATGGGAAAAAATGGCATGGCCTCTTTAGAAAAGTTTGGCAGCCATACATTTACCATATGACCCAGTAATCCCACTCCTAAGTATTTACCCAAGAGAAATGAAAACTTTAGTAGCTTTATTCATAAGAGCTCAAAACTGGAAACAATCCAAATTATCCCCCAAACGGTGAATGGATAAACAAGAAGAAACTACTGGCTCATGCAAAAACATGAATGACTCAAATTCATTAGGCTAAGGTGAAAGAAGCCAGACCAAAAAAGGTTATGCTCTGGGGGCACCTGGTTGGCTCAGTCATTAAGCGTCTGCCTCTGCCTTGGCTCAGGTCATGATCCCAGGCTCCTGGGATGGAGCCCCACGTTGGGTTCCCTGTTCAGTGGGGAGCTGGCTTCTCCCTCTCTCCCTCCCCCTGCTTATGTTCCCTCTGTCACTGTCTCTCTCTGTGTGTCAAATGAATAAATAAAATCTTTTTTAAAAGGCTATACTCTAGTTTGCTTCCATTTATAAGACATTCTGGAAAAAGCAAAAACTAAAAGGGACAGAAATCAGATTGATTCTTAAGTGTATTCTGGATTTGTTCCTAACTGTAGGAACTTTAACCCTTATCATCTGCCTCTTCTAGCACCATCCCCAGCCCAAGGCTACTCAATACCCTTTAATAATAGTCTCTTTCTGCTCAAATTAACCAGAGTTGGCTTCTGTGGCTTGTAACTAAGCAACTGAACATCTAATGCCTTGTATTCCCTCCATTCAGTTTTTCTGAAATTTGCCAGAAATTCAAAGTTCTTTTTCTGTGATCAACTCACAAAATGATTAAGCCAGCCTGTGACCTCATTTAAAAAAAATGTGGGGGGGTGCCTGGGTGGCTCAGTTGGTTAAGCATCCAACTCTTGGTTTTAGCTCAGGTCATGATCTCATGGGTTGTGGGATGGAGCCAGGAGCTGGGATCCTCACTCAGCAGGGAATCTGTGTGAAAGATGCTCTCCCTCTGCCCCTCCCCCAGTCTCCCTCTCTCTCTTTCTCTCTCTCTCTCTCTCAAAATAAATAATCTTAAGAGCTTCATTTCTAAAAAAAATATTTTATTTTGGTTTGTGGTTTTTATTTTCTGGACCATTTATGTCTACTGACTGTTCTTCAAAGTTAAAGCATCCTGATTGTTATTCAATGGCACAGGGTCAAAATTGTTCAAAGCTTGGCTCTCTAAGCCTCTCCCTGTCTGTGCCAAAGTCTGGTTATCTCTCAATTACTTTTTCAAGGAGGGACTTTCCCACCTAACCCCAAAGAAATTTAGGGTTCAGGACCAAAGAGAGAGAGAGCCCTATGCTAGCCAGTTTCCACAGGCTCTTGGGAAAATATTGTCAGAGGCAGCATAGAAAAATCAGGATCAGGGTGCCTGAATGGTTCAGTTGGTTAAGCATCCAACTCTTGGATTCAGCTCAGATTATGATCTTGGGGTCTTGAGATCAAGCCCCACAACAGGTTCCATGCCCCTCAGCACGGAGTCTGCTTGAGAGTCTCTCCTTTTGCCCTTTCACTCCCCCACTCTCTCAAACAAATAAATAAATCTTTTAAAAAAGAGAAAAGACCAGGCTCAGCTGGTCTGAAGGTATCTACTAAGTTATCTCAATTAAAAAAAAAGATGGGGTGTCTGGGTGGCTCAGTTGATTAAGCTTCTGCCTTCAGCTCAGGTCATGATCCCAGAGTCCTGGGATCAAGCCCCACGTCAGGTTCTCCACTCAGTGGTGAATCTGCATTTTTCTCTCACTCTCTCCCTGTGTGCTTGCTCTCTCTCTCTCTCTCTTAAACAAAGAAATAAATAAATACATAAAAAAAAAAGAAAGAAAGAAAATATCAGGCAATGTTTAGGCACCAGCTCACAAAAGGTATCTGGATGGTTATGAAGAAACAGGGGCACAGGGATTCTTCATGGTGGATGCCCTGAACAAGTTTCTGCATGTTTTTAGCCATTGGGAGGATCTTGACATCTAGACCACATTCCCTTCTAAATAGTCGATATCTATATATTCAGATAGCGAGTGTACCCACTGGGGGCAGCCACTGCAGAGAAAGCTCTCAATAATTAAGAGAAAAAATGACCATCTCTGTAGATATCATTCAGTTTTTCCTCCCAGCAATCCTGGTGTTTGCTCAATGAGCCCCCGTAAAGTGGCCATGAGAGCAAGAATAGAGCTATGCAAGAGTGCAACAATATTGACTCCCCTTACCAACCTGATGTGACTACTTGTCACAGCTGAGTACAGAACCTGCCAAGGGCACCATTTCCAGGGGGTGCCAGACATTCACATGGGGAAGTTTGATTACAGTGGGCCTCTTCCACCACAGAAAAAAAGTGGTTTGTCTTTAAATGAAAATAATTACACTTTATTAGATACCAGTTTTATTAAGATATAATTCACATGCCACAAAATTCATCCCTTTTTAAAGTATACAATTCAGTTATATTAGTATATTCACAAAGTTGTGCAACCACGACCACTATCTAATTTTAGAGTATTCTCATCATCCATAAAAGAAACCCTATACATAAGCAAATATTACATATTCTCCTCTACCACCATCCTCACCTTACCCAGTAACGGGTAACCACTAATCTACCTTCCCCGTCTCTATGGATTTGGCATTGTGGAAATTTCATATAAATGGAATCATACAACATGCAGTCTTTGTGACTAGCTTCTTTCACCCAACACGATGTTTTGAAAGTTCTTCTATGTTGTAGCATGTATCAGTACTCCATTCCTTTTTACTGCCTAATAGTATTCCATTCAATGGCATAGCACATTTATTTATCCATTCATCAGATGATGAACATTTGGGGTGTTCTCATTTTTGGCTACAATGAATAATGCTGCTATGAACATTTGTGTAAAAGCTGATGTGTGAACACGTTTTAATTCTTTGGAGTATACACCTAGGATTAGAATTGCTAGGTTGTATGGTAATTCTATGTTTAACATTTTGCAAACTACCACATGTTTTTCAAAGTGGCTACACCATTGTACATTCCCACCAACAATGCATGAGGTTTCAGTTTCTTCACATTCTCACCAGGACTTGCTATAGTCTGTCTTTTTATTTTGTCTATCCTTGTTGATATGAAGTATCTCACTGTAGTGCGATTTATATTTCCATAACAGGTAATATTATTGAATATATTTTCATGGGCATGATCACCATTTGTATATCTTCTTTAGAAAAAGGTATATGCAAAACATTTGCCCATTTAAAAAATAGATTTGATTACTTGTCCTTTAATTGTTGACTTGTAAGAGACATTTATATATTCTGGATAGCAGTCCCTTATCAGATAGTTGATTTGCAAGTGTTTTCTCTCATTCTGTAGGTTGATTTTTCATTTCCTGAATGGTGTCCTTTGAAGCATAAAAGTTTTTTTTTATTTTGACTAAGCCGCCAATTCATCTATTTTAGCTTTTGTTACCTATGCTTTTGGTGTCATGTCTAAGAACATATTGCCTAACTTATGATCATAAATGTTTACTCATATGTTTTCTCCTAAGAGTTTTATAGTCTCAGCTTTTACACTTAGAACTATGATTCATTTTGAGTTCACATAGGATGTGATGTAGGGGCTCAAATTAATTCTTTTGCATGTAGCTATCCAGCTGTCCTAGCACCATTTCCTAAAAAAACTATTCTTTCCCCCATTGAATTATCTTGGCACATTTGTCAAAAATCAATTGATCACAAACATGAAGGTTTAGTTCTAGACTCTGAATTATATTTTATTTTTCTATATTCCTATCCTTATATAAGTACCACACTGTCTTGATTATTGTAGCTTGTAATAAACTTGGAAATACAAAACTATGAGGCCTCCAATTTTTTCCTTTTTCAATATTGTTTTGACTATTCTGGGTATTTTGGATGTCCAAAAGAATTTTGGGATTAGCTTGTCAAGTTCTGAAAAGATGTCAGCAGGAACTTTGATAGAGGTTGCAGTAAATCTGCAGGTCAGTTTGGGAAGTAGTGCTAAGTTAACAATATTAAGTCTTCCAATCCATGAACACAGAATATCTTTACATTTATTTAGGTCTTTCTTAATTTCTTTAAGCAGCATTTAAAAAATTTTTCAGTGTACAGTGGTTGCATTTCTTTGGTTAAATTTGTTCTCAAGTATTTTATTCTTTTTTACCTTACTGTAAATAGGATCAGTTTCTTAGTTTTAGTTTTTTAAAAATTTTATTTATTTACTTGAGAGAGAGAGAGCGAGAGAGCATGATTGGGGAGGAAGGGCAGAGGAAGAAGCAGACTCCCCACAGAGCAGGGAGCCCGACTTGGGACTGGATCCTAGAGCCCTGGGATCATGACCTGAGCCTAAGGCAGACACTTAACCGACTGAGCTACCCAGGTGCTCCACTTTCTTTTCTTTCTTTCTTTTTTAAAAAAGATTTTATTTATTTGTCAGAGAGAGAGCGAGCACAAGTCAGGGAGCAGCATGCAGAGCAGGTAGAGGGAGAGAAGCAGGCTCCCCACTGAGCAAGGAGCCCAGTATGGGACTTTATCTCAAGTCCCTGGGATCAAAACATGAGTGGAAGGCAGACACTCAACTGATTGAGCCACCCAGGCCTTCACCAGGTACTCCATTTTTTTCATTTTCATCTTCAGATATTCATTGCCAGTGTATAGAAATATAACTCATTTTGAATATTGTTATGGCATTCTGCAGCCTTTCTGAATGCACTTATTAGTTTTAAAAGCTTTTTAGTGTGTGCATACCTTTGGAATATTATTTACAAAATCACGCTATGAATATAGATTTACTTCTTGCTTCAAATCTGGATGCCTTTTATTTCTTTTTCTTGCCTAATTGCCCTGGCTAGAACCTCCAGTATAATACTGAATAAAAGTATGAACATAAAAAATTCTTGCCTTGTACCTGATCTTAGGAAAAAGCATTAAATCTTTCACCATGAAGTATAATGTAAGGTGGTATAGTTACATTGTATCTTTATCAGATTGAGGAAGTTCCCATTTTGTCAAATGCTTTTTCTGCATCTAGTGAGAAGATCATGAGATTTTTTTTCTTTATTGAATTAATATGGCATTTTATGTTGGTTGATTTTCATACATCAATAAGCTTGCATTCGGTCGGGATGCCTGGGTGGCTCAGTCAGTTAAGCGTCTGCCTTTGGCTCAGATCATGATCCCAGGATCCTGCGATCAAGTTGATCAAGTCCCTTGTTTGGCTCCCTGGTTCTCCTTCTGCCCGCTGCTCCCTCTGCCTACTGCCCCCCCTGCTTGTGCTCTCTCTCTTCTCTCTGACAAGTAAATAAATAAAATAATTAAAACATTAAAAAAATAAGCTTGCATTCTTGGGATGAATTCCACTTGGTCATGGTATTGTTATATATGATGTTGGATTATTTTGTTAGTATTTAGTGTCTATATTCATAAGGCATATTGTTTTATTGTTGTCTTTTTTGATATTTTTATCTGGTTTGGTATCAGGGTAATGCTCATATTATAGAATGTGTTGAAAATTGTTTTCTCTCCTATTTTTACAAGAATATTAAAGGCTTATTATTAATTTTTGTTTAAAAGTTTAGTAGAGAGGTGCCGGAGTGGCTTAGGCATTAAGTATCTGCCCTCGGCTCAGGTCATGACTCCAGGGTCCTTGTACAGAGCCCGGCCTCAGGCTCCCTGCTCAGCGGGAAGCCTGATTTTCCCCCTCTCCCACTCCTTGTGTTCCTTTCTTGCTGTCTCTCCCTTTGTCAAATAAATAAAATCTCAAATAAATAAATAAATAGTAGAATAAACCAATGAGGCTGTCTGGGCCTGGGCTTTTCTTTATGAGGCTGTTTTTTATTACTAATTCAATCTCTTTACTTGATATAGGTCTATTCAGATTTTCTAATTCTTTTTGAGTCAGCTCCAGTATAGTATATCTTTTTAGAAAAACGTCCATTTCTTGTAGATTGTCTAGTTTGTTGACTTGCAATAGATTCATAGATTCATAGATTTTCGTTACAGTTCACTTCATTCTGTAAGGTCGGCAATGATGTCCCCACTTTTGTTCCTGATTTTAGTAATGAGAATCTACTTGCTTTTTCTTAGTGTAGCTATCAGTCTGTTAATTTTGTTGATCTTTTTAAAGAACCAATTTTGATTTAATTGTCTCTATTTTCCTGTACTCTATTACATTTATTTTCACACTAATCTGTATTTATTCTTTCCTTCCTTCTGTTTGCTTTGGTTTAGTTTGTTCTATTTTTTCCCCCAATAATTGTGTTAAACCATAGAATAAGTCTCAAAATATTTAAAAGTATTGGAATCTACAATCTAAAAATATATTCTATGGCCAAAATGTCATGAAATTAGAAATGAGCACATGTGGGGAATTCACAAATGTTCAGGAAATTAAAAAAAAAAAAACCACCTCCTAAAAAGCTGATAGGTCAAAGAGGGGTGGGATTACGCAATAATTTGAGATGAAAGAAATTGAAAACACTACATACCAAAATTTATGGGATGCAGTTAAAGCAGAGCCTAGAGAAAAAAATCGTAGCTGTAAAATCTATATTTTAAAAGGAAGAAAGAGCTCAATAACGTAGTCTTCCACCTCAAGAACTGAAAAGAATACCAACCTGAACACAATGCAAGTTAAAGGCAGGAAATAATAAAGATTAGAATAGAAATTAATGAGATAGGGAACACAAAAAAAGTAAAGAAACTCAATGAAACCAAAATTTGGTTCTTTGAAAAGAACCAACAAAGGCAACAAATCATTAACTGCACTGAACAACAAGAGAGAGAAAAAAGTGAGAAGATTCATATTACTAAAATCAGGAATGAAAGAGGGGACACCAGTGTCAACCTTACACAAATAAAGGATTGTAAGACAATACTATAAATAATTGTATGACAATGAATTACATAACCTAGATGAAATGGACATTCCTAGAAGGAGTTAAACTACCAAAACCAAGTCAAAAAGAAATACAAAGTCTGAATAGACCTGTAACAAGTAAAGAGATGAAATTTGTTACTTAAAAAATAAAACACCAAAAACGTTCTGTGAAGAAAACCCCAGGTTCAGATAGTTGCACTGATGAATTCTACTGTGATATTGTGGTTTATAACAAGAAGTATATATTTGGGGGGGTGGGGCTGGGCGGCTCAGTGGGTTAGGCCTCTGCCTTTGGCTCAGGTCATGATCTCAGGGTCCTGGGATCAAGCCCTGCATTGGGCTCTATGCTCAGCAGGGAGCCTGCTTCCCTCTCTCTTTCTGCCTGCCTCTCTGCCTGCTTGTGATCTCTCTCACTCTGCCAAAGAAATAAATAAAATATTTTTAAAAAGAAATATGTATTTGTTCTCTGTCCTGTTCCTGGCACAGAGCTCTTAAAACCCTTGGAACTTCCTAAGTGATGAGAGCAATAAAGGTGTCTTATTATTCACAACAAGCCCTTTTCAGCCATACCACTTTATATTAATGAGATGACCTTTGAAAAGTCCCTAGGTAACCTAAGGACTGAGGCTAGTTGCCAAGAGAACCAACCATAATTAGAGGGATGGAATTTTCAGCTCATCCTTCCCTCCCCCATCCCACCTCAGGGGAGGGAAAGGGAGCTAGAGATTAATTGCCAATGAACAATAATTTAATCACTCATGCCTATGTAATGAAACCTCCACAAAAATCCCTGAATATGGGGTTCAAGAAGCTTACCAGTTAGCAAGAACATGGATGTTCTGGTAGAGTAGCTCTCCCAGAGAAGGCATGGAAGCTCTACATCCTTTCACACATATCTTGCCCTATGAATCTCTTCTATTTGGCCGTTCCTGAGTTATATCCTTTTACAATAAACTGGTAATCTAGTAAGTAAAATGGTTTCCTGAGTTTTAAGAGCTGCTCTAGCAAATTAATTAAACCTGAGGTGTGGGTCATGGGAACCTCCAATCTCCAGCCAGTCAGAAGCACAGGTATCCTCACTTGCAATTGGCATCTGAAGTGGCAATGCGTACAGGGTTGTAGAACTACTCCATGGTATATGATGCTGTCTCTTAGTAGACAGTGTCAGAACTGAGTAGCGAACACACAGCAGGTGTTGCAGAACTGCTTGATGTGTGGAAAACCCAAAAGTCTGCTGTCAAAGTGAAACAGTGTTGTAGCAGAGTATTGAGAGTAGAGGAGACACATGAGTGTGTGTTTTTTCTTTACATCTACCAGTGTTTAAAGAAGAGTAAATGCCAATACTTTACAAATCTGAAGAATTGTTAAAAATAAACTGAGGCACGGGGCGCCTGGGTGGCTCAGTGGGTTAAAGCCTCTGTCTTTGGCTCAGGTCATGGTCCTGGGGTCCTGGGATTGAGCCCCGCATCCGGCTCTCTGCTCAGCTCTCTGCTCAGTCTGTCAAATAAATAAATAAAATCTTCTTAAAAAAAGATAAACTGAGGCATATTAACAATATTAAGGGTTTAAGCAAACATCAGCTCAAATCCAACAGTGCCAAACTGGAAGAGGTTAGAAATGCTCCACAGTCAGGAGCTAGGGGCTGGATTTTTTTTTTTTTAAGATTTTATTTATTTACTTAACAGGGGTTGGGGTGGAGAGAGCACAAGCATGGAGAGTGGCAGGCAGAGGGAGAGGGAGAAGCAGGCTTCCTGGGAGCTTGGGAGCATGACCTGAGCAGAAAGCGGAAGCTTAACCCAATCAGCCATGCAGGCATAGGGGCAGGATTTTTATAGAGAAGATACAGAAGCAAAATGAGGAAATAATTTAATTGGATATCTTAAGTGATTGCACTATCCTGGGAAGCCTAGTTAGCTGTTTGTGATCGGTTGTTCTTCTTAACCTTGAGATAGTTATAGGAATGAACTCTGGTTTCGGTTTCGGTTTGCTTTAGTCTAAAGTCATTAATGCCACTTCAGTCTAATGATGACCTTGCTCAATTACTTTAATAATTCCCTCCTTTTGGTAATTCTCTCATTCATGAGAGATAAACCAAAATTTTGGTATTAGTGTCACTCTCCATCACCATCAGGTTTAAACTAGTCTTGTCTCATGAAACTCATTAAGTTATCATGTCAGTTTTGTGAAAGAATTGTTTTTGCTATTCCACTTTGTTGTTCATCTTGTTTGTTTCTCCAAGTATGGTGAGACCATCTGCTGTATGCTGATGACTGTGAATATGTACTTCAGACCCTTGAGAGAACACAGCATACCAGGGAGACTACAGTGATGACTATCAGGAGATAATGCCAAAGACTGAAGTATGCTCCTTAATAAGGGGCCCCACGAACCAAACCAATTGATAGCAAATAAATTTTAAAAATATACCTGAAGAGACATCAATCTGTTTTAGCTAAGTGGCTTGTTAATTCGTTGTAATTGCTACAATAACAGAGGTGCTGATCCAGATACAGTGGGAGGCATTTGCTATGGCACAAACTCCTCCTTGTACAGCCAACAAGCAGTCTAAAGCAATTCTATTATCTAAAGCCACCAAAGCAAGAAAACCTAGGGATTTTTGCTGTGTACCTATGGCCTTAGTGTTAGATTCAGTGATATTTACCAGAGTTTTTTTGTTTGTTTGTTTTGTTGTTAGGTTTTTTTTAAATTTTATTTTTCATAAACATATAATGTATTTTTATCCCCAGGGGTACAGGTCTGTGAATCGCCAGGTTTACACACTTCAAAGCACTCACCATAGCACATACCCCTCCCCCAATGTCCATAACCCCACCCTTCTCCCAAAGCCCCTCCCCCCAGCAACCCTCAGTTTGTTTTGTGAGATTAAGAGTCCCTTGTGGTTTGTCCCCCTCCCAATCCCATCTTGTTTCATTCATTCTTCTCTTACCCCCTTAACCCCCCCATGTTGCCTCGCCACTTCCTCATATCAGGGAGATCATATGATAGTTGTCTTTCTCTGCTTGACTTATTTCACTAAGCATGATACCCTCTAGGTCCATCCATGCCATTGCAAATGGCAAGATTTCATTGCTTTTGATGGCTGCATAGTATTCCATCATGTATATATACCACTTCTTCTTTATCCATTCATCTGTGGATGGACATCTAGGTTCTCTCCATAGTTTAGCTATTGTAGACATTCCTGCTATAAACATCTGGATGCATGTGTCCCTTCGGATCACTACGTTTGTATCTTTAGGGTAAATATCCAGTAGTACAATTGCTGGGTCGTAGGGTAGTTCTATTTTCAACATTTTGAGGAACCTCCAAGTTGTTTTCCAGAGTGGGTGCACCAGCTTGCATTCCCACCAACAGTGTAGGACGGTTCTCCTTTTTCCACATCCTCGCCAGCATCCTTCATTTCCTGAGTTGTTAATTTTAGTCATTCTGACTGGTGTGAGGTGATATCTCATTGTGGTTTTGATTTGTATTTCCCTGATGCCAAGTGATGTGGAGCATTTTTCATGTGTCTGTTGGCCATCTGGATGTCTTCTTTGCAGAAATGTCTGTTCATGTCCTCTGCCCATTTCTTGATTGGATTATTTGTTCTTTGGGTGTTGAGTTTGCTAAGTTCTTTATAGATTCTGGACACTAGTCCTTTATCTGATATGTCGTTTGCAAATATCTTCTCCCATTCTGTCAGTTGTCTTTTGATTTTGTTAACTGTTTCCTTTGCTGTGCAAAAACTTTTGATCTTGATGAAATCCCAATAGTTCATTTTTGCCCTTGCTTCCCTTGCCTTTGGCGATGTTCCTAGGAAGATGTTGCAGCGGCTGAGGTCGAAGAGGTTGGTGCCTGTGTTCTCCTCAAGGATTTTGATGGATTCCTTTCACACATTGAGGTCCTTCATCCATTTTGAGTCTATTTTCGTGTGTGGTGTAAGGAAATGGTCCAATTTCATTTTTCTGCATGTGGCTGTCCAATTTTCCCAACACCATTCATTGAAGAGGCTGTCTTTTTTCCATTGGACATTCTTTCCTGCTTTGTCGAAGATTAGTTGACTGTAGAGTTGAGGGTCTATTTCTGGGCTCTCTATTCTGTTCCACTGATCTATGTGTCTGTTTTTGTGCCAGTGCCATGCTTTCTTGATGAAGACAGCTTTGAAATGGAGCTTGAAGTCCGGAATTGTGATGCCACCAACGTTGGCTTTCTTTTTCAATATCCCTTTGGCTATTCGAGGTCTTTTCTCATTCCATATAAATTTTAGAATTATTTGTTCCATTTCTTTGAAAAAGATGGATGGTATTTTGAAAGGAATTGCATTAAATGTGTAGAATGCTTTAGGTAGCATAGACATTTTCACAATATTTATTCTTCCAATCCAGGAGCATGGAACATTTTTCCATTTCTTTGTGTCTTCCTCAATTTCTTTCATGAGTACTTTATAGTTTTCTGAATATAGATTCTGTGCCTCTTTGGTTAGGTTTATTCCTAGGTATCTTATGGTTTGGGATGCAATTGTAAATGGGATTGACTCCTTAATTTCTCTTTCTTCTGTTTTGTTGTTGGTGTAGAGAAATGCAACTGATTTCTGTGCATTGACTTTTTATCCTGACACTTTACTGAATTCCTGTACAAGTTCTAGCAGTTTTGGAGTGGAGTCTTTTGGGTTTTCCACATATAGTATCATATAATCTGCAAAGAGTGATAATTTGACTTCTTCTTTGCCGATTTGGATGCCTTTAATTTCCTTTTGTTGTCTGATTGCTGAGGCTAGGACTTCTAGTACTATGTTGAATAGCAGTGGTGATAATGGACATCCCTGCTGTGTTCCTGACCTTAGGGGAAAAGCTTTCAGTTTTTCTCCATTGAGAATGATATTTGCGGTGGGTTTTTCATAGATGGCTTTGATGATATTGAGGTATATGCCCTCTATCCCTACACTTTGAAGAGTTTTGATCAGGAAGGGGTGCGGTACTTTGTTAAATGCTTTTTCAGCATCTATTGAGAGTATCATATGGTTCTTGTTCTTTCTTTTATTGATGTTTTGTATCACATTGACTGATTTGCGGATGTGAACCAACCTTGCAGCCCTGGAATAAATCCCACTTGGTCATGGTGAATAATCCTTTTAATGTACTGTTGAATCCTATTGGCTAGTATTTTGGCGAGAATTTTTGCATCTGTGTTCATCAAGGATGTTGGTCTATAGCTCTCTTTTTTGATGGGATCCTTGTCTGGTTTTGGGATCAAGGTGATGCTGGCCTCATAAAACGAGTTAGGAAGTTTTCCTTCCATTTCAATTTTTTGGAACAGTTTCAGGAGAATAGGAATTCGTTCTTCTTTAAATGTTTGGTAGAATTCCCTTGGGAAGCTGTCTGGCCCTGGGGTTTTGTTTGTTTGGAGATTTTTGATGACTGTTTCAATCTCCTTACTGGTTATGGGTCTGGTCAGGTTTTCTATGTCTTCCTGATTCAGTTGTGGTAGTTTATATGTCTCTAGAAATGCATCCATTTCTTCCATATTGTCAAATTTGTTGGCGTAGAGTTGCTCATAGTATGTTCTTATAATAGTTTGTATTTCTTTGGTGTTAGTTGTGATCTCTCCTCTTTCATTCATGACTATATTTATTTGGGTCCTTTCTCTTTTCTTTTTGTTAAGTCTGGCCAGGGGTTTATCAATCTTATTAATTCTTTCAAAGAACCAGCTCCTAGTTTCATTGATTTGTTCTATTGTTTTTTTAATTTCTATTTCATTGATTTCTGCTCTGATCTTTATTATTTCTCTTCTCCTGCTGGGTTTAGGGGTTCTTTCTTGTTCTTTCTCTAGCTCCTTTAGGAGTAGGGTTAGGTTGTGTACTTGAGACCTTTCTTATTTCTTGAGAAAGGCTTGTACCGCTACATATTTTCCTCTCAGGACTGCCTTTGCTGTGTCCCACAGATTTTGAACTGTAGTATTTTCATTATCATTTGTTTCCATGAATTTTTTCAATTCTTCTTTAATTTCCTGGTTGACCATTTTTTCTTTAGAAGGATGCTGTTTAGTCTCCATGTATTTGGGTTCTTCCCAAATTTCCTCTTGTGATTCAGTTCTAGCTTCAGGGCATTGTGGTCTGAAAATATGGAGCGAATGATCCCAATCTTTTGATACCAATTGAGACCTGATTTAGGACCCAAGATGTGATCTATCCTGGAGAATGTTCCATGTGCACCAGAGAAGAATGTGTATTCTGTTGCTTTGGGATGAAATGTTCTGAATATATCTGTGCTGTCCATCTGGTCCAGTGTGTCATTTAAGGCCTTTATTTCCTTGTTGATCTTTTGCTTGGATGATCTGTCCATTTCAGTGAGGGGAGTGTTAAAGTCCCCTACTATTATTGTATTATTTTGATGTGTTTCTTTGATTTTGTTATTAATTGGTTTATAGAGTTGGCTGCTCCCACATTAGGGACATAGATATTTAAAATTGTTAGATCTTCTTGTTGGACAGATCCTTTGAGTATGATATAGTGTCCTTCCTCATCTCTTATTATAGTCTTTGGCTTAAAATCTAATTGATCTGATATAAGGATTGCCACCCCAGCTTTCTTTTGGTGTCCATTAGCATGGTAAACTGTTTTCCAACCCCTCACTTTAAATCTGGAGGTGTCTTCGTGTCTGAAATGATTATCTTGTAGGCAACATATAGATGGGTTTTGTTTTTTTATCCTTTCTGATACCCTGTGTCTTTTGATTGGGGCATTTAGCCCATTAACGTTCAGGGTAACTACTGAGAGATATGAATTTAGTGCCATTGTATTGCCTATAAGGTGACTGTTACTGTATATTGTCTCTTTTCCTTTCTGATCTATGACTTTAAGGGTCTCTCTTTGCTTAGAGGACCCCTTTCAATATTTCCTGTAGAGCTGGTTTGTTGTTTGCAAATTCTTTCAGTTTTTGTTTGTCCTGGAAGCTTTTTCTCTCTCCTTCTATTTTCAATGATAGCCTAGCTGGATATAGTATTCTTGGCTGCATGCTTTTCTCATTAAGTCTTCTGAATATATCATGCCAGTTCTTTCTGGCCTGCCAGGTCTCTGTGGATAAGTCAGCTGCCAATCTAATATTTTTACCATTGTATGTTACAGACTACTTTTTCTGTCCTGCTTTCAGGATTTTCTCTTTGTCACTAAGACTTGTAAATTTTTCTGTTAGGTGACGGGGTGTGGACCTATTCTTGTTGATTTTCAGGGGGGTTCTCTGCTCCTCCTGGATTTTGATGCTTGTTCCCTTTGCCATATTAGGGAAATTCTCTCTAATAATTCTCTCCAATATACCTTCTGCTCCCCTCTCTCTTTCTTCTTCTTCTGGAATCCCAATTATTCTAATGTTGCTTCGTCTTATGGTGTCACTTATCTCTCGAATTCTCCCCTCGTGGTCCAGTAGCTGTTTGTCCCTCTTTTGCTCAGCTTCTTTATTCTCTGTCATTTGGTCTTCTATATCACTAATTCTTTCTTCTGCCTCATTTATCCTAGCAGTGAGAGCCTCCATTTTTTATTGCACCTCATTAATAGCTTTTTTGATTTCAACTTGGTTAGATTTTAGTTCTTTTATTTCTCCAGAAAGGGCTTTTATATCTCCCGAGAGGGTTTCTCTAATATCTTCCATGCCTTTTTCGGGCCCGGCTAGAACCTTGAGAATCGTCATTCTGAACACTAGATCTGACATATTACCAATGTCTGTATTGATTAGGTCCCTAGTCTTCAGTACTGCCTCTTGTTTTTTGTTTTTTGTTTTTTGTTTTTGTGGTGAATTTTTCCGCCTTGTCATTTTGTCCAGATAAGAGTATATGAAGGAGAAAGTAAAATACTAAAAGGGTGGCAAAGACGCCAGGAAAATACACTTTAACCAAATCAGAAGAGACCCCAAATCATGGTCGGGGGGGAGAAAGGGGATAAAAAGGGTTCAGGAAAAAAAAAGAAACAATTAAAATAAGAAAACAAATAAAGAAAAAATATAAAAAAGAAAAATATATCTATATATACTTATATATTATATAAACTAGTTAAAATACGTTAAAAAAGAAAAGGATAAAAGTTAAAAAATAATTTAGCAGCAGAAGAAAAAAAATTTGAAAAAGAAAAAAAAGGAAAAAAACCCACCAAATTAAATTAACTGCAAAACTAATGAATCATGGGGAGAAAGCCATGAGTTCAGTGCTTTGCTTTCTCCTCCTCCAGAATTCCGCTGCTCTCCTTGGTATTGAACCTGCACTCCTTGGTAGGTGAAGTTGGTCCCTGCTGGAATTCTTGTAGATCTTCTGGGGGAGGGGCTGTTGTAGTGATTCTCAAGTGTCTTTGCCCCAGGCGGAATTGCATCACCCTTACCAAGGGCCGGGCTGAGTAATCCCCTCAAGTTGGCTTTTGGGAGCTTTTGTTCCCTGAATGCTTTCTGTAGAGTTCCGGAGGACAGGAATGAAAATGCCAGCCTTCTAGTCTCTGGCCCAGAGGAGCTGAGAGCTCAGGGCCCCACTCCTCAATGCGCCTTCAGAGAACAGCGCCCAATAACTCCCGTCTCCCTGGCCTCTGGCCGTGCTCCGAGCTGACCCAGGCTGCGACTGGTTCAAGGTAAAACTGAGCTCAGAGCTCACTCCTCAGCTCTCTGTAGCTGGCTTCCCCGTTCTAATACCTGCAAGCTCTTGGACCCTCAGACACTCCTGATCCTTCTGTGACCCTGCGGGACCTGTGGCCACTCTGACCCCACGTGGGCTTCACCCGGGTTTAGCTTCTGGAGTGATGTCCCTCAGCGGAACAGACTTTTTTAAAAGTCTGATTTTGTGCTCCGTTGCTCCGCCGCTTGCTGGGAGCCCGCCCCTCCCCCCACAGTCTATCTTCCTATCACTTTGGATTCATTTCTCCGCCAGTCCTACCTTTCAGAAAGTGGTTGGTTTTCTGCTTCTGAAATTGCTGTTCTTCTTCTCTTTGATCTCCCGTTGGATTTGTGGGTGTTTGCAATGTTTAGACAAGCTATCTAGCTGATCTTCTGCTACCTGATGTAGCCTCAGCCTGCTACTTCTCCTCCATCTTGACTCCTCCCCCCGTTGGTTTTTTTTTTTAAAGATTTTATTTATTTATTTGAGAGAGAGAGAGAGAAGGGAGGTCAGAGGGAGAAGCGGACTACCCATGGAGCTGGGTGCCTGATGTGGGACTCAGTCCCAGGACTCTGGGATCATGACCTGAGCTGAAGGCAGTTGCTTAACCAACTGAGCCACCCAGGAACCCCCTTCCTTGTTTTTTAAGGAATTTATTTATTTATCTGACAGAGACAGAGAGAGAGAACACAAGCAGGAGGATGGGGCAGAGGGAAAAGCAGACTCCTTGTTGAGCAGGGAGCCTGATACAGGTTTGATCCCAGGACCCCTAGATCATGACCTAAGCCAAAGGCAGACTCTTAACCAATTGAGCCCCCAAGTGCCCCTAGAAGATGTAATTTCTAATGAAATCTAAGAAGTAAGCAATTGTGGACTGCCTATTACACTAACATTGTATGGGTTGGCAAATTTATAAATATATTTCATAATTTCTAGAAGTGTATTCTTCTTCACAGTAAATTTTTCAATATGATTATGATTACATTACAGAAGAGGGAGAAACACTTCCCAATTAATTCTATGAGACTAGTATCACTCTGATATCAAAACAAGACCAAGTACAGTAAGAAAACTACAGACCAATACCTTTTATAAATTGGATGCAAAACCCTCAACAAATTACTACCAAATTGAATCCAGCAATATATAAAAATTATTATACCCAATGACCAAGTGGAATTTATCCCAGAAATGTAAATTTAGTATAATACACAAAAGTCAGTCAATATAAGCCACCATATTAACAGAATGAAAGCCAAAAACCACAAGATCATCTCAATATAATAGATACAGAAAAAACATTTGACAAAATCCGGCACCCTGTCATGATAAAAATATCCAACCAACTAGGAATAAAAAAGAACTTCTTCAAATTGATAAGGATATCTACCAAGACACACAACTTACATCACACTTAAGGAAGAAAGACTGAAAGTGTTCCTTCTAAGAACAGAAACAATACGAAGATGTCCTCTTTGGCCATTTTTACAAATTGTACTACAAGTTCCAGCCAGGGCAATTAGTCAAGAAAAGGAAATAATGGGACGCCTGGGTGGCTCAGTTGGTTAAGCAGCTGCCTTCGGCTCAGGTCATGATCCCAGTGTCCTGGGATCGAGTCCCACATCAGGCTCCTTGCTCGGCGGGGAGTCTGCTTCTCCGTCTGCCTCTGCCTGCCATTCTGTCTGCCTGTGCTCGCTCTCCCCCCCCTCTCTGATAAATAAATAAAATCTTTAAAAAAAATAAAAGGAAATAAAAAGGCATCCAGTTAGGAAATAAATAAGCAAAAAGATCTCTACTTGAAAGCAATATAATCTTACATAGAGGAAATCCTAAGGAATGCATTAAATATTAAATATATTAGCATAATACTGTGGCAGGATATATCAATATATAAAAGTTAATTGTATTTCTTCTTTTTAAAAAAGACTTTATTTATCCATTTGAGAAAGAGAAAGAGAGAGAACAATCAGGGGGAGCAGCAGGCACAGTGAGAGGGAGAAGTCCTGATGTGGAACTCAATTGCAGGACCCTGGGATCATGACCTGAGCTGAAGGCAGCTGCTTAACAAACTGAGCCACCCAGTTGTCCCTGTATTCCTTTACTTTGGAAATTAACAATCTGAAAGTGAACTTGAGAAAATAATTCCATTTACAGTGGCATCAAAAACAAAAACATTGTTAGTAATATATCGAACAAAAGAAATGCCAGACTTATAAACTGAAAACGCAAAATATTATTATTTTTTTTTAAATATTTATTTATTTATTTGACAGAGAGAGATTACAAGTAGGCAGAGAGGCAGGCAGAGAGAGAGAGAGGAGGAAGCAGGCTCCCTGCTGAGCAGAGAGCCCGATGCGGGACTCGATCCCAGGACCCTGAGATCATGACCTGAGCCGAAGGCAGCGGCTTAATCCACTGAGCCACCCAGGTGCCCAAATGCAAAATGTTATTTAAAAAATATAAAGAAGGGGCACCTGGGTGACTCAGTAAGTTAATGTCCAAATCTTGATTTTGGCTCAGGTCATGATCTCAGGGTTGGTTCCATGCTCAGCAAGTAGTCTGCTCAGGATTCTCTCTCTTTCTCCCTCTGCCCCTCCCCTGGGCGTACGCACTCTCTCTCTCTCTCTCAAATAAATAAATAAACCTTTAAAAAATTAAAAAATAAATAAAGAAGACCTAAATAAGGGAAATCCCATGTTCATGGATTGAAAGAAAGTACTGTTCAGATGGCAATATTCTCTAATTGATCTACAGATTCAGCGCAATCCCTATCAAAATTCTATCTGGTTTCTATGTAGAAAATGACAAGATAATTCGAAATTCATGGGACCTAGAACAGAAAAAATAATCTTAGAAAGAATAATATGAACTATCTCATACTTCCCAATTTCAAAACTTCCTACAAAATAACAATAATCAAGACAGTGTGATATGGGTATGAGGACAGATATTATAGATCAATGGAAAAGAACAGAGAGCCTAAGAGTAAACCCTCATATTTAAGCTCAATTGATTTTTGACAAATGTGTCAAGATAACTGAAGGGGAAAGAATAGTTTTGAAACTAAAGTGGTGGAACAATTGGATATCCACAAGCCACAGATTGAATTTAGACCACTACATCATAAGTATACCAAAATTATCTCAATCTGGGTCATAAGTATTAATATAAGAGCCAAAATTATAAATTAAATTATAATTTAAATATTATAAATATTATAATTTAAAGTATAATTTAAATTATACATTAAAACATAGGAGGAAATCTTTATGACCTTGGGTTTAATAATGCTTCCTTAGATATGACAAAACTATGTGTGACAAAAGATAGGATATATTAGACATTATCAAAATGAAAAAATTTTGAGCTTCCAATTACACCATTAAGAAAGTGAAGAGAAAACCCAAAGAATGAGAAAAAATACTTGCAAATCAATTTGATAAAGAACTAACTTCCAGAATATATAAAGAACTCTGGAAATTCAGCCATAAAAAGACAAATGACCTGATTTAAAAATGGGCAAGTTATTTGAATAGACATTTCTCCAGAGATAAACAGATAACCAATAGGCACATTTAAAAAAAGCTCAATATCATTAATCATTAGGGAAATGTGAATCAGAACCAAAAGGAGATAACAATTCATAGACAATATGATAGCAAAATGAAAAGGATGGGAAATAAGCTTTAGAAAAAATAATGAGAAACTGGATCCCTTAAACATTGCTGATGGGAATGTAAAATGCTACTCCCAATTTGGAAAATAGATTGGCAGTACTTTCAAATGTTAAACACAGATTTATCATATGACTCACCCATTCTATTCCTTGGTATATACCCAAGAGAAATAAAAAGATATGGCTACCTAAAACTTAAACACATGTTCATAGAGGCATTGTTTATAATAGCCAATAGAAAAATTGGAAAAACCCCAAATGTCTATCAATTGATGAGTAGATTAAACAATATGTGGTACCCCTGGGGCTAATAACACACTATATGTTAATTTAAAAAGGAAAAAAAATGTGGCATATCATATAATAAAATATATTTAATAATAAAAGGAAGAAGTATAGGGATACCTGGGTGGCTCAGTCAGTTGAATGTCTGCCTTTGGCTTGGGTGGTGAGCCTAGGGTCCTGGGACCGAGTCCTGCATCAGGCTCCTTGCTCGGTGGGGAATCTGCTTTTCCCTCTGCCTCTGCCACTCCCCCTGCCTGTGCATGTTCTCTCTCTGACAAATAAATAAATAAAATCTAAAAAAAAGGAAGAAGTATTGATACATGCTATGACATGGATAAATCTTGAAAACAGTATGCTAAGTGAAAGAAGTCAGCCACAGAAGAACCTATATTGTATTATTCAATTTCTAAGAAATTGCAAACCTGTAGAGATGGAAAATAGATTAGTGGTTTCTTGGGGCTGGCAGTAGGTTAGGGAAAGAAAATAATTGGTAGCGAATACCAGGTTTCTTTTTGGGATAATAAAAATGTTCTTTTTTAAAAGAATTTTATTCATTTATTTGACAAAGAGAGAGTGAGAAAGCACAAGCAGGGTGAGCCACAGAAGGAGAGAGAGAAATAGGCTCTCTGCCTGATGATAAAGACAACAGACGAGGAGGACGACAACAATGTGGGGCTCAGTCCCAGGACCCTGGGATCATGACCTGTGCTGAAGACAGATGCTTAACTGACTGAGCCTCCCAGTAGCCCCGGGATAATAAAAATGTTCTAAAATTAGATTAGGTGATGGATACCCAACCCTATGGATATACTAAAAACCATTGATTTGTACACTTTACATGAGTGAATTATATAGCATATAAACTATATCTCAATAACACTGTTAATGAGAAATGATTATACAATAAAAATAACACTAATGTACTGTGGGTTTATACCATCTGTAGAAATAAAATTAACAGAAAAAAGATGATGAGGGAAATACATGGTTGTAAACTTCTTCCATTAATCATGAAGTCATATAATATTATTTGAAGGTATATTTTGTGATAATATAAAATAAATAACTGCAGACTCCAGAGCAATGGCTGTTTTTTTATCTGGGGGGAGAAGCACGTTGTCAAACAGAGAGCTTTAAATTTCTTCTCAAAGGAAATGATTTCATTTGCAACAGTGTGCGGAGAAGATTGAGCCTCAAGGAGCTCTTGAAAACAGTAGAGGTTGTACTGTGTGGTATAATAAAAAAATATATATTTGGTCTTGGTCTCCAGTTCCTGGCACAGAACTCCTAAAGCTCTTGGGGTTTCCTAAAGTATAGGACTGTCTTTTGTTATTCATAATGAGCCCCATTTGACCACATCTGAGTTTATACTAATGAGGTGATTCACAGGGTCACCATAGCTTCAGAATGGGGGCTGGTCACCAGAAAGACCAAACAAATTATTAAAAGGTTGGGACTTTCAGTCCCATTTCCCTTCTCCCAACCTCTCAGGAATGAGATTGAGCTGGAGATTGAATTCAATTACCAATAACTGATGATTTAATCAATTGTACCTATGTAATGAAATATCCATAAACCTCCCTAAATGATAGGGATTAGGGAGCTTCCAGGTTGGTAAACACATTAATGTGCTGGGAAAGTGGTGTGCCTGGAGAGAGCATGGAAATCCTGCACCACTCCCTACCCCCCAATACCTTGCTCTATGTTTCTTTTCCACTTAGCTGTTTCAGAGTTGCATCCTTTAAAATAAACCAGTACCAGTAACTAAAGCACTTTATTTTTGGAAAAAAAATGAAAAGCACTTTTTTGAGTTCTGTGAGTTGTTCTAGTAAAGTACTAAAACTGAAGAGGGGGTCATGGGAACTTACAAATTTGTAGTTGGCTGGGCAGAATCATGGGTAGCCTAGGCACCCCATTTGTGGCAAGTGTCTGAAGTGGGGGCAGTCTTGCAAAACTGAGCCCTTAAAGTATAAGGTCTGCACTAACTAGTGAGTTAGTGACAGAATTGGATTGAATTGTAGGAAAGCCAGCTGGTGTTGGAGAATCAGAGAACTGGTTGGTGTGGAAAAACATAATGCCTTTGGTGTCAGAAGTAGTGCCAGATAACACCACACATGGTGAAAAGCAATTGAGAGGACATTGGTAGATTCATTGGAGATAGAGACTAAACTGAGGTCAGCTCATTCACCAGAGAAAATCTGACAGAGAGCACTAAGAGAAGACCTGGGTGCAGAACTAATTTCTGTCTGTAGAACAATTTATGCCTCAGGGCATTGTTGAAAACAATAGAGCAATCAGCACACAATTAGTGGTGTTTAACAGGCAGGTGTGGTCAGGGAAATAGACGTAGAGAGCCCTGCCAAAACTGTGTCATCCCAGGGTGACTGTGGGCATACCTAAAGCTGAGCCCACTGAGGAACAAGCTAGGCGTTTCACACTGTGTGTGGAACAGACATTATTTGTTTAGAGACCAGCTGAAGTATCTAAAATAATCTAAGTTATCTAAAATAATCCAGCTAGTCACTAAACAAACAGAAAAATAACAAAAACAAGCCCTTTTTGGGGAGGAACTAATACCCAGAGTTACTAAAATACATTATCTAAAATGTCCCGTCTCCAACAAAATACTATAAGATGTGCAAAGAAACAGGAAAGTATGCCCCATGTATCAGGAAAAAAAGCAGGCAACACAAACTGCCTATAAGAGTGAACAGACACCAGATTAAAAAAGACTTTAAAGTAGCCACTATAAATGTGGTTCCACAATTAAAGGAAACCATGATTGAAGAAGAAAGGAAAATATGATGACAATGTGAAATCAAATATAGAATATCAATAAAGAGAAATTATTTTTAGGGTAGCTCATATGGTTGGGTGTCTGCCTTCGGCTCAGGCCCTGATCTTATTAGGGTCCTGGGGTGGGGCCCTACATCTCCCTCTCCCTCTGCCTGCTGCTCCCCTTGCTTGTGCCCTCTCTCTCTCTCTCCCTATCAAATAAACAAATAAAATCTTAAAAAGAGAGAGAGAAATTATTTTTTAAAAAGAACAAATGGGGCACTCGGAGGCTCAGTCAGTTGGGCAACTGCCTTCAGCTTGGGTCATGGTCTTGGGGTCTTGGGATCAAGCCCTGGTGTCAGGCTCCCTGCCCAGTGGAGAGCCTGCTTTTCCCTCTCCCTTTGTCCCTCCCCCTGTTCATGCACATTCTTTCTCTCAAATAAATAAATAAATAAAATCTTAAAAATAATTTTAAAATTATAACAAATTTTAAAAGAACAAATGGAAATTCAGGAGTTGAAAAGTACAATAACTGGCATGAAAAATTCAACAGTATGTTTGAACTGGAAGACTAATTAGTGAACTCAAGGACAGTGTGATAGAGATTAAGCCATCTGAACAACAGAAAGGAAAAGGCCAAAGAAAAATGTACAAAGCCTCAGAGAAATGTTACATACAACAAAGTGCTATATTAGCTAAGAAAATTACTCCCAATAGTAACTTGAATCACAAGGAACGAAGTGAAGAGATCCAGAAATTATATGTAAGAAGATCAGCATAACAGGGGTGCTTGGGTGGCTCAGTTGGTTAAGACTCTGCCTTCATCTCAGGTCATGATCCCAGGGTCCTGGGATGGAGCCTAGTGTTGGGTTCCCTGCTCTGCAGGAGGCCTGCTTTTCCCACTGCCTCTGCTGCTTCCCCTGCTTCTGCTCTCTCTCTGTCAAATAAATAAATAAAATCTTTGCCCCCAAAAAAATTAACATAGCAAAAATTAGAAACATATACTTGCTTTCTTTTCTTCCCTCTGAGCCTTTAAAATATGTAAAATTACACAAAGCAATAATTATAACAGTGTATTGTTGAGTTTGCAAGAGGTATAGGTATATTATATATAACAATATATAATAATAAAATCAGTGGAATAGAGTTACATAGGAGTAATATTTCTGGATATCACTAGAATTAAATTAGTATGAATCTGAAGCTGAAACTGATAAGCTAATACATATATGGTAAGCAACTAGATCAAACACTAAGGACATAACTAAAATATATAGGAAAAAACCATTAATAAAACTAAAATGCAATATTAGAAAGCACTCACTTAATGCAAAAGAGGAATAAAGGGACAAAAAAGATATGTGACATATAGATAACGAAAAGTAAAATGGCAGATCTAAATTCAACTCTTTAACTGATAATAAAGTATGACTGGATTAAGCTATTCAAAAAAAGGCAGGGTTGTCAGACTGGGTATAAAGAAACAAAACCTAATAATATGCTCTTAATAGGAGACACATTTTATATTAAAAAATACAAATAGATTGAGAGTAAAAGGATAAAAATGCTACACACACAGCAACCACAAGAAAATGGAGTGGCTATAGTAATCAGACAAAATAGACTTTAGACCTTTTTTTTCATAGAGATAAAAAAATTTTATAGAGAGACATTTAATAATAAAAGGGTCAATCCACTGGGAAGATATAACAGCCATAAATATATATGCACCTAACAGAGACTATCAAAATACATGAAGAAAATTTGACAAAAATGAAGGAAGAACAGACAATTCAATGATAACAGTTGGAGACTTTCAACTTTTAATAATGGATAGAACATTAAGGCAGAAGATCAACAAGAAAATAGGTTTGGGGCACCTAGTTAGCTCAGTTGGTAGAACATAAGACTCTTGATCTCAGGGTCATGAGTTTAAGCCACATTGGTTGTAGAGATTACTTAAAAAAGAAAGAAAGAAAGAAAGAAAGAAAGAAAGAAAACAGAAGACTTGAATATTATAAACCAACTAGACCTAACTGACATCTATAGAATACTTCACCCACCAGCAAGAGGATATATATTCTTCTCAAGTGCATGTGGAACAACATACTCCAGAAGATACCATATGTTAGGCAATAAAACAAACCACAATAAACTTGAAAGATTAGAAATAATACTAAGGGGGCACCTGGGTGGTTCAGTGGGTTAAAGCCTCTGCCTTCGGCTCAGGTCATGATCCCATGGTCCTGCGATCCACATCGGGCTGGGGAGCCTGCTTCTTCCTCTCCTGCTGCTCTCACTGCTTGTGCTCTCTCTGTGTGTCAAATAAATAAATAAATAAAATCTTTTAAAAAGATAGATTGATGACCCAAGAAAAGAAAAAGAAAGAAAACTCATATTACTAGAGTCAGAAATGAAAGAGAGGACATAACTACTGACTTTACAGAAATAAAAGGATTAGGAAGGAATACTATGAATAACTGTATGCCAGTACATTAGATAATTAGGATGACATGGACAAATTCTAAGACACAAATTATCAAGACTGACTCCAGATGAAATAGCAAATATGAATACAACTATAATAAGAGAATGAATTAGTAAACAAAAAGTTACTGAAATGGAAAAATCTAGTTCCAGATGGCTTCACTGGTGAATTCTACTAAACATATAAAGATGAATGAGGGCTAATGCTTCACAAACTTTTCCAAAAAATAGAATACTTCCCCACTCATTTTATGAGGCCACTATTATCCTGTTGCCAAAACCATACAAAGACTCTACATGATGTATCTGAGCAAGGAAATGGTAAGCATGTGACTTCTATGACTGTTAACTTGCAGGAGAGGCTACCCCTTTGGTTCCATTCAGAACTTACTTCCAACACAGAATGCATTCTAAGAAACACAAATGACCAAGAAACCCAATCACATCCTTTCTGACATGTGTAACTTTCCTGTATTTGCCAACCACTTATACTGACTACAAAGAAGGAAAGGGAGTGGCACCTGGTTGGCTAAGTCAGAAGAGCCCGTGACTCTTGATCTTGGGGTCATGAGTTCAAGCCCCATGTTGGGCGTAGAGATTACTTAAATTAAAAAGAAACTTTAAAAGAAGGAAAGAGAGACCAAAACACAGTTTTTCACCTTTCATTACTTTTGTAGAATGTACATATGTACAAATATCAAGAAAAGAAAAAAGTTTATGCCTGTGCAGCATTTCCATTATTCTGGTAAGAAGTAAGTACGAGTGCATGTACAAGCTACAAAAGACGAATTGTGCAATTCTGGTGATTCTGCATATGAGTCACATGCTCGTGTGTTTGCATTTAAAACCAGCATCAAAGAATACAACAATGAACTGTAGAGTTCCTGCTAATAATATAAAATTTTACATAATAAATAAAAAGCACCATGTCAAGGTCAACATCCATGTCGTAAATCCTACTGATAGCATGCAGCTATGCTGTGATGAAATGGTACTTTATCTCTGTGATGTTCCTCCCCAAAACCCATATTCCCAGTCTAATCAAGAGAAAAACACCAGCCAAATCCCATTAGATATTGTAAACATCATCAAAATCAGAGAAAGAGTGGAGAAACTGTCATAGCGAAGGGAAGCCTAAGGAGATACGACAACTAAAAGAAACACAGCATTCTGGATGGGGTCCAAGAGTAGAAAAGGGGCATTAGGTTAAAAAAAAAAAAGAAAATTTTAATAAAGTATAAATTTCAACTAATGACAAAATGTCAATATTGGTTCATTATTTATAACAAATGTACCATATTAATGTAAGCTTCTCCTGGGTGTGGAATATATTTGAATTCTCTAGATCTTCTCAATTTCTCTGTGAATCTATAACCGTTCTAAAAAATGAAGTCTATCAAAAAAGAAAGAAAGAAAGAAAAGTCAAAAAGGAGACCACAGAATAAAGACAACCTTTATATTTTAGTCCCTTTAAAGGTACTTCCTCCCTTGCTCTTTGAACAAGGGGCCTTGCATTATCATTTTACAAAGGGCCTCACAAATTATGTAGCCCACTCTGCCTCTGCCCCAACCTCTGTCATCCAGACCTCAGACTGGGGTTGCCCTGGACCCTTCTGGGGGTGTCTGAGGCCAAGAGTTAGGCTGTGAGTGTGTATGTTGGAGTCCAGCAGGGAAGGCCAGCATAGCACAAGTTCTGTGCTCTGACCTTGTCTAGATTCTGGGAAAAGCAGCTGCAGCAGCCACAGTCTAGAGAGGTCCCCCTCAGACCAAACGGTGTTCCTAAGAGAAGCCCTCCTCACCATGGTAGGCAGCCTGGAGCTGGAAGGGACCTTGTTCATTGTTCTACCACAACCCCCTGCCCTGCCTTTTAGGGAGAAGAAGGAGGGCAGGAACAGAGGCCTGAAAAGGGATCGAAGCCTCCTGGGCCTCCAGAGCCCTCCAGCAAGTAAGTGACAGCCTGGGTCCTGCCCAGCCCAGAGCCTGGTACTGCCTTCTTCTGGCCCAGGTTGGACCTGCCTTCCCAGTCCCTGAATGTTCCCCAGCAGCCTGAGTTGCTACCCCACCTTTCCTCAGAGCCCCTTCCTTGTTTCTCTGGGAATAAGGAAGGGGGAGGGAGAGAGAAAGTGTGTGTGTGAGAGAGAGAGAGAGTGTGTGTGTGTGAGAGAGACACTGCGTGTGTGTGTGTGTGTGTGTGTGTGTGTGTGTGTAGCCCTAGTGAGGATGAGGCCAGAAGCAGAAAAGAGAAGGCTCTTGTCACTGCATTTCCCACTTGGTTATTTCCCCTGGGGCGAAAGTGGGAGAGAGCCTGAGAGCTACAGGCTGGACAGGGCCTGCTGCAATCCACAGCAGCTAGTCTTGAGACCAAAATGCTGCCATGGGTGTCATTAGGAAAGAATGCAGAGGCTGCAGCAGCAGGGGGAACCTCTGAGCTGGAGAGGGCATTCCTCCTGGACTCCAGGCAGACAGGCCCTGCAAAGTGAAACCAGACCTCCATGGAATCTGTGCTCTAGAGAGGCTCAGATGGAGTGGGCTCTGTTTCTGCCACGAGGTGCAGCCTCACCAGAGATCAGGAATCCCTAAACCAGGAGCTCACCCTTGGCTTCCTCAGATCCCACAGAGAAAGACCAGGGCCCTGGAGACTGTTGCCATGGCAGCAGCTGCCAGGGGCTGACTGCCCTCCCCCTTGCCTGCAGCACTGCCCTGCCTGCCTTTGGATCCCTCCGTTCCTGCTCTCTGAAAAGGCCTGTACTGTCCACCTTGGATGCATGTAAACGGGCCTGGAGCCCACTTCCCAGGAGCAGTTTTACAAGGCGGGTTACAAGTTCCAAATCTTACATCATACTGCCAGGATTTCAATCCCATCTTGGCTACTATCATCTGTGTTTCCATCGGAGCAGTTTGTGACCTCCCAGAGCCTTTATTATCTCACCTTTTTTTTCATTATCTCACCTTTAAAATGGCATTTCTTAGACTTAAAGCCTCCCTAGCAATTGTGAGCTAAGCAACACATCCTCACAAGATCCTATGTCAGCAGTAAGTATTGAATCAAATCCATAAGAAGGGTTATTTCATAGCACCCACTGCAACCACAAACAAGTAGCAGACCACATTCCTTTGTAACAGATGGTTGTCACCATGGCAGAACCACCTTCATCTTATTTTCTCTTGAGAGCCCTTTCTCTCAAGGGAACCCCAAATCAGTTACTGTCAGGCAGAGACTTAGAGCCAACACAAATGTCTTCATTCTTCCTTTCATTCCTGGTTCTGGTTCTTTATACCTCCCTTGTCTGACCCTATGTTTACCAAGTTCTCAACAATGGTTAATTTATACTAGTCTGGGTGCTTTCATGGGCAACTGTGTCTCTTACTCTCAGCAGCACTAGAAAGTAATCCCATCCTACAAGGTCACACTGAGAGATGAAAGGAGGGGAACTGGCCTGGCAGGGCACACCCCTGGGTGCCAAACCCCACAGGGGAAAGGAATTTTTTCATTTTTATTTAGAGCTCTTTGCTGAGATCTCCCCTAGATCTTTCCTGAGCTTGCTGAATTTATCATCCTATTTAGTACTAATGGCATGACTTAAACTAATATTTTGTAGCTAATGTACTGAATAATAGAATTTGGATTCAAAGACTAAGGGAGTGAACCTAACAATACAACATTTAGCCCAGAAAAACAGAAGTTTCTATACTTGGGTTAAAATTAAAATGATTGGGGCTCAGTCATTAAACGTCTGCCTTTGGCTCACGCCATGATCTGAGGGTTCCGGAATCGAGCCCCGCATTGGGCTCTCTGCTCGGCAGGAAGCTTGTTTCTCCCTCTCCCACTCCCCCTGCTTGTGTTCCCTCTCTTGCTGTGTCTCTCTCTGTCAAATAAATAAATAAAATCTTTTCTCTTTTAAATAAAATCTTTTAAAAAATAAAATTACAATGATTTATATATGTGCACCCTTATTTTTTTTTGATGTTTTATTTATTTATTTGTTAGAGAGAAAGAGACAGCACAAGCAGGTGGAGTGGCAAGCAGAGAGAGATCAAACTCCAAGGAGCCTGATACAAGGAGCCTGATGTTGGACTTGATCCCAGGACTCTGGGATCATGCCCTGAGCTGAAGGCAGATACTTAACTGACTGAGCCACCCAGGCATCCTGCACCCTTATGTTTTCTTGCACCATTATTCACAATGGCCAAATTATGGAAGCAGCCCAAGTGTCCATCAATAGAAGAATGGATAAAGAGGATGTGGTATATATACACAATAGAATATTACTCAGCCACGAAAAAGAATGAAATCTTGCCAAATCTTGCAATGACATGGATGGAGCTAGAAAGTACTATGCTAAGTGTAATAAGCCAGTCAAAGAAAGACAAATACCATATAATTTCATTCACATGCAGAATTTAAGAAACAAATGAACAAAGGTTAAAAATAAAAAGAGATAAACCAAAAAACACACACTTAACTATAGAGAACAAATGAATGGTTACGAGAGGGTAGGGTTTGGGGGGATGGGTGAAATAGATGAAGGAGATTAAGAGTACAATTATCTTGATGAGCACCAAGTAATACATAGAATTGTTGAATCACTCTGTAATACACCTGAAAGTAATTTAACACTGTATGTTAACTATACTGGAAATAAATTTTAAAAATTAAAACGATTTATGTAAGTGTATTAACAGGGATGTGTGAAAACAGATTTGGGGTGTCAGGTGATTGCAATTAAAGTGGATTTAACTGTGTGATCAGGCACCCACAAAATCTACTATGCATCTACAGATGTATTGTGGCTATTCTAGAATGAAGGTGTGATAAGATCACTCCATTCTACACTAGGCAAAACATGCAGTACTTTCAGAGGCATTTATAAATTCAGGAGCATGTAGGATGGTGAGAGACTTTGAAAAAGTATATCATATCAGAAAGAACTGAAATAACTGGGGAGGTTAAGGCTAAATAAATAAGTCTTGGTGAGAATATAATTGTTTTTAAACTGAGGGTTTTGGAGGGGCAGGAGGTGGGGGTTTGGGTGAGCCTGGTGGTGGATATTAAGGAGGGCACATATTGCATGGAGCACTGGATATGAAGCATAAACAATCAATCTTGGAACACTGAAAAAAAATAAAGTTTATAAAAAAGAATATGATTGCTTTTAAATGAGATAGCATACTGCACAATACCTGGCATAAGTGCTCAATTAATGTTAATTTAAAAACAATAATTTAAAAATTTTTAAAAATAAAAATAATAATTCATAGCAGTATTAGTGTGAGGTCATACTATTATTATTGTTGTTATTGTTATTACTATTTCTGTTAGTACAATTAATGCTTACAGAGTGCTCTCTATGTGCTACATACCTTTCCAAGTCCTTTACATATACAAACTTATTTACTCATTTTCCCAAACCCATGAGGTAGGTACTATTGTGTCTCCAGTTTTGCAGATGAGAAAGTTGAGTCACAGAAAGTTCAAGTAGATTTCCCAGTGTGCCTCACAGATGGGAAGGAGAAAGAACATTAACTCTGGCAGTGTCAGGCTCTCAAGGGTAAAAGGCACTCTTGTTACTTTATTCTTGTTTTTTATCACTCCAGAGGGCCAAACCAGCACCAATGTATGTAAACTACTGGGAGGCAGGTATCAGCTCAATAAAAGAAAAAACTCTGAATGATTAAAACTGTATGAAATTTCACACCACAGGATGTAAGGGGGGGAAAGGGTAGAAGTGAAGAAATGAATAAAATGGGGGTTCTCTTGGAAAGAAACCATACAAATGATGAAGCCAACCTTCCATGAAAAGAGTAAAGAAGGCATTGTGAAACTTGGATTTTAAAAGATACACATCACAGAAAAATTTAAAAGTAAAACAGGCATGGAAAAGATACAAAAATGAATATTCATATTCCTATCTAACACAAAGTAAATTAGTTGTTGGAGAAAAGTGACAAAAAGCTCCAAAAATAGGAAAATTTCCATATGAACTTGTTTGGAAACGTACTAGACAGCCTGGGTTTGCAAAAGAAAATGATCCCAGGATCCTCACAGATTTGATAGACACCAATCCTGAAAGTATAAAATACAGAGAGGATAGGTATAGTTTGCTCTCTGGAAGAAAGGGCACCTGCATGAGAAAGTAACATCCAGGCTGATCTGAGTAGATAAAATGCAGGCATGAGGTTGAAGATCATAAAACACCATTAGATCCAAATACACATACTTGTAATGACAAGTATGTTAATATGATTTTAATCCTACTACTCAAGTGTGCGGTCAACAGAATTATTGGATAGTTGGATATGAATATCTTCTGTGCTGAATCTTTTGGGTACTGCAGTCCCAGGACCAGATATTCGCTGATTTAATGAATTAATATACACTTTCTTGACCAGCAACACCAAGAGGTGGCTGGTTAAGGATTTAGAATCCCAGAAAAATCTCTTTACACACACATGCACACGCACACACATAATAGTATATATAGGGTTGCCTTGCTGGCTCAGTCAGTGGAGCATGTGACTCCTGATCTTGGGGTCATTAAGTTCAAGCCCCATGTGTGGTGTGTTTACTTAAAAATTTTTAAAAATCATATACATATATGTACATATATAATAATGCCACTCTCTCCACCAAGAATTCTCCCATTACAGGTAATAAATACATTTTTAGACTATTTGCACTTAGACAAATCTGTATTTTGATTTGTGAAAATCAAAGTATTCATGTTTTTAATGTACATACTTTACAAACAACTCTTTCTAGAGTTCTAGAACTGAATGATTACTAATTTAGACTGGAGCCTCTATTTGTAATACAGGTTTGGGGGCTCAAAAAAATCCTTCAGTCATGGAAAATTGAAAGCTTATCTTCCATAAAAGTGACAAGAGATCTAAACCATGTTGATAGAGCCTAAACGGCCATGATGGAGTTAGGGATGTGGATTAAAGCTGGGAAAGTTGACATATGGTATTGATTCATTAAGGAAAAACAGTCAAATTTCAGTGGAGGATCTGGACTTTAGCGGAAATAATGGGCCTTGTTGGCTGAAAACGGGAGAATGGGGAGAGAGGTGGTATCAGGGTAAGCAACGGAGAAGAGGCAGTTAACACAAAGACTGGATGCTGACCGTCTCTGGTAACCAGGAAAAGGTAAATATAAACAAAGGGGTTGAGTGACGATGGCTGATGGGTTGCGCGTTAGGAAATACTGTCCGGCTGCAGCACGGCCGCCCGTGGTCAAAGTGGTAACTGGGGATCTGAGCTCGGCGGTGACGCGCGGCCCTCACGTGACCAGGAGCCTATGTCTGCCCTAGTCCCGCTCTCCTGGTCCTTTTTGCCTGTCCAGACACCGTCTGCCTCCTGCCCTTCGGTCGAGGGGAAGAGCAGAAGGAAGTAAGTCCCCCTGGTCTTCTTAAATCGGTATGAGTGTTGGTGCTGCCCAGTAACCTCTGGGATCGGGATGGCAGAGAGTACCAGGCCTTTCCCTAGACCCATGTGCGCCCACATTTTGGTGCAGAAAATGGTGGTCTTGGGGTGAGGTGGGGAAATGAGTGGGGGCCCCTAGGGAACACAGACACAGATTCTAAGTAATCCTTCTCTTCCACTTGCCGCCCGAAAAGAAATGACGAGCACTGCAGGGTGCAGGGTGGTGGGGCACAGAGGACTAAGCTTGAGGTGGGGCGTGGGGGAGGGGAAGCAGAAGGGGCTGGCGTGGGGGCGGCGGCTAGTGCCTAGGAAAGGAACGCGTGTGTCAGTCAGACCTTCCCTCCTCCCCACTCCCCGCCCCCTACCCTTTCCTGCGTCTGTCTGCAGGTCACAGCGGAGCGCCTCGAGGAGAGGACGCTTAGAGCAAACCTCCAGGAGAGGTCCGGGTCGGCGCCAAGGTGGGCAGTGGCGCGGGATGGGGTGCGTGGGAGGACGCTGATGGGAACAGAGTCGGTAGCACCACCGTCCCGCCCCGCCCCTGCCACTGCGGGAGAGGCCTGTGGCAAGGCCTGCTGGGAAAATGGTGGGCTTTCGGGAAGGAGGGGCAAGGGACGCTGCGAGGGGTGGGACACGGCGGGGGTCCCTAGCGCCGCAGAGCCTCTCAACGAGCGTAGGTTGAGGAACCTGTGCCCCGACTCGGGAGAAGGCAGGTTTGGGAACGCGGGGCTGGGGTTTTGATTTAGCTCCCAAGTGTGTTGACTCGACTCTGCCTTGGTTATCTCCTGTGAATAACTGTATTTATAAAGACCATCCTGAACATGGAAAAATCCTGCAAAGAAAATGAAGAACAGCCACAGAGCGCACCCAAGACAGTTGAGGAGCAGCCTCCAGTAGAGCACTCTCCCGAAAAGCAGTCTCCAGAGGAACCATCTTCCGAGGAGCAGCCTCCAGTAGAGCACTCTCCCGAAAAGCAGTCTCCAGAAGAACCATCTTCCGAGGAGCAGTCCTCGGAGGAGGAGTTCTTTCCCGAGGAGCTCCTTCCCGAGCTCCTTCCCGAGATGCTCGTGTCAGAGGAGCGCCCTCCTCAGGAGCGCCTTTCTAGAAGGGACCTTTTTGAGGAGCGCCCTCCCATGGAGCAGCCTCCTTGTGGAGTGGGAAAACATAAGCTAGAAGAAGGAAGCTTTAAAGAGAGGCTGGCTCGCTCTCGCCCGCAATTTAGAGGGGACATACACGGCAGAAATTTAAGCAATGAGGAGATGATAAAGGTAGCAGAGGAGATGGAAGAAATGAAAAGAGTGCGCAACAAATTGATGGTTATGCATTGGAAGGCGAGACGGAACCGCCCTTACCCTATTTAATGTGTTCGGCCTTTAATTGTTTTGCCTGATATAAGTATTGCCACCTGAACGTTGCATTTTCTTATATACCTTTCCCGATCTCAATTATAACTTTTCGCGTGGCTTTATTCTAGGTGTTTTACTGGTAACTGGCATTAAATTGGGTTTTCCCCACCCGCAAGCTGCAACTTTCACTTTTTCAATCATGAGTCTCATCCATTTGCATGAAAAGATGTACATTATATATTGTGAAGTGAAATTTTTGAAAAGTATATGTTGTATCCCATTTTGTAAAAAGAATGTATATTTATATATTAATATGCAAAGAAAAACAGTATATCTTAAATGGCTTAACAGTGGCTATCAGTGCGGTAATAGGGGTTTTGGTTTGTTTTTCATTTTTGCTTCATCGGAATGTCTTTCAAGACAAACATTTTTTTGTTAAAAAAATATAATGGGAAAAACTTTTAAAATTGTCATTCAGCTTATAAAGGCAATGTGGCACTTAATAAATTCTTGTCAGAACTTTAAAGAAAAGTAAATCCCATGTTTGTTTGTTCTTAAGTAGGCTCTGTGCCCAGCATGGAGCCCAATGAGGGCTTGAACTCACAACACTGTGATCAAGAGCCAGAGGCTTAACAGACTGAGACACCCAGTTGCCCCAATCCCACTTTTTTTTAAATCTCAGGCAGAAGAACAAACCAGGTACCTCTGTTTCACAGTCATTCTTTTCCCATTTAAAGAGGAATAATGCTTGACTTATAAGGCAGCTGTGGAGCCAAATGAAATGAAGATCCTAGAGCTGCCTGATTTTCCCTCACCTGTGCATGCAGGACCCCCAACCCCTATAGATAACCTTCAAATATAAGGGATAGAACCCAAAAGGAGGTTTCACTTACACTCACAAATAATTCCTGTGAGATTCCAGTTGAGTGCCACATTCTCCTGCCCTGCTATTCTCTTCCCTTGGATACTGTCATATCTGCTGCTCAGGGCTGCCTCTTCTCCTGGGTCCTTCTCCTTCCATGCCCTGTCCCCCCTACCCGCAGCTAAGGTGCTTGGGTTGCTGATTGCTCTGGAGTCCTTTCTAGGTCAAATAAGAACCTACAGATAAATGGAAAATGTTTCTCCTTCAGTTTTTATATTATACTTATCCAGATGCATATCATCCCAGTCCTGCTTAAACCTCAAAGTCTTAAAGAATTCTTAACAAAATAGTCCCCCCCCCCGCCCCCGCCGAAAGTCTCATCTTTTCCTCCCTGGATTCAAACATGAATTCACTGAGATACGGGCTAGGAGACAAATTTGTGCCAGCCATAATGCTGGGTATTCTGAATTGAAACCTCCCTCCCAAAATATTCTCCAAGAATGACTATGGTTTTAGGTGCCTAACATTTGCCCTAGGGTGAATTCTTTCCGAAGGGTTTTCTGGCAGACTTGCCTTAACCAATTCAGCTGACTTGCTCAGCTTGTATAAGTTGAAGAGGAAAGTAAGACTTAGGTTAAAGCTAGGGCATTTCCCTTCTTCCCCACCGTACATCACCAAGAAAGAAGCATTCAAAAGTACTTTGTACTTTGTAAGTCATTAAAGTACTGTATATGTATATACATACAGCTCTATATGCATGTACCAGATATTATGATTTCTCAAACTACCCTTATAACACCTAAGATTTTGTTTTATTGATGCTATTAATTCTAGAAACATGGATAGTGGTTAATAATTTTTTAAAATTGTGACCCAGTCATGAACCCTGAATTTCTGTTTAATTGACTGTGTAGCTTCATTGTGTTTACTTCTCTAGAAAGTATGATTTGCAATTCTAGAAGTATCACTTAGGGGAAGAATTGTTACCCCAAATTCAACATTGAAATTACTTACATATCTTAAATATCAGCATTTCTCTTATTAAAAAAATGCAGGGACCCGGGCTCTATCCCAGACCCACTAAATTTCATTTTCTGTCAATTAGCACACAATTTAGAAATCCACTTCCATATGCAATATACTCCTGGTTTTAGTAAAAGTAAATTATGACAAAACTAGAATAAAATGCAGATGATTTTATCAGAATTTAAAAGGGTGCAAGGTTTGGGGCACCTGGCTGCCTCCTGATCGTGGGGATTGTGAGTTCAAGCTCTACACTGGTATTGGGTTTACGTAAAAAAGAGCGAAAGTTTTGTCCAAGCATATTTTTAAGAAACTAAAAACCACCTCATCAGTTTTACTCCATAAAATTTAAATTGCTTGCCACAAAGCAAGACCATATACAGAATAAAAACCTGAGGACAATAAAATAGCAAGATATATTTTTCACAACTGGCATTAAGTAATGTCTTGCATTCCTTCCTTATAAGAAGTAAAATGGATCTGAAATAAATTTAAAGCTCTTTGGTGTTCAGTTCACAAAATGGTGAGCCAGTCCTGTGCCCTTGACCTTTTTGCTTTTTATTTTACACTGTATGATGCCATTTGGGGGGATCTTCATGTCTCCAGACCATTCTTCAAGGTCATGGCAGCCTGATGGATGCTGGTTGGGCTGGATTCCAGTTGGAGTGAGATAAGTTTCCAGAGGCTCACTATACCAGTTTGACAAGACAGAATGAATCCACCCCCCACCCCCACCCCATGGTGCTCAGAGGGGCGGTGCTCAGGTAGGATGTGGAAAGGCTCACCCAAGTCACACTTCTCTCGAGGGTGGGTCTGATGTTGGATTCTCTGCTCCAGCCTGCAGCAGGCACCAGACCCTCTGAGGCTGGTGGCCAAATTGTCCTGGACACACTTACCTGGAGGGCAACAACGATCCCCATTGCAGGTCAGAGCACTTTGCCTTTCCCTCCTTTCTCCCTTCTCTTTTGGGGAACTTTTTGTAGGGGAGGGGATAAAGTTCCAAGGATTCCTAACTGGAAACATTGGTTGGGATGGTCTTTGAGTGGGCAGATGTCTGACCTGGGTCTGACCAGGCCACGTGGCTCTCCTTTTGAGTTTACTGAACTAGCTTTTCCACAAATGGGGTTAGACCTCAGACAAGACCTCACCCATCCCTCTTCGACCCACCTTGCACAGACTCCCCAGAGGGCCTCAGATGTGCCCCAGCCTGTGTTGGTGACTCTGCCCTGAACATTGCTCTGTGCCTGCAGTGCCTCTGAGGTCTGTGTCAGCCTAGGCCCAGGGTCAGAGACTCCAAGTAGAGGGAACTTGCAAAAGCATGTGGTCCAACAACAACTTAGGAGAAAAGGGGTTTCACCTCCTGTGTGAGCATCACATTGCAATGCCTATGCATTGCAGGCCCTGCCCATGACTTGAGTGCCAGGGGCATTGTTGGTAGACAGTCAGCAGAATCCAGGTCCTGGCTCTCTGGTCCTCTTAACCACTTCCCTGCCCAGACAGAAGGTTGGCATCTCAATCACATATCCAAGAAGCAGCTTGTCTGGTCAACCCCAGAGCAAAAAGCATTTAGGGTCCCAGACCCTAGAGAAAGCCCTCTTTTAATCAGAATGATCTGGCTTTTATGAAACAGTGCTGGAGAGTGGGAGCCCCTCAGTGTGAGATAGCATACCTGAGAGATCAGGTTCAGGTTCCCTGTAAAATATCCGAGATTCCTTCCTCTCCCATTCAGAAATACTAACCCAAACTCAATTATTTTTATGAATAAAGAATAAAATTATAGAGATAGAGAAGAGACATATCCTATGTTCTAATTCACATTTGTCTGAATCAAATTCTGTGTTCTCCCCACTCTCCACACTCCAATTTACTTATTTAATTAATTACTTAAAAGTAAGGTCTGTACCCAACTTGGGGCTCAAACTCACAATCCTGAGGTCAAGAGTCACATGTGCCACCAGCTGAGCCAGCCAGGTTTCCCAGACTGCCTCCAATTTAGATTGTAGTTTTTCAGGACTTAAGGTATAATTGAATTAGACTTACCAAGTACTGTGTCCTTGTTGGTTTGTGCATTTGGGTGAGTTTTTGCATTACTATTTTTCTCCAGATGGAACTGTCCAGTAGGCAGTTAGATGTAAGTGTCTAGAGTTTGAAAGAGATTGGCATGGAAATATGGATTGTGGCTGGTGGTACCTGACATGTAGTAAGGGCCTTTTGAATATTTATTGAATTAAAAGAATGAAGAATCCAGTGGTATATCCTTCTACGTTTTTCTATAAATATGTATTTTTAAAACGAAAGTGGGACCATACTGAATGTACTGATGCATACCCTATGTGTAAAAAAATGAATTTATTCTTTAAACCTCTTGTGCGCTCTCTAAAACCAGACAATACTGGTTTTAAATAGTATTTAAAAACTAGAAGTAAGCACGCCATCTGGTGTCTGGAGGCAGAACTACGAGTTGAATGAACAGTTAACAAAGGAAAAGAGGGAAGGAGAGAAACTACTGGGGGGTGGGAGAAGACTTGATATTGGGGAGGGGAATACCTCAACCCTGACTCACACTGGACTGATCCAGTATCAACCTTTTCTTGGGGGGTGAAGTAGCTCAAGAAGCAACGTATACTTAGACGGTTTTTCTCTGTCTCAAGTCAAGATAAGTATGTGTGCATATGTGTGTAAGTTTAAACTGAAAGCTTTTATACTATTTTGAATTTTTTCTGATTGTGGAAGTTATATGTTTCTTCCAGAAAAATCTGGAAAATATACTTTATGTAGGAAAGTATAAAACAAAATATAAATTACCTATAGTTCCTCTACCTAGAGAAATTGTTAATATTGACAGATACGTGCTTACATTGTGTGTATATTCCTTTTATGTTAATAAAATATATTATTCTGATACTTTTATGTGTTATTTACATATTTGTAGTTATATCTTATAGCATATATTTTATTAATTCCTTTATTTTTCTTTGCACATGTGCCACGACATTCATCTATATGGGTATTCCATCAACCACACCCCTTGATGGTGATGTCTATAGTGAAGATTAAAAAAATCTCAAAGAATATTAAATGGCACAGAAATTGGGGTGAAGTATTTATTTTTTATTTTAATTTAATTTAATTTTATTTTATTTTTTAACGTATTCATTTGAGAGAGATACAGAGACAGAGACAGAGAGAGAACACAAGCAGGGGGAGAGGCAGAGGGAGAGGGAGAGGCAGACTCCCCACTGAGCTGGGAGCCTGACATGGGGCTTGATCCCAGGACCCTGGGATCATGACCTGAGCCAAAGTTAACATCTATGTTCTAATTCAGATTTGAACATCTGAGCCACCCAGGTGCCCCAGGGATGAAATATTTAAAACATACCACAGATTTAGAGATATCTTGGAAAAATATAAATCTCTACTCACATAATAGAAAATGGGCAAAGTACATGGAGAAGTAATTCACATGAAAAGACACAAATCACATGCACACATGCTTGCACACACGTGCACACACATACATACATATTCATAGAATCTAAATGACATTATATAAATGGCATTTTTAACTTACATTTCATTTGACAAATGTTTTGGGGTTTTTTGTTTTACTCAACTGTGTGTTTTGGAAATCTATCCATCTGTCCATGTTGGTACCTGTTGTAATTTATAACAAGAAATATATTTGGTTTTTGCCCCCAGTTCCTAGCATAAAGCTCCTCAATCCCTTAGAATTTCCTGAGTGGTAGGAATGTCTTTTGTCATTCATGAAGAGCCCCTTTTGAGTTTATACTAATAAGATGATTTAGGGTTGGGCCCTTGGATAGCCTCAAGATGGCACTGGTTACCAGAAAGACCAAGTTGAACTTTCAGACCCCCTCACCAGCTTCTAGGAAGGGAAAGGTGGGAAGGCTGCAGACAAAGCTACATGAAAGCTTTTGGATGGCAAGATTCTTTTAAAGATTTTACTTATTTGTCAGAATGAGAACGTGTGCGTGAGCCCAAGCAGGGGGAGTGGCAGGCAGAGGGAGAAGCAGACTCCTTGCTAAGCAGTGAGCCCGATGAGGGATTCGATCTCAGGAACCTGGGTTCATGACCTGAGCCGACGCTTAACCGACTGAGCCATCCAGGCACCTGAGCAGCAAGATTTGATGAGCTTCCAGGTTGGTGAATACATCCACATCATGGGAGGGTGGCCCACCCCAGTTCTATGAGGACAGAAGGTCCTGCATTTGGGACCCTTTTGGACCTCATCCCTTGTACCTCTTGATCCAGTTATTCATCCGTCTCTTTTATAACATCCATTGTAATAAACTAGAAAGCATAACTAAATGTGAACCAAGCTAGCAAGTTAATTGAATCCCCGGATGGAGTCGTGGGAACCTCTGATCTAGTAGGTGAGAAGCATAAATGACAACCTGGACATAAGGTTGGCATCTGAAGGGGGTGGGGTGCAGTCTTGTGGGACTGAGCCCTTAATTTGTGGGATCAGACACTCCCTCGGTGTCAGAATTGAGTTGATTGCTTGCTGTGCTCAAAAAATCCCACATTAGACCCATAGATTTAGGTCATATGTAACAGCTGCATACATTGCATAGTGTGAATGAACAAATCGTTAAGTTTATTCCTTAACGATAGACACTAAGATTGTTTCCAATGCCTTACTATAACAAACATGGGGCAATGGCATGTTTTTGGCATGCCTTACTGTGCATATGTGTAAGTATTTCTCAGGAATTAGTGACTAGAAGGGGGACTGTGGGGTTATTTGGTACATTTAGGGTACACTGCCAAACTGTCCTCTGTAATGGACATTTATCATCTGAATTCTTGTCGGACTTTGACTAGTCTGGTGCAGTCAGACCCTTGAGGGCCAAGCCTCTGTGCCGTTGCCTCAAGCTTTTTTCCTGCCACTTCTGTTTAGACTGGCCTCCCTTTCTCTGTTAAGCAAAATCCTATTCAGTCATTAAAACTCAACTAAAATATCATTTCATCCCAGAGGACTTCCCTGACAGTCACCAGAACAAGCTGAATTAGATGTTCTTTCCTGGTGCTCCTAAATCACCAGGTGACTCGGACTTTGTTATTATCATGTGTTAAAACTATGTTTAGGGGGTGGAGGGTGTGGGTGGAGCCTGCTTCTCCCTCTGCCTGCCACTCGCCCTGCTTGTTCTCTCTCTTTGTCTAACAAGTAAATAAAATCTTAAAAAAAAAAAAAAAAAAAAAAAAAAAACTACGTCTAGGGGCGCCTGGGTGGCTCAGTGGGTTAAAGCCTCTGCCTTCAGCTCAAGTCATGATCCCAGTACCCTGGGATCAAGCCAGGCATCGGGAATCTCTGCTCAGCAGGGAGCCTGCCTCCCCCCCCTCTCTCTGCCTGCCTCTCTGCCTACCTGTGATCTCTATCTGTCAAATAAGTAAATAACATCTTTAAAAAAATACATCTAGACATCTATCTCTCTCATAAGTCAATGAACTCCTCAGAGATATTTGTGTCTCATTAATCAGCATATACAGGACAGAAGACAGAAAAACACTCTTTAAATATAAGATTTTTAAACCAATTATCCAAGATTGTGAAATTTTATATATATATATATATATATATATATATATATATATAATTATTATTTTTATTTTTTCTATAAACATATAATGTACTAGAAGCCCCAGGGATACAGGTGTCCTTCCCAATGTCCATAACCCCACCACCCTCTCTCTACCCCCCTCCCCCGGGCAACTCTCAGTTTCTTTTGTCTCCCTCCCTTCCTACCCCCAAGCCCCCCACATTGCATTTCCACTTTCTCATATTAGGGAGATCATATGATAGTTGTCTTTCTCTGATTGACTTATTTCCCTAAGCATAATGCCCTCTAGTTCCATCCACATCCTTGCAAATGTCAAGATTTCATTTCTTTTGATGGCTGCATAGTCCAAGATTGTGAATTTGTCTGCTCTATTCCAACCTCTGTCATCCAGACCTAACACTGGGGTTGCCCTGGACCCTTCTGGGGGTGTCTGAGGCCAAGAGTTAGGCTGTGAGTGTGTATGTTGGAGTCCAGCAGGGAAGGCCAGCATAGCACAAGTTCTGTGCTCTGACCTTGTCTAGATTCTGGGAAAAGCAGCTGCAGCAGCCACAGTCTAGAGAGGTCCCCCTCAGACCAAACGGTGTTCCTAAGAGAAGCCCTCCTCACCATGGTAGGCAGCCTGGAGCTGGAAGGGACCTTGTTCATTGTTCTACCACAACCCCCTGCCCTGCCTTTTAGGGAGAAGAAGGAGGGCAGGAACAGAGGCCTGAAAAGGGATCGAAGCCTCCTGGGCCTCCAGAGCCCTCCAGCAAGTAAGTGACAGCCTGGGTCCTGCCCAGCCCAGAGCCTGGTACTGCCTTCTTCTGGCCCAGGTTGGACCTGCCTTCCCAGTCCCTGAATGTTCCCCAGCAGCCTGAGTTGCTACCCCACCTTTCCTCAGAGCCCCTTCCTTGTTTCTCTGGGAATAAGGAAGGGGGAGGGAGAGAGAAAGTGTGTGTGTGTGAGAGAGAGAGAGTGTGTGTGTGTGAGAGAGACACTGCGTGTGTGTGTGTGTGTGTGTGTGTGTGTGTGTGTGTGTGTGTGTAGCCCTAGTGAGGATGAGGCCAGAAGCAGAAAAGAGAAGGCTCTTGTCACTGCATTTCCCACTTGGTTATTTCCCCTGGGGCGAAAGTGGGAGAGAGCCTGAGAGCTACAGGCTGGACAGGGCCTGCTGCAATCCACAGCAGCTAGTCTTGAGACCAAAATGCTGCCATGGGTGTCATTAGGAAAGAATGCAGAGGCTGCAGCAGCAGGGGGAACCTCTGAGCTGGAGAGGGCATTCCTCCTGGACTCCAGGCAGACAGGCCCTGCAAAGTGAAACCAGACCTCCATGGAATCTGTGCTCTAGAGAGGCTCAGATGGAGTGGGCTCTGTTTCTGCCACGAGGTGCAGCCTCACCAGAGATCAGGAATCCCTAAACCAGGAGCTCACCCTTGGCTTCCTCAGATCCCACAGAGAAAGACCAGGGCCCTGGAGACTGTTGCCATGGCAGCAGCTGCCAGGGGCTGACTGCCCTCCCCCTTGCCTGCAGCACTGCCCTGCCTGCCTTTGGATCCCTTCAGCTCCTGCTCTCTGAAAAGGCTGTACTGTCCACCCTGGATGCATGTAAATGGTCCCGGAGCCCACTTTTCTGTCAGCCGCTTTCACCAGGGGAAGACCACTGTAATGTAGTCTGAAAAAGTCTGATGGTGAGATGTGTGCCCTGAATAATATAGGCTAGTAAAGGAATCTAGTAAGAATTGTTGGGATTCCACAGACATGGTTCCAGAGCCAATCTCTTTTCTGGCTTGCTAGATGAATTTAGGGGTATATTTAATCTTCCTCTGTTTCTATTTTCTTATCTGTAAATGAGGTCAAAAGCAGATTAATAAAATTGTATCCATATAGCATTTACAAATTTATATTTCTTTTTAAAAAGATTTTATTATTTTAATTTTTATTTGTTTATTTTAGAGAGAATGAGAGAAAGAGAGACAACAGGAGCAGAGGCAGAGGGAGAGGGAGAAGTAGACTCCCCACTGAGCAGGGAGCCTGATGCAGGACTCGATCCCAGGATCCTGGGATCATGACCTGAGCCAAAGGCAAATGCCTAACTGACTGGGCCACCCAGCCACCCCATATTTCTAAATTTTTAGTCTAGGATTCCTGGGTGGCTCAGTGGGTAAAGCATCTGCCTTCCGCTGAGGTCATGATCCCTGGGTCCTGGCATCCATTCCTGCATCAGGCTCCCTATTCAGTGGGGAGTCTACTTCTCCCTCTGCCCCTTTCCTCTGCTCATGCTCTCTCTCTCTCAAATCAATAAATAAAATATTTAAAAAAAAATTTAAATCTAGTCTAAATTCAGAGATGTGCAAGAATGGCGATTTGGATTTGGTTCAAAGTGGTATGAGGTTGGTTACTACTAAAGTAGCAAATATACAATGCAAAGGATATAAAAGAGGTGATAGTGCATGAGACTGAATGCAGCAACCCATTCTGTGCTTTGTATGTCCCAATTTAAGGCCAAAGCTCTGTGGTCTTGACAGCCCCTGTAACATGAAATTCTCACCAAGTCAGATGAGCACAAAACTGGAGGTTCACTGCTTTTTAAACTCCTAATCCTGTCAGCTCTGGGAAAGAATTTTGGACTAACCTACAAGGTAACACATCCGCTACTCAGTAAGCCACTTCACCAAGCCCTAATATCCAGGATGTAAGCATTTTTTTTTTAAGTTTTATTTGTTTTTTGAGAGAGAGATGGGGGCAGAGGGAGAACACGGTGGAGGGGTAGAGGGAAGGGAAAAGACTCTTAAGCATGCCTGACACAGGACTTCATCTCAGGACCCTGAGTCCAAACCAAGAGTTGGATGTTTAACTGCACCACCCAGGTGCCCCAGGTCAACAGCTTTGAGCTTCTCTCTAAGATTGCACTGGGAATGCCTCTCTTCTGTGTTTGCTCTTCAGAGAGGGAGATTTCAATGCAGGCCACTTAGGGGCTTTTTTTGTGTGTAAGCAAGGCTGGTGAAGATCTACTTCACTGAGACGAGAATTATTTCCAACTATACACAGTTCAGCAGAAGAAAAGTTCTAGAATGTTTATTCAAAAAGTGCACGGAGGGGTGCCTGGGTGGCTCAGTGGGTTAAAGCCTCTGCCTTTGGCTCAGGTCATGATCTCCGGGTCCTGGGATCGAGCCCCGCATTGGGCTCTCTGCTCAGCGAGGAGCCTGCTTCCTGCCCCCTCTCTCTGCCCATTTGTGATCTCTCTCTGTCAAATAAATTAAAAAATCTAAACAAAACAAAACAAAAAGTGCATGGAAACAAATTGAGAAACTTATAGCGAAAGGGGAGACATGAGAAAGGTTGGAAAAAGGTATCAAAAGTGTTCAAAGTGAAGGGCGCCTGGGTGGCTCAGTGGGTTGAGCCTCTGCCTTCAGCTCGAGTCATGATCTCAGGGTTCTGGGATCGAGTCCTGCATCGGGCTCTCTGCTTGGCAGGGAGCATGCTTCCTCCTCTCTCTCTCTCTGCCTAACTTGTGATCTCTCTGTCAAATAAATAAAAATATTAGAAAAAAAAGTGTTCAAAGTGAAAGAAATCATGTATGTATTATGATAAGTGATTAAATCAGACATAGACTACAAACCAAGCACTGGGTCTATAGTTTTCTGAAAGAATCCCTTTTTCTCTAGGTTGAACTAAACCTGCTGGTTTTCTCTACAAGCAATGGTGGTGGGAAGCCTTTGCTGTCATAGAGCTGGCTTCTTTCTCATGGCTTTCAGACCTGTGGTCTACTTGTATGTTTCTGAAATATCCCAAAGAACAATTTGTTTATGAGATGTACTTTTCTTTATATTGCCTACTCCATTTCCTTTATACTATCAGATCTGAGGGAATTTCTTATTTTAGGATAATGGTACAGCAAGAGCACAGAGTGGGTAAGTATAAAGCATGTTTGGGTCACACTGATTTGGCCAGAGCAGAGGAAAAATGGTTGATAAAGCTGAGAATATGTGACTCAGGTTGGATCCTGAAGAGCCCTGAATGTCAAGATATAAAATCCAAGATTATTCAGTGAGTTGTGGGGTTACCATCCAGAGAACTTGAGAATGGCAGCATGAAGATTGAGTTGGTCATTTACTGCTTCTTTGAGTTTTTCTCTTATAACTCCAATCCACACTGGACACTGTTCTCTCCAAATTCTTATTTGGAGACTTGCTAATAATCCCTACCTCATGGACTGCTGAGAGGGCATGTGTGGAATAGCCTACTAGCTTATTCAAAGCAACAATCCTCATGTGGGGCATATAGCAGGCAAAGTAATGAGGTTCCCAAAGGTCTCTAGAGAACAAGTACCATTTCTTTGTGGTTGGCCTTTGGGTCTCCCCCAACCTATGTAGCCTCAATCTAACATACTCTGTTGGATATACCAGAAATCATGATTGCCTTTCATTGCATGCCCAAGATGTAAGCCTCTATCATCCCAGGCTAGCTAAACACAAAATCAGCATTAGTCAATTTAGTTTATAACTTCTGTCAGAACCATAAGCAGTAACTAATTTATGATTGTGTATGGTTGTGAGGTTTAGGGGTTCCTTTGGCAGAATATAATTATATGAGTGAAGTGAAAACTTGGAATGGATAGAGGTAATACAGAGGTGAATTCACCTTGAAACTAATGAAGCCTATGTTTCATGGCCCTTGGATTCATATGGGCAACATATAAAGCCTCTGGGAAGGGTTATAGTCAACAAAATTCTAAGGTGGTCCTTTCAGTGACCTTCACACTTAAATAATTCCCTCCTCTTGATTTTAGATGGAACCTGTGAATATGAGATATCACACCTGTGATCATGTTACATTACATGACAAAAGAGATTTTTCAGATGCTATCAGAATCTCAAATCATTGAGTTAATCAAAGGGCAGTCACTAAGTGGGCCTGATCTAATCAGATGAACCCTTAAAGAGATGGCCCATTCTCATGTCAGAGAGATTTGAAATATGAAAGGGATTCAACATGAGGGGGCTTTTCCACTTTTGGCTTTGAAAATAGGAATGGCAAGGAATCTTTTAAAAAAGGCAAGGAATATGACATCTAAGCTAAGAATGGCTCCAGCTACTGGCTAAGAGCAGTTTCTACAACCACAAGAAACTGAATTCTGTCATAGTCATGTAAGCTTGCAAAAGGGCTCTAAGCTCCATATGAAAGTGCAGCCTGGTTGACACCTTGAATTCAGCCTTAACAGATCCTGAGCAAAAAACCCAATCCTAATACATCTGGCCTTTTGACTTACCAAACTGTGAGCCAAGTTAAATAGGTGTTTATTTATTTTTTTATTTGAGAGAGAAAATGAGAGAGCATGAGAAGGGGGAGGGTCAGAGGGAGAAGGCAGAGTAGGGAGCCTGATTTGGGACTTGATCCTGGCACTCCAGGATCATGACCTGAGCGGAAGGCAGTCACTTAACTAGCTGAGCCACCCAGGCACCCAGGTGTTACTTCAAACAGCTAAGTTTGGTAAGTAAGGCTTTACAAGGTGGTGAGTAAAAACTCTAGGATTCAAACTATGGTTGTATGAGTCTAAGGCTAATGAACTGTGTTCTTAATCCATTTCGTATGCTTAGTGAACCACGAGCAAATCTTTTTTGTTTTTAAGATTTTATTTATTTATTTGACAGAGATCACAAGTAGGCAGAGAGGCAGACAGAGAGAGAGAGAGGAGATAGCAGGCTCCCCACTAAGCAGAGAGCCTGATGTGGGGCTTGATCCCAGGACCCTGGGATCATGACCAGAGCCAAAGGCAGAGGCTTTAACCCACTGAGCCACCCAGGCACCCCACCATGAGCAAATCTTATAGTTCACATTAAAGGCATAACTGTTTAACACCAGCCATTTTCCAGCATTTGACACTATTTACTTCATTAGCTGACCCCAAGATATTTTTTTTGTCTTGACTTCCATTGCTGTCCTACAATACAATTTATCAAAAATGGATTCCTGTCTTTCCTACACCATCCGTGTTTGTGGCTTTGCCCAATCATATCTACACAGGTTCATATTAATTTCTTGGTGATTTGGCATGAAATACTGACACTAAGATACCATTGTAGGGGCCAAGGGCAGCCTGCCCCCAAAATATGCATATAGTTGACTGGTTGATTTATCTATTTCTTTTTTTAAAAAAAGGAAACTCTACTCCCAACATGGGGCTCAAACTCAAGACCCCAAGATCAAGGGGTGCCTAGGTGGCTCAGTCAGTTGAGTGTCTGCTCGGGTCGTAATCCCAGGGTCCTGGGATTGAACCCTGCATGGAGCCCCACATGGGCTTCTCCCTCTCCCTCTGCCTCTGCCCCTATCCTGGCTCCTGCTCTCTCTCTCTCCCTCTCTCAAATAAATAAATTAAATCTTTTTAAAAAAATCTTAAAAAAAAAAGACTTCAAGATTAAGAGTCACATGCTCTGCTGACTGAGCCAACCAGGCACCCCTGGCATATGATTATTTTAAATAAAAGTTACTTAAGAAACAGCCTGTGCAAGAAGGATGCTCAGATCCTCCTCTCTCCCTCTGGTATCAGGAAATAAATTTCCCATGTGAAAGTCTCCAGGAGGTAAAGAAACATCCTTATCACGAGATAGGGAATTCAGCGTTGAGAAGGCTACAGAAACAAAGCTTGTTACTTTTTACTAATTTACTACCTCAGCCCAAATTCTATTTAGAATTCCTTACTAATTGAAGCTCCCTAAGTTGTTTTCTTTGTCCTATTAATTCCTCACAGATTTATTTAGTCTTCTTGTCTAAAACGTATAAAAAGTAGCTGCTTTGGTCATTTCTTTAGGTCTCACTTTCATTACTGGGCCTCTGTGTGCACATAATAAAGCTTTTATTTTCCCCCTGTTAATCTGTCTCATGTAAATCCAATTCTTAGTCCAGCTGGATGACCTTGAAGGGGGTAGGGGAAGAAAAATAATTTTCTCTCTACCTTTCTGGGTTCTTGGCTGAGAACCTCTCTCCTCCAGCTCCTGTAATAAATGATTAACAGGAGAAAACCAAATAAGTTTAATAACATGTATCTTCTCCTGTATACATGGGAGAAGCCCAGGAAAATGGAGTAACTCCCCAAAATGGCCCAAGTCACCACCTTAAATACCAACTCCAGCTAAAGAAAAAGGGAAATATTGGGAGTGGGGGAGTCATTTAAGGGAGGGTACCAGGCAAAGCAGAGTAAACTAGGATAAGGTTGTTACTCAGATACAGATTTAGGTCTTTGCCTTCCCCTTTGATAAGTTTCTAGAGTTTTTTTTTTCTTCATTTTTTAGTAATCTCTACACCCTACATGGGCCTCAAACGCATGATCCCCTAGATTGTCATGCTCTGCCAATTTAGCCAGCCAAGTATCCCAAGAGTTTTTAGAGAATTAGTCATCCTGTTTTTTGTGGTATACAGAGGGAGACACCGTTACAAATGGAGATTTCCCTTATAAATGTAAATACCTCTTTCAAAAGGGCAACTTCTATTCAGTTTTCAGAGCTTTGCCTGTGGATGCTGTTTTTTAAAAGAATAATCAGCTTAAAATAATACTTATGCCAAATATGCCAAAGAGACATATTCTTTGGCAAATTCTGTTCCCTTTCAGGACATTGGCATGACCCTGCATCATTAATATTATTTTTAAGAATATTTAAGATAAGGGGCACCTGGGTGGCTCAGTGGGTTAAGCCTCTGCCTTTGGCTCAGGTCATGATCTCAGGGTCCTGGAATGCACCCCCCACATCAAGCTTTCTGCTCAACAGGAAGCCTGCTTCCCCCTCTCTCTCTGCTTGCCTACTTGTGACACCTCTCTCTGTCAAATAAATAAATAAAATCTGCACAAGAAAATTTAAAATAAATCTTAAGCCCACATAAGAAAAACTTGAGAGAGTTTGGCAGCAATCTGTTCAAATCTGACAATAGTAAAAATTTGCCTTCACCAATAATGAGTAGTAAAGTTGAAACTTCTATCAACAATCATAATAAATTGATTATAATCCTGTAATCATAATAATTTGATTTCCACGCAAAGGAAAGATTGAATTATCTTAACATTTTCTCTAGGGAAAATGATGTTACAAAGATGTCATATGAAGAGAGGATCAAAGGATTTGTAGCAATAAAATTGTAGGGAAAAAAATCAGAAGTGTACTAGGCAGTTAGTAAAAATATTATTTGGGATGAAAGAAAAACTCTTTAAAAGTCTGATAAACAAGGGAAATCATTTTAGATTTCTAAGTCAACATGACTATATAAAAACTTTGTTCAAACCAAAAGCCTGATTTATGGCCCACTATGCATGCATTGTACAACTGCTTTGTGAACGAGTAGCCTAAAGGAAAAACCATCTTGTCCTTGAGATATTGATCATTGCTCCTACTCCCTGCATTCCTTTGCAATAAAACTCATGATTCCTGACAATATGCTATATAGTCTTTTGAGTTTTTCTAAGATGTAAAAAGTATATAACCCTGTAAAAACTATTCATTCTCCTAAACACTTTCTTTCCTGCAAAGAGCGTGTTTCCCAAGCAGCCATCCTAACTTGGGCTTGAATAACTCTTCCTTACTTTTATAAATTCTAAAAAGTTTGTTCATTTTGTGTCAACATTTCTATGGAAATTGGGATGTTTCACATACATCAGCTGTCTAAATTTCGTCATTTCTTTGCTCATTATAAATAAATATTAACTTTGGTACCTAATTGTCACATCATGCATACTCTTTAAATGCTTCTTTTCTTTTTCTTTTTAAAGATTTTATTTATTTATTTGACAGAGAGGGATACAGTGAGAGAGGGAACACAAGCAGGGCTAGTGGGAGAGGGAGAAGCAGGCTTCCCGCTGAGCAGGGAACCCCATGCATGGCTTGATCTCAGGACGCTGAGATCATGATCTGAACCCAAGGCAGACGCTTAAGACTGAGCGACCCAGGTGCCCCTAATCCTTCTTTTCTTAAAGATCATCCCCCAAATTGTAAGTTTCAGGGCCCGAAACCTAGATCTAATCCCTGGGGAGAAGCAGTAGAAAATTTTTGGTTGCAATTGTAAAGGGTTAATAGGGAGGTGAATGTGGTAGGCAAGTGGGACATAGATTGAATTAATAATAATTTCGAAGACCAGAACATTGTCACCAGCTTTTAAAATCTGAAATTTCAAGGTGTCCTTGGTGTTATGAAATTATAGGACCTCAGAGGCTGACTTTATGGAAAACCACCCCTCCCCCACAAGGGGAGCCTCCAGCTGCTCTGTACATTTCAAACTCCTAAATAAGTGGCTGCCTAAAGGATCTATATTTGTGTTATTACTGAGCAGGGAAAACATGTGGTTGGATTATTTGTTTACCCACCCCCACACTTGAATCTACTGCCTGCTTCCCAAATTACAACATATAGCCCTTTTTTATTTTTCTTTTTTATTTTATTTTTTAAAGTAGTTTTTAAAAAAAGGAGTTTTATTTATTTAAGAGAGAATGAGAGAGAGCATGAGGGGAAGAAGGTTAGAGGGAGAAGCAGCCTCTCCCTGATGCGGGACTGGATCATGTGACTCCAGGATCATGACCTGAGCTGAAGGCAGTCACTTAACCAACTGAGCCACCCAGGCGCCCCTCTTTTCTATTTTCTAATGACAAACTGGATGTAGGTGGATATTATTATCAGCAATGATAATAATCATACAGAACAGAACTGACAAATATTAAAAAAAAAAAAAAAACTAAGATAAATCTCTCACTCTCACACTGAGCCTCTTTTCCTCAATCCCATTTAAGTGCCTGGGCAGGACTGCAAGGGACATGGCAGATCTCAGGGTCTTGGGGGAGGGGAGGTGGACAGTGTAGGGAGCAGGAGAGAAGAAAAGGAGACATGGTCGATTAACCCCAACTGGTTGATCCTCCCTCATAATCTGAGAAAGGAAAGTATAAATTCCAGGGCAATGATACACTTTTCATGTTTCTGGCAAAGACTGAAAAGAGAATAACAGTCAGATTGTGGTGGTGGTGGGGCTGCTGGGGAGGGGCAACCTGGCTTCAGCTGCAGGGCTGTAGGAAGGGTTAACGGTGGGAGGGGGGACCCCGAGCTCACTGATAACACTGGCTTCGCTGGGCAAAAGGCAGACGTGAATTTGAGTCACTATAGTCTGAGTCCTGTTTCCCGCCTGAGCACCATCTCCCTATTACCTTTGAGGCAGGCGGTGTGCTTCTGTACCTCAGAATAGGAGAAGACTACCGCCTGCCCTGGATCTAAGGAGGTTTGAAAGGGCAGAGGATATCCAAAGGCGAGGGCGAACATCAAAGCGAGTCCAGAATTGCACTGCCTATACCCCTTTTCTGCCGCTGCTCGCAGAAAAAATATGGGCTTGGGTGCGGGAGCTCGGGAGGGAGCTGTGGGCGGTCAGGATTGGGTACCAGCTCCCTATTGCACTGAAAGCAGACTGGTCTCTGGCCCAGGTAAAGAGAAGGAAAATGACCGGGTTCCCTGCAAGTCAGTGTGAAGGTGGGAGCCACCTGCAAGTCACTGGAGAGGAAAAGGGAGGATAAAAGGACCCCAGCAGGTAACGCTCGGCACCGCTCACACCACAGCCACACCCTCTATCAATTTAGATTCAGAAAATGGTGGGCAACGGGGAATGCTGGGGAGGTGGGCGGGAACCCTGCGTGGGTGTCAGCTTCCTAGTGCGGAGGATGTGGACGTGTTGAGCGAAAGATGGAGAAAGTGAGGTAAGCACCCCGGATACTAGCAGATGGGCGCAAGCGTGATTGGTAGCTGTAGCCCCCACGGGTGGGGGCAGGCGGACAAATTCTTTCTGGGACAGCATACCCTACACTCCCACCCTGAGGTGTACACTCCTGCCCGTGCGTGTGTATGTGTCCTGCTGTGTGTGTGTGTGCGCGCGCGCGCACGCGCGCTACCCGAGCGAGGTCGGGGGTGGGGGTTGTTTAGGGAGAGTTGATACAGCTCTACTGAAAGGAGTACTATGGATTCTTTTTTTTTCCATTCCTATTTTTCACAAGAAAATTCCTGACACAGTAACATCAGAAGATTAGCGGTATCTGTGTGTGGCAGAATTCTGGATTTTTAGGTTAATCTTTCCTTTTTTTTTTTTTTACTGTGTCTTTTGTTTTTCCAAAGAAAATATCTATTACCCGAGTCACAAATACTATTATTAGGCTAAAAATGAAAATGTATACAATTTTAAAGGATCTATTAAATCAGCTAAAAGAGTAATCATCACTAGGCCATAAATCTGTTCCCCAGTATATTTTTTGTGATACAAGAGGCATTTTAACAAGTATCACAGGTGACTATTTCACTCTAAATTTTGAGAGTTAATGCTGTATTTGTCAGGTTAAGCTAAGCTTATGCTGGGGTAACCACCTCCCAAACCCCGGTGGCTTAGCAAAGCAAAGGTTTATGTCTAGGACACAATAAATGCTCAACATATGTTGGTGAAGTCCAGGAGTGAGAGGGCTCTGCTTCCCATAGTCTGCCAGGGATCCCAGCTGACAGAGGCTCCACTACCTGGAATATTGCTGGTCATTGACAAGTGGAGAGTGTCATAGAGATCTCTCACTCCTTCTTAAAATAATAGTCTAGAAGTAATAAAAATCACTGCTGCATAGGGCTGACTGGCTTAAATTAGTCGTGTGGCTTTATCCAACAGCAAGAGGCTGGGGGTGCTATGGGGATAGGAAGTATGGTTTTCTGTGTGCCCAGAGGGAATAAAAACTATAACGTGAGAAAAAGAAACTACAAGAAAATATTCATAAGAATTCAAGAGGGATTTTTTTTCCAAAGCACTGAAACAAAAATTACAAATTGTAATCTTAAGAAAATTAAATTAAATTAAATTAAATTAAATTGTAATGACAAGAAAAAGTGACACGTGTAATATAAGAACATTTTCTATGAGGCAAAGAAAGAATGAATGTGCCCTTGGCTCTTGGTTTTCACTATGATGCTGTCTTGGGAGATCTTCACATTACCACATCAAGGTCATGGCAGCCTGATGGATGCTGGTTGGGCTGGATTCCAGTTGGAGTGAGATAAGTTTCCAGAGGCTCACTATACCAGTTTGACAAGACAGAATGAATCCACCCCCCACCCCCACCCCATGGTGCTCAGAGGGGCGGTGCTCAGGTAGGATGTGGAAAGGCTCACCCAAGTCACACTTCTCTCGAAGGTGGGTCTGATGTTGGATTCTCTGCTCCAGCCTGCAGCAGGCACCAGACCCTCTGAGGCTGGTGGCCAAATTGTCCTGGACACACTTACCTGGAGGGCAACAACGATCCCCATTGCAGGTCAGAGCACTTTGCCTTTCCCTCCTTTCTCCCTTCTCTTTTGGGGAACTTTTTGTAGGGGAGGGGATAAAGTTCCAAGGATTCCTAACTGGAAACATTGGTTGGGATGGTCTTTGAGTGGGCAGATGTCTGACCTGGGTCTGACCAGGCCACGTGGCTCTCCTTTTGAGTTTACTGAACTAGCTTTTCCACAAATGGGGTTAGACCTCAGACAAGACCTCACCCATCCCTCTTCGACCCACCTTGCACAGACTCCCCAGAGGGCCTCAGATGTGCCCCAGCCTGTGTTGGTGACTCTGCCCTGAACATTGCTCTGTGCCTGCAGTGCCTCTGAGGTCTGTGTCAGCCTAGGCCCAGGGTCAGAGACTCCAGGTAAAGGGAACTTGCAAAAAGCATGTGGTCCAACAACAACTTAGGAGAAAAGGGGTTTCACCTCCTGTGTGAGCATCCCTATGCATTGCAGGCCCTGCTCATGACTTGAGCGCCAGGGCCATCACCCAATTGTAAATTGGTGTGAAGATGCTTTTGGAGGCATTAGTGATGGGTGGTCAGCAGCAACCAGAGCCTGGTTCTCTGGGGTTCTCACCACTTCCCTGCTCACACAGAAGGCTGGTATCCCCATCACATGTCCAAGGAGTGACTTGCCTAGCAAACTCCAGAGCAGAAAGCATTGAGGGTCCCAGTTCCTGGAGAGAGCCCTCTGCTAACCAGGATGCCCAGGTTTTTAGGTGACAGTGCTTAAGAGTAGGAGCTCCTCCAGCGGCTTAGTATAGAAGAGGTCAGCTTCAGGTTCCTTGCAAAAGTTTAGGCTCCAATCAGTAGAAGGTATGTGGATGACTGTCAAGAAAAAGTCACCAGGTCTGCAGTGGCCATGGAGTCACACAGCTGTTTCCTCAAAAGAACCTTTGGAGCTCCCCTGACATTTACACTAAGGCTACATTTTCCCCATACTGCTCCCACACTATCACTGAGGACAGTTGTGCAGCTAGAGCTGGGCCATTTCTGCTCATTGGCAGACTCCTTTAATCTTTGCTTACTCTCTATTGGCCTGGTACCACCACAGTCTGGGACTCTTCCTGCCTAAACCTCCCTCCTTACCTCTCTTTTCACAGGTGTGAGACATGCATCACAATCTGAAGGCTCTCCCCATCTCCCGCTCCTTCCCATTATAGCTTTTATAGGTATTTTTTCCAGTAAATCTCTTGTATGTCAACTCTTGTCTTGGTATTTGCTGTTAGGAGGGCCTGGAGTGGTAACAGGGTCAGGGTACTTTCACAGATGAGATCTCAAGTTTCACATTTCTCAATAGTTATACTACTTTTCCAAGAGGCAGGCTAATATAATAAAGAGCTTTAACTGTGTTCAAGTCCCAGGTCTACCACTTTTAGCTCTGTGTCCTTGGCTTCTGTGCCCTTTTTCTTTTCTTTCTCTTTAAAATTTATTTATTTTTTGAGAGAGACAGGGGATGAGTGGTGGGGAGGGGCAGAGGGAGATAGAGAAGCAGACTCCTCACCGAGCAGGGACCCTGATGCTGGGCTCGATCCCAGGGCCCGGAGATCGCGACCCCACCCAAGGTAGACCCACAACTGACTGAGGCAGCCAGGTGCCCTTCTGTGCCCTTTTTCTCAAAAGGGTATGGTCACATTACTATCTCTTAGGGCTGTTGTGAGGTTTATGTGAATTATTGTACAGACCACTTAGTGTCTCACACATATTAAATAATATCAGCTATTTTACCATCTTTGACTGATAAAGGCAGAAGGGAAGGGTATTACCAGACCTTATAGCCATTCATGAGCACTGAACTCTTCAATCTAAAGTTCTGGAGCTCCAAGTATGTATGCTTTATTGATTTTTAACCTAGAAGTTAAAATTCAAGTTCAGGAAAACACATGAACTAGTTCAATGGCATGATTGTGTCCCCTACCTTCAACTCCATTGGATGGGTAACTCCCAAAATAAGAATGGTATGATTTTTCTATCTTGTATCCATTAGACAGCTTATTCTGGAATATAGAAGTGGCACTGAAGAGCATACCTGTATCTCCTCTTGTTACATTTACGAACGTTCTTTATGGTAGAGTGTCAAAGGTATGGAAAAGGCAAGATGGGAAGGGACCTAACATTTGCTTGAATGCCCACGAAGGGGCAGATGCAGTGTTTGGTGTTTTGGTTTGAGTCTCTTAGAGCCCTATGAGAGGTGCACCTGGGTGGCTCAGTCAGTTGAGCGTCTGCCCTCTGCACAGATCATGATCTCAGGGTCCTGGGATCGAGCCCCATGTTGAGCTCTCTGCTCAGTGGGGACTCTGCTTCTCCCTCTCCCTTTGCCTCCCACCTCCCACCCCCGCTCGCAGTCCCTCTCCTGCTCCAAATAAATAAAATCCTAAAAAAAAAAAAAAAACCGTAAGAACCCTGTAAGGCAGGTAGAAATATTTCCTTACATGAAGAAGAAACAACTTGGGGAGTGTTCCAAGGCCCTAAGTCTAGTAAGTTGTGGAGCTGTATTCCAACCTAGGTTCATTATACTCCAAAATCCACACCCCTTCCATTTAATTTTTTTTAAACTTTAGATGGTAACCTTCCAGGACTGGGAGATTGGTTGGTTTAAATATGCATAAGGGATGTTAAATTGAAAGTTTCCTCTTTTGCACCAAGATTGAACAGATATGAAATTCTAAAGCCAGGTTTTCAAAGGAAATAACCAAGCAGCCCTAAAACTTATAAGGACGACTAAAAGGTTCAAGAGAGAGGAGATACAGACAAGGAATTTTTGTGAGGAGGATTTCTTTGGAATGTGTGTCTAAGCGGGGAAGAGTTGAGGTGCTTTTTTTTTACCCCAAGGTTTCAGCTGGACCCCAAGAAGCTTGATATGTTATCTCCTGGAGTTTGGAGGCACCGTGAAATGGGATCCGCATGAGAAATATTATGGACTAGAGAAAATGCAGCTATGGTGATGGTGGGAGGAAAGGAGAGGTGACTGTATTAGGATATCTATACTTCCAGTTTGTTGGGGGCAAAAGATATATGGGTGTTTCTCATGTACCAAAAGTGGGTCATGCAGGAGAATGTTTGGTATTGAGGGGCCTGAAGAGAACTGTTTGGGGGTGCTAAGGATTCCATCAGAGAAACTATATGGAAAGGATAGCTGGAAAACCCAGAGCTGAAGAGGAAAACAGCAATAGAATGTTTAGCTTTTGACACAAGCATTGCAGTGGGGGAGCCTCAGATGAAAGTCTGCTTTAAACATCAGCAAGACCCAGAAAGCATGAAGCCAACTTACCAAACAACCATAAAGAGCTTTCTGTTTACTCCCTCCCTTCAACCTTAGACCTGAATTCAAAATTAGCAAGCTGGGAAGGATGGGGAAAGAAAAGAAACCCAACACATCCTTTACCCCAAAGGTGGGAGGTCCACTTGAATTTGGTGCTGAGGGAGGAGAGATTTATTTCTAAATTGAGTTCAGAGGGTTCCTTTTTAAAATTAGGGACTGAAGGTTCTAGTCACTGAAACAAAGCTAGATTTATTATTTAAAGTTACTGTAGGGGGACACCTGCGTGGCTCAGTCAGTTAAGAATCTGCCTTCAGCTCAAGTAAAAAGAAACCACATATGAACTTAACTGGAAATTACTGAATTATCAGTAATTGGGATATTAACATGTATATTGTATTCTTAAATTTTTCTCTCCTCCCATTTCCTACAGAGATCCAGGAGAGGGAGATTTGTGGCAGAGCTTGAAGTAGAAGCTGCTTGAATCCAGTGGCTTTTAAGCCAGATGTCCCTGGATGGGAATGAAGGGCATTTGAAGACAAGAGAAGAGAGGTCAGGGTTTATGGGTCCTTCCAGTAGTGGAGACATGAGTATTTTTCCGAATCAGGATCCAAGACTATGGAAAGCTAGGCACCTTGTCTTACCAAAGATTCCCCTAATCTGGAGGGCTGGATAGAAGCAGCAGGAGCAAAATCCATGGATCTGAAATCATGCCAGTTCAGTAAATGAACATCTGATCCCTAACCAGTATGACCAGGTATCTGAGGACGGTGGGAATCTCATGCTAGATCAGACCAGAGCATGTCTGTATGATTAATGGAGACCGGGAATCCCTAATAACAACTGAAGTAGACATCCCACCAACCTGCTACAGTTGAATTGAGGATCTTAAATTTATGTCCTTAAAGACAATCTTATTATCTTTTTAAAGACTTATTTACTTGGGAGATAGCGTACCAAGTGCACATGCATGCACATGCAGGGGGAGGGGCAGAGGGTGAGAATCTTCCAGCAGACTCCCTGCTGAGTGCAGAGCACAGAGAGTAGGGCTGTATCCCAATACCCGTAAGACCATGACTTGGGCTAAAACCAAGAGTTGGATCCTTAACCAACTGAGCCACCCAGGTACCCCCAAAGGCTATTTTTAAAAAAGATTTTATTTATTTATTTGACAGAGATCACAAGTAGGCAGAGAGAGACATGAGGAAGCAGTCTCCCTGCTGAGCAGAGAGCCCGATGTGGGGCTTGATCCCAGGACCCTGGGATCATGACCTTAGTCGACGGCAGAGGCTTTAACCCACTAAGCCACCCAGGCGCCCTTAAAGGCAATTTTGAAATGTGTTATTTCTAACATGTTCAAGTGGGTGAGCTAAGCTTGTCTATGTGCTAGGTCTCCTATTCAGTTTCAAATAAGGAAGGAAATGAACTCTTATGTTGTATTCTGAGTGTTAGGAACGATTACACAGCGGTCCTCTGAATCTGAGTCCTTAAGAACTCTTCTAATTGGCCAGGCCCTACGTCCCTCAGAGGGGATAATGATTCTAAGACTATATGGTGAAGCACGAACTATGGTTATTTCAGGTGTGCGTGTACTAGAAATTTCTTAGTTGTCCTCACTGATCCATTTTTTTCTCTCTGCTGTGTGCCCCAAGCTTACCAATGTAGATTACATCAAAGGTTTTCCATGCCCTTTGGCTTCAGTTTGATTGAAGGGTAATACCCATAATAACGAGTTCAGGTATTTTTAACGCCCATATCCTGGATTCTCTGAAGTCTCTGTGAGCTGAGTCCTGAAGATCATAGCTGCTGTCAGATGGCCCTTTCCATACAGCTGTCTACCAACCAGTAACCACTCCCTTCCTCCCCTCCCTGTTCTTCTCCTACCCCTCCTCCACACTCTCCTTTACCACTGCCCTCCCCTCTTACTCTACTTTTCTTTGCCTAGAGGTTACCATATGATGGACTGAATTGTGTCACCTCTAAATTCATACTGTGAAATCTTAACTCCCCAGTACCTCAGAATGGGACTGTGTTTGGAGATGGAATCTTTACAGAGATAGTTAAGTTAAAATGGAATCATAGTTAAGTTAAAATGGAATCATTAGGCCTCCTTAGAAGAGATTAGGACACAGACAGCTGCAGAGGTAAAGAAGTCACAGTAAGGCAGCCATCTACAAGCCAAGGAAAGGATTCAGAAGAAACCAATCTTGCCAACACCTTGATTTTAGACTTCTAGACTCCAGAACTATGAGAAAATAAATTTGTTGTTTAAGCCACCTAGTTTGTGGTGGCTTTGATGTGGCAGTCCTAGCAAACTAATACATGCCATGACTCCTCTGTTAACAACTTAAGAAAAAAGTCTCCATTAAACTTCTCAAATCATCTATTTTGAGTCCTGTTTATTTCCTGCTGGGACCCTGACTGATCCAGTAGGACTATACAGGACTTATTAACAGATCTGTTCTCACTCTTATTTTCCAAAATTTCTGCAGTAACCAATGGAATATGTTTTTTGTTTGCTAATGAAGTAAAAAACACTGTTATGGAACAAAACGTGGTTTGGAAAATTTCCATATAGAATGGATTTATAATCATAGGCATCCAACATCAGCCCTCCTCCACAAATCCCCTAGATTCCCACTGTTATGTCTAAGGGATTACAAAAACAGAACAGGGCCTCAGTGTTCCAACTAGGGAAATCTGCCATCCTTGGTCCAAAATCTAGAAGTATTTCTGAAGGTGGCTGCCCATGCTTCCTTTTGTGGCAAAGAGGAAGACTCTGCACAAGTGTAAGGAACTGTTATAGTACCCACTAAATATTCTGTTACACCAGCCCAACTTAGAGGGGCAAGGAGCATCAGAACAAAACTGGCTCTTATAAGCTGCACTAGAAAGCAATCATACTTTGAGAAGCCACAGTGAGAGGGCAGGGGAGGGGAACTGGCATGACAGGATACTCCTGGTTGCCACACTCAACAGAAAAAGGAATTCTTTCACTGGAGTCTGAACTCTCTCTTCATTCCATCTAGATCCTTCCTGAGCCTGCTGACTTGTCAGCCTTGGTAATATTAAAGGCACGCTGCAAAATACTTGCTTTGAAATTTAGAAACAAATTTTATTTAAGATCTGAAATACAATTCCTAAAATATCAACTTCTCCAGAAAACCGTGGCTACACAATAATGCATTGCCTCTATCATGTTAGAACGTGCATTAGACTCAAATACAAAAACCATGAAACAAATCACCATCCTTCAACAATTTGAGCAAAGATAGAATGCCTAAGGAACAACATAGATGGACTTGCAGAGGATGGGCTGTTTTACTTCAAGCACCATAAAAAAAAGAGCACAAATGCATGGGTTTTCAGGTATATACATTAAGTTGAACCTTTGGCACTAGGAATCAGGGCATTTTGTCACGTAGCATTAACACATATTAGAAAATTGTGTAGTGTCAAAGGGATAGAACCACCAGCTTTCAAGCAATGTTGTCAACTAGGCAATAAAATGTTCTACTGAATGTTTCTTCTTTGTCTAATTACTGCGTACACTGGTAGCAACTTTGAAATGAGAAAAGGAGCTTGTACTCCTTTCATTTTCTGTTTAGAACAAAACAGAAAACAAACTGAAACATAAGCCCTGTTATACATTAACAATTTTAAAGAACATCAATTATACAAGAAAAAGACTAAGAACAAAAAGAGTGTTTACAGATACCAGACGTAACAGTGAGTGGTCAGTAGACCCTCACAGGGCTTTGCGGTGGTACTCAGCCGAAGCCACTTTGTAATCACTGGCAGTAAACAGAGATGCAGCATTCTTTGCCAGATATTTTAGGAAATCATGCAAATAGCCCAACAATAATGCAAGGCTCTTCTCATCAAGGGGCGTATATGCCAACATTGCTCCGATTCTTACAAATAATCTCAGTAGGTGTGGGGCTCCATAAACCTGGGACATTGGTGCATCAGGGTGAGCCAAGAGGATTTCTGCATACTGGGGCCTCTCGAATTTGTAGAGCAGCTGAGTGCCCAACATCACATTGAAATATTCTTTTATTCCTGCCACAACTTCATTAACTGCGTATTCCTTGTTATCAACATTTCCCTGCGACTTTTTGCAATTTGCATACTCTTCCAGAATGGCATCTACATTTTTCTTAGCAGGGAGTTGAAAGAGCTGCTTCTGCCTGGTAACTAAGTCCCAGTCCTCAACAAGCCATGGTTTTAATTCTTCAGGAATCTTCACTTTAACTTCCATTCTATTCTTAAAGGCCTCCTCGCTTTCAACAGTGGGATCGGCCCGGGCCCTCTTCTTCCGAGGTGGCTGGGGTGCTTCGCTGGTACTGCCACCATCTCCATTTCCAGGAGTCTTCTGCTTGTTCTTTCTTGTCTTCCTCACAGATCCTGAAGGGGGGTTCTCTGCAGAGCGACCCCCCCATCGCCCTGGGAGAGCCGGTTCCAGATTCTTCTGCTGTGGACCAGCAGTCTTCTTTCCTGAGGAGGCCCCTCTCATCTTACTTCTCTGCATATTGCTTCTAGTTGGTTTTTTAAAGTTGTCTTCTTCTGCAGATTGTTGTCCACGAGTTTGAGAACCCTGCTTTCTGGAACTCATTCAACCCTGTTTTTATTCCAACCACTGTAATATATAAAGGATTTTACTTGGTTGTTTTCTGTCATGACCCTGAATACACACTGCTTCATAAAGGCTCACCAAAGTAAAACACAAGCTATTCTCTTGGAATTTGTATTTCAAATCCTAGTTCAGGATCACCTGTAAGTGACTTACTACCTCTACCCTCACTTTGATCCTATCAACCACTACTCTTACCCCATCCGATCACTCATCAGACTTGCCTGTAAGTTAGTTTTTTGGTACCGCTCAAAAGACAGGAATATAATTTTAGAAAAAGAATTAATTAAATGGAAAAAAAACTGTAGAAGGCAGCAGAATTGAAATTAAATGCTCTGAACAAGAGAAATGACAAGATAAAATAAGAAAGATTAGTTGACTAGAGGCAAAAGGACTAACAGTAAATGCTTTTGTAGGAGTTCAGGTAGGCCTGACTTGGGGTGATGACAGAGTCAAGAGAAACCAAATACAGAACTTGGTAAATGAAGAGGGAGGAGTCAAAGGTGTCTCTGCAATTTTAAGCTCGGGTAATTAATGAATTAATAAAAACACTGATATTAACGGTTAGTTTAGAATTAGCAATGAAGTAAATGGAAATAATTCATCCACTCAGTGAGTCATCATACATTAATACACATCTGCTTTGGGACAGATACTATGCCAGATGCTAGTGATTTAAGTATCTTAAGTGGCAATTAAAAACCTAGGTTAGTACATTGAGAGTTATAGGCACAGAGTACTTTGGAGCAAATAAATGGCATACGACACAACTTCTAGTATTAGCTTGTTGGAGGAGGTGATAATTCAGTGAGGGAGAAGTCCGTGATGACTCCCAGGTTTTGAGAATAGGTGATTAAGGCATTAGTATTATCACCAAATGAGACTGCATCTAAAGGAGGAGGAAGTCGATTAGAGAGGAAAGAAGTTCAGTAGTGGATCTACTAAGTGTGAGGTATACAGTTAAACATTTAACTTTAAAGCTCAGGTGAGGGTCAGAGCCAGAAACGGAGATCTGAGAGTAATCATCATACAGCTGCTACCAGAAGCTATGAAAACCATCAAAATCATTCACGGAGAGAAGAGGAAGAAAAACTGAACCAAAGTATGATATAGTATAAAATATAGTAGAGAAAACTAGTAAGATAAAGATGAAAAAAATAGTATTCTATGATTCTTACAGTGTAACAGATGAAGCAATTTTTTTTGACTTACGTAATCCTCTTCCTTCTTTCCCTTCCAAGAACTCCTAGTGTTTTCCCAGATGGAATCTCCTAGATCTCCTGGAATGGTCTGGAAGGATGAGGCTGGGGACACAACCTAGAAAGGGAAACAGATTATCTGCAATGAAGATGAACTTTTGTGAAATAACACAGAAAAAAAACCTAGTTTTTTGACCATGTGGTTTACAATTGCAATTATCAGAGAAAATATATACCTCTGCTGTTAAGACATACTTCTACTTCAATTAGACTCTGCCATTTATGAATTGTTAGGACTTGGGTAAGATATGCAAGCTCTCTTAGCCTCTTTTACTCATCTAATGAGGCCAAACTATCCCTTGACTTCACAGGTTCTTTAGAACTTCATAAATGAGATCTGGCTAAATAGCTAGCATGGTATCTTGCAGGAATACATGTGAATATGGGTATAAAGATGTTCACTACAGTGGTGTTCTTAATACAGAAGAACTGGAAACACCTCAACTCATTGGTAGGGCAATGGGAACACAGATTCTGTATGCACACTATAGAAGAACATTCAAATGAATTAAGCAGAGAACCATTATGAATATAGAAAGATGTTCAATGCTACATTATTAGATAAATAGGCTTAATGTTTTACAGGTACAATAGGATCCTGTAGAGAGCGCACAGGCCAAGATATAATAACATCAGTCCTGTACAGTTCTTATGTACAGTGTGATCAAATTCCTATTTTAAACTGATATGTATAAATGCATAGGAAAAGTATCCAGATGAAATCAGAACCACTGTTAAAATCAGCGTAACCTCTGGGAAAAAATGATGACGGTAGATCAGCCTTAAACCAGGTTTCTCTGGTAACTATTAATTTCACCCACATAAAAAGGCCCTTGGCCAATCCCGAGCCCTTAAAACAATGTGAGCAGGTGTAAAGGAAGCCCTGAGGGGGAAAATAAGAGGTAAAAAAATGCTAGACAACTAGAGCCTTGAATCAGGGAAACCAGTTATTGGGAAGACAGGCCTGAGTACCAGAGATTTCACTAAGCAAACGATACCCTCTCACTAAAAGGACACAAAGATCTGAGTAAAGAAATCAAGGGCAAAGGAGGTCCTCAGAGAGCACCAACTCTGTGAATACGGATACTGACCCTGTGGGAATCAGAAAGCTGCCTGAGGGATAAAGAGACACATCCTTTGAAGGATCAGACAGTAGCCAGTGTGTCATGGCATTGCACTGTAAGCCACTGAGCTTACAAAAAGGATGTTTCTAAACAAATACTGTGCCCAGGACAGAGGGGAGACAGTATCTGAGAATTTAGTTAAGTAATTTACTTGAAATTCAGAAAGCCCACCTCAGAGTTAATATAGTACAGAGCTTCCACAATACACGGGGGGCAGTTAACATACCAACTAAAGAAAGCAAGATGGCTCAGTGCCAGCCAGACTGTGAAACAGAAGTGAGGCCAGGTGGGATGCAAAGTATTTTGGAAGTCTCACAGTCATCAGCAATTCCTTACTGAGGAGGAACTTTAAAATGATAGCTGAACATACCGTACATCCCCGGCATTGACCACATATATTCATTCATAGGAAAACTACAAAAAGGAATTCTACCTCGTTCTAATTAACTGGGTGGGTTCTGTCATTCTCTACAAATTCTTCCCCTCATATAGTCTCAATGAAATATCTGACATTTTACAGAAAAAATAACCTGCACCACAAATCAAGGTTTGTGACTGCTGAATAAAGCCATGGAAACAGCCTTTGTATTAGTTGTCTCAGTTCCTTTATTTTCATCTAAGTAGCCTACAGATCAAACAAGCAACTATTACTATCTGGAAGTCAGAAACCAGACATGAAAAGAAGGGAATACCTACCTTTTGATGTCTGGCTCCTACTTTTAAGTCTCTGAATAGCTTTCCACTCTGTACATCCCTTCCCAGCTTAACACTGCTCCATGATCAATGACAGATGTGCTGTGCACATTCATTTAAAAAGTTTGCACTACAGATTACTTAATTTGGGGCTATTTTAAACTGAGTTTGCCAGTTTGTCTTGAGTTTCAGGCTTTATTAGTGTTTACTGGCTTAGTACACCTACCCTTTGCTCCATCATGCTCTCTCCATTATCTCCATCTAAATACTACAGAAGTCTTTCCTCCTCAAATCTCCAACTCTAGTCCATGTTTCTCTTCCACCTCCAATACCGTATGAAGTGGATCTTAGTACTCCAGAGTTTAATATTTAAATGTCTTGTGTTAGTTTTGCTTATAGAACAACACCATTATTCTATTTGCCACAGGTCTTGTGTTATACATGTCACATATATCTTTGAGCAGCACTTAGGTCCCTGGGGGGGGGCACACTACAGAGAATCAAAGTGAGGAAGTGATTCAATACATGAAGAAAATGGAGGCACAAATTAGGGACAAGTCATCAAGTATTTTCCCACTTGTTTTCTACAGGTCAGCTCTGGGGGTAGGTCAGACATTGAGAAAACACATTTGTAGATTTGTCCTAGTTTTCTAAATTTCTGTGTAAATACTTATTTATACTGATCATCAAATCTCAACCTTCCCTATTTAAAAATGTGGTATCACAAACTAGTTTTCTTTCCCATGTAACATAATATACATCTTGAGAGCTGTGTACTTCATCAAATGGTCCTACCTCAATCTAACCACCCTTAACAGAAAGTGATTCCTCTTCAATTTACCCTGCAGTAAATATTGCAACATTCTTGTCCTCATTTCCCATTATTTAATACTTCCAGATGCAAATTTAGGGGGTCAAGAGGTAGTAACACATCCCCAAATTACTTCCCCAAGCTGTGCCAGTTTCCAACCTTACTAGGAGTGTGTATAACTATCACTTATACTCTGGTCAGCAGTGGCTAGGCTCATCTACATCTGATAAAATGTTTAGTTGTTCAGTTTTTTTTTGTTAGTTGTTCAGTTTTTATTAGAAACAGTTTAACATTTAAAAAGTGTCTACTGACTACATAGGCTTTGGTCCTGTGCCCATTCAGTTGGTTCTTAGTGATTTTAACATCTATAGGAGCTTTTTAAAAAAATTTTATTTATTTATGGGGGCCTGGGTGGCTCAGTGGGTTAAAGCCTCTGCCTTCGGCTCAGGTCATGATCCCAGGGATTGAGCCCAGCATCAGGCTCTCTGCTCAGCAGGGAGCCTGCTTCCCCCTCTGCCTGCCTCCCTGCCTACTTGTGATCTCTGCCTGTCAAATAAATAAATCTTAAAAAAAAACACACAACACCTATGACTATTGTGAATGGTGCCTTGTTTTTACTTCTGCATTTATTCAAATGTATGATGCATCCCAATTTCAGAGACATTAAAATGTGGGAAAATGTGTGTCTCTTTAAGATTTTATTTGACAGAGATTACAAGTAGGCATAGAGGCAGGCAGAGACAAAGGGGGAAGCAGGCTCCCCACCGAGCAGACAGCTGATGCTGGGCTCCATCCCAGAACCCTGGGATCATGACCTGAGCTTAAGGCAGAGGCTTTAACCCACTGAGCCACCCAGGTGCCCTGGATCTCTTTATATATCAAAAGTTGTCATTTTGGGGCAAATATATCCCCTAGTGTTCTTTTATAGTGCCTAATGTTAAGATTTTAGAGTTTTACATAATGAAACGTTAACTTTCCTTTCCACTGTTAAAAGATGTCATTTTAATGGAGGTTTTATATTTTCTTAATCCATCCAGAATTTGCTAAGTTATGAACAGAAAATCTGCATTACTTTCCCCAAGTAGTTAATACTGTGGCATCATTTATGGGTAATCTTTCCTTTACATAGGTGTAAATTCGAAAATACATTAAAATGGGGGAATTCCTCCTTTTCATCCCCTCCCTAATCCCAAAATAACTGTGTAAGCTTTCAGATCTTATGTGCATAGTCACACAAATATATAATCTATAAAACTAAATGTGTTCTTTATATTTCATTTGGCAAATGTGAGACATCTTGCCCCCCACCTTTTCTCACTTTGTCATGGGCATCTTTTTGTCCACACATACCTAGCTCATTCTTTTTAATATTCACATTACCCTATAATCTCTATGTGGCAGAATTTAACCAGTCTTTTATTAACTTTTAAGTTGTTCCCAGTACTTCATTATTACAGAAACGCTGTAAGAGTCATCAGTGTACAGATATATTAGAGCATCAGGGATTTCAGGACTATTCTCAAAAACAGAACTGTTCAAAGGATTGGTGTACTTTTAACTTTAATGAGATAGAGGCAAATTCAATTTGTAAAGAACCACTTCAATTTGTACTCCCAGCAAAAATTATTAAAGTTCATTTACCTATACCTTGAGCAACATGGGATGTCTTTTGGAAAATTTTTTTTTTTGCTTATCTAGTATGTAGTATATCATTGAGTATCTTTCACACATCCATGTGTATGTTTTTCTTATGTGAATATGTTTCTATACTAGATTGTTTGCTTCCTTTACTGATTTCTAATAATAAATCCTAAGTATTCTTGGATATGTTGGAAACATTTTTTCCAAACTCATTTTCCTTCTCTGGGGGTAAGTGTATACATAAAATCACACAGAAAAATATGTCAACCTTTTCCTTTGTAAACTTGGCATTTATGTCACACCTAGGGAAAATGCTCCCAAATCAATATTCTAAAAATGATTTCCTGTATTTCTTGGTATTTCTATAGTTTCTTCCAAATATGTAACTTTTCCTAATATTACTTATTAAAGAGGTTATCCTTTCCACACTGATCCGAAATTCTATTAGAGAACACTCTAAATTCCTAGATGTGCATGGGTCTTTGAAGGTACTCTCTTCCCAATGATTTGATTATTCAATTGTTAAATGTTATCACTATTTCTAGGTCACCTGTTCTGTCACAGTGTCTGTTCTCACACCAGCATTGCACTGGTTTAATTATCATAAAGACATAAATGTTGCCCTAGAATAACACTTGTAAATGGTTTCCAAGGATGTTTGATTCATTACTTGAAGTAGCAAACACTGAAGTCAATGTGGAGGACTATTACTAGTGATTTGTAAAGATAAAATGTGGTTTATCCATAATATGGATTATCACGCTAGTCAAAGCAATGCCACTGTGAAAGGAATCAAATAGAACTCTAAGAATGAACATGAAGACATTCAATTCTTTGAATAAAAACAGCAAGCTGCAAAAACAATACCCATAGTGTGATAGATACCATATTTATGTAAAAGAAAACACCATATATATATGTATATATATGTATATATACATATATCCATGTATGTTTTTCAACAGGTACTTAAAGATCTAGAAGGAAACAGAACTGAGAATAGTGATGAACTGGAGGTTAAGAAATAGAAACCTGAGCCTACTTCATAGTATTTAAACCTTTTCATTATAAGGATAATATATTCACATATCAATTATGAGACTAAAAATCTGTCTTAAAATATACATATTTAAATTCAATGATTTTTTAAAATCTATTCTTATCCTTAGATCTCAACAGTGGACTTTTCAGTAAATTATCACTATGTATAATACATTTTGTAGGCATACCATTCAGACTGGTTTCCCTTCCCCCTTCTAGGTTCTGCCCATTCTTGTAGGTCCAGGTCAAGGTCCTTTTCCTCTTTGAGGCTTTCTCCATTTCAGGATACCCTGGACCTTGCCTTCTGAGCTCCTACTAGCGTAATAGCCCATCTCCCTCCCTTTTGCCCTTAATCCTTCTCCAAATGGCTTCCTGTAAAGGGGTTTTGTGCCTACACATCTACTCCATCTTTCCCACCAGTGCAGCGCCCTCCTCTGCAACCCAGCTTTCAGAAGAGAAAAAAAAAAATTAGAAGGAAAATACAGTGACTCCATGGGAAAATGAACCTTTCAAGTCACTAAAAAAACCTTCTTTCATCCCCTCATGCAAGTGATGGGCCATTTCGGAATGCAGACTCTGAAAGCTAACATTTTGGTATGGGTGTGTCACAAATCAAGTGTGAACAACATCTCCTATGGTTTGTTGGAATAAACCTTTAAATACACATATACCATGCCAGTTACATTTATATCCATTCTCTTCTGGATCTTGGAACACTTCCTTTATGTTTAACATATTTTTTGAGTCTGAGACAAAGGAGGAATAACACAAAAGCTGTTAGCAGACTGAATATGGTTATGATTTCCTAGTTAAAATTATAGTGCCTGGAAATTTCCTTGTAAATAAATATGATCAATATACTCAGTATCTTTCGAGATTGTTAGGACAAGCCAGAAGTCTTAATTTCAGAATTCAGTTCTAGAGGTAACTGCTGCTTCTGGAAAATCAGGAAAGAAACCGACAGCATTATTATTATTATTATACATTTCCAAACAGAAGAATCCACTGCTTTTAGAAATTTAAGAGTGTATGTGTGAGTAAACCAGGATGTACTAGAAGGACCAACATAACCATAATTATTATTAAGGCAAACACTTATATGTACCAAGCACTGTCCCTTCAAAAATCCTATGAAGTAGAACTATTACCATCTTTATTTTACACAGGAGGAAATTTAGGGACAAAGGGAGGTAAGTACCTTGCCCAGGATCACACAGCAAGTGGCAGAGACAGAATTCAAACTAATGAAGTCAGTATTTGCTTTCAATCACTAAATTATGCTATACGTGAGATGCCACGAAGTTTTTAAAGAAAGAATTATATACTTATACACACATATAAATATATGGAACTAACCCTAGGGTATCAACTGTATTATCTTTTATCAAAGAATGTAATGTAATCTGTTTGGGTACTTGCTACACTGGAGGCACCCATCCTTTTCTTCTTAGAATTTAGAGTGCTTTCCCAGATAGGTGCTTATTAATCTTCAAAATATTCCTGGACAGTTAGGAAGGTTATGTGGAATTATCTTGTTTGAGAGCTGAGGCCAGGAGAAGGGAGGCACTTACCTAGTTTCTGTAATCAGGGATGGTTCTGCAATCAGGATCAGATCTTCTGATCCTTACAATACAGCAAACTTAGCTTTTCTGATGATGGCCTGGAAGGTCAAAGAAGGGGACAGAAAAGGACATAACGTAAAAAGATATGAGATCCTTTTTTTTCCTCCACCAACCAATGCATTTATCACACACAAAGGACACAATGCCTGATAAATAATGTACAAATGTTTCTTTTCCCTTTCTTGTGGTTATATTTTCAAAACGACTTTACTGTACATTTATCTTTATTTCTGATAAAGTAACAGTCCTTTTTATACTTCTTATGAATAATAATTTCAAACGAATAAAAATGTAGAAGGAAGAGTAATATAAACCTATTATCAATCACCCAGCTTCAACAATTACCAACTGAAGGCCATCTTGTTTCATCTATAACCCCACCCACTTCTCCCCCCCAACTCTGATTTTTTTTAAGCGCAAGGAATAGCTGATTTTCTGCATTTTATTATGGAAAATGTCAAACATATACCAAGGAAGACATAATAATATAAGGAACCCCTTATGCCCCATCACTCAGCTCAAACAATTATTAACTTAGGGCCAGTTTTGTTTCATCCATGTCCCTCCCCATTTCCCCTACCGCTGAGATTATTTTGAAGCAAATTCCAGTCATTAACATATATGAAGTCATTCCCAGACATTTTATTACTTAATCCGCAAATATTTTCCTGTTTCTCTACAACATAAAGATAATTTGAAATTGTAACCATTAATGCCATTACAACGTCTAAAAAATCGACATCAATTCCTTAAAAAAAAACTGCAAATCCATCTTCAAATTTTCCCGATGCATCTTAAGCAGCTTTTTTTTTTTTTTTTTTAAGCTGGTGTGTTCCAATCAGGATCCAAACACGGCCTACTGATCGCATGTGGTTCATCTCCTGATCGCTCTCGTTCTCCATCTCCCCCCCACCCCCGCTCCGGCCTTTTAAACTTTTCAATATGGAAAATTCCAATCCCCGCTATTTTGAGCTAATTCTCAAATAGTAAATTATTTCATCAGTAAAGACTGGTATGTCTCTTTTATAGCTCGAATTTCTTATAGGAAAGAATCTGATGGGCAGGGAAAACACTATAATGAACGAATTTACATAATTTATGTTTTTCTTTCATTCTGTTACGCGGGTTTTTCACTACACAATAATAGCGAATAGCTTTCGGAACCAGGATTGGTATTAAGTGTCTTATACGCACTAATACACAGTACAAGCCTGTGAGGTAAACGTCTCTGAGGTAGATACTATTATATCACCATTTTACAAACATGGAAACCGAGACACTGAAAGAACAGGAGCCAGCCCAAGCTGGGCGTTGGCGAGTAGAAATTTGAATGCAGCTCTGCTCAACTGCGAAGCCATTAGTTAATCTCGCCAATATATGCGACGATAAAAAGAAATCGTCAACCCTTTCACCCCACCCCCACCCCGAAACCTGAAACGAGAATCCAGTTCTTTCCAGCAGCCGACGTGTGATCACTGCCGTTCCTCCAACCGCCATAGTAAAGCCAGGTTTCTCTGGCAACTGATATCCATAGGCAGACACGTCACCTTGGAGGCGGGATTATAGCCTCCAGCCAATCACAATCGTCTTGTCTAAGTTTTAGAATGTTCCATAACCAAATGATTGGACAAGGCCTAACACGTCAGCGATGACACTTCGCCGCAGTAAAGGCGGGTGCTAGCAACCTGCTTCTTCACGGTTAAGGCTTGAAGCAAGCCAATCATCTTTTTTCTTTAGTGCGGACTCTGGCCAATGACTCTCGCCCTCTTAGGTTCTTAGCCCGCCCTCCAAAAGCGCGACGGCCGTTGGGTCAGAAGTCTATAGGGCAGGGTGTTCACGTGGCCTGTTTTCACGACCCAGAGTTCCCCTGACCAGAGTTTCTTTTTTTTTTTTCCTGCAGGGAGGCATTATGGGTTTTTTTTTTTCCTCCACTGGGAAAGGAAGTGTCTACGTGGCCTGCGGAAACAGGATGGGCGGAAATGAGCTAAGGTTCCCGCGAGTGGGGAAGCGCGAGGTCAAATTTGGGGCCACGCCCCCGAATCTCTTGCGCAACTGTCGGAACAAAAAAAAAAATAAAAGCGGAGCAGGGGTTTTAATGTGTGAGTTGGGGTGGTGGGTGTGTGGGTGCGTGGTGTTGGGACCTGTGTTTGTGTGCGGGCAAGGTCGCGTAGCCTTGGGGTTGGGATGTGTACGCGGCAGCCCTCGTGGCGTCGGTGGTGGTGGGTTTGCGCAGACGTGCTCCCCTAGCGTTGGGACACAGGCATTGGGGCCGGTGTGTATCCAGGAGCGGGGCTGTGCGTGTGTGTGCGCGCACATGTGTATGTGCTTGTGTGCGTGCACGCGCGCTGTGTACCGGATAGTATCTATAAAGTTTGAAAACTGTTCTAATGAAAAGGAAAATAAGTAAAGGCGCCCGTAACCAATAAAGAGCCTTTGCCAGAAATATGTTGGCCTTTCCTATTGATTTAATTTCAGACACTAAAAATACCCTTTCTTCCCACGTTTTTCTCTGCTGACAAAATCCTGTTCTAAACCATAGCCTTCCAATAAATAGTTCAGAGCCAAACGTTCCCATCCCCATTTGAGCAGTTACAAGGTGCCACTTCTTTCCCGTTTCCTAGTAACTTCTCCCTGCCCCCCCCCCCAAAGTTGACTGCCATTCTCTTGGCACAAACACAGATTTCTGCCGGTAACATACGTGATAGCCTTCCCCTCCGTCTCTCTATCTATATTTATACACACACAGACTCTGAATTTCTGTGGGGGCTGAGACTCTCTTACCTTTTTGTCCTGATCTCCAAGCACAGTGCCCTTCAGGCAAGTACGCGGTCAGCTAGTTTTCCAGAAAGTTCTCTGGGTGAGGTTTATACCTCTTGAGTCTGCCACTAGATGCCACCAAATCCCAGCAAAGGATTGGCTGTTTAGTCCCTGGAATTGTGGGATTTTGTTCCCCTATTTCTGATTTGTTGAACTCCACAAACAATGTATAGGGAATCATGTAAATTTTTCATTGGTAAGGAAAAAATCAAATTAACTTTTGAAAATAAGGAGGCAGAGAACTATGGCCCTAGATTCAAAGGTTTTTTCCTTATTTCTTCTTAAAAAAATTCCCCCTCCAGCCCTCTCTTCTTTCCTCCTTGCCTTTTGGGGGGTCAGAATTAATGAATGACCCCAGGCACTGATGCTGATAAAGATCTGAATCCTTTCTGTACATCTTTTTTCCAATGCTAACAACATTCCCCAGTGGAAAATATAGGTGGCTGTTTAGTCAATAAAGACAGATGAAAACATGGACCCCGATACTGAAAACCGATCTTTTTCTCTTGAAATTTTTATTAAATATGTGTTTGCACCCTATTTTTTTGTAGTGGCACTGCTACACTTTGTTATGTCTTTGGAGTTAGAGACCCAATTTTAATTCCCCACTTAGCTGTGAGACCTTGGGCAAATGATTTATGTTCTGTGATGCTCAGTTTTTTGCATACTTTCTATATTTTAGATGCTGTGTCATATCCTTTACATGGATATTCTTCTAATCCTCACAAGTCTTTATTAGATGGGTATGAATAAAACTCAAAAAACCAAAAATTAATGTATCTTTCAACTGCTAATCATATACATTTGTGTGCATGCACACATGTGCACATGCATGCACAAAGTGTAGGGGGTGAGATTTAGAGCTGTGGTTCTCAGAGTGTTTTCCAGACCCAGTGGTAGCATTATTACCACTTTTGGGGAAGTTGTCAGAAATTCAATGGTCAGGCTCCACCTCAAATCTAATGAATCAGAAATCCTAGGGGTGGGGTTTGGTGATCTGTGTTACACTGTTCTGCTGACTGCAATGTACACTAAAGTTAAAACCATGGCTTTGGAAGGCAGAAATGCAATGCTGGTTTTGTACACTCCACTAGAGGGTGCTACAGAACTTAAAGCGAGGTCATAAATGATATGTTAATTGAGACACCCTGCATATTTTATAAAAAATTTTTGTCCTTTTTCATTGATGTATAGTTGACATACAATGTTATATTAGTTTCAGGTGTACATCATACTGCATATTATCAGACCCATTTTAAGATTAAAAACTAACTATAGAGGTGTTCAGTTGTTTTCTCCGTGTGGACAAGTATGGGAGTCAGGATTTGAACTTTACCTGCTTCTCAAGCCCAGACCCTTGACAGTACTCTGTTCTTCATCTATAATAGCTTGTCTTGCTGGGCCTCAAAATATATTACAGATACCTTGTTCCCTGCTTGGATAACATTGACTAGACTGCCAAGAAGAGGGCAGGAAAGCAAACTAAGTAAGTGGAAATATTTTGATGATTTCATACCCTCCCTCATGTTTCTTCTGTAATATCAAGTAAAGCTCTTGAGTGTTTTCCTTCTTGTTTTTATATTTCCCAAATGCTCTCTGTATCCTACACTTCTTTTTTTCATTTTATGTCTGAACCTTATCTATGTGTGGAAGAGAAATCAGGGTGGTCAGGAAACAATTGTTGAAAGCCTATTATGGGCCACACTATATAGCTCTATACACATTAATCCCAACGAAAGGCCTGTAAATTAGGTGATGACTATCATCATTTTATAATGATGAAAATGAGTTCTAGAGACTATAATTATTTTTCTTTGGTCATACAACTTGTAAGTGGTGGAGTCTAGGTAATTCCTGGTATATCTGACAGTATTAACCACTAAACTTTCTACTGCTCAGTTTTGAATCTTGTTTAGTTACTGTTTATGTAACTTTCATCATGTTATTTTATTTTTCTGAGCCTCAGTTTTGCTATACATTAAGTGGGAGCAAATATTCCTGCTTCATGTTAGAGGTGCAATATCCAAAACAGTAGCCACTAGACATGTGGGTATTTAAATTTGAATTACAGTTAAGTAAAATTAAAAATTAGGTTCCTTATTTGTATGTACTAAGCACATTTAAAGGGCTCAACAGCTACTTAAAGCTAATATTGGTACCATATTGGACATACATCAGGTACAGAACATCCCCACCATCCCAGAAAGCTTTGTGGTACAGTGCTGATTTAGATTATATAAAGTATGTAAAAGGACTTAGCTTAGTGTATAATTCATAGTAGTTGCCCAAGAAAAGTGATTTCCTTTGCTCTTTCCTTTCAGTGTTAGAGCTAGGTATGTTCTTCTGTTTTACTGACGGAGTCAGGAGAAGGGAGTAACTTACCCAATGTACTGTAATAGAGGATATGTCTAGCATTGGGACCTACATCTCCTGACTCTCTAGCATTCCCTCTAGTGGACCCATCCTTATGTGCTACTCTGTTGAATGAGATCTCAAGACTGAGGATGTGAATAATGTGAATTAACTTTGGAGTCAGGGCAGTAGCAGAAAAAGACATAGGAACTGAATGCCTTCTATGTTCCAGTCAGCTCTGTGCTCAGTTCTTTACATTTATTATCTTAGGGAATCTTCACTGAAGCCCGGAGAAGTTAAGTACTCACTTCAAGTTGTCAATTAGTAAATGGCAGAGCAAATATTCAGACTTCTTTTTGACTCCAAAGTCCATTTTTTTTCATTATGCAATACTACCATCTCCAATGTGAAAGCTCTCCTGCCCATTCCACTTACTAAGTAGGATAAAGCTTCAGCAGATTCCTGCTTCTTAGTGGGTCCTCAGAAAATTCAAGTTACTCTTCTTTCTTTTGCATTTATAGCTGAACCATCATCTTCACAATCCGTTTCAACTGAAAGGGAAAGATAGCTGAAATTACTTTTTGTTTGGCTTCAAGATCCAAGTCCAGAGTTTACAGTCCCAGTCTTCAGAGAGAACACCAAATGGATCCAAGATCTCTACGTTAATTTTCAAGGCCACCAGTTGCTCAGACAACGCCTTTGTGCTAATTAGAAATGTGAGCCACCTGGGGGCAGAAAAATTGTAGAGAAGCGTCCACTCCAGTGAAACAATGAGAAAAATACCTTTCTTTCTCAGAGATGTTGGAGTTTCACCAGGGCAGTGGAAGAATGAATTTCAGCCTTTGTGTGTTCCCTCTCATTGGGTACCCTTGTGCAGGGGGGCAACCTGCCCTGCCTAACAGTATCTGTTGCACTTGCCTAGTGGCTAAGAGCCTTCCTAGGTCTGGAAAGTAGTGTCATTGTTTTCTGGAGAGAGTAGATAGGGTCATCAGTATCCTCTCATGGCTTCTGGATAGTAGATGAAATTGTTGCATTCTTAGGTTATTTTGACATTTTTTCATTTGGTTCTTACTAGCTTACTGGATGATTTTTAAAAGACTTTCATTAATTTAGAAGTTAAAAAAATACCTTAATATTTCAAGGCGAAATGGTATTTCTTTTTTTTTTTTTTTAAAGATTTTTATTTATTTGACAGACAGGGATCACAAGTAGGCAGAGAGGCAGGCAGAGAGAGGAGGAAGCAGGCTCCCCGCTGAGCAGAGAGCCCGATGCGGGGCTCGATCCCAGGACGCTGGGATCATGACCTGAGCCAAAGGCAGAGGCTTAACCCACTGAGCCACCCAGGCGCCCCAGTATTTCTTAAATAATAATTTTTTTTAGTCTGTTTATAGCTGCCTCATTCCATAGGGATTTCACAAACCAGTTCATCAAATTACTCTGCATCAGTCTAGTTTGCTAGCCTATGACAGACAGGACAAAGGATAGAAATAGTCATGGGAAAGTCTTATCCTTTTAAGGTATTCTGTTCTAGCTCCTCTCTCTTCTTATAATCAGCCCTCCCCTGCTTCATCTGACCCATCCATTTAATAGAAAGAGGTTACTTCAAATGACTAAGACCTTAAATCCAACCAGTGTAGTCCTTGGTGACCCTGCACATAATGTCTTGGTTTCCCCTACCTGAGTCAGTAGTTTAGCATGCAATATACTGAAATTTGTGGTTTTGTGGACCACAAGCTTTACTTGGAATCATCATGTTAAGTTATCCATGTTACACATAAACCAACAGAGATGAGGACTGATTTTTACCAGCGTATGTTGACTCCTACAATCTGATTGCCTTAAGGGGATGCCTTGAGCCAGTTTTCCAGAGATAACTTGTTTATGCTTATAACCTGCTACCACAGTCCCCATTTTACTGGGAATGAAGAAAGCTATGTCTTTTGAAAACTTCAGCTGGTGTCTTTTAAAGAGGACAAACCAGTAGTGCTTAAAGTGCTGCATCTTGAGATTGTTGAAGATTTATGATGGGTACTTGGGGGTTTGTTATACTATTCTTTCTACCTCTGTGTATTTTTTGAAGTCTTCCATAATAAAACATTTAAAAAAACAACAAAAAAATGCTTTACCAGTCATGAGGAGGAGAACACATACAGATTTCTCTTTAGAAGAGAACTAATTAACCTAGGAGTGGGGTGGAATGTACACTGCTTTAGTAGTGATGTGCCATGTAAAAATCTGGGGAGGGGAGATTTTAAATTGAAAAGGCCTGTGCATCAGAAATTCTGATAAGATCTTCTAAGGAGAATCTCCTCTGACCTGTAGTCCCCCTCCACCAGGCCCCTGAAGAAGCTTCTGTAACCAGCCACTATTACTGAAAGAATTGTATCATTCCTTGGGCATTCGGGAATAGGGGGAGTTTGAAAACCATGGAAAGCCAGGCATCAGGTAATTGATGGAAGCTGTGGTAGCCAGCAGGCAGAGAATCACAGGCAAAGGGTACCTGGGGGCAAGAGAGAGCTAGTACTATAAAAAGGCTTCATTCTCATCCCAGGTGAGTGCTGGAGAGGGAAAAGCTACTAAGGAAGCAGGGGACCAGGGAGCTGAATATGTGGCAAAGAGGACCACACTTGGAATCTCAAAAAGTATTCTTTGAAAACTCCACGCCCTATCTAACTTGCGGATTTTATTTTTTAAAAAAAAGATTTTTAAAATTTATTTGACAGAGACACAGTGAAAGAGGGAACAGAAGCAGGGGGAGTTGGAGAGGGAAATGCAGGCTTCCTGCTGAGTAGGAAGCCCAATGTGGGGCTTGATCCCAGGATCCTGGGATCATGACCTGAGCTAAAGGTGCTTAACAACTGAGCCACCCAGGCACCCTGACTTGCAGGTTTTAAAACATATGGGAAAGCACTCTTAAGGCAAAGAGTATACACACACACACACACACACACACACTCATGCCCAAGGACCTGGAACTTGTCTGCTGAGCTTGGAAAGGTAGGCTCCATAAAGTACACATTGAAAACTGTGTGGTTTGGTTCTTGTGCATTTACTGTGCCACTGAGCAAAGAAGGGTATTGGTACACTGCTGGAAGTGAGATATGGTTGGAGAGGTGGGGCATTGTTTAGGGTGTGGGGACCTAGGAGGACATGTTCTTTTAAAACTCTGAAGGTTGAGGTAACATGATTAGAAACGGGACAGAGAAGAGAGCAAGGGCAGTTCTAAAAAGGTACAAAGCCGAGATTCACCCAGTTTCTCCTAGGCCAGAGTTGTGGGTGGCATGTCAGTCAGACCCAGGCGGGTGCTGCGCTTTCAATAGAGCTGGTCTGTGAAACTTGGCTGGGAGGACAGAGGAAGATTGATGTTTGCTTCAGAATGGGGCTGTCAGCTGTGCTCACCACCTCACCATGGTCCCAGCTGTAAACAAAAGTCCTGGCCCTTCATGGCACTGCAGAGCCGTCCAGGCTGGTGTAAGTCTCTGAGGACAGCTAGACTATTTTGTCATCCTGGCTGACAACCAGAAGACAGAAGAAACAATAGAAGGTGGTGGTGGTGGTTAGAGGGGGGCAGGATTGGAAGGGGGTGAGAAGCAGTGACCAGTGGGAAGGAGCTGTCAATTTCAAAATCTTAGGTCTTTGAATGCGAGTAACAGAAATTTTTCAGAGAAAGCAGACCCTTTTCCTTATGAGCTTCACAGATAATAGTGAGTTACTAAAGGAGCTCTGCAGGGACTATAGTGCCTCATTCATTCATTCATTCATTCTTTTTTTTTTTTCCAGTAGGCTCCACACCCAACCTGGGGCTTGAATTCATGACTCTAGGATCAAGAGTTGCATGCTCCACAGACTGAGCCAGACGTTCATTCACTTAATAAGAGTAACTTAATGTGCCCACCACTGGGCTAGGTACCTGGGATGATGCCAAAGTAATGGAAGACAGTTCATAAACTTAAGGGTCTTACAGGGAGTTTGAGGGTATGTATAAGTTAACTAAAATACTAAAGAGCATATCTTTAAATGCTAAGAGATAAACGTGGGATAGGGGTTTTTGAAGTGATTGAAGCCATATCCGGGCATGATCAGAGAAGGTAGGATTTGAGATGGCCTTGGAAAGATAGATATGATTTGCCTAGAAGGAAAAGGAAGTTGACATTCCAGGTTGGGACCAGAGCATTACAAAAATGAGGACTGCTTTGGCTAAAGCAGAAGGTTATTGTGTCAGAGACTTTCTTCAGAAACTCACCCACAAACTTCTCACCATAGCTAACCCAGACTTCAGGTCTTACTTGAAATGTCATATCTTCAGGAAGACTTCCTTGATCTCCAGGTTAAGTACCCTTGCTTTATGTTCCCCTAGCACCCACTACTTTCCACTTTTTAAGCTATGACTCTTTTCAACTAATGTCCTACTCTGTCTCCCTACAATTTCCCCCCCCCCACACTACACTCAGAATATTCTTTCCAAAATGCAAATTTGTTAAAACACTTCCTTCTTTAAACCTCTCCTCCTGAGCTCTTTCATTCTCTTGTGCTTCCCTTTATGTCCTTCCTGTTTCCATCCCTCTTACTTTTCCCTTTAGGTCATACCTTAAATGTTTCTGTCTCAGGGAAGCCTTTCAGGACATCACTTCCCCAAATTTCAACAACCAGGTCAAGTCTCTCTCTTAAATATTTCCATAATACTTCCACATTTTTCTCCATTTTATTATTCTCTAGTAACTTAGTCCAAGTTTGTCTCCCCCACTAGAATATAAGCCCTCTGAGGCCAGGGCTATGTTTAGTACTAAACATAGTACTATGTATAGTACTAAATATACAGGCTGTGTTGCCCGTATATTTAGTACTATTCCTGGCATATTGTGGTAGATGTGCCACAAAAATTTATGAGTGAATCCAAGGGAGATGAGGCAATATTGGTAGGTGAAAGTCATCCTCACAAGATTGTTCTTATATCTAGGGGCAAAAAGAAAGCTTTAAAAGCTTCTGAGTATGGAATGAGGAAATAATAAGATAACACTGACTTTTAAAAAATAACAAAAAACCTATTCAAACAAAACCCAAAGAGCTCCAACCTCAGCTTACCAGAAGCCCTAGCCTCCCAGTTATCTTGTGGATTCATATTCTCTCATACCTGTTCCTGCTACCAGTTACTCCTCCAAAAACACAAGAAAATGTATTAATTATTCCAACCAGAGAGATTTGGCACCAGAGCCCAAATCACTTACTTTCACTTGCATTTGTTCATTCAGCTGATATTTATTGCCCACGTCCATTGTTTCAAGCACTGTGCTCTTAGTTACAGATGAAGAAAATATCCGTACCTTAATAGAGTTCACAGCTGAGTGCACTCTTCATACTGATCACTCACTTCATAGCTTCAGATTTTTAGTGAAGGATTTTGCCATACTTGGGCTCAATTAGGGAGACGTTTCAGGGCACTAAGAGCCTGAATCTCAGGGTCAGTTCCTCTATAAAACCAGGAGTCTGACTCAGAGAATGGATGATTATGTTGACCCACACTAGACTTTTACCCTTTCATGAGGAGGATAAATGGCAGGGTGGAGGATGTTTATAAGGACATTCAGGAAATAATCCATTTCTAAACATTATGAGGCTGGACCTAATAAGGCAAACAGGTCTCCAAGGTGTACCCCTGAGTAAACCATAGAGGAGAAACTCAAGGAATGACAGGAAAAAGAAATAGATTTTCCAATAAAAATCAAAGAGTTGTCTTGTCCCCTGAGAGAAGCTGAAACAAAAATATGGCCCCAAGAAACCTTCCAAAGATAATCAGAAAGTACCCACCCTCACCCTGGGGTAGGGGATTGCTTCTTTTCATTTTAGATTCATTTCCCAAATGGTTAGGGAGATAGCAAATGGGGATGTTAGACAGGCTGTACACCTTCAAGGAAGAGTAAAGGGAAGAAATGAAAACTGTTTTGTATTTTTAGTCCTAAGTGGTTGAGTCCTAAGTCTTGGTTGAGGGATAACATTAAAAAATAGTATTAGTAACATTTTGAAAATGCATTCATTAGTTTTGACTCTCTCTTTCTCTCTCAAATCCTTTACCCTGAACATGAATCCACCACCAGGATATCAGGGAGAGAGACTATATAAGTAGCAGCTAGACATGAATGAAACAAATGTCCGTAATTCATTGCTCTACTCTGTTAGGTTGCCTTGGGTGAAGAAGGTTCATACATCTGGAATTTGAAATACTAAGAGGAAGAAATCAGTAGAGTATATTTCATAGAAGGATAACAAAGTATTATGAAACCATATTGTATCCTTCTTTAAAGGAACAACCTGAAACTTAAGGTACTCAAATGGTGATAACAGGACATGTCTCTTCTAGGGAAAGGCTAAAAGAAGTATAAGCCTAAGAGATTCACAAATAAATTCACAGGGGAACCCTAGAGGACAGTGAGTTTGTAAAATTTGGAGCTTGGCATGACCCTTTTTTAAAATGATTTTATTTTTAAGTAATCTCTACACTCAATGTGGGGCTCAAACTTAGAACCCCAACAAGAGTCACATGCTTTACCAACTGAGCCAGCCAGGCACCCCTTGGCATGACCATTTTATACCTGTCATATCCTAACTGATGCCAAGATTTGAAATATCCTCTTTCTATGGAGACTGTGGATATCTAATATGGGTATCAGCAAATGATTAACATGGCAGAGATTGGGTATTGAGTGGTCATCACAAAGATAGTTTCCTCAGCTACAGATTACCTTTGTCCTTTAAATCATCTGTAGTCTATGTGTCACAGCAGTCTCAGAAATGAACCTCTGAAGCTGATATGTTACGACACATTTTGTTTTTTCATCTTCTGTTCCATTCTCTCCCTTTATAGCTTCAACTAAGTTGAAAAAAAGGGAATTACATCTAGGACCTGGGGGCCCTCAGTGTCTGCATGTCCCCATGTTGTCTGATGAACAGACCAGACTAAATGATCTGGGAAGTCCCTTCAAGCTCTGTTGTGCCAGGTTCTAGAATTCCAAGACATTGTGATCCATTGACCCAGTTGCCTTATGGGGAATCTAATGAGAGATTAGTTTTCTAAAAGAGTCAATTGTTTGTTTCTCTGTGTGGGAATAGTGGTAAATACAGTCAAAATAGCAAATGTGCTGCTATTACCAAAGGTTCTGAGCATTCTTGCCCTTCTTATGGTCAGGGCTGTCTTTATAATAATTCTTACTGCCAGAAGTAGTTAGGGACTAATGCTAAATTGAGGACTGATAAGACTGTGATCAGTCATTGTCAGTGAGTAAAATCGTTTTCAGTGAGTAAAAGGTGAGATTCAGGGTTGATAATCTGAAGCGTGGAGTCAGAAAGATGCGCAATTGCTAGATTCCTTTGTCATGACTGCCCTTCATTTTGGACTATTCTCAAAAAACCAAGTCTTCCTATGTACTATGTACTATTATCCTAATAATACTGTTCTAACACCCCTTGACCCATTAAATGAATTACCTGTGAAAATTGTAGATGATGTAGTTTTGTTTCTCATATTTTTATTTTATTTTTTAAAAAATATTTTATTTATTTATTTGACAGAGAGGAAGAGATCACAAGCAGGCAGAGAGGCAGGCAGAGAGGGGGGCAGGAATCAGGCTCCTCGCTGAGCAGAGAGCCCAGTGCGGGACCCTGAGATTATGACCTGAGCCGAAGTCAGAGGCTTAACCCACTGAGCCACCCAGGCGCCCCTGTTTCTCATATTTTTAAAAGAAGGAGTAACCTGTTTTCTTGCTTCCCCTATCCCTACCCCAAACAAAATATTATTGTGAACTAAATATATCAGCCAAAAGTAGAGTTAGTCTGACAAAATGTGTGTATAGTGTGTGGTAGGAGGAGAAGAGGGACTGCCTGTTCTTCTTTCTTTTTTTTTTTTTTTTGAAGATTTTATTTATTTCTTAGAGCACAGAGGGAGAGTGAGAGGGAGAAGTAGATTCCCCGCTGAACAGAGAGCCCAATGGGGAGCTCGATCCCAGGACCCTGCGGTCATGACCTGAGCTGAAGGCAGATGCTTAACTAACTGAGTCACCTAGGCGCACCTGGGATTGCCTGTTCTAAGGTTTCTTGAAGCTGACTTTGAAAATCCCTTGCCCAGTAAATGGGGCATTGGATTGAAAATTGGGAAACTGTGTTTTGGTTTTGCCACTGTCAGTAACTCATTATGAGAGTTGGGTAAGTCACTTGGCCTCTCTGAGCCTCATTTCCTCATCTCTTGCATGGATACATGGTTATTTTACCTCCAAGGTTTACTTTGAGAATGATATGCCACTGAACTTCTTTGAAAAGAGAAAGACTACAAGGATGCTTGTTACCTTGATAGTATATTCCCTCATGACACCCCTTGCAAAGTGAGTATAACTGGTGAGAACTAATGCTGTAATTGGGTGTTTGAAAAAAATTTTTTTGAAGAACCACAGTTCTCACTACTTAAAAGAAATTATCTAGCATACACTAATTCATTTCATGCTGTGAGCTTGGAGTGGGGAGTTCAAAGATAAATACATGATAATCCCTGACCTCAAACTCATATATATGTGTGAGGGAAACTGACAAAAGAATCGTATATAATCTTACAAGTATCAATAAAGAGCTATATACAGAGTGTTACTGGAGAACCCAAATTTATCTGGGTGTTGGGGTGAGAGGGGTTTGAGATGACTTCACAGAAAATGTGACATCTGGTTAGAGTCTTGACAAATGAGCAGGGGCCTCAGGTGGAAGAGGTCATAAGAGGGCATTTAAAAGCCTAGGGAACAGCAAAGGCACAGAACATTAAACAGGATGAATTATTGGGTTCAGGGATCTGTGGGTAGTTGGCATGGCCAAATGCAAGGTGCATTTGGGGATCAAGGGGATTGACGAGAGAAGAGGCTGGAGGAACTGTCAGGGGCCAGAGCAGAAATTCTCTTGGAGGTCAATTTAAGGAATGTGGACTTTTTCCCTAAGGTAATAGGAGCTATTGATGGATTCAAAGCAAGGAAGTATCATAAATAGATTTGTGTTTTAGAAAGGTCAAGTTGGCAATGGTGTAAAGGATAAAAAGTAATATTGGAATCAAGTGTTGAACCAAGGTGAGGTTAGGGAGAATAGAGAAGGAGGGATAGACTTCAAAATATTTGAGAGGTAGACTCAACAGGATTTGGTGATTGATTTGATCTTATGGAAGAAGGGGTTGTCAAGAGTAACTCCCAGGTTTCTGGCTTAGGTAACTGGGTAGTCACACTGATCACAATTGGAAAGATTAACAGAGGGAGTAGAAGAGAAAGTTTGAAGGAAATTGTGAATTGTTTGTCTGTAGACATGTTGAATTTGAGGTATTTGTGGGCTATCCAGTGGAAAGATTGAATAGAGAATTGGAAAATAGGACTAGATTGGTGGAGAGTCTAAACTGAAGGCAGAAATTGAAGAATCATTTCATACAGGTTGTCACAGCCATGGAAATAGTTGAAAACAGCCAACCAGTAAGTGGACAACAAGGAGAGGTGAAAGCCTAAAATAAAAATCCTAGAGAATAAGGAACACCAAGAAGCAATGGTTAGATGAGCAAGAGAAGAAACTGGAGAATGAAAGCCAAGGAAGAAGAGAATTTCAAAGAAGCTGTGACAGTTCTGACAAATCTTACAGGAAGTCATGAAAGATTAGGACAGGGAAGTATTGACTTGATATAGCAATTAACAAGGCAGAGTGAAGAACATGGGAAAAGCGTTTTCAGGTGAGAGTTAAGGGGAGGAAGCAGAGAATAGATAACAGTGTGTAAGGAGTAAATGGTAGTCATGAGCATGTGGAAACATCTAATAAGGATAACCCTTTTAAAGAAACTTGGTGATGAATGGAAAGAAAATAGATCAATGGACATAGGGAAATTCAGGGTCAAATGAGGGGTGGTTTTGATTTTATTCTTCATTTTTTAAAAAAAGATTTTTAAGTAATCTCTATACCCAATGTGGGGCTTAAACCCACAAACCTGAGATCAAGGGTCAGAGGCTCTAGTGACTAAGCCAGCCAATTGCCCCTATTTTTTTTTAAAGTAGGCTCCATGCCCAGTCTGGAGCCCAACTTGGGGTTTGAACTCAAAACCCCAAGATCAAGACCTGAGCTGAGATCAAGAGTCAGATGCTTGGGGCATCTGGGTAGAATAGTCAGTTGAGATTCCGACTCCTGCTTTTGGCTCAGGTCATGATCTCAGGGTTATGAAATTGAGCCCTGTGTGGAGCTCTGAACTTAACACAGAGTCTGCTTGTATTTCTTCCTCTGTCCTGCTGTGCAACGCCCGCCCCCGCAATAATTAAATTTTTTAAAAAGTCATATGCTTAACTGACTGATCACCCGGGTGCTCCTATTTTTAATTTCTTATATTTTTAAAATATTTTAAATTTTATTTATTTTGAGAGAGAGAGAGAGAGAGAGAGAGAGAATGGGGAAGGGCAGAGGGAGAGAATCTTAAGCAGACTCACTGAGTGGGGAGCCCAAGTCAGTGCTGAATCTCATGACCCTGGGACCAGAACTGGAGCCAAAATCAAGAATTGGATGCTTAACTGAATGAGTCAGCCAGATACCCCCCCTATTTTTCATTTTATTTTTTAAAAGATTTAATTTATTTATTTGACAGAGAGAGCAATACAGCAAGAGAGGGAATACAGAAGGGGGAATGGGAGGAGAATCCCATGCAGGGCTTGATCCCAGGACCCTGGAATCGTGACCTGAGCTGAAGGCAGAGTCTTTATTTATTTATTTATTTTAAAGATTTTATTTATTTGTCAGAGAGAGAGAGAGAGAGAGAGCGCAAGCACAGGCAGAGAGAGTGGCAGGCAGAGTCAGAGGGAAGCAGGCTCCCTGCGGAGCAAGGAGCCCAATGTGGGACTCGATCCCAAGACGCTGGGATCATGACCTGAGCCGAAGGCAGCTGCTTAACCAACTGAGCCACCCAGGCGTCCCAAGAAGGCAGAGTCTTAAGGAGCCACTCAGGTGCCCCTGTTTTTCATTTTATTTATTTATTTTTTTTTTAAGATTTTACTTATTTATTTGAGAGAGAGACAGTGAGAGAGAGCATGAGCAAGGAGAAGGTCAGAGAGAGAAGCAGACTCCCTGTGGAGCTGGGAGCCTGATGCAGGACTCGATCCTGGGACTCCAGGATCATGACCTGAGCTGAAGGCAGTCGTCCAACCAACTGAGCCACCCAGGCGTCCCTTGTTTTTCATTTTAAACGGGAGAGATTTTCCCTCTTTCTCTTTCCTCCCTCTCCTGCCCTCCCCTCCCCTCTCAATCCTACTTTTCTCCTCCCTTTGCTCCTTCTTCTTCTTTTCCACCTCCTTTTGCCTCCTCTCTATTTGAAAAATCTAAGGCTCAGAAAGAGGTTAAGCAATTTGTCATGGTTGTATAATTTGTAAGCATGTTATATTTTAGCAGGGAGAACCCAGTAACAGTAGATATTGAAAATATAAAAAAAGAGGTGACTTTAACTTAACCCTTTTTGTGATTGTGGACTCAGCAAAATGAGACATACAAAATGGAAATCTGACGTTCCATTCTGGTCCATGTGCTAGGAATTAGACAGGCATAAAAGAGAAACTATGATGATGTGGTCTGCTCATGTAATAGCTAATCTTTATTAAGTGCTTACTATGTGCCAAGCACAGGGTTAAACACTTTGCCTGAGTTATCTCATTTTTATTCCCATAACAACCCTGTGAGAAAGGTTCTATTATCACCTTCATTTAACAGATGTGGGCATTGAATAACAGAATGTTCGATGATTTGCTGAAGGCCACATAGTTATTGTGTGCTGGATCTTTCAGAGCCTTCAAATGACCTTCTAGAAGAGGAAACTGAGGCTGAGGGAGGTGAAGTAATTTGTTCAAGAGCCCTGTATCTAGTGAGGATTGGACCTGTAATGCAAACCCAGGCTCTGTCTGGTACCAAAACCATGCTTTTAATTACTTCATTGTCATGAATGGAAGCTATTAAAATAGAGAATGTGTGCATATTTTTCTATATCCAGCTCTTTAAGGCAAAATGTTCCTTGAATTTAAGTGGTACTAAGAATTGCCCTTACTCCAGGAAATTGATAGTGAGAGTAAGTACTTCCTTGTAATGTACTGCACAGTATATGTATCCTGGACATTTGTGGAAAGCCTCATGCTGAAAGCAGAGACTCAAACAAACAAACAAAAACAGCTACTCAGGCAGAGTGGCAACAGCTGAGTTCTCATATGACTTTTTCAGGTGGCCCATTCATCAACCCTACTTCCATCCTTCTATACAGAGAATACTCTGAATGAGAAAAGCTCCTGGCTCAGTTGTCTTTCTTCCTACTAGCCCGATTTTGCTAACAAGCTGTTCTGATACCACTAGCCCAAGTCTGTAGACTATAAATGTTATCCTAGATGTGAAGTATAATAGAACAGGCACTCTAGGGCTGGGAAGAACAGCCTAACTGCTATCCCTTCAGGGATGACTGGCTCTCTGGTTGGAAGAGCATGTGGACCAGGAAAGGCATATAAATTCCCACTTCTGTACTCACTTGTCACTGTCAGAGTTTTCATTTGATGATTCGTTTTTGAAATATAGCTTGACACTAGTCTTCATATTTGGAATAGTATTAATGTTTAATCAGATCATTATCATTCTTTATTCAACAATGCAATTTACCAGATTTTGACGTTGTCTTAACTTTGGTTCTGTTATACCCAGGGACCAGCTTGAGTGTGTACGTGCGTGTTCACATGTATGTGTCAATTCTATCTGATTTGATAAATCCCCTTTCAGGTTTATTTTTTTTTTGTAATCAATAGGTTAATGGAGAGGGAATGAATAGAAATGTGGTCTATAATAAGCTGTGTAAGAAGTCATGCTTTCATTATATGTATATATACATATATATGTGTGTGTGTATGTATGTATATATGTGTGTGTATATATATATAGCTAACTATGTATCAGGATCTGTGTGAACTAAAAAGCTATATAAAATGCAGTCCCTGCTGTCAGAAGTTTATTCTACATTTCTTCCATTCAGCAAGTGATAATACTACCTGGATTCATAATCCCTTGATAGTTCCCCTTGTTGACTGATTTGTCTTTCATCAGCAGTGCAGCTGAGGAAGATCTTTTTTTTTTTAAAAGATTTTATTTATTTATTTGACAGACAGAGATCACAAGTAGGCAGAGGGGCAGGCAGAGAGAGAGAGGGGGAAGCAGGCTCCCCACTGAGCAGAGAGCCCAATGTGGGGCTCAATCCCAGGATCCTGGGATCATGACCTGAGCTGAAGGCAGAGGCTTTAACCCACTGAGCCACCCAGGAGCCCCAAGGTGGGGGAAAAGTCTTATGGGAGAAAGTAAAAGGAAAAAATTGCATTCACTACCTTTCTTTCATATGAAAAGCTCTTTTTGATTTGACTGTGAATTCGGGGAGAGCAAGAGGCCCTGCTAGTATGTTGAGGGGAAAGAGGAAGACATAACACTGGTTTTTCCAAAGAGTAGAACAAACTGAAGGGAAGGTGGAGGTGCAGGTAGCTGTAACAGCAACTGAATGAAGTCTTTTCTCTGGAAAAATATATGTATAAAATATTTAATTCACATTAGGGATTAACAATGAATTAGTGAAAATACCCAAAGCACTTTATTTATATAGGAAGTTTTTTTCCCTTTTAGAAAATATGCTGTTTTGGGGCACCTGCTTGGTTCTCTCAGTGGAGCATGATTCTTGAAATCAGGGTCATGAGTTCAGGCCTCATGTAGGTGGGAAGCCTACTTTGAAAAAAAAAGAAAGAAAAGTGCTGTTTTTTGATTAAAAAAAAGATTTTATTTATTTATTTGACAGAGAGATCATAAGTAGGCAGAGAGGCAGGGGGGAGTGGGGGGTAGGAAGCAGGCTCCCTGCTGAGCAGAGAGCCTGATGTGGGGCTCGATTCCAGGACCCTGAGACCATGACCTGAGCCAAAGACAGAGGCTTAACCCACTGAGCCACTCAGGCACCCCGAAAAGTGCTGTTTTAAAACTTAAAATCACTTTTATATGTGATTCAGTCAGAAAGTAGGTTCCAGTAGTTCCTTCAGGTCTCTGGAGGGGTAAGTACTATGAGGGTAAATGAAAGTGACCTGCAGGTGAGTCTCTTCTATCACCTCCTGCCAATTTACTGTGGTGAAAAGGGTCCAAGTTCAAGAATGTCATGATTGAATGGAATGCTAGATGTCAGATGTTTCCAGTGGGACCAAGCTTTTCCACCTTCCTTCCCCTGAGCATACGTGGGAAGGGGGAGGAAAATGAAAGCCATTTGCACCTGTTTCTGCACCATGTGTCTCCCTTCTCCACTTGGGGGCTCTGATAGGGAGGGAGAGTACCTTCCACCTGGCATTGCCTCTGAGTAGCTTTGTGGACTCCTTTGGGCTATTATGTTGGTTGGTACTTTGGCTTCTTTGGCTCCCAGCACCAGCTGATGCCCTGATCTGAGTCCCAGTTGGGCAGGCTCTATTGCTCAGTACTGTAGCTGTCTCCAGGGCATTGTTCTTGAGATTTCCAACAGGGCAGATTTGTGCAGTTTGGCCCATCTGGACAAGATCTATAACAAGTAGAGCTCTGTGCAATAAGCTCATCTCCATAGTCCACCCCCCACTACCCCCGCCTTCGAGCTGCTGCAGCCTGACACTCCAGCCCTGCCATGGAGAGTATCAAAGAGATACTCTCTGCTCCTTTCAAAGGGGTATTGCTTGTGGCCTCTCATTGGTTGGCACTACCTGGGCAGAAATGGAAAAACAGGGACTCTCTGCCCTCTTAATTTAATCTCCTCCCTTAAGCCAGTCCTTTTGTTTTGAATCTCACTGGCAGTTATAGTTAATATCGTCAGTAAGATTAACTCCTGGTCCGGCTACCCTGGTCAGCCCAGAATGCTCTCCTCAAAGCTTAGAGACAGACAAGAGGAGTATAGCAGTGAACAGGAAAGAACTGACAAGCTCAATAGGAAAAAGGGGGAAAGAAAGGTGAGCTCTTGCTTTGACTGTAGGATTTGCTTTGATCATTGGATTTATTTACTTACTTTCAATTTAGAACACCATCTTGAGGATGAGAGGAAGGGAGAAAAGGGGAGAGAGGAATGAAACAGAGAGGAAGAGAGAGAGATTGGACTCACATAGTTAATTATTCTAGGTCCAGAGAAAAGGACAAGATATTTAAAAGATAATTTGATGACCTGTCTTTCAGCTGTTAGCCCTGTACTTTAATATTCCCTTTCTCAGTTCTTCATAGTTGGGTCACTTCAAAGGATTCAGCATACCAGACCCATGCTTCCCCATGTCCCAGTGGTATTTTAAGCCTGAAATGGGCTCTTCCACACCCCTTCTATTCTGACATTTCTGGTCACTTCAACTGACTGCCACTGACTGTGGAATGAGAAGGGAAACAAGAAAAGGGTTACTAAATAACTCCGACTTATGGCCCTTTAACTTCTACAATTACTACCCTGAGGTTCGCCAAGCCAATGTTTGTCCAGGATAGGGGTCCTCTATATGTCTAGTTCCTTTCTAGGAAGGTTGAAGCCCACTTTATCCTGGACAAGGTTGAATGGTACTATTATATGCTTACTAAAAGAAGGTTAAAGGGCAAGGTAACAATGAGGGGCCCTGTGAAATAAAGAGACTTTGGGGAAAACGAAAAAAAAAAAATGAAGGCCCAGCCAACAAAAGATTTTCTGAGGATAGTTTCTATATTTTACTCCTCCTGGGTCCTACTACCTTGGATCTTACTTTTCTTGAAAGTTTTCTAACACTGTTGAGAGGTTTCTTAAAAAGTAAGCATTTTTCTCTTTTTACATTCCCCAGCAGCCAAACACACTTTACCACCATACTAGTTAGGGAATAAAACAAATATTTCTGAGACTCTAAGTTCAGATGGATCTGGAAGGGTAGCTTTTTCGAGAGTCCAAGATTCCTGCCCCCATTCTGACAGTGTTGAGCATCCTATGAGATCTGAAGACTTCTCCGTTCAGTCATAGAGCAATGCCCTACCTCAGTGCAGCTTATGGCTATTCCAACCTTGCTGAGATGTGGGAAACATGTCACCTTGCCTTCTTCCCACAATCAAGGAAAAGTGACCGGGTCACACAGGGCAGAACTTGTGGATGGGAAAAACCTCCCTATTTGAGCCTGTGGTAGGAGGGATAGAGGGCAGAGTAAAGCCAGGCTCTGGGTGGGTGGGGGGCATGGCAGGGCAAAGAATGGTGCAGATTAAGATAACAAATGCCAGAATATAGTAGCAATGGTCTAAATATTCTCCACTGGAGAACTGGAAAACAGAGAGTCTCCAGCAAGAGAAGAAGGTCATCCTTGTCCCAGGGACATGGCCAAATCTTATTCTCATGAGAAATGGGATAACATGGAGAAAAGTTGGATTAGAACAGAGAAGCCATCTTTCTAAGTATAGCCACCACTGGCACCATGCAGTGTAGACCCACATATCTTTGGGATTGGCCACTGAGGTTCTGAGTGGGAGATCAGAAATGAATTTTCTAAGCCCCTGATGGAATCTAATGGAGGGGAGGCCCGCCCAGGAGGAAGCAGGAAGTCAAGAGCCGGACTCTCTAGCTCTTACCCTATTCACAGTGCCTGGTGAATATCTTCTGACCGTAGCAATTTATAGACAACCCAGTAGAAGATGTTGAAGATGAGGAAAGTGAAGGGGAAGACAGCTCGAGAGATGGTGTCAATCCTCTTGGCCTGGTCCACATAGAGTTTCCGCGTTGTTTCTCCTTCCCTTAGAAAAGGGGCTGGAGGTTGGGGGTTATAAATACCAGAACTTTCCCCTGGACCTCCATCCCTTGCCTGCAAGCAGTGGCCCAGGTCATAGCCACGGAAATAGAAGCGACTTTCTCGGATGATATCTTCCTCCTGAAATTACATGGGAAAAAGGACAGCATTTGAGGTTACAGCTTCATCTAAGGATGGAGACCAGGCCACACACATATATCTCATAGGTTATGCTATGCAGACTGGTGGCTGGGTACACAGACCCACTGCATGCTTTTTTATAGCCATAGAACTGTTCATTTGATGGATGTATACTAAGCAGCTATACATGGTGCATATGGCATATATTATGATTCTATTTGCAGATAAGCCCCGAGCTGCCTTTTTAAAAATGCATAACATAATTTACAGCCATCTAAAACTCAGTGAAGTGCCAACCCACTGTGAGAAGGATATCTCAATGTAAAGTTATCTCTGGTAGTCAACAGAATAAACAGAACAATAAAACTTTTAGAATGTACAGCTAAGATATTTAGACTTGGTGAACTTGACTTTAATGACTTTCAAAAGCTGCAGAATTAATTCTCCTTGTATAGGGTATCTTTTAAAAATTGTTTATCTCAACTTAAGGCTGAAAATTACAGAAGTTTTAAGTAACCTAGTGGGTCATCCAAATTAGGGTAAAGCTGATAAATCTGTTGCAAATTTATGTGATTCTCTGTAAACCAGCAGATTTTGACAAAGGTATCAGTACATCTAGGGTAACATTTATTACCCAATACACATTCCCTTTATGTAAAATATATGCATTATGATGAACACATTCACACTGGGGAAGTTAATTTTATATCAGCATTAAGAAATGTAGCAGACTACACAAAGTTCATTTACTCAATATTCAGCTGACAACCTTAAGTAGCTACAACAGCTGGAGGGCTAGGAAGTAAGAACAGGAAGACAGAGACAGAGATAGAAATAGAGGGAGAGGGAGATATAGAGAGAAACAAAGAGAGAAAAAAAGGACCAGAGTGCCTGAGTGATCAATAGAGAGCTTTCTTCATATGAGAGCCCTTCAGCCCCCAACTCAGAGCCTATTTACTCTTAGTTTATATAGAACTCAGACATGCCCAATTTTGTCTACTTCTAAAGCACACATTACCATCAGAATTGATGGTTCACAGCCTGGAAATTAGACATAAGACAGGTCAGTACATACCAGAATCTAAAAATAGTTCATTCAAAGATGGTTAAAATTTTTTAAAGTGTTGATGTTTATAGAAGTAAAAACTTCAGCTATCTAAGAAATCACCTGAAGTGAAACACCCCCTTGTTGGATGATACAGACTACCTTCTTGGTTTGCCCAGGATTGAGGTCTTCCTGAGATTCAGGATATTCAGTGCTAAAATAGAATGGTATACATGTATATTGAATAGATATGCCATAGATACACATAAAATGTGGATAAAGTAGGTTTTACACACATTGTGCAGTTAGAAGGACATCATAGGGTCTTTATAATGGGACCTCTGCAACTATGGTAACACACTGAACAGTGACTTTGTATGTGAGATATTGGTGTTGGTGGGTCCCAGTAGCCCTTGATTATTACATCACCAGAAGGTTGAGCCTGTCATTGGGCATCAGGGGCAGGCAAGCTCAGGCCACAGATTCAGCAACAGACCCCATTTCTTTCTTTCCTTCCTGTGGGCTCATAGGACAAACCTGGGAAAGTGTGTTGGTCTTGTTCACCGCCATGTCCCCAGCACAGTGCCTGGCATCTAGAAGGCACCCAGTAGATACCAGTTGAATGAATGAATGGAATGATGAGCTTCATGCTTCAGTATATAGGACAGGGAATGGCTTTGTTCACATGAAGCCAGCATCCTTTCAGGGTTTCAAACTAAAGAGTCTACTCAGAAGAGAGTCTTACTCAGTTACAAAGTGCTCAGCAGGAAAAACGATCACTCCTTGTCCCACCCTTATACAATGGCTTGATGTCCATCAGCCTCTAGAAAAAGTGGCACTTTTGGCATAGGAATGAATCTAAGTCAGCCAACCAGAGAGCTTTGCTACCCTATCTTTAATTTTGCCAGTCTCTGTGGAGACAGTTGTATGTGTGTAGGCCAGAGGCAATTCACTACTGTGGCTGTGCTTTGACTCTGAGTTCTAGTGGGGCAGCCTTAGCTCTCTGCTCAAAATTACTACCGTAATCTGTCACCAGATGCCTTGGATAACATCACCTGTTTTTTTTTTTTTTCCTAGTTCATTTTCACACTTTTACTACATAGTTTGTGCTGGATCCATTTTAGAAATGAAGAACCAGAGGTGAACAAAATATCTTCCAAGTAATTAATGAGGGAGTAGGGGTGCCTGGCTAGCTCAGTCAATTAAATGTCTGTCTTCAGCTCATGTCATGATCCCAGGGTCCTGGGATGGAGCCTCATGTCACATCGGACTCCCTGCTCAACGGGGAGGTTGCTTCTCCCTCTCCCTTTGCCATACCCCTGCTTGTGTTTTCTCTCTGTCAAATAAATAAATTTTTTTCTAAGAAAAAATTAGGGAGTAAATAAAATCATTTCCTCTTTTGTTTTCCATTTCAGGGTCCCTCACACGCCCAGTTCCCCACCGCTTATTCTGATCTCCTCAGCCCCTCAGCTAGAGGATAAGAGTGTGGAATATATTTGTTTGCAGAAGGCTCTGAAAGAGAAAGTTGAATCCAACTGCTGTTTCTGTTTCTATAGATTTAATTACTTTTCCTTTTCTCCAATCATAGTAAATCTAAAGGGAATTATTTGGAAATATTTCCCAGGCTGAAAACAAGCTGTCTCACATGGGAGAAAAAATGTGATCACTAGAGTAAGCTGCCATTGGCTCTTTTTGGTTTTAACATATTGTGCCATTTTCAGTTGGGGGACCAAAGACAAAGTGGCCTGAAATCTAAGGGTGGGGGTCCTGGATATGAGTATCATCTATTTAAGCCAAATTCTTAAGACTGTGTGTGTGTGTGTGTGTGTGTGTGTGTGTTGGGAAGAGACAATGGAGGCTTAAATGCAACTTGGTAGCTTCCATGGATGTTGGAATAGAATATTTTTTGTTATAGCTATCTATAGGGGAGGGGGACTGGGGAACTAGAGAGTAAAGATAGTCCAAAACCAAGTTGGGGAAGGAATGAATGTACAGTGTGGGAGTAGGATGTGGAGATGGGAAAGAGTGATAGCTATTCAGTGATACATATTGAAATGAATGAAAAGAAGAGTGAAGAATGGAGGTGCTGGGGGATGGAGAGAGGCAAGCAGGGTTCTGGGACCAAACCCCTGAGAGAATTCGGCAGTGTTTTGAAATTTCTTCCATTTCTCTTATCCTGTTGATAATGGCAAGGCTTCCTCTCTGCCCAGCTTGAAATAGAACCCTCTCCAATGAGCCTGCTAAGATTGGTGGAGTGGGTAATGTGGCTGCTGTGGTCAGAGCCCAGTACTAGGGCCTGAACGAGATCCCCTCCCTATGAAGCATATAGGCTAGCTGGGAAGACAAAGCAGAAATGTATGGAAAAGAAATTAAACTACTTAAAACAATGACATGGAAGGAAACCACCAAGCAGTAGAGATGGGTGGTTGAGGAGAGATTAGAGAAGAACACGATTAAACCTGGAGCTGGGTGAACAGCTGGCTGGCTCCTAAAATATTCCTAACTTGCTCTTGGCTAAGGGCTTTCTGAAAATCATATGGATGCTCTCCCCTTTCCTAAGAGGGCTTTTCTCAGACCAAAGACTTGCTTTTTCAGCTAGAATGGCAGGGCCCAGCGAGAGGTTCTAGAAATAGATGAACTCTGCTTTAACTTTTATAGGTTGCTCAGTGACCTCCAGGATTCCTGCTCCAGTTCCACTGGGATGGAAATGGCTTAAAGAAACTCGAAAAGGGACATGTGCTAATGGCACAAGTTTTGATTTTCAGGTTGTATTTACATTAATAATAAGCCCAGCCCATTTTTTGCCAGGATCCGGGGGTCTAAGCAGGGCCCAGGCTGCTATTACAACTTTGTAATAATTGAGCACTTGTTATGTCAGACTCCATTATGATATCAAGATCAACTTATTTATATATGGCCAGGAAGAGATGAGCTGCAGGCAGCTGGGAGTCGGAGAGGTGCAGGGAGGGGGCGGGACTAGTGTCAACCTGGAGTAGCTCTACAGTAACCGCAGCAAGCTGCTGTTGCTGGAACACCCACACAGGCAATTTAGCTGACAAAGGGACGCTGGAGACTGGTTGGCAGCCTGCTCTTCTTTTTCAAGGTAGGCATTGAGAAGGCATCAAGGTCAAAACCCCTATCAAGAGTTTGGTACCTGCATGCAGGTTTAACACAGATAAAGAGGGGGTGGAGAGTTAGCCTAGAAAAGGGAGCATTCTCTTTTCTTTCCCTTCTGTCAAGTCTGTATGTATATATTTTTAACCCTTAGTCTGAGATAAGAAAGGCTTTAAAAGGCTCTTGAAGGAGTCCTACTCAAGGTGATGCAGTTGTGGATCAACCCACTAGGGGGCGTGTTTCACAGAACCTGACTAAAGTCCAGGCAAGAATTGATACATTCCAACAAACCAATAGATGAAACAGGAGACCTGCTCTCAGCAGAAAGGGATCTTAGCCAGGGACATGAGTTCCCAGAGGTAGTTTTAAAGATATTTTCAGTGTGGATATATGGTTGGGACACCCTAGGAGCAGCTGAGGTAGGAGGTGGGTGTTAGGAAGAGAGAAAAATCTTAGTGCTAGAGTGGCCCCAACAGGCTGGAGCCCAGGGGGTCAGATCATCACTTTCTCTACCCCCCAGAGGTCATAGTGCATCTCCTCTGGCTTGGGAGCTTCCAGATTGGGCAGAAAACAAGGAGTCACAGCTCAAGGTAGACCAGACCTGTGTCTGATGATTAAGGGGCTAGTATGTAGCTCAGCAAAAGCTTTTGACTTTGCTCATAACTGGGCACTTGCTTCTAGGATAGTGCGGCCCAGGCACCTGTTGTCATGACAATGTACATAACACCCACTGTCTGGGTAATGGGTAGGGGCAAATTGCCTGTTTTTCAGGGCATCAAGCTCTCTATTTCCCCAGGTGATCATTCTACTGTAGAAGAAATGGGGTTAACAAACAAGAGGGAGAACAACAGCTCACATCCAACAACTCTGATACATCCAATTCTGATGCACCCAGGGAAGAACAGGGCAAAGAAATCCAACAGCCAGAAGAGGCACGTAGTGGTTTTTTAATTCCAGCTTAGCTCTAGGGACCCTCATATAATGCTCTCCTAGAAGGGCCCCCGTGCTTGACTCTTGAATTCTTTTTTTTTTTCTTTGACTCTTGAATTCTTAAGCACCAGTCAATGTATGGCAACATGGGGTATCTTCCTCCTGGGTGAGGGGAGAGCCAGGAGCAACCATTACTAATTCTCAAAATGATCTCATATTGACTAACTTGATAAGGTTCTAATATGAGCTCACCTTTTTTTTTTTCAGTGCTTACTATGTACTAGGCACTGTGCCCACACACTCTCTCTTTTTTAAGGTTTATTTACTTATATTTATATAATCTCTACACCCAACATGGGGCTCAAACTCATGACCCTGAGATAAAGAGTCACATACTCTTCTGGCTGAGCCAGCCAGGGCCCATATGTGTCCATGCTCTTAATCACTTTATTAGACTGCCCTACAGGGATTACTGTCCCATTGGATAGATTAGAAAAAGGAATCAAAGAGGTTAAAGTACTCAGTTTATCTGTGACCCATCTAGGACTGGAATCCAGGGTTCCTGATTGCTTTTTTAATCCTTGTAGCCATATGTGGAGTCTTGGTTTGTGGGAGGAGGAATAGGGAGGAAGGAGTACAAAAGAGAAAGGAAGGGGACCCCTTCCTAGTTATATTTACCATGTTTTGGCGCCTCTGCCTTTTTCGGAGTCGTATGAATTCCTTATGCTGACGAGATACAAAATTGACAGCAGCATACTCCAGTAGTGCAGCGAACACGAAGAGCAGGCACACAGCCATCCAGATGTCGATTGCCTTCACATAGGACACCTGTAACATCCACCAACAGAGCAATCAACCTTCTTGGAGCCCTTCCATTGCCTATCCAGTGGTTCACCAGCCCATACCAACAGCCTGCTATTCTTCAGTTATTCAGTTATCCTGAATTTCTTCTGGTGTTCAGAGAAGCTTTCCAGGATATGTCCCATTGCTTGAAGGCCCATATCAAAGAGATTGGGATACCCATTATCCTTCACCTCTCTGCACTCTCCACCCTTCACTTCCATCTGCCTTTTCTCCCTGTACTTCTTTTTCTTTCTTTCTTTCTTCTTTTTGTACTTCTGTTCCTGCTTCTGCTTCTTATTATTCTTTTCATTCTTTCCTTCTGTTTCTCTTCTTTCAATAAATAACAATGAACATGAACACTGCATTCTTTTGCTTTCTGTTTTTTCCTCGGGTCCTCACAGCTCTGATAGAAACTGGGCAGGGTTTGTTATTCCCATGTGAAACATGTGAGGACACTTGAAGCCTAAAGAGGAAAAGTCTTAGCCAAGATTACCCAGTGAGGAAGTGGCACTAGGATTTGGGGGTTCTGGGCTTTCAATTTAGTGGCATTGCCATTTACCTAGGCTGCAGTCTCAATATCAGACTAGGAATTCCTTTCTTTCCCTCCTCCACTCCCATTGTTCTCTTGACTGTGATTTTCCCTGCTGATCTTTATGAGAGTCCCTGCTGAATAACTGAATTCAGTGGCTCAAGGAAATGCCACCCAATCCCTGGCTATGGACACTTCTCTTATTTCAAGGCACCGTTGTCATCTACCCATCTGCTTCTTAGGGCTCTCCTCCCACTACCTGCCTTGGAAGCCTTTAAGTACTTTTCTCTCCCATTTCCCTCTTGAAGATTGAACACTTACCTCTCCCAGAATGGGATTTTGGCTGGATGGGCCTGGAAGGGTTATAGAATTTAGGTTTATGTAGTTCACCTCCTCAACCAGATGGACTCCCTACATAGTTTTCAGCTGCTGAGCCCACCTCATAGGGCTCCCCAGTAGGAGTAGGTTTGATGACAGACAACCTCTTTCACCAGCTACATTGGGCAGTGAGGTTGCTACAGTCTACAGGAAAGGAGCAGGTCTCACTGGATAACCCTTCCACCTTAGTGGTTCTTTTTTTTTTTTTTTTTTTTTTTTTGACAGATGGAGATCACAAGTAGGCAGAGAGGCAGGCAGGCAGAGAGAGAGGAGAAAGCAGGCTCCCTGGTGAGCAGAGAGCCCTATGTGGGGCTCCATCCCAGGACCCTGGGATCATGACCTGAGCCGAAGGCAGAGGCTTTAACCCACTGAGCCACCCGGGCGCCACCACACCTTAGTGGTTCTTAACCTGCAATGCCCTCCCCCCACCTCCTCACCTGAGTGGCATTTGGCAATGTTTAGAAACATTTTTGATTGCTCAATTTTGGGAAGGGTTACTACTGGCATCTCGTGGGTGAAGGGCAGGGATGCTGCTAAATATACTACAATGCACAGGACCGCCCCCCCCTGCCAACAATTACAAGGTCTAAAATGACAGTAGTACTAAAGTTTAGAAAATCTGCTCTATCTCTTTTAAAGCAATTCCATTAAGATAGTAGTTGTGGGTTACTAGGCACCCCTGATTAAGTATCCTTGGTGTTTCCACTTTGCCACCTATTAAGAGGGCAACCTATTTCATTCACCATCTCCCAGTCTTACTCTGTTCCCACGGATGTCGAGTAAGTACTATGAAAATCCATAATGAGGTAATGACAAGGAAGGTCCACAAAGGGCTTTGGACCATCAAAAGAAAAGACACCTTAAGCTACAGAAGACACCTTAAGCTACAGAAATAAAATCTTATTAATAATGAGTGTGTCAATAATGGAGTTGTATGGGAAGTGAAATTGCTGTGCCTTTCAGAAGCCCCTGAATTTGTTCCATCTCCTTCTTTATAGCTCCCACTAAATCTAATGTACAAACTCAAGGGAGCAGAAGCTCCCTGACTTACTCAGTCCCTTGTTTTGTAGGCTGGCCAATGAGTCTATTTAGTTTGGGGTGAGTGCCTACATATTTTGCTTATTGACCAATGAGGCCACAAAAAGGTCATCAAAATCTGATGAGAAGGCACCAAATACTGCAAACAAACAATCCTCCAACAAAGTCCATATTTTTCCAAATGATGAAACTAAGTGAATCCTAGGAGCAGACAGATTTTGCTTGCTCACAGGAGAGGACTGGAAAAGGAAGTTCTCTTGGCAAGAATAAGGCACTAATTGCAACCACCCTGGGTTAGAGAAGAATCTTCTTGCATGGCAGCTGCAGTAAACTAGGGCACATTTCTAAGATCTGAACTACTTTTCTGCCTCTAGTCTTCTTACAAGGCTACTACCATAACACGACCATCACAACCCCACCTGGCCCTTTGGTCCTTGCCTAAGCCCCATCTGTCTTTCAGAGCCTCTTCAATCCTCCTCTCCATTTAGGAAACACATTTATAGGAAGTACTTTCAGACAACTTCCTCTGAGACACCTGATCCTAATTTGAGCTTTGTCATCATTTATCACTAGAGGCCTTTGGATTACCTCAAAAGTTTTCCATCAACTGAAAAATAATTGGGAACATCAACGGCTGTCCTAGGTCCACTACTCCATTCTTTTCACCAAAACACCTAACAATTATAACAATATTGAACACTTATTGAGTAGTTATTAGTTGCCAAACATTGTTATCTATGTTAATACATTATCTTATTTATTTCTTGCAATAACCCTATTGAAGAGATAATATTCCCATGTCATAGGTAAAAAGACTGAGAGGATGAGGAATTTACTTAAGATTGCCATTGGTAAATGATGAGGCTGGGACCTAAGCCTGCCTGACTCCAATCTCCTACTCTTTACCACTACACCACCCCCATGGCAAATTTGTAAATTTACCTTGGATGCCCTGATTACCCCCTGTTTAAGTAATAAGCACTGGGAGATGGGATATCACAGAGCCTGGTTTCTATCAAGTCAAAATGAGAGGGCATAGGTTCACAGTAAGATCCACAAGGAACTATTTTGCTATTGGTTCCCATTATTTCTCCATGGCCTAGAACATTGCCTGGTGCATAGTATATGCTCAATAAATATTTATTGAATGGATGAATCAGCTTACTCCCTGATTTCTCAGAGCCTTGCTGACTATAAGGACATTGAGGTGACTTCTAAATTCCCTACATGAAAACATAAGGCAGGGAGAACCTGGGCCCAGTCTCATAAGCGCAGATCTCTCTGTGTAGTCAAAGCATCACCAGGCCACAGACATTCAAAATCCACTGACTATAACTGCCATTTACTACCTCAAAATTTCCTCACCCAAAAGAATGACATTGTCTCTTGAGGTCTTTGTAATAGTGCCCAGCTTCTGACATAGTGAGAGACTGATTGATGTTGGTTTAAAATCCATATATATAAAATTTTTCTTTTCTTATGGAACATGACCTCGAAAAGGTTGTTCTACCTCTCTGGGCTATATTCACCTCATCTGTGCCACGAGGGAGTGGGACTTTATACTTGCTATGGTTCTTTGATTTTGGACATGCTAGTATTTCCTGATGAAAGTCAGAGTAAGTCAGATACTGTCTCTACTCATTCCTTAGCCAGACAACACCCACAACCCCAGCTTCCACATCTTTAGCAATATCATTAACAGTATGTTGTAGGGCAAGAGAAAATTCTGACCCCCTGTTCTTGCTCAATGGCTCTCATCTACCTTAAATCTAAGGCAAATAAAAAACAGAAGAGAACAGGAGATGAAGGGGAAATGGGGAGCTCTATGGTAAGCAAGTTCCCTTGCATTTCTCTTCACCTTAGGCAAAGAGGCCCGGGAGCCAGAGCTCTGAGTTGTCATGGTGAGCACAGTGGTGATGCCTAGGCCCACACGGGCAGGGGCGGCATCCATGTTGATCCAGAAGGAGACCCAGGACAGGATGACGATGAGTAGGCTGGGGATGTACATCTGAATCAGATAGTAGCCCATCTGCCTCTCCAGGTGAAACTTTACCTCGATGCAGGTGAATTTTCCTGCAAAGAAAGAGGTGAGGTATCAGGCCTCAGGTCCCCAGTCTAGAGCTGAGCCTAAGGGGCAGGACTAGGACATCTCTCTATATATGGGCCAGCCTTCTGTGCACCTCAAGTGGGCAAATAAATGAGCTCTTCAATATGGCCCCAGGGAGAACCAGATGTGTGTTCTGAGGAATTTCTCAGAGCAGCCATCAGGCTTGTCCTTTTGCTCTAAGCACTAATTTCCAGCAGAGGGCCTTCCACCTGACCACACAGCAAGAGGATTAAGAACAGAAGGGCTCCAGAGCCAGACTGCCTGGGTTTGAATACCGAATCTTCCACTGACTAACTGTGTGACCTCAGGCAAAACACCCAAGCTGTTTGAGCTTCAGTTTCCTTGTCTGTAAAACAGAGTAACAACAATATTAATTCCATTATTGTGGGAATTAAATGATGTATCTGGGGTGTTGAGCATATAGGTATTTGGTACTATCATCATTATTAACAAAGCAATGAGTGTAGACTCTGCCCAAACCTCAGCAGCCTTGCTTGAGCTTGCTCGTACACCAGAAGCTTTCTAGCAACAAGGATTCACTGAAATAAACACTGCCTGTGTCTCAAGCAAGTGATAAGAGCTGGATAGGAAATATCTGGAAATAGTGTCCAACGGAGACCAACTCTGGATAGTGGACAACGGGTGCCCAGAGAACATCAGGCGACAGCATTCTATCCCACCAATAAAAAGTGCATTGGTCCAAAGCACATGTACCAGTCCTCTGCCTACTCTGCCAGCCATCTTTATTTTTCCCAGCTTCCCATGCCCTCAGGCTAAGAAAACCTAGCTTAGAGCTTCTCCGTACCGTAGAGGTTTAGGATAACCAAAGCAAAAAGCAGAGGATGTGTATGTTGCTATTTTATTTTGGACTAGACTTGCTCTTATCAAACCTGAGTCCTCAAAGCTAGTAATTTAATCAATGATTGGTTTATGGCTTTGACATACTGTGTGATGCTGTGATCTACTGTTCCTGAGTCCACCTCACCCCAGGCTTCTTGTTATGACATAGCTTTGCTAGGTGTCCATATTTTCTTTTTTTCCTTCCTTCCTTCCTTCCTTCATTTAATCTGTCTATCTATCTATCTATCTATCTATCATCTATCTGTCTGTCTTCTATGTATCTAGGTAGCTAGCTATCATTTTTGAGAGTGGTGGTTTTATTTTTAATTACAAAATTATTACTTGTTTAGTACAGGAAAAAAGTGAGAAGTAGAGAAAAATAATAATATGTATAAGCTCATATTTATCAAGCCCCTACTAAGTGCCCTGACTTTATATAGCTTATCTCATTTAAATTCCATAACAACTATTTGAGGCAGGTAAAATAAATAAATAAATAAATTTATTTATTTATCTATTTGACGGAGATCACAAGTAGGCAGAAAGGCAGGCAGAGAGAGAGGGAGAGCAGAAAGCAGGCTCCCTACCGAGCAGAGAGCCCGATGTCGGGCTCCATCCCAGGACCCTGGGGTCATGATCTAAGCCAAAGGCAGAGGCATTAACCCACTGAGCCACACAGGCACCCCAGTAAAATTATTATTTCCCATTTTACATATAAGGATACTGAGGCTCAAAGAGATTAAGTTATGTTTCTCAAGGATACCCAACTAGTAGATAGTTGGGCCATTATTCAATCTCACCTCTGACTCCAAAGATCTTAGTTTTGTCCATTGTATCACTCTACGTTAGAAACATTTAGTGCTATTTCCTCCCAGGGTTTTTAAACACATGCTTTTGGTTTGTTTCTTTTACCACAATATAATGATTCTGTGCATACAACTTTGAATCTTAACCTTTTCCACTTGTACTTTCCATGTTGATATAAGCAACATGCAGTCATCCTTTTTAACATCTGGATAATATTCTACCAAGCAGATGCACTGTGTAATTTATTTAACCTCTGTCCTATTGGTCTTATTTAGAAGAGTGCCAAGTTTTTGCTAGTATAAGCACTGACCCAGTGATATTTTGGAATATTTCCTTTTAATAAATCCCAAGGGGTGGGATTCCTGGATCAACATGTAAGGAAAAAAATAGCTTTTACAGTTTCTCAAAGTATGCCCCCTGGACCATCAGCAACAGAATTCTCAGGGTGCTTGTTCAAATGCAGATTTCTGGGCATCACTTCAAGTGCACATAATCAGAATTTCTGAGAGGCAGAACCCAGGAATCAACATTTTTACAGGCTCCCCACAGAAATATAATGTACACCAGAGTTTGGAAACCATTGACCTATATACAAATTGCCAGTTTTCTCCCCAGTAAAGGTTCTATTAATTTCCACTCCCAACAGCATTTTCTAAATCCAATGACCTGTTCCTCTCCATATGTTGCACATCCTACATATACAAACACACATATTAATGGGGTGGCACCCAAAGCATGTCAGCACACCAAGGAGGTATCCAGGATCTCTCCCCTTTAGCTTCTGGCCTCTATCTCAGGGTCATAGCACTTTGTATCCAAATAGCCAGGGGAACTGAGGAAAAAGTAACCCTTAGGGAAGCTGTGGGGAGCAGATGCTCAGGCTGGAAAAGCAACTTTTCTCCACAACTGGCCCACATTTCACACCTGGGAAAACAAGCCAGTTCAAGAGTTGGGCAATGGTGGCTGTGGTATGAGGTGTGGATGGTAAGCCTTCCAGTGCCCTAAAGTCTATTGCTTTCTGGTTCAGCAGCCATTGGCTACTCCCAGATGTAGATTCCCAACCTTCCACACAAAGTTGGCCCCAGGACAGGTGAGACACTCCTGCCACTCACTGGCATAGGCCCATCTCCTCTGCAGCATGTGATAGGGACAAAGGGCTTTAGAGTTAGATCTGGATTTGAAGTCTAAGCCAGCCATTTTCTAGGTACGTAACTTGAACAGTTTATTTAAAATGGGGCTGATAATTCCTACCATAATGAGATAAGGCATATGAAACACTTAGCACATCTGGTACAGATTGGACTTTTAGTAGAAGCTGGCTGCCTTGCCCCTTCCCTCCCATCTGGAGGCCCTTCTGTGGCTCACACTAAGTCAAGATCCTGGTTTTTACCTGTGTTGTAGTGCTTGGTACAGTAGCCTAGATCCTTCTCATCTCGCAAGATAAACTGGGGCAGAGTCAGCCCCTCAGCCACTTGGACAGCAGGAGCATCTTCCAGCCACTCAAACACGAGGTCATTCATGGTGTAGCCAACTAAAAGTGACAGAGATGGCAGAGGGCTGCAGAATTTGGTGCTGGGTGGGGGTAGGGAAAGAGAACTAGCAGGAAAGAGCAGATGAGGAGGTAAGGCCTGGGTTTTTGTTCATCTTGGAAAGGGAAACCTTTCTGAAGGGGGTTCTTGGTCAATTGTCTCATAGGCCCATCCTAACTAGATAAATCAGAAAGATTCCAGACTCCTCTTCTATCTAGTTCTCAAGCTTTAGAGAGGCACAGAGAGAAATTTTTCTGGTAGACCTAGAAAGCAGGTCAAAAGCATTGGAATGATGTCAAGGAACACAGCTGAGAACCTCCTGCCATATCTCAAACTAACAGGAGTAAGCATGTGTACTGGCCACATGTCTTGAGCTGAGCCAGCCTCAGAGCTGGGGCTTCTGCCTCCTCATCCCAGAGAGGAAAGAGCTATTTATACCCTGTCAGTCATGCATGGGACAATGTGCACACCACAGACTCCTAGCCAGGGCCCTGAACTGGGGCAGATTGAGAGTTAACATCTGAACATGACAAGTTGCTCACAGATACCTAGCAGTTTGTGAAACTCCTACCATATATGTGACCATATTCACACATGTCAAGTAGAAATCGGAGAAGAAACACTGAGGCTCACAGATGTGCAATGTAAGGCCTTGACTCAAAGTAGCTATGTGACTTTGGGTAAGTCATTTCCTTTCCTCTAAAATGCTCCACCTACTTTTCAGGATTGTTGTGAGGGGGCAATAAGAACCTGGATATGAAAGTGGTTTATGAACTCTAAAGAGCTAGCCACATAGGACACATTCTACCCATCATTGTTATTATATGCTGGAAACAGCCTGACAAAACTTCTTCTCTGAGGATTAAGCTGGTGTGTATTGATCTCAGAGTCTCACCTTGCCCAGGAGATGGCAAAGGAGTGCACATAGCTGATGGTACAGCCTTGTTGTCCATTGACTGTTCTGCATTTAGAGCAGCCCCTATAAGCTGGCTTCCCTGTCACAAAGTAGCCCTTGGCTGACCTTGCCACCCTGGATGCTGTGCTATACTTAGAACCATCTTCTCCAAATTCTCTACAGAAGTTATCTATGTTCATGCGGAATCAGGGTTCAAGAGTACCCCCTCTGCCAACTCTGGCATTTTTATAGTTATCTTGAATGTATTAACTCAGGGGGAGTAAAAGTAGAATTACCTCAGGTACTGTGAGAGGAATATCTTTGGGCAGACGAGGTGTCCTTCAAATGCTCACCCCCCATAACCAACACAGGCACATTTGAATGTAAAGCTGGTGCCGTCCCATTTCCCAATACTGTGGAATAACCAAACCAGTAAATAGTATGAGGATGAAAAAACACCCTGGGTTGGGTGTTAGTGAGTCCTGGCTCCTAGTCTCATCCTTGCTAACAGCTGACCATGTGTGAGTAAGTCCCTACTCTGGGTTTCCCTTTTCTCATTTGGAATATCATGGAATGGGGTTAACTACCTGGTATTCTAGCCCTTGCTCTGAGACACTCTAGAGACACTTACAGCTCTCCAGCTGCATGGTGCATGTCTGGATGTCCATGGGGAAGTTCTTGAGGTCCATTGGGCAAGATAAAATGAGGGTCAGCCTGCCGGGGACAGTAGAAAAGAAGTGATGTCAACTTTCTGGGGCCTGGCACAGCACAGGGGACGCTCTTCCCACCCCTCATCCTCCATTTGGCTTTCTCTCCTTGACCCAAACTCTCCTGGCTGTACACCAGGTGTACCTGATGCTGTAGAGCACATTCCCATTCTTGAAGATGCGTAGTAACTTATTGTCTGTGGTCACCTCATGGAAGCTGGCCCCTTTCTCATTGGCAAAGAATAGGTCTGGCTTCCAGATAGAATCCAGCATAGAGGGATCAAGGTCCAAAGAGTCATCAGGATATTCTTGGTAGGCTAGGCGTGGGTCATTCCACTGCTGCCGCAAGAAGACATTCACCCGATAGTCCTGAGAGGGTGCACAGATGGGCCCATGAGAGGCAATGCTATTCCAGGGGCCCAGCAAGCCTACATGGGCAGGAGAGCCATGAGGAGGAAATGCTGGGAGTACATCTCAGGGGCAGTGGGCATTTTGCACTGAAGAAGTAGCCTGCTTTGGGCTGATATAGCAAAGATGGGAAGGGAAAAAACATTTATTAATCACTTACTATGAGGTGGGTGTTCTGCTAAGTGTGCTTACTTTATATGTATTATCTCATTTAAATCTCATGCCAACACTGTGAGGAGGGTCCTGTTATGATCCCTACTTTATAGATGAGGAAACAGAAACAATGATATATTTAAATAACCTGTCACATAGCTATTAGATGGTGGAGTCAAGATTTGAACACAGGTCTGTCTGATTCCAAAGTCTGTGCTCTGTACCAAGCTACTTACCATGATTGACCATCTGTTCCTTAGGCTAGTTTGCCTTTGGCCACTGAAACCCCAGTCTGGGGAAAGATATCTCCCAGGGACCAACTTCAGACATCCCATGGCTTTAGCCATGACCACAAAACAGGGAGAGGACAGCAGAGGGAGGAAAGTCTCGATATCTAGTGGGCTTCTCTCATTCACGCTAGAATGGAAGCATGGAACAGAGATACTCCTTACCATAGTAGTCTCAGTGACAGAGCCAAAACTGTTGATGAAGATGTTGCAAGTCACGTTCACAGGTGGGCCTAGGGGTGGCAAAACACAGCCATATTGGCATGGCATTCCAGGAGGGCTGAGAGCAGTTTCCAGGACTCCCTCCCTGAGCTTGAGGCCAGGGCACTGCTAGAAGGCAGTGCCAGTTGCATAGACCCATAAGCAATAGGGAGGGGAAGCTCCTTCTGAATTGAATCAGTTAGCTCAGTACTTCCAGCTTCCTGTCCTTGGGGTAGGCAATAGTGGCTGGGATGGCAGTATGTTTCCAAAAGGGGTGGCGGAAGGAAGGGTTTTTGTAGGATGAATGCTCCTTACCTTTAAAATTGGGTCGAATTCTAGCATCATATCCAGATGTTCGCCCCATAAGCTTGTCCAGAAAATCAGAGGGGGACATGGGCTGAGGTCCCTTGGTCCCAGATTTGACTTCCTCTTTTGCCAAGGCCACTCTGGACAGGTAACATAAAGAAGTCTGAAGCCACTTGTATTCTACATTTATCACAGACCCTTTTCCTTCCCGTCCCCACATACCTCTGGCTGGTCTCCCCATCAGGCAGGAAGATAGGAGAAGATGGGTCTCTGGGCACCCATTTTCAAAACAAGGAAAACAGAAACAGCCATAAGCCAACACTGCAGACCAGTAGTTAGTCCTAAAAATGTGCTTTCACATATATGAGATCTTTTTTATCGTCACAATTCTTAGTGTAATGAGCGCAAAGACTGATGAGAAAAGTGACTTGTGGGATTATAAATTGGAACAGCCACTCTAGAAAATAGTAAGGAGTTTCCTCAAAAAACTAAAACTAGAACTACCATATAATCCAGCAATCCCACTTCTGGGAATATATCTAAGGAAAATTAAAACACTAATTCAAAAAGATATATGCACCCCCATGCTTATCGCAGCATTATTTACAATAGCCAAGATAAGGAAACAATTCAAGTGTACTTTGATGGATAAATGGATAAAGAAAATGTGATATAATATATACATACATACATACATACATACACACATACATACACACAATGGAATACTATTCAGCCATGAAAAGAAGGAAATCCTGCCATTTGCAACAACATGGACCTTGAAAGCATTATACTGTGTACAGTAAGTCACACAAAGACAGACAAATATTGTGTGATCTCATTTATATGTGGAATCTAATAAACAAACAAACCAAAAGAGGAGTGACCTAGTCAAAGTCTCAAGGCTGGTGAATGACAGGATCAGGGCTCAAACCCGAGGGGCTGAGGCCTCATCCAGTATTCTCTTTCTAAAGGTGCCTTAAAAGCACTCAAAGAAGAATTACAATTCCCTGCAAATAATGTGGCTGTAGCTATGTTGTGATTTAACCAAGGATGGTAAGGACTCAAGGGAAATATTTATTTCTGAGAGTTGGTTTCCATTGCTTGGCCTTCATGCTGAACTGCTCAGGAGCTGGGGGACCCAGCTTCTAGAGAGGGAGTTTTGGCTTCCAGTGTTTGCTCCAGCAGGAAACTATATTTTATTTTTGTACCATTCATAAAAATGAACTTGAAGTGGGCTATATTAACACGTAATGTATTATTTGTTTCAGGGGTACGGGTCTGTGATTCATCAGTCTTACACAATTCACAGCACTTACCATAGCACATACCTTCCCCAATGTCCATCACCCAGCCACCCCATCCTTCCCACTCCCCTCCACTCCAGCAACCCTCAGTTTGTTTCCTGAGATTAAGAGTCTCTTCTGGAGACATGAACAGACAATTCTGCAAAAAAGACATCCAAATGGCCAACAGACACATGAAAAAGTGCTCAACATCACTCAGCATCAGGAAATACAAATCAAAACCACAGTGAGATACCACCTCACACCAGTCAGAATGGCTAAAATTAATAAGTCAGGAAGTGACAGATGCTGGCAAGGATGCGGAGAAAGGGGAACCCTCCTACACTGTTGGTAGGAATGCAAGCTGGTGCAACCACTCTGGAAAACAGCATGGAGGTTCTTCAAAAAGTTGAAAATAGAGCTACCTTATGACTCAGCAATTGCACTACTGGGTATTTACCCTAAAGATACAAATGTAGTGATCCAAAGGGGCACATGCACCCCAATGTTTATAGCAGCAATGTCCACAATAGCCAAACTATGGATAGAGCCTAGATGTCCATCAACAGACGAATGGATAAAGAATATGTGGTATATATACCACATCTTATATTGTGTGTACACCACACACACACACACAAATACACACACAACGGAATACTATGCAGCCATTAAAAAACCCCCAAATCTTGCCATTTGCAATGATGTGGATGAAACTAGAGGGTATTATCCTAAGTGAAATAAGTTAATCAGAGAAAGACAATTATGATCTATCCCTGAAAGACATATGATCTCTCTGATATGAGGAATTTGAGAGGCAGGGCAGAGGTTTGTGGAGGGTAGGGAGGGAAAAAAATGACACAAGGTGGGACCAGGGAGGGAGACAAACCATAGGAGATTCTTAATCTCAGGAAACCTTAATCTCAGGAAACAAACTGAGGGTTGCTGGAGGGTGTGGGGTGGAGGGATAGGGTGGTTGGGTTATCGACATTGGGGAGGGTATGTGCTGTGGTGAGTGCTGTGAATTGTGTAAGACTGATGATTCACAGACATGTACCCCTGAAGCAAATAATACATTATATGTTAATTTAAAAAAAGATTCTCTTCTGGTTTGTCTCCCTCTCTGGTTTTGTCTTGTTTTGTTACTTCCTGTCTTCCCCTATGATCCTCTGCCTTGTTTCTCAAATTCCATATATCAGTGAGATCATATAATTGTCTTTCTCTGATTGACTTATTTTCACTTAGCATAATACCCTCTAGTTCTAGCCACATCGTTGCAAATGGCAATATTTCATTTTGATGGTTGCATAATATTCCATTGTATGTATGTATGTGTGTGTGTGTGTGTGTGTGTACTTCTTCTTTACCCATTCATCTGTCAGTGGACATCTAGGCTCTTTCCATAGTTTGGCTATTGTGGACATTGCTGCTATAAACATTGGGGTGCACGTGCCCCTTCAGATCACTACGTTTGTATCTTTGGGGTAAATTCACAGTAGTGCAATTGCTGGGTTGTAGAGTAGCTCTATTTTCAACTTTTTGAGGAACCTCCATACTGTTTTCCAGAGTGGCTGCACTAGAGGGAACTATGTTTTGAGCTGGACCTCAGTTCATGGTTGGGGCAGCAGCAGGATTGTAAACTCACTTTGACAACAAAATAGGTGAGAAAGCAGGGCTCTAGGAGCATGAGAAGAACTTCCAAGTAGGATGACTACACCAAGAAGGTCAATTTCCATATTTTCCCCCTAATAACTTGATTTTGAGTAAGGGACCAGTGTGCATTGTCCTAACCTCGAGGCTGGCCCCTTCTCCCCTGACAAGTTTCTTTCTAAGAGCAGCAACACCCCTTCCACATGCTTGCTTATCTGCTTACCAGCCAACAGCTAGACTAAGGACTAGAACCTCAGCCTTGAAGGGCAGGTTGGGGCTCAGGGCTGAGCTCAGGCTGAAATCCTCACTGGGCCTGGTTCTCCTGCTCCATCCTGCCACCACCATTGTGCTAGCCACCAGAACTAGCTCCCCCACTGCCACTAGTGTAGCCACACTCTGGGGCAGGGAGGGAGGGTGACTGCTGTCCTTCTGGGTCCAGCTCTCTTTGAGCCAACGGCCCCCTGTTTACATGTTTACATCTATGTACCATCTGAGGTAATATAGATCATATGCACTGTGAGCCATTCAATAATAAGAATAACCAAGGCACCATGCTATGCACTTTACTTACCTTATCTCGTTTAGTTCTCACATCGGTCCTCCCAGATGAAGGTTATTATTTTTCCCCTTATATAGATGAAGAGACTAAGGATCAGCAAGTAAAGTGACTTATTTGTGATCATATGGCTAGTAAATGGTAAAGCCAAGATTCTAACCCAGAGCTTTTGACTTCAGAACTAAGTCCATCTACTACAATGCCAGGGTAGGCTGCCAAGGAACCAGAGTAGGAGAAGTTCAGTGGAAGACACATCCTGACCTCCTAGAATTCTTCCTTCTTGAATCCTCTGAACAGGAGGAAGCCCTTACACTGGGAACAGAGGTCACTGTGGCCCAAATTGGGGCTGGCAGAGCAGGTGGCTTAAGCAGGCTCTGAAAATCCAAGGAGGGGTGGCAGTGGTGCTAGAGCAGCAGAAGTCTGTGGCTTCACCACAGGGTGTCCTTGCTGGCCAGGTGCTGCTTCTGGCTGCCTGCCACCTGCCTGCTGGGAGGCCACATGGCCCTGTACATAGAGCAGCCAGACCCTTGCCACCCTCTTCAGCCCCATGCTAAGGGCACCTCTCCCAGCCCCAGGACCCTGTGACAGGCTGTGGGCTCAGCTGTCTTGGGCCCCAATTTCTGTCACAGAATTCTTTTCTGGGGCTGCCTTGTCTATGGGCCTGAAAGCAGAGTCCCTGTGCAGCCACTTTTTCCTCCCTTTCATTCCTGGAAAGTCCCAGTACTGGCAAGGACATAGGAAGCTCTGGAGCTGAAAATGTGGCTCAGGCAAGGCCTTGGGTGGGTAGGGGAGAACACTGATTATGCTACTGGGTGCTTGAGTGACCTTGGACAGGTCACTCCGCATCTCTAAGAATCAGTTTCCACATGCACAATGAAGGATTCGAACTCAAGACTTCCTAAGGTCCTGCCTTGCTGTATTTGCTCAAGTGGGAATGCTGCCACCAAAGCTTGGGCCTTGAGGCAGTCTCCCCTCCAGGAGGGCCAATGAGCGCCCCCTGCATTCCCCCTTTCTGCCTGCATCCTCCTACCAACTCCAGCTGAGCTGCCATTCTACTTTGAGCTACTTTTCGCTTTTAGGAAGTTTGCCACCCCACACATATTGGATCCCTGCCTTCCTCCCAGCCAATGTGTCTGCAAGCAGTGAGGCAGGAGGTGCCTCAGAATCAAGCTGTCTCCGTGTGCTCCTTGAAGTAAGAGGAGGAAGAGGTCTGTTGCAGTGGTACTCGGCCCCTCCACTCTTCTTAGGACCAGGTCAGCCTAAGCCACAGTCATCTTTCTTACTCAACTCACCTGGTCCATCTTGACTGGCTCCTGGTCTCATGAGAAAATGGGGACAAGCTGGGGAACATTTACAGGGAGTCCAAAGCGTGTCTTGCTATCAAAAACCCAGGAAATGACTGCACTGAGTGCCCCTTTAGGACAGGAAACAGCCATGTGTGCACTGGCTGGGTGACAACAGAGGGCCAAGGTTTGCTCAGCCCAGCTTCCTCCTGATATGGTTTAAGGCAAACCCTTGCTACCTGAAGCCTCTTTGGTGGACAGCTGACAGATGTTGGTGTCATTTTTAGGAATCTGAGTAGTGTGTGGCCATGATGGTAGGAAGATAGGCAAGGAAGGCAAGACAGATGGCCTCTGTTCTGGGGCTCAGCTATCTTGCCCCTACCCAGGCCCAGGAAGCTCTCACCCATGCAGAAGGCTTCCCACCAGCTCTGGGGCTTTGGCATTCCTCGTGAAAGGCTCCTGGGTCCTGGCTAGGGGAGGGTGTGTCCTTCTCTGGAGCCCTCTGGATTGTGGGCTTTTTGTAAACTTAGAGGAAACTGTGCCAGATGCCCCTGCTGCCCCGGCCAGTGTTTGCATGCACCTCCTTCTCACCCCGACTCAGCTCACCTGAGGAGGACCTGCCCTGGCAGGATCCAGAGGAGAAGTAAGGAGAGGGTTGCAGGAACAAGAGTTGTCATTCTGCAGGGACTCCTGGAGCCCTTTGTCAGCCTGGCTGCCAAGGTGAGAGGGATATCCCAGCAGGAGGGAATGCTGCAGAAAGTACAGATAGAGCCTTCCTCCAACTTGGTCTGCTCACAAGGAGACCGTTGGGCTAGGAGTTGTGTGCTCTCTCTCCTCTTCTGCTCTCTTCTCTCTGTCCTGCCGTTACCAGTCAGGGGCCAGAACTATTCCCCTGGAAATGATCCTGACACAGATAACCCTACGGGCTCCTGCTCTGACTCGCCTGGAGTTCCGGAGGCCCTTACCCCGTCTGCCAGGGAGCTGAAGGAGATCCTCTTTGGGCAGCAATCTCCAAACCCTGGAGAGTCTTGGAGGGGAGGAAGGAAGGAGAACGGGAGGAAGATGTTCCCCTCCCTCTCACCTCCCCCTGGATGCACCCTCCGAAAGCAGCAATTTAAAGGCACAGTCGCCGGCAGTGGAGTGGGGTTCAGAGCAGGTCGAGTCCGTGTGCGGGGAGGAGCTTGGGCTGCCTTTGCTCCTGGGAGAGGGCTGGAGGTGTCCTGTCCATCTTCTAACTCTCTAGCTGGAGGAGCGCATGCAGGCTGCGCTGCTCCCAGCTCCCAAGCAGCATCCTTTTTAGCCTGGAGCTAAGCTAGAACATTTTTTTCCTAATGTCCTAATGATTTTTATAAGGGGGAAAAAGACCTGAGAGGATTTAGGTGGAGTCGCTA